>NC_064825.1:55649479-56274479 GCF_024166365.1 Elephas maximus indicus
ATCACAGGCTGAGCACAGAAAGCAACTCAAAGCCGGGAGCCCAGATCTGGATTGTGGACCACTTGGCTTGCTCAGTGGTAAACTTATTGCCTTGCTTGTCAGTATAAGACGTTTCTGGGTACTGATATGCAAGGCCACTGAACTTTCTTTCAATAGGCATACCTGAGAAAACAATGATGACCAGTAGAAATTTCTTATAAAGTTTACAATCTTTGCTTTACATTTTAACTCTTTTGAAAAACAAGAAAGCAACCTTTTGATTAAAAAAAAAAAACAAAAAAAAATATCCTTTAGTTCATAGCCTTTAAGAAATCTTGTAGTGGTTTTGCACTAATTCCATGTAATCACTTAATTTAAAGATCCAAAAAACCAAACCCATTGCCGTCGAGTCAATTCCTACTCATAGCAACCCTACAGGACAGGGTAGAACTGCCTCATAGAGTTTCCAAGGGGCGCCTGGTGGGTTCGAACTGCCGACCTTTAGGTTAGCAGCTGTAGCACTTAACCACTACGCCACCATGGTTTCCAATTTAAAGATAGAGGCCATCAAATGGGTGTATAACTTTTTGTTCATCCAGTGTATTTCAAAATGGTATTTGCTTACTTGGGAGCTAAAGGGAGATGGCAAATTAGCAATATTACCAAGGAGAGCACAGTAAACACTAAGCAACTGTTACTCTTTCAACCCAGCTACTCCTGAACCCAGGATTTGAGTATTAATTACCATTCATTCGGTAGGCAGGGATTAAACAAACAAAAAAGGCAAGCAGCAGAAATAACAGAAACTGCTTGTAATATAATCCTGCAAATGTCAAATTCAGTCATATTAACTGTGTCATTTAAAACTATTTAAGATAAGTTTACCCATTTTAAAAGAAAATGATATATATATATACTATTATATAAAAATGTGTATCCTTTAAAGAGGGTCTCTTCTGCAATCCGCCCCTGTAATCCATACTGAAGGCTGGAGTCTTTTTTTTTTTTCCTGCTCTCACAGGGCTCACTTTTTTTTTAATTGTATTTTACTTGAAAGTTTCCAGCTCAAGTTAATTTCTCACACAAACATTTATACACATATCGTTGTGTGACCCTAGTTGCAATCCCCATAACGTGACAGCATACTCCTCCTTTCTGCTCTGGGTTTTCCCTGTCCACTCAACCAGCTCCTATCCCTTTCTGCATTTTCAGCCTGCTCTGGACAGGAACTGCCCGTTTAGTCTCGTGTATCTACTTGAACTAAGACGCACACTCTTCACGAGTATTATTTTATGTTTTATAGTCCAGTCTAATCTTTGCCTGAAGAGTTGGCTTTGGGAATGGTTTTAGTTCTGGGTTAACAGAAGTCCGGGAGCCATGTCTTCTGGGATTCGTCTAACCTCAGTCAGATCATTCAGTCTGGTCTTTTACGTGAATTTGAGTTCTGCACAATTTTTTCCTACTCATCAGGGATTCTCTGTCATGTTCCCTCTCTGGATGGTCATTGGAGGTAGCTGAGCACCATTTAGTTCTTCTGGTCTCAGGCTGATGAAGTCTCTGGTTTATGTGGCCCTTTTGTTTCTTGGGCTAATACTTCCTTTGTGTCTTTGGTGTTCTTCATTCTCCTTTGCTCCAGAGGAGTTGCGACCAGTTGATGCATCTTAGATGGCTCTCGTAAGCTCTTAAGACCCGAGATGCCACTCACCAAAATGGGATGCAGAACATTTTCTTAAAAAATTTTTTCATCCCAATTGACCTAGATGTCCCCTGAAACCATGGTCCCTGGATACCCCCTCCCACTCTGTCTCTTCAAGTGTTTTGTTGTGTTCAGAAAACTTCCTAGCTTTTGGTTTAGTCCATTTGTGCTGACTTCCCCTGTATTGTGTGTTGTTCTTCCCTTCACCTAAGATAATTCTTGTCTACTATCTAGTTGGTGAGTTCCCATCTCTCTCCCTCCCCGCCCTTGTAAGCATCAAAGAATGTTTTCTTCCGTTTAAGCTTTTTTGTGAGTTCTTTTAATAGTGGTCTTACACAATATTTATCCTTTTGTGACTGACTAATTTCACTCATCATAAAGCCTTCCAGATTTACCCACGCTGTGAGATGTTTCTCAGATTCCTTATTATTCTTTATTGTTGCATAGTGTTTCATTGTGTGTATATACCATGGAAACCCTGGTGGCGTAGTGGTTAAGTGCTGCGGCTGCTAAGCAAAAGGTCAGCAGTTGAGTCAGCCAGGCGCACCTTAGAAACTCTACAGAGTAGTTCTACTCTGTCCTATAGGATCTCTATGAGTCGGAATCAACTCGACGACAGTGGGTTTGGTTTTTGGTTTGTTATATACCATAGTTTGTTTATCCATTTGTCTGTTGAAGGGCACCTAGGTTGTTACCATCTTTTTGCTCATATGAATAGTACTGCAATGAACATGGGTGTGCGTACGTCTATTCGTGTGATGGCTCTTATTTCTCTAGGATATATTCCAAAGACTGGGATCACTGAATCATATGGTACTTCTATTTCTAGCTCTTTGAGGAAATGCCAAATCAATTTCCAAAGTGGTTGTACCGTTTTATGTTCCCACCAGCAGTGTATAAGTGTTCCCATCTCCCCACAACCTCTCCAGCATTTATTATTTTGTATTTTTTGGATTAATTCTAGCCTTGTTGGGGTGAGATGGCATCTCATTGTAGTTTTCATTTGCATTTCTCTAATGGCTGATGATCTTGAGCATTTCTCATGTATCTGTTAGCACCTGAATGTCTTCTTTGGTGAAGTGCCTGTTCATACACTTCGCCATTTTTTAATTGGCTTATTTGTCTTCTTGTGATTGAGGTTAAACCCTGATTGGATATGTCATAGCCAAATTTTTTTTCCGAGTCTGTATTGTCTTTTCACTCTTCTGGTGAAGTCTTTTGCTGAGCATTCGTGTTTGATTTTTAGAAGCTCCCAGTTATCTAGTTTCTCTCCTGGTGTTTGTACATTGTTAGTAAGGTTTTGTGTAGTGTTTATGCCATGTATTAGGTCTCCTAGCGTTGTCCCTATTTTTTTCTTCCAGATCTGTATCATTTTAGGTTTTATATTTAAATATTTGATCCATTTGTATTAGTTTTTGTGCATGGTATGAGGTATGTGCCTTGTTTCTTTTTTTTGCAAATGGATACCCATTTACGCCAGCACCATTTATTAAAGAGACTTTCTTTTCCCCATATAATTGACTTTGGGCCTTTGTCAAATATGAGCTGCTCACAGGTGGATGAATTTACATCTGGATTCTCAAGTCTGTTCCCTTGGCCTATGTACCTGCTGTTGTATCACTACCAAGCTGTTTGACTACTGTGGTGGTATAACAGGTTCTAAAATCAGGCAGTGAGAGGCCTCCCAGTTTGTTCTTTTTCGGTAATGCTTTACTTATCCTGGACCTCTTCCCTTTCCATATGAAGTTAGTGATTTGTTTCTCCATCTCCTTAAAAAATGTTGTTGGAATTTGGATTGGAATTGTGTTGTATCTATAGATTGCTTTGGGTAGAATAGACATTTTCACAATGTTGACTCTTTTGGTTTCTTGCAATAGTGTCTTATAGTTTTCTTTGTATAGATAGGTCTTTTATGTCTCTGGTTAGATTTTTTCCTAAGTATTTTATCTTCTTGGGGACTATTGTATATGATATTGATTTGGTGATTTCCTCTTTGAAGTTCTCTTCATTGGTGTAGAGGAATCCTACTGATTTTTGTATGTTTATCTCGTATCCTGATACTTTGCTGAACTCTTCTATTAATTCAAATAGTTTTGTGGATTTCTTTGGGGTTTTCTGTGTATGAGATTGTATTATCTGCAAATAGAGATACTTTTACTTCATCCTTACCAACTTGGTTGCCCTTTATTTATTTTTCTAGCCAAATTGTTCTGGCTAGGACCTCCAGCACAATGTTGAACAAGCATGGTGATAAAAGGCATCCTTGTTTGGTTCCTGTTATCAAGGGGAATGCTTTCAGACTCTTTCTGTTTAGGCTGAGGATGGCTGTTGGCTTTGTACAAATGTCCTTTATCTTGTTGAGGAATTTCCCTTCTTTTATTATTTTGCTGAGAGTTTTTATCATGAATTGGTGTTGAATTTTGTCAAATGCCTTTTCTGCATCAATTGATAAGTTCATGTAGTTCTTGTCTTTTGTTTTATGTGATGTTTATTACATTGATTGTTTTTCTAATGTTGAACCATGCCTGTATATGTGGTATGAATTCCACTTGGTCATGGTGATTTATTTTTTTGGTATGTTGTTGGATTCTATTGGCTAGAATTTTGTGGAGGATTTTCATGTCTATGTTCATGAGGGATATTGTTCTATAATTTTTTCTTTTTCTTTTTTTTGTCGTGTCTTTACCTGGTTTTGGTATCAGGGTTATGCTGTGTTCATAGAATGAGTTCAGGAATATTTCATCCTTTTCTATGCCCTGAAATACCTTTAGTAGTGGTGGTGTTAACTCTTCTCTGAAAGTTTGGTAGAATCCTCCAGTGAAGCTGTCAGGTCCAGGGCTTTTGTTGTTGTTGTTGTTGCTGGGAGTTTTTTAATTACCTCTTCAATCTCTTCTTTTGTTACAGGATTATTTAGTTTTTCTATTTTGGTTTGTGTTAGTTTAGGTACGTAGTGTGTTTCTAGAAATTTGTCCATTTCCTTTAGATTTTCAAAGTTGTTAGAGTATAATTTTTCATAGTATTCTGTTATTATTCTTTTAATTTCAGTTGGGTCTGTGTGATATTGCCCATCCCCTTTCTTATTCAGGTTATTTGCTTCCTCTCCTGTTTTTCTTTTGTCAGTTTGGTCAATGGTTTATCAATTTTGTTGATCTTTTCAAAGAATGCTTTTGGTCTTGTTAACACTTTCAATCATTTTTATATTCTCCGTTTAATTTAATTCTACTCTAATTTTTATTATCTGCTTTCTTCTGGTTTCCGAGGGCTTCTTTTGCTGCTCTATTTCCATTTGTTCGAGTTGTGGGTTTAATGTTTTGCTTTTGGCCCTTTCTTCTTTTTGGATATGTGCATTTAATTTTATAAATTGACCTCTGAGCACTGCTTCTGCTTTGTCCCCAAAATTCTGGTAGGATGTGTTTTCATTCTCATTTGATTCTGTGAATTTCTTTATCCCATCCTCAATTTCTTCTATAACCCAGTAGTTTTTGAGCAAGGTGTTGGTCAGTTTCCATTGGTTTGATTTTTTTTCTTTGCTTTTTCTGTTATTGATTTCTGCTTTTATGGCTTTACAGTCAGAGAAGATGCTTTGTAATATCTTGATGTTTTGGATTCTTTTAAGACTTGCTTAGTGACATAACATGTGGTCTGTTCTGGAGAATGTTCCATGTGCATTGGAAAAGAAAGTATACTTGGCTGCCATTGGTTAGAGTGTTCTGAATATATCTATAAGATCGAGTTTGTTGATTGTAGCTTTTAGATCTTTCCTGTCTTTACTGAGCTTCTTTCTGGATGTTCTGTCCTTCACCGAAAGTGGTGTGTTGAAGTCTCCTACTATAATTGTGGAGCTCTTTTCCATGCTGTTAGAGTTTATGTATTTTGAAGCCCTATCATTGGGTACATAAACATGCATTATGGTTACGTCCTCCTGGTGTATTGACACTTTAATCATTATATAGTGTCCTTCCTTATCCTTTGTGATGGATTTTGCTTTAAAGTCTATTTTGTCAGAGATTAATATTGCCACTCCTGCTCTTTTTTGATTGTTGTTTGTTTGATATATTTATTTCTATCCTTTGAGTTTTAGTTTGTTTGTGTCTTTGAGTCTAAGGTGTGTCCCTCATAGGCAGCATATAGGTGGAGCATTTTTTTTTTTATCTATTCTGCCACTTTCTGTTTATTGGTGCATTTAGTCCATTTACATTGAGTGTAATTATTGAAAGGTATGACTTTTTTTATGACTTTAGTGCTGTCATTTGATGTATTTTATTTTTGAGTGTGTGTTGTTGACAGTTTCTTTGCACCACTTAATGTTCTGTGCTGAGTTTTCTTTATGTATTTTCTTTTCATCTTTTTCACTGTTGTTAATTTTGTATTTTCTGAGTCTTCATGTTTTTCTTGATATATATATGTGTGTGTGTGTGTATATATATATTTTGGTGTGTACTATTGTTAGTTTCCTTGTGGTTACCTTAATATTTAGTTCTATTTTTCTAAGTTTAAACCAATCTTTTATTTCTTGATATCGCCTTGGTTTCCTCTCCATATACAAGATCTATGACTACCTTTTTTAGTCCCTCTTTTTTGTTCTAGTGTTGTTTTCTCTTATATATTGGTGTCTGTTTCCCTATTTTCAGTTTTTCAGCTTTGATTTATTTTTGCGACTTCCCTATCTGGGTTGATATCTGGTTGTTCTGTCCTGTGTTCTAGTGTTGGGTTGTTATCTGATGTTATTGATTTTCCAATTGGAAGACTCCCTTCAGTATTTCTTGTAATTTTGGTTTGGTTTTTACAAATTCCCTTAACTTACGTTTATCTGGAAATGTCCCGATTTCACCTTCATATTGGAGAGGCAGTTTTGCTGGATATATAATTCCTGGTTGGCAATTTATTTTCCTTCAGGGCATCAATGTCATCTCATTGTTTTCTTGCCTGCATGGTTTATCCTGAGTAGTCAGAGCTTAGTCTTGTTGACTCTCCTTTGTAGCTGACTTTTCGTTTATCTCTAGCCACTCTTAAAATTCTCTCTTTATCTTTGGTTTTGACAAGTGTGATTATAATATGTCTTGGTGATTTCCTTTTGGTACCTACCCTGTGTGGGGTTCAATGAGCTTCTTGTATAGATATCTTCTTGTCTTTCATGATATCAGGGACGTTTTCTGCCAATAAAGCTTCAACAATTTTCTCTTATCCCCCCCCAACCCCATTCTGGTACTCCAATCATTCATAGATTATTCCTCTTGGGGGAAAAAAAAAAAAAAGCCAAACCAGCTGGAGTCAAGTTAACTCCAACTCATAGCAACCCTATAGGGCAGAGTAGAACTGCCCCACAGGGTTTCCAAGGAGCACCGGATAGATTTGAACTGCTGACCTTTAGGATAGCAGCCATAGCACTTAACCACTATGCCACCAGTGCTGTTGGTTATAAGGACTGGGAGGCACTACTTATTCTCTGACCCTTGTCATGGGTGGCTAGATGGAGTGGTTGGAGCCACCAGTCTTAAGGTCCCTAATGAGGGTAGGTGAGGATCCTGCTTAATTGGCTGGGCAGTGTCAAATGTCAGGAATCTGTCACTCCCCCTTACAGGGTATATAAGCTTCAGATATATACCCTGTTGTTCTGTGCTAATGAGGGCTTACACTGTTGAAATGGCCCCATATACTTCTAGGCAGGAGTGATATAATTTCAAAATCCATAGATCCCTTATTCCTGTGCCTAGGCAAAGGGGCTGCACCTGCCCCAAGTTATAGGCTTAGGAGATCATTCAGATTATTTTTTCCTGTTTGTTGTTTGTTAATTTGTTCCCTTCCCAAACCTTGGAGAACAGCTTGGGAGTACACTTTTGGCTCAGTAGCCAAACCCACTTTTGGCTCCATAGCACAGGAATCCCTTAAGCCAGCCTGGGACAGGAGCAAAGCAGGGAGGGAGTGGGTGAATGGGAGAGAGGTACTTCCCAGAGAGGAAAGGGTTTTTTTGATCCTGAGCGGTAGGTTAGACCCTTGTACTTGAGTTTTGCAAATCTAGCACCACTTTCTCATGGTTCCACAGGCTTGTGCAGACTCTCCACCACTTGGTTTCTCCTGGTGTTGAAAATGTGTGCCAAGTGCTAGTGCTTGCCTCAACTGGTGAGTGTCGTCTGACCCTGTATGCAGGTTGCTGGCCAGGTTTGGTCTGGCAAATACTTGCTGCTTCTGAACTGTCTCTTCCTCTCCCTGCTGCTTGGTCCCACTCTTCAACTTTGTCTTTGATGTTCAGGACTCCTAGATTGTCATATATAATACATTCACTTGTTTTTTGGGGGGTCTTCATTGTGAGAAGGACCACAGGAAGCATCTGACTACTCCTCCATCTTGGCCCTGCCTACCTGAAGGATGTAGTCCTTGATCTTCTTCCATAAGTGCTTCAAATCCTCTTCACTTTCAGCAAGTCAGGTTGTGTTATCTGCATATCACAGGTTGTTAGAAAGTTTCCTTTCAATCCTGATGTTGGGTTCTTCTTCATACAGTCCAGCTTCTCAGATTATTTGCTCAGCATACAGATTGAATAAGTATGGTGAAAGGACGAAATTCTGACTTCTGCCTTTCTGGATTTTAAATCACGCAGTATCTCCTTGCTCTGTTCAAAAGATTGCCTCTTGGTCTATGTACAGGCTCAGCATTAGCACAATTAAGTGTTTTGGAATCTCCATTCTTCATAATATTGTCCATAATTTGTTATGATCCACACTGTGCAATGCCTTTACATAGTCCATAATGCACAGGTAAACACCTTTCTGGTAGTCTCTGCTCTCGTTGCTCTCAGCAATGATATCCCTTGTTCCACATCTTCTTCTGAGTCTGGCTTGAATTTCTGACAGTTCCCTGTCAATGTAATGCTGCAATCACTTTTGAATGAACTTCTACAAAATTTTACTTGTATGTAATATTAATGATATTGTTTGAAAATGATACTGATCATTTTGAATTAGACAACCATACAGTCTACTACACTGGGAATGAAAATTGAGGAGGAAAAAGGTTGCATTCATCATCAAAAATAACATCTCAAAATCTATCCTGAAGCACAGCACTACCTGTGATAGGATAATATCCATATGCTTACAAGGAAGACCAGTTAATATGGCTATTAATCAAACTCATGCACCAACCACAAATGCCAAAGATGAAACTGAAGATTTTTACCGAATTCTACAGTCTGAAATTGATCAAACATGAATCAAAATGCATTGATAATTACTACTGATTGGGATGTGAAAATTTGAAACAAAGAAGGATGTGTAGTTGCAAAACGTGACCTTGATAATGGAAATGACACAGGAGATACCATGAGAGAATTTTGAAAGACCAATGACTTATTCATTGCAAATACCTTTTTTCAACAATATAAATGATGATTATACACATGGACCTTGCCTATGGAATATACAGGAATAAAATCGACTACATCTGTGGAAAGAGACAATGGAGAAGTTCAATATCATCCATCACAAAAAGGTCAGTGGCTGACTGTGAAACATACCATCAATTGCTCATATGCAAATTTAAGCTGAAACTGAAGAAAATTAAAACAAGTCCATGTTATCCAAAGGATGGCCTTGAGTATACACTGCCTGAATTAAGAGACTATCTCAAGAATAGATCTGATGTACTGAACACTAATGACCAAAGACCAGACAAATTGTGGAATGACATCAAGGACATCATCCATGAAGAAAGCAAAATGCCATTAAAAAGACAAGAAAGAAAGAAAATACCAAAATGGATGTCAGAAGAGACTCTGAAACTTGCTCTTAAACTTTGAGTATCTGTAGTGAATGGAAAAATGATGAAGTAAAAGAGCTGAACAGAAGACTTCAAAGGGCAGCTCAAGTAGATGAAGTATAGTATTATAATGAAATGCCCAACAACCTAGAGTTAGAAAACCAAAAGAGAAGAACATGTTCAGAATTTCTCCAGCTGAAAGAAAAAAATCAAACTTTGAGTTGCAATTTTGAAGGATTGTATGGGTAAGATATTGAACGGTGCAGGAAGCATAAAAGAAATATAGAAGCAATATACAGATATACTGTACCAAAAAGAATTGGTTGATGTTAAACCATTTTAGGAGGTAGAAAAAGATCAAGAACCAATGGTATTGAAGGAAAAAGTCCAAGCTGCACTGAAGTCATTGGCAAAAAACGAGGCTCCAGGAATTGACAGAATACCAGTGGAGATGTTTCAACAAACAGGTGCAAAGGTGGAAGTGCTCGCTCATCTACGCCAAGAAATTTAGAGACAGCTACCTGGCCAATTGACTGGAAGAAATCCATATTTGTGCCCATTCCCAACTAAGATGATCCAACAGAATGTGGACATTAACAATATCATTAATATCACATGCAAGCGAAGTTTTGCTGAAGCTAATTAAAAACAGTTGTAACGGTACAATAGAGAGGGAACTGCCAGAAAATTTAAGCCAGATTCAGAAGAGGACATGGAACAGGGGACGTCATTACTGCTGTCAGATGGATCTTGGCTAAAAGCACAGAATACCAGAAAGGTGTTTACTTGTGTTTTATCAACAATGCAAAGACTGACTCTGTGGATCATAATAAATTATGGATAACATTGCTAAGAATGGGAATTCCAGAACAGTTAATTGCGTTCCTGAGGAACCTGTACGTAAAGCAAGATGCAGTTTTTCTAACAGAACAAGCGGATATTGGGTGGTTTAAAATCGGGAAAGGTAGGCATCGGAACTGTACCCTTTCACCACACTTATTCAATCTGTATCCTGATCAAATAACCTGAGAAGCTGTGCAACATGAAGAAGAAAGCAGCATCAGGATTGTAGGAAGACTCATTAAAAATCTGTGATACAGATGACATAACCTTACTTGCTGATAGTGAAGATGACTTGAAGAACTTACTGCTGAAAATCAAGGACTACAGCCTTCAGTATGGATTACACCTCAACATGCAGAAAACAAAAAATCCTCACAAATGGACCAATAAGTAACAAACATCGTGATAAGTGGAGAAAATACTGAAATTGTCAAGAATTTCATTTTACTTTGATCCACAATCAGAAGCCCTGGTGGCGTAGTCGTTAAGTGCTACGGCTGCTAGCCAAAGGATCGGCAGTTCGAATCCGCCAGGCGCTCCTTGGAAACTCTATGGGGCAGTTCTACTCTGTCCTACAGGGTCACTATGAGTCGGAATGGACTTGAGGGCACTGGGTTTGGTTTTTTTTTTTTTTTTGGTTTTGATCCACAATCAATGCCTATGGACGAAGCAGTCAAGAAATTAAATGACATGTTGTATGGGCAAATCTGCTGCAACAGACCTCTTTAATGTGTTAAAAAGCAAAGGTGTAACTTTGAGGACTAACATGTCCCTAACCCAAGTAATTTTATTTTCAATCACCTCGTGTGCATTTGAAGGCTATTCAATGAATAAGGAAGACCGAAGAGGAACTGATGCCTTTGGATTATGGTGTTGGTGAATAATGTTGAATATACCATGAAGTGTCAGTAGAATGATCAAATCGGTCTTGGAAGAAGTACAGCCAGAATATGCCTTCAAAGTGAGAATGGTGTGACTTCATCTCACATACTTTGGGCAGGTTATCAGGAGAGACCAGTCCCTGGAGAAGGACATCATGCTTGGTAATATAGGGGGTCAGTGAAAAAGAGGAAGGCCCTTAATGAGATGGATTGACACAATGGCTGCTACAATGGGATCAAGCACAGCAAAGATTGTGAGAGTGGTGCCGGACTGGGCAGTATTTTGTTTTTTTGTACGTGAGGTTGCTATGGGTTAAAACCGACTTGGCATCACCTAACAACAACATGTTAACTCTACATTTAACATATACAGGAAGTGCCAAGCTGTTTTCCAAATTGGCTGCACCATTTTACAGTTCCACCACCGATGAAGGAGTCTTCAAATTTCTACCCATGTTTACCAATATTTGTTTTTGTCTGTCTTTATTGTTAATTTCCCCGTTTTTTTGCTTTAATTTCAGCCTATCCTATACTGTGAAATGGGACCCTAATGGCACAGTGGTTAAGAACTTGCCTGCTAACCAAACGGTCAGCTGTTCGAATCCTATGGGCATTTCTACTCTGTCCTATAAGGTTGCTATGAGTTGGAATCAACTGAAGGTCAACAGGTTTATATTGTGAAATGACTTTTCATTACCTGCATTTCCGTAATGACTAACGATGTTCAAAATCTCTTTATGTGCATTGTTGACTTTTAAAGCTCTTTATATATTTTGAATGCAAATTCAGATATCTGATTTGTGAATATTTTTCTCTCATTCAATATGTTGACCTTTTACTTTCTTGATGGTGTTCTTTTGAAATACAAGTTTTTAATTTTGATGAAGAACAGTTTATATATTTTTTCTTCTCTTGCTTGAGTATTTGGTGCCATATCTAAAAATACATTGTTTAATTCTATATCATGAATATTTAATCACATTTTCTTCTCAAAGCTCTACTGTTTAGCTCTTACATTAGCCCGACGGTGTATTTTGAGGTGATTTTTGTATACGGTATGAGGAAGAGGTCCAACTTCATTCTTTTGCATGTGAATATTCAGTTAAGCCAGCACCAGTTTTTGAAAAGAATGCAGTTTTGTAAAGTTTAAAATTCTTCAATAACTACAACAGTATTGTAATAAGTGATGATCTTAATTTGATTTCATACTAATCCATACAATTTACAAATTTATGTACCATTTCTATCTTTAAAAAGAAATGCTATCAAAAATAGAAGCTGAGAAATTTGCTCCTTCCTTTCTATATGCTGTGAGCAAGTAAAGGATCTGCAGTGTTTATATCTGTGTGTTGTTTTTTACATGTGGAAATTAATATATTCTCATGTTTTTCTTTGTATCCTGTTTTCCTATTTATATAGGTCATGATATTACTCCTGACCAAAATTTATAAAGCATTTTATTTTACTCTTAAGAATTATTAAGGATTATAGCTGGAATCTCAATATTTCCAAAAACCAAATCGCTAAAACATACTTATTTAAGACAATGCATTTTTGCCATTGCAGGAAGTGTCTTCAGAGGTCTCCACCCTGATTCCCTCACATTTCTGACATGTCAGTCTTCAACACCTCTGAAGTAGAAATCTCTACATTCTTCCTGATTGGGATCCCAGGAATGGAACAAGCCCACATTTGGGTCGCTTTCCCCATTTGCCTCATTTACCTCTTTGCCATCCTGGGGAACTGCATCATCCTCTTTTACATAAAGACAGAGACCTCTCTGCATGAACCTATGTATTATTTCCTTTCCATGCTGGCATTTTCTGACCTAGGACTGTCCATCTCCTCCAACCCAACTATGCTGAGAATATTCTTGTTCAATGCCACAGGGATTTCCATAAATTCTTGCATTGCCCAAGAGTTTTTCATTCATGGATTCTCAGCTACGGAGTCACCTGTACTTTTCGTCATGTCTGTTGACCGCTTTATAGCTATAGATAACCCTTTGAGATACACCTCTATACTTACAGGTGCCAGGGTCATTAAAATTGGCCTTGTGATTGCTGTATTATGTATTGTCCTTATTCTTCCTTTCCCCTTTAAAGTGGCTGATGTTCTGTAAGAAAAGTGTTCTTTCCCACTCTTACTGCCTCCACCAGGATGTCATGAAGCTGGCCTGTTCTGACAACAAGGTCAATATCATTTATGTTTTTTTCATGGCTCTTATGGCTATGTTAGAGTTGACATGCATTTCTGTGTCTTACATGCTGATCCTGAAAATTGTTCTGGGCACTGCCTCGCACAAGGGTCGCCTCAAGGTTCTTAACACTTGCATTTCCCATGTCTGTGCTGTGCTTTTCTTCTATGTGCCTATCATCACCTTAGCTGTTCTTCATCGGTTTGGCAAAAAAAATTCCCCAGTTATTAGAATCATTATAGCTGATGTCTTCCTTCTGGTTCCACCTCTAATGAATCCCATTGTATATGCTGTGAAGAGCCAGCAGTTTAGAAATGTGATCCTGGGTAAACTATGCAAGAAACAGGTATGATGAGAAATTTCAGCAGCAATGACAGCCAGATTCACTTGGCAATTTCTGAACAAATATAGAGATCTAAGATGGACAGTGAACGAATAGAGGTTGAACACCAAAATATATTGCATATGATAGAATGCCTATCAAATTTTGAGTTATTGATTTAACTAAGCAGAACTACCATGATATATTAGATACCTTGGGAAGTAGACTGGTGGCTAATATACTCGTTTCCCACTTCCTTTCTTAGTTTTACCTCTCTACACAGCCAGTTCTATAAATACATCAAAATCAGCCACAGCAGCACAATTCTAATTATCATTAGAGAAATTTCTAATGCATCATTCTGAAAACAAGAGGGAAGAAATAAAAGAAACAGTATCTTTTTAATCAGGAAAAAGCCATAATGGCTCTAATGAACTTAGCCATGATGCGGTGACTGGGGTGTGATGCAATATTAAACATACACATGCACACAGAGTCAGCATCTCTTAAACAGCTTCTGTGTGTATGTTTGTGTGTGTGTGCATGGATGTCAATATTTCCAATAAGGCATTAAAAAGACCTCTGTCCTCAAGTACTGTGAAACATGTTTGGAAATATGAGGCTCACATACATAAAACAATGAAAATTGAATTGAAAACCCATAGACAAGCAAGTATGTTATCTATTTATCTTTTCTATCATCCGCAATACACTTCAGTAATTGCCTTCTTTGGTGTAGATAATGGGTTAGCTGCTACTTATCTAAGTCTTTACTACAGTCTCTTTTTGCAACTGTTAGAACCCTAAAGGACAGTATTATTTCTTTGTTGTCTCCCTCCTGTGCCAACATGTATATGATTTAAGATGTTGTTTTTAATTTCTATCATTGTCAGTGCCTAGCAAAGTGCCTTGAACATAACAGTTTTTTATCGTATGTTAGTTTAAAACATTGTGATGTTAAGAAATACTGAGTATCTAAATAAAACCTATGTAAGAAAGTAAAAGCACTCATTAGATGATGTCTGGAAGACCCATTCATAGAAAGCTCACTTGTTCTATAAACTAATCACTCGGGAGAAAAAAAAAGGATGATCCTCAATGAGATGGACTGACATAGTGGCTGCAACAACGGGCTCAAACATAGCAATGATTGGAGTGTGAGGCAGGACCTGGTACTGTTTCATTCCATTGTACATAAGATTGCTATGATTCGAAACCAACTCCATGGCACCTAGCAACAATAATGAGTAGTAATATCTTTAATTCACTCTCACCTCTGGGGGGAAAAAATACTGTATCAATAAGATAGACCCTGCATTTTAGTGACATAAAACTAAACATATTAATTTAATTAAATATAACATTTATAGGTAGGATATTATAATGGCTTACAGATGTGAAATAAATGCTGCAAGAACCTGGGGAGCTTCAGCACCCTAACCTCTGGCAGAGACAGACAGTTAATGGCAAAGTTGTCATTCACTATCAGAGTGCTCTGAGATTATTCACATGCTCTTCTGGGACCTTGCAGGTGACAATCACAATTCTGCCGAGAGAACAAGGGAGGCTTAAGGCGTGTTCTCCAGAAATGGTTAATTCCTACCCTTTATAGGATATTGGATGACTCTCTTTGACTCCATTTTCCTTTGAGGGTTTACCTGCAGAATTTTTAATTTCCCCTGATTGCAGTCTGATGAACCAAAATCCCCAGAGTTTTCTGGGCCACTGGGAAAGCATCAGGGAGATAGGAGTAGACTCTATGTCAGGATATATTGGTGGGCTACATATCAGCAAAACTCTGGTGACTGTATACCACCTCCATGACCTCCTTCCTCTGAGGTGTGAGCCTAAAGACCCATCCACTTACTGGTAAGTTTCCTGATGTTCACAGATGAACCTTGCCTTTTTATCAACTCATACAAGAAATAATTTCTTTTGACTGTGGGTGCACAGCAATTAGGAAGTAGACCCATTACTCAACCCAATAAAATGTTCAATAATATCTGTAAATGCAAGGGTGGAAGCCCATGGTCTTCCAACCCATAAAAATCAACTAGGTGCTAGAATCACAGGCCAATCACAGAAAGAATTCCAAAGCCAGGAGGTTAGACCAGGATAATGGGTGGAATGTCTTCTGAGTTGTAGAGTTATTGCCTTATGTAATAGTATAAGTTATTTTGAGATGATCATATGGAAGACCACTAAGCTTCCAGTGGGCATTTGTGACAAAACAAGTGGTGCCCAGTAGATAGATAGTTCTCTCAATATGATCTGTCCTAACTCAGCATGTCACTGCTTAGATGTAAATTGTTGCTTTGCATCTTCCCTCTCTTGATAAATAAGAAAAAGTCATGTCTAAGTTTGTAGTTTTTAAGAAATCTTGCAGGAGTTGGATTTGTACGTATTTCATTAAATGTAAATATGGTGGCCCCCAAGTTGGTGGTATGACTTTTCAACCCTTCAAATGTATGTCAATGTATTTTGAAATAATGTTTGCATATATGGGAAATTATGAAGCTAGACAGAGGAAGCAACATGGTAAATTATCAATGGGAATGCACTATGCACTGAATTGTTAATCCTTGCACAAGAATTTGAGGATTCATTTGTGTTCATGAGATTGGTGGGGGAAACAAACAAAACAAAAAATAAATCCCGAGTAGCAGGAACAACATATGTTGCTCAAGTTTTATAGTATTAGAAATGTCATTTCCTGTGCTAGCTTCCACTATTTTAAAGGATAATAATTTATAATATTATGTACAATATTATAGCATTATGCATTATATATTCTTAAAATGTAATTAAGAGCTCGGCAGCTAACAAAAAGGTTGGCAGTTTGAATACACCCACTGTTCCTTGGAAGCCCTATGGGGGAGTTCTACTCTATCCTCTAGGGTCACTATGAGTTGGAATTGACTTGACAGCAATGGGTTACTGGTTAAAAATACTATTAATACTTTCCATTAATCCTGAAACCATTCATTTTCTGTTACCCTCTGAAGCAATAGCGTAGAAGCAGAAAGCTTTATGGTGTTTGTTTATGGGCTAATAGACTATTGGCAGAAACAGAGGACTTAAGTAAGCCAGTAAGTCTATTTGAGAGGCTAGAGGTACATATAGCCTGACACAAGAAGGACAGGGGTTTGCATGTCAGTCCACCTGTTTGACAGTGGAGGAGTTTTCTGAGAATTCTTAAAGAAGGCAAAATAATAAAACAAACATTACGGAGAGACAAATCTGTCCCCTGGCATAATTGCTTTTCCTAAAAACTGTACCCACATATGAACTCTTTTGATATTGTGGTTAGTGCCATCCAAACTGTAATGTAATAGCCACTCAGTCAATTGCTTGTAAGGATTTTATTTTTGTTTGTTAAATGCATCCAGAAAATCCCCTGTGTTCTTCACTAGTTATATTCTTATTTCCTGTCCATCTATTTCAAATATTTATTTGCTGTGGATATGATTATCACTAAACTGTAGGCAACCTAAAAACAGAAATCACATTAAGCAAGGAATTCAACTCATGGAGATGGAGTTCAACCCAGAGAAAGCAGCTCAAAAGAACAAGAAAAATGACTAAAGGAGCAGCAGCTCAGAAACATAGCAGGCTTATGCCACATTTAATGAGTAAATGTTACAGGGGAGAGAGAATGTAGACAAAAATATGTGCAGGAAAAAGGAAGAAAGAGAAAGGCATTTTGAGAGTGTAAGAATGCTTAGAACAGAGAGAGCATCAATAAGAGAAAATCTTTGTGCTAATTATACACAAATGGATTCTATAAGATGCTTGTAACATATTAGAGGACAAGAGAGAGCAAGAAAAGACAACCAGGTAGTACAGAAAAAATTTACTTAGATGCAACCTCCTGCAAGAATAACAATTACCTAGTGATTCAGTGGTAGAATTCTTGTCTCTCATGGGGGAGATCAGGGTATGATTCCCATTCAATGCAACTCAGGCAAAGCCACCATCCGTCTGTTAGTAGCAGCATGCCTGGTGCTATGATACTAAACAGGTTTCAGCGGACCTTTCAGTTCTAAGATGGACTGGCAAAAATAAATAAATAAAGTAAACCTGGCATTCTATGTCTGAATATCAGTCAATGAAAACCCTACGGATCACAACATAACATTGGCCAATCTTTAGTTGTGGTTCTTTCAGTTTATGTGGGTCCCCATGGGCTGGGGGTCAACTTGAGGATAACTAACAACAACAACAAAGTGATCAGAGTTTGATGTGAAAGCAAAATATTAAATTTATATTTATTTGTAGAGTATCATTTAACACTGGGATATTAATTGTTTGTTTAAATCACATGATTAAAATTTCTCCAAAAAAATGCTTTTGTGCTAACACAAAACAGCAGCCAGGAACTGGTTATATTAAAATGTAAGCATCTTAATTTAATTGCTCCCATTTATTTCTTGTATTTTTCCAGTTGTAAACATCAACCCTCCAGGATCGATAATTCACTCACTAATACCGACTTCATAACAAGCCGAGGTTTGGAGTACAGCATCAGTGCCAGTAATGAGGCCATCATCCATGTGCCAGCAGTAACTCTTATTTTTTTCACTCTTGTCCTGAGTCCCTTTAGCCTCTAGTTAACAAAGATAGTCTAGGTCTAACCAATATTTATTGAGTGACAAATGTGCTAAAGTATCAAGGAATAACTAGATAAATATAAAATTTGCTCTGCCTTCAAAGATATCAGTGACATAGGAAAAAGAGATGTCAAATTAAGAAACAATAATTAGAAGACAAATATGCAAAAGCTACTGAAAAGGTCATAGAGGAAAGCATTTCCATCCTGGAGTGGAGGTGGGGAAAGCTCCAGAGAAGGTTTTCTAAGGAAGATGATACTAAGATCATATCTGAACAAAGAATATGAACAAAGATAAATGAGAAAAAAAAGTGCATCCCACACAGCATTTGTAGCTTTTGCAAAGGCAAGAGGCTTGAAAACAACATAGTATTCTGGAGGCTTAAAAAAAAAAAAAATTACTGGAACTTAGTGGGGGCAGTTGAGCATGGAGAGTGACGAGGGTTGTGATTAACTTTTCTCACTGGCCATAATTGTATTTTAAGCAGTATTATAAGTGATTATTCCCATATTCTCTCCATTTTATGCCCACTGCAGTGAAAACAAAAAATTCACATCTTTCTTTTACTAATGGGATTCGATGATTCCTTTTCTGGAGAACAACCTTTTCTTACTTTAATTCTCCTAACCCTTACCATATCACACTTTGGCTGGGAATTTTCAGCTCCTAATTTTTTTAATTTGTTGGCTGGTTAAGACTGATTATGGAGAGCACTGTGTTTAGCATCCTAAACAGTAAATTTAATCCAACAAATATAAAATATTCCCTGTGACTCTGGTATGATTTTCAAATCTTTTTGTGATTCATAAAATCTTAGATTTTGACACCTAAAAGCATACGTCTCCATTCTGCTCAAGTCAAGATATTCTTCTTGAACGTGGCCAGGCAATAATTAGGAATCATGGGGCTTACTTAAGAAAATAATAATAAAGCAAGTTTACTGCATCTCTTCCTTTCAATTCTTAAGTTTTGGAATGTGAGTGGTCTTTTCCTCGCTCTTTGATGCAAAGTGGGAGAGGTACTATGATCTTTCAAGTAATTCTTAAGTAAAAAAAAAAAAAAAATTAAGCTCACTTCATCTTTAAAAAACGGAAAATAAAAAATTTACAATATTCACTTTAACACTTCACTCTTCAGTCAAAAGTAGGATTTCTCCTCTTTCCCATGTGAAGGTCAGTTGCAGGTAGCACTTTCATCAATAGAAAAGGGGACATGCTTGTCTTCCTAACCCTTTCTCCCTTACTGTGACTGCCTTTTTTCATCTATGGTTTGACCCTTAGAGGCAGGAGTGCTAGAAAAGAGGAAAAGAAAGTGGAAGCACAGAAGTTCTTACTGGCTGAACTTGTCATAAGGTGGCTTCAGACTTTCCGCATCTGGAATATGTCTAAGCCCGAATCTTTCACTTCAGGGCACCTTTGAAATCTTCATAGACTCTTCTGCTGGCCCTTCTAACCATAAACCAAACCAAAAACTCGTGGCTGTCAAGTCGATTCTATTTGATTGGGACTCATAGTGCCTGGTGGATTCAAACTGCTGACCTTTTGGTTAGCAGCTGTAGCACTTAACCACTATGCCACCAGGGTCCCTTTTTAACCATAGCTCTCTTTATATGAGTTGCGTATCTGTTTTAGCTGACTGCTCTTCATTCCTCCACCCAACGCCTCTTGATTCTAGAGACCCATTGCCTGGCCTTTCTATTCTGTATTCCACTTTTGGTACCCAAAATCATGTACTGTACTTTGGATTCTGAAGTAACTGATCAGTCATCTCAGTTAACTTCAAAATTTTCTAGGCAGCAATCAGATTCTAGTCTCTTCCTTATCTCAGTTATAGGGAAGGCAGCACAGTTTGCAGGTGGGTTTTCTTAATTAAAAAATGGCCATTTCTACTCTTGTAAATTTTATATATAAATGAAGCATAAAGGTAAGTTTTTTAGGGTATAGTTTCTTTGTTATTTATATAATACCTTGATTTTTAAATAATTTACACATTCAAAATTCACCCTTTTAAAGTACACAATTAGCTGGTTTTTGATAAGCTCACAGTTGTCAAAGTACATAATCTAGATACAAAAATCCCTTATTAGTACCTGATTTTAAAACATTTTCTCCCACTCTGGATTGTCTTCTCCTTTCTTGATGGTGTCCTTTGAGGCTCAAATGTTTTAACTTTGATAAAGTCAAGTTTATATATTTTATTACCTTTATTGCTTGTCCTTTTGACTGAGTTACTCCTGGACCAAGGATTTGAGGGTTAATTTGCTTTTTCTTTTTTATGTAGGCAGAGTTTAAAACAAAACAAACAAAAAAAAGATACAAGCAGCAGAAATGACAAATGTTGCTCAAGTTTTGTAATTTTGGAAATGTCAAATTCTGTCATACTAACTTATCATTTAACAATGTCATTTAAGATAGGCTCCCCTATTTAAAGGAAAATAATTTAAACTATTAAATAAAAATATGTATCCTTTAAAGAAATGATTTTTTTCCATTAATCATGGTGCAACTTCATTTCAACTTCCTTCTGAAACAATAGCATGGAAGCAGAAAGCTTTATGGTGTATGTTCATGGACAAATAAACCCGCCTGGCAGTAGCACAGGTCTTAAGTGAGGGAGGAAGGATGTTCTAGAGGCAGATAGTATAGAAAACCTGACACAGGAACGCAGGGTTTTGAAGGTCAGTCAGTGCATTTGGGAGTGTGGGCTCTTCTGAGCTTTCTTGAAAGACACAGTGATCAAAATAATGTTACAGCAAGACAAATCTGGCACCTGACACCAAGGCTTTTTGTAATAATTGCATGCATATGTGTCCTCCTTTGATATTAAAGGTGAGTGCCTTCCAAAGTGGAATGTAATAAGCACTCAATTGTTGCTGGGAAGGTTTTTATTTTCTTCCTGTATGCTAATAAAATCCAGAAATGCCCCTTTATTCTGTTAATTATCCTATTATTTCTTGTCCATTCACTTTAAAACTTTACTTATCTGTGGATAAGTTTATCACTAAACAGTTCATAGGCAACCTAGAGACAAATCAAACTAAGAATTTCAGGCCAAGAAGAAAAAGCTGAACTCAGGGAGAACAATTCAAAAGCTCGAGAGCAGTGGCCATAGGAGTAGCAGCTCAGACACAAAACATGCATATATTGCAGTTAATAGATTGTGAGTGTAGAGGTAAGAGAAATGTTAAAAGAGAGAGAAAGATACAGACTATACACACACACACCCACACCAACACCCACACACATCTTTGTAAAAGAAAGGAAAAGAAAAAGGTATTTTGAGAGTTTATAAGTGCATTTAGAAAAGAGAGTAAACAGTAGAAAAGCTCTGTACTGTTTACACACAAAAGGAATCTCGAAGACCCCTACAACAGAAGAGGGGACCTCAGAGGGTGAATAAAAATAAGACAGAGTAACAAGAAATTGACCTAGATGACCCTTCAATCAATTTTAGAGTGGTCAGAGATAAATATGAAAGTAAAACACACATGTTAAATTTATATTTATTTGTAAAGCATCTTTTAACACTTTAGAATACTAATGATTTATTTAAACACTATAAACAAGATTTCTTCAAGAAACGGTTTTTGGTATGTGGGTGGTCTTATCCTGACTCTTTGAAGAGAAGTGGGGGATATACTTTCATCTTATAAGTTATTCTTAAGTAATAGGATGTCTTAAGTTCACTTTACTTTTTTAAAAAGTACAATTAAAATTTTTAAATATTAATTCAAACTCAAGTTGTCGAAGTAAGATTTCCGTGTGAAGGGCAGTTACATATAGCGCTTTCCCCAATAGAGAAGGTAACATATTTGTCTTCCTAACTCTTTCTTCCTTACCACTTTCCCCTTTTTTCAGCTGATGTTCTGACATTGAGAGGCTGGAGAGCTGGAGCAGAGGAAGAGAAAGTAGAGACCGAGGAGTGCTTACCTGAGTGGTCTAGTCATAAGATGTCTTCTGGCACTCTAAGTATAAAAAAATCCCTGTTGCTGTCGAGTCATTTAAGACTCCTAGTGACCCTATTGGACAGAGTAGAACTGCCCCATAGGGTTTACAAGGGGCTGTGGGTGGATGCAAGCAACCAACCTTTTGGTTAGCAGCTAGCTGTAGCACTTAACCACAGGGCCACCAGGGCTCTATTCAAAGCCTAGAAGATGCTAAAGGCTGTATCTTTCTTTGCAGGGCACTTTTGCAATCTTCTTAGAAACCCCTGCTGGCCGATGTAATCATTGCCCTGTTTACATGTGGTATATCTCTCTTTCAGCTGGCTGCTTTTCATTTCTCCATCCAAGCCTTTTTTCTTCTAGAGCCTCCTTGCTTGGCATTCCTATTGATTAGACCACATCTGGTACTGAAAATCATGTACCTTGGGCTTTAAAGCAGTTTGTAAGCCATCTCAGTTAATTTCACACTTTTCTAGGAAGCAGTCAGATTCTAGTCTCCTCCTTACCCCAGTTACAGGAAAGGCAGCACAGTCTCCCAGTGGGTTTTCTTAATCAAAATGGTCATTTACTCTTGTAAATTTGATATATAGGAGAAGTGTAAAGTTAAATCTTGTGGAATATAGTTTCTTCCTTTATGTATAATACCCTTATTATGGTATAATTCATATTTTATAAAATTCAGCCTATCGAAGCGCACAATTAACTGGTTTCTAGTATATTCATATTCACAGGTGTAAACATATTTTACAAATTCTAGATACAAATTTCTTATTGGATACAAGATTTAAAAATATTTTCTCCCGTTCTCTGGGCTGTATTCTCACTGTATTAATAGTGGTATTTGGAGCACAAATGTTTTAATTTTGATAAAGTCAAACATATATTTTGTTACTTTTATTGCTTATGCTTTCATGTCATATCTAAGAAACCATGCCAAATTCAGGTCATGAGGATTTACTCTTGCATTCTCTTCTACGAATTTTACAGATTTAACTCTTACATTTAGGCCTATAATCCATTATAAATAATTTTTGTATATGGCATAAGGGAGGGATCCATCTTTTTTTTTTTTGCCATGTGCCTATCCAGTCACTGCAAGACCATATTTTGAAAAGGATGCAGTTCTTTAAACGTTACTACTCTTCAACAACTGAAATTATAATTGTAGTAAGTGCTATTTCCAATATGAGCTTATACAATGCCATACAGTTTCCAAACTTACAGAGTTTCACTGATCTAACTACAGGATAGAGTCTTAGAAATGTACTGCTTCTTTCCTATCTGCTGCAACCAGGGAAGTATTTTGAATAGTTGTATCTGTCTGTTGCTATTTACATGTAGACATTAACATATTTTCATATTTCTCTTGGTATCCTTTTTATATAGGTTGTAAAGTAACTCTTGTTTGTATTTTATATTTTGTTTTAGTTCTAAGAATTCGTATTTTGTTGAAGAATATTTGGAATCCCAGTATTTCCACCAACCAAATAACTAAAGCACACGCATTGAGTAATATGTTTTTCACATTCCAGGAAGCCTCTTCTGAACCCACCATCCTCACAATCCTCCCATGTCAGTCTACAACACCTCTGAAATAGAAATCTTTACATTCTTCTTGACTGGGATCCCAGGAATGGAACAAGCCCACATTTGGGTCTCAATCCCCATTTGCTTCATTTACCTCTTTGCCATCCTGGGGAACTGCATCATCCTCTTTTACATAAAGACAGAGACCTCTCTGCATGAACCTATGTATTATTTCCTTTCCATGCTGGCATTTTCTGACCTAGGTCTGTCCATCTCCTCCATCCCAACTATGCTGAGAATATTCTTGTTCAATGCCACAGGGATTTCCATAAATTCTTGCATTGCCCAAGAGTTTTTCATTCATGGATTCTCAGCTATGGAGTCATCTGTACTTTTCGTCATGTCTGTTGACCGCTTTATAGCTATAGATAACCCTTTGAGATATACCTCTACACTTACAGGTGCCAGGGTCATTAAAATTGGCCTTGTGATTGCTGTATTATGTATTGTCCTTATTCTTCCTTTCCCCTTTAAAGTGGCTGATGTTCTGTAAGAAAAGTGTTCTTTCCCACTCCTACTGCCTCCACCAGGATGTCATGAAGCTGGCCTGTTCTGACAACAAGGTCAATATCATTTATGTTTTTTTCGTGGCTCTTACAGCTATGTTAGAGTTGACATGCATTTCTGTGTCTTACATGCTGATCCTGAAAATTGTTTTGGGCATTACCTCACACAAGGGTCTCCTCAAGGTACTGAACACTTGCGTCTCCCATATCTGTGCTGTGCTTTTCTTCTATGTGCCTATCATCACCTTAGCTGTCCTTCATCGGTTTGGCAAAAAAAATTCCCCAGTTATTAGGATCATTATAGCTGATGTCTTCCTTCTGGTTCCACCTCTAATGAATCCCATTGTATATGCTGTGAAAAGCCAGCAGATTAGAAATGTGATCCTGGGTAAACCATGCAAGAAACAGATATGATGAGAAATTTCAGCAGCAATGACAGCCAGATTCACTTGGCAATTTCTGAACAAATATAGAGATCTAAGACGGACAGTGAACGAATAAAGGTTGAACACCAAAATATACTGCATATGCTAGAATGGCCATCAAATTTCAAGTTATTAATTTAACTAAGCAGAACTACCATGATATGTTAGATACCTTGAGAAGTAGCATAGTGGTTAAGCGGTATAGCTGCTAACCAAAGGGTCAGCTGTTGGAATCTGCCAGGCGCTCCTTGGAAACGCTATGGGTGGGGCAGTTCTACTCTGTCCTATAGGGTTGCTATGAGTCGGAATTGACTCGATGGCACTGGGTGGGGTTTGGGAAGTAGACTGGTGGCTAATATACTTGTTTTCCCCTTCCTTTCTTAGTTTTACCTCTCTGCACAGCCAGTTCTATAAATACATCAAAATCAGCCACAGCAGCACAATTCTGATTATGATTAGAGAAATTTCTAATGCATCACTCTGAAAACAAAAGGAAAGAAATAAAAGAAACAGAACCTTTTCAATCAGAAAAAAGCCATAATGGCTCTAATGAACTTGCCCATGATGCAGTAACTGGAGTGTGATACAATATTAAACATACACATGCACACAGAGTCAGCATCTCCTAAACAGCTTTTCTCTCTCTCTCTCTGTACATGGATGTCAATATTTACGACAAGACATTAAAAAGACCTCTGTCCTCAAGTGTTGTGAAACATGTTTGGAAATACGAGGCTTACATACATAAAACAATGAAAATTGAATTGAAAACCCTTGGACAAGCCAATATGTTATCTGTTTATCTTTTCTATCGTCTGCAATACACTTCGGTAATTGCCTTCTTTGGTGTGCGTAATGGGCTAGCTGCTACTTATCCAAGTCTTTATCACAGTCTCTTTTTGCAAATGTTAAAACCCTAAACTACAGTATTATTTCTTTATTGTCTCTCTCCTTTGCCAACATGTATATTATTTAAGATGTTGTTTTTAACTTCTATCATTGTCAGTGCCTAGCAAAGTGCCTTGAACATGAGTTGTTTATTGTATGTTTGTTTAAAACATTGTGAACTTAAGAAATACTGAGTATCTAAATAAAACCTATGCTAAAAAAGTAAATGCACTCATTAGATGATTTCTGGAAAACCCATTGCTAGAGAGCTCACTTGTTGTATAAATCAATTACTTGGGAGAAAAATAAAAATAAATAGAAGCAAAGATAGTTTTCATAATTTTTTTAAAAAATGGAGTATGCTCATGTATCTATGACGTAAACTGTTAAGCACTTAACTACTAACTAAAATGTTGACTGCTCAAACCCACCTGGAGGCAGACACCTAGAGGCAGGTACCTAAGGAGAAAGGTCTAGTGATTGGCTTTTGAAAGGACATAGCCTTGAAAACACTATAGAGAGCAATTCTACTCTGCAACATATGTGGTCACCATGAGTTGGAATCAACTTGATGGCAGTTGAAAACAAGGAAAATGAGGTTCCTACTCAAATTTCCTTGAGAGAATTTAAACCCACTTCCAATGAGTACTCCACCACTCATCTGTCAATTTGTCGTACTTTGGTGGCTTGTGTGTTGCTGTGATGCCATAAGCTATGCCACTGGTATTGCAAATAGCAGCAGGGTCACCCATAGTGAAAAAAATTGCATTGGGCAAATCTGCTGCAAAAGTAAACACAAAGGTGTCACCTTGAGGACTAAGGCGTGCCTGACCCAACCCATGGTATTTTCAGTTGCTGCATATGCAAACAGGAGCTGGACAATGAATAAGGAAGATCGAAGAGTTGATGAGTTTGAATTATGATGTTGGCCAAGAATATTGAATATACCATGGACTGACAGAAGAACAAAAAATCTTTCTTAGAAGATGTACAGCCAGAATGTTCCTTAGAAGCAAGGATGGTGTGACATCATCTCACACACTTTGGTTATGTTATCAGGAGAGGGAGTCTCTGGAGAAGGACATCATGCTTGGTAAAGTAGAGGGCCAGTGAAAAAGAGGAAGATCTTCAATGAGATGGAATGACATAGTGCCTGCAACAATGGGCTCAAACATAGCAATGATTGGAGTATGACCTAGGACCCGGTACTGTTTCATTCTGTTATACATAAGGTCGCTATGAGTCGAAAACAACTCCATGGCACCTAACAACAACAATGAGTACTAATATCTTCAATTCACTCTCACCTTTTGGTGGAGGGAACTGTATCAATAAGATAGACCCTGCATTGTAGTGATGTAAAACTAAACATATTATTTTAATTAAATATAACATTCATAGGTAGGATATTATAATGGCTTACAGATGTGAAACAAACACTGTAGAAACCTGGGGAGCTTCAGCACCCTAACTTTCTAGCAGAGACCGACACATTTTGGCAAAGTTGTCATTCACTGTCAGAGTGCTTTAAGATTATTCACATGCTTTTCTGGGATCTTGCAGGTGACAAGCACAATTCTGCCAAGAGAACAAGGGAGGTTTAAGGTGTGTTCTCCAGAAATGGTTAATTCCTACTCTTTATAGGGTGTTGGATGACTCTCTTTGACTCCATTCTCCTTTGAGGGTTCACCTGCAGAACTTTTTAATTTCCTTTGATTGCAGTCTGATGAACTGAAATCCCCAGAGTTTTCTGGGCCACTGGGAAAGCATCAGGGAGATAGGAGTAGACTCTATGTCAGGATATATTGGTGGGCTACATATCAGCAAAACTCTGGTGACTGTATACCACCTCCATGACCTCCTTCCTCTGAGGTGTGAGCCTAAAGACCCATCCACTTACTGGTAAGTTTCCTGATGTCCACAGGTGAACGTTGCCTTTTTATCAACTCAAACAAGAATCAATTTCTTTTGACTGTGGGTGGATGGCCATTAGGAAGTATACCGGTTTCTCAACCCAATAATATGTTCAACAATCTCTGTATATGCAAGGGTGGAAGCCCATGGTCTTCCAACCCATGAAAATCAACTAGGTGCTAGAATCACAAGCCAACCACAGAAAGAAATCCAAAGCCAGGAAGCTAGACCAGGATCATGGGTGGAATGCCTTCCTGAGTTGTAGAATTATTGCCTTATGTGAGAGTATAAGTTATTTTGAGGTGATCATATGGAAGACCACTAAGCTTCCAGTGGGCATTTGTGACAAAAAAAGTGGTGCCCAGTAGATAGTTCTTTCAATATAATCTGTCCTAACTCAGCATGTCACTACTTAGATGTAAATTGTTGCTTTACATTTTCCCTTGCTTGATAAATAAGAAAGCTACCCTATGATTCTAATAAAAAGTTATTTCTGAGTTTGTAGTTTTTAAGAAATCTTGTAGGTGTTGGATTTGTATGAATTTCGTTAAATGTAAATGTAGTGGCCTCCAAGTTGGTGTTATAACTTTCCATCCCTGCAAACTTACGTCAATGTATTTTGAAATAATATCTGCATATGTGGGACATTATGAAGCTAGGCAGAGGAAGCAACATGGTAATATTATAAATGGGAATGCACTATGCACTGAATTGCTGTTAATCCTTGAAGAAGAATTTGAGGATTCATTTGTGTTCATAAGATTGGTGGGGGAAACAAACACACAAAAAATAAATTCTGAGTAGCAGGAACATCAGATGTTGCTCAAGTTTTGTAGTATTAGAAATGTGATTTCCTGTGCTAGTTTCTACTATTTTAAAGGATAATAATTTATAATATTATGTGTAATATTTTAGCATTATACATTATATGTCCTTAAAAATAAGGTTAAGAGCTTGGCTGCTCACCAAAAGGTCAGCAGTTCGAATATGCCAGCGGCTCATTGGAAACACCATAGGGCAGTTCTACTCTATCCTCTAGGGTCACTATGAGTAGGAATCAACTTGACAGTAACCAGTTACTGGTTAAAAATACTATTAATACTTTCCACTTATTTTATTTTATTAATCAGGAAACCATTCATTTCCTGTTACCTTTTGAAGCAATGCATGGAAGCAGGAAATTTTATGGTGTTTGTTTATGGACTAAAAGGCTCACTTGGCAGAAACAGAGAAGTAAGGCAGTGAGGCTGTTTGAAAGGCTGGAGGTAGGTATAGCCTGACACAGGAGGGGACAGGGGTTTGCATGTCAGTCAACATGTTTGACAGTGGGGGAGTTTTCTGAGAATTCTTAAAAAAGACAAAATAAAAAAACAAGCATTACAGAAAGACAAATCTGTCCCCTGGCATAATACCATTTTTTAAAAACTGTACCTATGTATGAACTCTTTTGATACCGTGGTTAGTGCCATCTGAACTGTAATGTAAAAGTCATTCAGTCAATTGCTTGCAAGGATTTTATTTTTGTTTGTTAATTGCATCCAGAAAATCCTCTGTGTTCTTCACTAGTTATATTTTTATTTCCTGTCCATCTACTTCAAATCTTTATTTGCCGTGGATGTGATCATCACTAAAATGTTTATAGGCAACCTTGCGACAAAAACCACACTGAGCAAGGAATTCAACTCATGGAATTCAACCCATGGAATTCAACCCAGAGAAAGCAACTCAAAAGATCAAGAAAAATGACTAAAGACGTAGCAGCTCAGAAACATGGCAGACTTATGCCACATTTAATGAAGAAACGTTACAGTGGAGAGAGAATGTAGACAAAAATATGTGCAGGAAAAAGAAAGAGAGGAGAAAGGCATTTTGAGAGTGTAAGAATGTCTAGAACAGAGAGAGCATAAGGGAAAAGCTCTGTGCTGATTACACACAAATGGATTCTATAAGACGCTTGTAACATTAGAGGACAAGACGGTGCAAGAAAAGAGAGCCAAGTAGTACAGAAAAAAATTTACTTAGATGCAACCTCATGCAAGAGTAAAAATTACTTAGTGATTCAGTGGTAGAATTCTTGTCTCTCATGAGGGAGACCAGGGTTTGATTCCCATTCAATGCAACTAATGCGCAGTTTCCAGGTGGGTTTTCTTAATCAAAATGGTCATTTCTACTTTTGCAATTTTGATATATATGAGAAGTATAAAGGTAAGTATTGTGGGATGTAGTTTCTTCTTTTATGTGTAATACCCTTAAACAACAACAAAAAATTATGTATAATACCCTTATCATGGTATCATTCATATAAAATTCAGCCTCTTAAAGTGCACAATTAACTGGTTTCTAGTATATTCACAGTTGTAAATATACTTCACAAATTCCAGATACAAATTCCTTATCCAGTACAAAATTTACAAATATTTTCTCCCATTGTGTGGGTTGTATTCTCACTGTATTTATGGTGGCATTTGGAGCACAAATGTTTTAATTTTGATAAACCCAAACTTATGTATTTTGTTACGTCTATTGCTTATGCTTTTATGTCATATCTACAAAAACACTGCCAAATTCAGGTCATGAGGATTTACTCTTGTATTGCCTTCTACCAATTGTACAGATTTAACTCTTACATTTAGGTCTATAATACATTCTAAAAAGATTTTTTTATATGGTATAAGGACAGGGATCCAACTGTATTTCATTATTTATTCATTTTGTCATGTGCATATCCAGTCACTGCAGTACCATATTTTGAAAAGGATACAGTTCTTTAAAGGTTATTATTCTTCAAGAACTGAAATTATAATTGTAGTAAGCAATGTTTCCAGTAAGAGCTTATACAATGTCATACAGTATCCAATCTTACAGAGTTTCACTGACCTAACTACAAGATAGAGTTTTAGAAATGTGCTGCTTCTTTCCTATCTGCTGCAACCAGGGAAGTATTTTGAATATTTATATCTGTCTGTTGATGTTTACATGTGGAAATTAATATATTTCCAGATTTCTCTTGGTATCCTGTTTAAATAGGTCATAACATCACTCCTGTTTGTATTTTATATTTTGTTTTAGTCCTAAGAATTTATAAAATATTTTGTTGAGGAATATCTGGAATCGCAGTATTTCCACCAACCAAATAACTAAAGCACAAACTTTGAGTAATATGTTTTTCACATTGCAGGAAGCCTCTTATGAGCCCACCATCTTCACAATCCTCCCATGTCAGTCTACAACACCTCTGAAGTGGAAATCTTTACATTCTTCTTGACTGGGATCCCAGGAATGGAACAAGCCCACATTTGGGTCTCAATCCCCATTTGCTTCATTTACCTCATTGCTATCCTAGGGAATTGCACCATCCTCTTTTTCATAAAAGCAGATGCCTCTCTGCATGAGTCTATGTGTTATTTCCTCTCCATGTTGGCATTTTCTGACCTGGGATTGTCTATCTCCTCCCTTTCAACCTGCTAAGAATCTTTTTGTTCGATGCCACAGAAATTTCCTCAGATGCCTGCTTTGCTCAAAAGTTTTTCATTCATGGATTCTCAGTCGTGGAGTCATCAGTACTTCTCATCATGTCTGTCGATCGCTTTATAGCCATCTACAACACTTTGAGATACACTTCTATCCTTACCAGTGCAGGGGCATTGCAACTGGCCTTGTGTTTGCTGGGAAAAATATTTTGTTGGTCTTCCCTTTCCCCTTTATTCTAAAGAGGCTGAAAGTCTTCAATAAAAGCCTTTTATCCCACTCCTATTGCCTCCACCAGGATGTCATGAAACTGGCCTGTTCTGACAAGGTCAATAATATACACAGTTTTTTTTTTGTGGCTCTTACAACTATCTTAGATTTGGTATGCATTTCTGTGTCTCACACCCTCAGTGCTTGTATCTCCCACATCTGTGCTGTGCTCATTTTCTATGTGCTTGTTATTACCTTGGCTGTCATCCATCGCTTCGCCAAAAATGCTTTTCCAGTTATCGGAGTCATTATAGCTGACACTTTCTTTCTGATTCCCCGCCCCCCCATGAATCCCATTGTATATTCTGTGAAGAGCCAGCAGATTAGAAATCAGATCATGGGAAAATTACTTGAGAAACAGATCTAAAGGGAAATTTCAGCTGCAACGACAGCTTAACTCAGTTTACAATTTCTGAATCAATGTAGGAATCACAGGATGGCAATGCAAGAGTAGAGTTTGAACAAAAAGATATGCTGCATTTGTTCAGGATGCCCATCAAGTTCTTGATTTAACTGAGTGGCAACAGCATGCCAGATTAGGTATTTGGAAGTTAGTCTACTTCTCATTTCCTCTTCCATTTTTACTTCACTACACACCCTGTCCACCACCTATATCAATGTGTCAATATCAGCCACAGCAGCACCATTTTAATTATGATTAGAGAACCTTCAATGTTCTGTTTTTTTTTTAAAAAAGGAATCTGTTCATTAAAGGAAAAAGTAATCATGACTCTGATTAAATCCAACACATTCAACAGTGACTGAGATGTAATGAAAGATTAAGCACATGCACATACTCCCACTTACAGGTCACCATCTCCTACACACTTATTGCGTGTGCGGATGTCATTACCAATTCAAATAAACCATTATACTGTGCCTGCTCTCAAGTACTGTGAAACATGTTTGGATAGATGAGGCTCAAATACATAAAATAATTAAAACTAAATGCAAAAATAATTGACAACAAATATACTATATGAATTATTTAAGAAGATTTTAACTTTTATCTTTGTCAGTGCCCAGCCAAGTGGTCTAAACATACTAGTTGTTTATTTTGTATTAGTTAAAAGCATCATGATTTTAGCTAATTTTGTGATATGAATAAAATGTGTGAAAAAAATCATTTAGGCCATGTCTAAAAAAAAATCAATTAATATAGAGCTCACTTGTTCTGTTCCAACTTCTTGGCATAGAAGTTAAAATAAAAGCAAGCAATAGTAGTATTCAAATTAAAAAGAATGGAGTAATCTCATGTATATAGCATCTACACAGGCCCTCATGAATGTTTTCTAACTGAATTTGGACCTAATTCTAACAGAAATTAATATCATTAATTAACACTCAACTCAGAAAACCACAAAAACCTGTGTTAGTAAGATAGACCCTCCATTTCAAGAGACATAAAACCAAACCATATTATTTTAAGCAAAGAAAACCTTCTCAGGCTATTATAAGAGCTCACAGATTTGAGTTAAAAGTTGTAAGAACTTGGGGAGCTATAGCATCCTACAACTCTGGAGAGATGTTGTTGGCACCAACAACTGTCACTCTTCATCTTCTCTGCTTCTCTCAGTACTCTGAATGAAGTTAATCCTCATGGTGGCAGAAATGGCAGCTGCAGGAGGATTTCTTATATCTCAATTAGAGAAGACAGAGACCTTTCACTATCAGTTCCATTTAAAGATCTAGTGATAGGACTGAGCAGTGCAGCTTACTTAGTGTTCTTAAACCAGAAAGTATGATATCACCCCTGATGGGGATTTAATCAGTTGGCAAAAAATGGATGAAGTGCCAATCCTTATGACACTACCCCAATTACTGCCACAATCAAATGTGACTAGAATACACAAAAGAAAGCATTTATCTTCCTAGAAATGTTAAAGAAATGGTATTAGCTAGAAATAAACCAAACAAAATGAAATTAATGTAAAGAAAACAAAACAAAGCCAATAGTTGTCTATACAATTCCAGAAGTGGCAGAACGACATCGGTGAGTAGTAGTAATATCGAAAACTTTACGAAAGAGAAATAATTGTTAAAGCATTCATAAGAAATCAACCTACATAGTAAAAAAATAGTAGCCTATAGAAATTTTATGTGGAGTTCTTAGGAAGTGCCAAACCCAGAACCCAGTGCCATCGAGTCGATTCCGACTCATAGTGACCCTGTAGGACAGAGTAGAACTGCCCCATAGGAAGTGCAGACATCACTACATTACAGAAAAGATTAGGAATCAACATATTAGCGGTGATTATGGATCCTGATGGAAATATTAAATCATCTTTAGAATACTATGATTAATAAGACAGACAGCTTTTCATGCATACATCATCCTTATCCATATCGTTGCTGTTGATTCCGACTCATAGCGATCTTTACTGATAGAACATATATAAGAGCTTTGCAAGGCATTCTAAAGGGCTGTCTCATCTTTGCAAGGAATTAGAATCGTCTGAAGATCTCCGAAAACTCTTAATATAAAGGCAGCATCATACCCACTACTTACTGTCATCAAGTCAATTCTGACTCATAGTGACTTTATAGAACAGGGTAGAATTGCCCCAAGGGTTTCCAAGGCTGTAAATCCTTACTGAAGAAGACTGCCACATCTTTCTCCTACACAGCACCTGGTGGGTTGAACTGCTGACCTTTTGGTTAAAGCCAAGTGCTTTAACCACTGTGCAACCAAGTTGATTTAAATCAGAATACCAAGTGGATGTGACATAGCTAATTTCTCTAGAAATAGGATTTTGGGGTTATAGGGTAGGCATATATTTAGCTTTGGTAGATTATGCCCAACAGTTTTTCACCAAAGTAGTTGTATCAATTTACACTTCTACCAGCAAAGTATAGATCTTTCAGTTGCTCCATACTTTCATATATATGTAATATATATAATATCCTCCATGTATTCAAGAAGGTATAGGAAAATAGGAAAGCAAGAACATATTAAGGAGAGATATGACATTAATAAGAAAAAGAAAAGATCCAAATCAAATTGTAAGGATGAAAATTATGTCTGAAATTCAATACGTACTGGATGGGATTAATAGCAGAATCGACACTACAGAAAGAAAAGCTAGTAAACTTGAAGATAGAGCCTTAAAAAATATCCACAACTCTATTGACTATTATGAAAATGATTCTAGCCTGGGATATAAAACAAGAAATTAAAATCCAAAAATACTGTTTTCAAAGAAAAGAGTAAAACTACTCAAATTTCAAGGCTTATCTTAAAATCACAGTAATGAAGACAGTGCATAACATATAACATGTCATAAACATAGATATATAGATCAATGGAATAGAATAGTGTCTAGAAATAGATCTACGAATACATCGTCAATTGATTTAAGACAGATGTGCAAAAAAAAAAAAAAAAAATGCCACAAAGTTGATCCTGACTCATAGATAGATGTGCCAAGACCATTAAATGTTGAAAAGTTACTTTTTTCAGCAAATCACGCTGGAATAGTTGGATAATCATTATAAAAAGAAATTGTACTTGGACCTAGATCAAATATCATATACAAAAAATTAACACAAAATGGATAGTACAACTTTAATGTACAAGCTAAATCTTCAAGAAGAAAACATAGGAGAAAATACTATTGAACTTGAGTTTGGCAAATGTCATAAGTATTGAAAAACTGCACACACAAAAAAAATTATCAGTTATACATAATCAAAATTAAAAACAATTGATCTTCAAAAGACACAGTAATGAAAACAAAGGCATGCTAGAGACTGGGAGAAAATGCTAGCAAAAATTTTATCTGTCAAAATACCTGAATATAAAATATATAAAAACCCTTTCAAATCAATAATGAGGTTGAAAATCAAGTAACTCAATAAAAAATGGGCAAAGTATTTGAGTAGAGACTTCCTCTCGTGTACTGTGGACGCGTTATCAGGAAGGACCAGTAGCTGAAGAAGGACATCAAGCTTGGTAAGATGGAGTGTCAGGGAAAAAGAGGAAGACCCTGGATGAGATGGCTGAAACAATGGGCTCAGACATAGCAGTGATCGTGAGGTTGGTGCAGGACAGGGCAGTGTTTCATTCTGTTGTGCATACGTTCACTATGAGTCAGAACGAACTCAACAGCACCTAACAACAGTCGTTTCTATTTATGTGACACGGTTGGGAAACAATTGCAAAGACCACGAGGCTCTGCTTAAGATTAAAAAAATTAGGCAACTTCAAACATCAGTCACCTTCACTGACCCCTGAGAACTATACCGCTCAAAAGTCTCTGATATCTTATCTTACTTATGTCTATAAATGAGGTCCCTGGTAAAATGCTCTTGTTTACCTATCATTACTTACTTTGCTCTTGCAAAATCATAAACAATTAGTCAAGCAAGCATCACAATGTTGCCTTTGCTGCTGCTCTTAAGCAATAATTGCCCATTAATTCCCACCGTATTTTATATCTAACATATTTCTTATTACTAAAGATCATCCTATTGTATTTATTCATTTTGTTTCTTATTAATCAGTTATTAGTTTATTCTTTCATATTCTTTCTATATAACTTCTTTCAAGATTGATTGTTCTAACTGAATGTACATTGTTATTGTTTTGTTTTTTTGCTGTCCAGTTGATTCTGACTCACAGTGACCCCGTAGGGTTTCCCAGGATATAATCTTTGCAGGAGCAGATTGCCAGGTGTTTTCTTCCACAGTGTAGAAGGTGGGTTTAAACCACTGACCTTTTGGTTGGCAGCCAAGCATTTAACCATTCTGTCACCAGAACTCCTTGAATGTACACAAGATACAGAAATAATTGCTGAGTACATTTTACATAAGCACTTCTCTGTTTCATTTGACGGTAAGAAACATGGATAACACAGATTCTCCAGGCCTTGACTTTTCTCTCCCTGATTCATAATACCGAGAGTCAGAACTCCTCAGTGAGTTATTTTGTTACATTTTTGATAGGCCATACCTTTGTCCAATTTATCTCTCTAGTGTAAAAAATACTTTCCAAAGATAAGGTACATTTAGTCCTAAAAGTTTACCCTAAAATTAACCATTTTCCCTGGTACAAAAAGGGAAAGAGATCCCTTTCGGGAAGAGAAAGCTTAGGGGAAAAAAAGTAAGTATAGGATTGTACTATAAGTGATTTCTCAATCTGTTTTGAATAACTTATTTCTACAGAGTGCTTCTTGTGAGCAGGGAGGTAAAATAATAAAAATTAACTATAATTAATTCTATACTATGTACCATTTGGAAACCCTGGTGACATAGTGGTTAAGAGCCAACCGCTGCTAACCAGAATGTTGGCAATTCAAATCCTCCAGGCAGGTGCTCCTTGGAAACCCTATGGGGCAAACCTACTCTGTCCTTTAGGGTCATTATGAGTCGGAATTGGCTTGATGGCAAAGGGTTTTTTTTTTTTTTTTTTTTTTGATGTACCATTTAGACATTGTTCTAAATGGCTTCTAGATATTTAATTTATATATTAAATCTATCCAGTGAGGAGATACTACTATTGCCCCCATTGTATAATTGAGGCATAGAAATGACAAGTAGTCATACAAGGTCACATAGCTGGTATGTGGTAGAGCCAAGATTTCAATACAGGCAGTCTGACTCCAGGATTGGAAATTTTAGACACTTCTCTATAGGACTTTCAAATTTTCTACATGTAAAGTTGTGGTGATGAAGAATTCATGTACAGGAAACAGTGTGGACATGGATCAGGGATCTGTTTCCTTAGAGCTAATCAGGGAAACACAAAGCAGTTAGATTAGGCTGGAAGGGGAATAGTGAGATTTAAAGACAGAATAAAAACCTTCCATTCTAGTGAAAATATTTGAAATTCAATTAGCCAGTTCCTTCTTTATGCGAAGTCATGCTCTTGACTGATGCAGATTCCAGCATACCCAGAGGAATCTGGGAAAAAAGTTCTGTTGACCTACTCCCCAAAAATTAGCCGTTGAAAACTCTACAGAATACAATTCTAATATGATACAGTTGGGGCTGCCATGAATCGAAACTACTTGAAGGGAATTGTGTTTGGTTTGGTTTCTTTATGCAGAAGGTCAGCGATCCATAGAAATGAGTGACAGGTTCACTCTCATATAGAGGTTAAGTGTACTGGCTTTTATGTGTTGAGTATAAATTACCATAATTTTGTGTTTTAATGTCCTGTGTTAACTTTATTCACATATACTTTAGCTTGCTTCTCTATTCCTTGAGTTTTTCTAGTTCTGGAGCAGAATCTAGGAGTTTGCCAGTAGTCTCTTTGGACTCAATCCCAAGGCTCTGTCCAAAATTGGAATTAAAATGTAATTTATTCTTAGAACTCTCTTAAGTGCTAGAAGCTTAATATATAAACAAGTCACCAATGCACTGGTTATAAACAGGACTCAGTGCTCTGCTACACACTGTTTTCAGTACATCCATTTTCTTGTGAAAGAATGAGGTGAATTAGTTGTTGATTTATGGTGAGTGGGTGTTGCTGTCAATGGAGAGAGACATGAGATGAGCAGACTGGTCACTGAACAACATAGCCAAATTGTACCAAGCAGAAAAGTAATCATGTTTTTAAATGGTGTTGAGAATGTCTTTAAAAACTTCTCTGGAAGTTCCCAGGCATTTAATATTTCCCTGTTGAGCATTACATTGGATGAAACAAACTATGGCAATAGGAAGGAATGAGGCCAGAGGAGACCTACTCTTGACAGTGGGCACATATATTTAACTCCAATGTAAGCAACAAAGATTCAAGAGCCTTGATCTTGGTCATTATCTTTTTACTAGGCCATGGTATTTTAGTTTTTATTTGGTCACAGGCAAATAAGAGATTCAGTATTCTTTACAGGCACTTGTTCTGTCTTGTTGGACTAAGCTCAGAAGGGATGGGTAGTTTTTTGTTGTTGTTGTTTGTTTGTTTCTACCTTGATATGCTTCTTACATTAAAAAAAATATTTAAAAATGGCAAGAGTGTGGAGTTGTGCAAAGGATGAAAGCAGAGATCTCTATGTTTTATTCTAAACTACACTAGCCGTACAACAGACCCAAGAGTAAGACTCTTAACTTCATCTCGAGAGGCTTGGTTCTTTCTCTAGCATTTTGATGGCATTACTTAAATATGTTTCTCCATTCCCTTTAGAATACTGAAGAAGTCGATCCTTTCTATATTGAGACACTGCTTTCCCAGAGAGCTACGAAAAATAACTTCCCTAGTACCAGTATTGTCTGAGACTTTCAGGGTTGTCTTCTACCCATGCTACCAGTGTTTTGACCTGGTAGGATGAATACCAAGAGCGTACTGGCTCCAAAGCCAGGGTACCATTAAAATGTGCTTGCAGAGTATGTGATGTGGTGTGGATATGAGCAGAAGTGTGAAAATGATGTTAGACAATTCTCCTTTTTTCTTTCCCAACAGATACTCTACAGTTTGTAAGTCAAGAACAATGACTATGTCTGCTTCTTGCCAAAAATCTCAAAAAGATAGCCCTTGTCCTAGAACACCTGTATGTGTCTCTTACAGTCTGTTTCTGTGTCTGTGAGAGGCTTCTGGGTTTGGGTCAGAGTTTTTACATATTTGTCTCTATGACAATCAATATTATGAGGAGTCATTATAAGATATTATGTATGTTTTGATTGTAGGAGGGCCTATAAATCTAAGCTTGTGATTTATTTTCATTACAGATTACTTACAGATATTTTGTATTGTTCCTGTAGTATATTAACTTAGCCCCATGTGTAGTTTTGATGTTTCCAGTGCCACTCACCAGACAGTAGATTCCCCATGTTGTTGTTGGTTTTGTTGTGTGCCATCGAGTCAGTTCTGACTCATGCCCACGCTGTAGGATAGAGTAGAACTGTCACAAAGAGTTTCCAAGGAGGGGCTGATGGATTTGAACTGCTGAACTTTTGGTTAGCAGCCTGAGGTCTAGATTCCTTATAGTGTAAGCAAATCCTGTTCTCTCCCAAAGCAAATAGCAAGCTTTGAATGCTAGAAATCTGAATTAGGTATACTCTAAGCCATCCTTGTTTGAAATTAAAACTCAGTCAACAGACCGAATGCATACTCTAAATTTGACCATGGTCTGGCCTAATCAAATGGCTGTGGGGAGGGTTCACTATAAGAGCTACAGTAAAGGGCCCGTTCATGTCGCAACTGTGTGTTCTATTCTATGCTGAAACACTAAGCTACAAGTTGACATATCACTCTTCCTCCTCCTATCTTCCTTTTTCTCCTCATCTTCTTCTACTTTCTCTCTCTCTCATTTTTATCCTTACAGGATGAGCAGCTTCACCTCTTTTGACCCGTTACAGGATGATATACCACAACAGCAGCATTTTTCATCCAGCCACGTTTTTCCTTCAAGGAATTCCAGGTCTAGAAGGGATCCATACCTGGATCTCCCTGCCATTTTCCTCTGTTTACCTTGTGGCTTTGTTGGGCAATGCCACGATTCTCCTAGTAATCAAGACAGAGCAGACCCTCCGGGAGCCCATGTTCTACTTTCTGGCTATTCTTTCAACAATTGATTTGGCACTTTCTACAACCTCTGTGCCCCGCATGCTGGGCATCTTCTGGTTTCATGCTCATGAGATTAACTTTGGAGCCTGTGTGACTCAGATGTTTCTGATACATACTTTTACTGGCATGGAAGCTGAGGTTCTACTGGCTATGGCCTTTGACCGTTATGTGGCCATCTGTTCTCCACTCCACTACACAACCATCTTGACAGTCCGTGTACTGGTGAGCATTGGTATGTGCATTATAATTCGTCCAGTCCTACTTACACTTCCCATGGTCTATCTCATCTACCGCCTACCCTTTTGTCAGGCTCGTATAATAGCCCATTCCTACTGTGAGCACATGGGCATTGCAAAATTGTCTTGTGGAAACATCCATGTCAATGGTATCTATGGACTCTTTGTAGTTTCATTCTTTGTTCTGAACCTGGTCCTTATTGGCATCTCCTATGTTTACATTCTCCGTGCTGTCTTCCGCCTCCCATCCCAGGATGCTCGGCTGAAAGCCCTAAGTACGTGTGGTTCTCATGTTGGAGTCATCTGTGTTTTCTACATCCCCTCAGTCTTTTCTTTTCTTACGCACCGATTTGGACAAAACATACCACGCTATATTCACATTCTTATTGCCAACCTCTATTTGGTTATCCCACCCTCACTTAACCCCATCATTTATGGTGTGAGGACCAAGCTGATAAGTGAACGAGTGTTCCATGTTTTTACTAAAAAATAGTACTCCTACCACTTTCCTTTACTGAGAGTGTTGATCCAGCAAGGTGATTTGTATGTTGTTAAAAATGTATCTTTTGGTCTTAAATTTATCGTTGTAAGCTGGTGATACAAGTTGGTTTATCCCGGCTGCTGACTAATGGATTCTAAGACTTGAAGGAAGTTCATTGTATCTCAAGTTGAAAGGCTGGCTGACCATTATAGGAAGAAGCTGTGTGACTTCTGTCTGTATGACTTTGCTTAGAGTTCTTGATAGCATGAACCAAACAAAAAACATCAAACCCATTATCGTCAAGTTGATTCCAACTTATGGCAACCCCATGTGTTACAGACTAGCGTTTATTCACAGGGTTTTCTTGACTGTGATCTTTACAGAAGCAAATCACAAGAACTTTCCTCTGCAGTGCTGCTGGAAAGGTTTGAATTGCTAACCTTGAGGTTAGTAGATAAGTGCAAAGCTTTTGCTCCACCAAGGCATTTTTTAAATTCCATTTTAAATTCCGTTTTAAATTCCAAGATATTATACTGGGTCTTTTGTGCTCTGTAATGAAAAATATGGCATTGAAGATTTGACCCTAGGTGGGTCCTAATTTGTACATTCATTCATTTGATTATTCATTCAATATGTCTGGAATCAATATAATTGCTGAGGATCAATAAATGAACCAGGCTAATATAAATGTCTTTACTTGTGGAGCTTACATTCTGTTGTGTACATAAAAGCCAAGTTCATAGATTAAAAAAAAAAGTCACTGCCAATCTTACAGCTTAAAGTTGAATGATATGTGAAATGCCTAAGACTCAGGGGAATAACAGCCAAAAACAAACATAGAGTTTCAAACTATTTCTCACTAGCACCAATAGAACCCTATCACTGGTCACCACTCTATATTCAGGATCATTGCATAAATGTAAGTATGGTACTGCTGTAATCTAATTAAATATAATATGTATTGATGCATACTGGCCTTTGCCCATCACTTTATCCAGTGTTCTTCTTCAGTCTATATTTGATCTTAAAATACTCTGTCCCCAAATCGAAGGCCTCTCATTCTAGAACAATGATCCATCTTTAATTCCCACATAGAGTTTGATGTAGAAGCTGTCAGACCAAGCTGTGAATATCCACTTTTCAGGCGGTGGACAGACTTCCAATTGGTTTAATAGTAAGATTTCCCAAGGCCCAAGCAATTGTCTTTATCATCATCAACCTTGTCGCATTGATTTATATTATTTTGAATTATTTTATCTATTTTCAGAATCTTAAACAAAAAAACACTAAAGTCAAAATATAACACCTATCTTTGTTCCTACCACCCAGAATTAACAACTTTTGACATTGCATTCTTTTCACATACTGTGTTTAATAAATTTATGCAACATTAAAGTTGAAATCACCTTTTAGAAGTGCCTCAACTCAATTTCTCTCCTTTTTTTAATGGGTAAAGTCTCGCATGTGTTTTTATGACATCAAAGTATAAATTTGTAGTTTTACATCCACTTACAGCATTTTTGTTTGGTCATTTGTAACTGATCTGTGAAAACACAAATACTTTGAACTTTGTTTTATAATATTGGTTTTATATATGTTTATTTTTGTTGTTAGTTTCCACCCAGTTGGCTCTGACTCATGGCAACCTTATATATAACAGAACAAAACCTTGCCTGGTCCTGTGCCATCCTCTCAATTGTTGGTATGTTTGAGCACATTGTTACAGCTATTGTGCCAATCCTTCTTTCAGAGAGTTTCCCCCATTTTCACTGACCTTCTACCTAACCAAACATGGTGTCCTTTTCTAGCAATTGATCTTTCCTGATGATGTGTCCAAAGTAGGCAAGACGAAATATCACTACTCTCACTTCTAAGGGGCATTCTGGCTGTACTTCCTGCCAGGCTGATTTGTTCATTCTTCTGGCAGTCTTTGGAATATTCAATATTCTTCACCATTTTTTTATGCATTCATCTATCACCAGATATTCATATCATAATTTTTTTTTTTAAATTAGAATATATGCTACACGTCTTCGTATGTATTTCTTTGTATATTTTTAGGAAATTTTTTCAGGTTTTATACTCTCATGAAAATTTGTCAAGGAACAGTTGTATAATCATTTGGACTTATTTCTGCTCTCTCAATCTTTGTTTTTGATTCACCATATTTTTTAATACTTTCATTTTCATACTTTCCATTATTTGATTTAGTTCTGTTTTACAATTGCGGCACTCTCTTGTTTGAAAGCTGTACATTCTATACCTATTCTTTTATTAGGTGTTATTAAAATTTTAACTTTTCTAATTCCACCTTATGTTTTCTAAGAAAATGAATTTGTAACTAACCTACTCTGAACAAAATAAAAACTTTAGCCCTAGTTTACTTTTTTCTGTTTTTCTTCTATGTACTTTTATTTCATGTTACAATCATCTGGAATTTTATTTCTAGGCTTAAAAAAAAAAAACACATTTTTAAATTAGCAATTTTTGTTCTATCACATGCAATTTAAATAATTTATTTTTATAAAAAATCTTCATGAATATCACTTTGCTCTGAGATTCACTAATAATCATGGAGAACATCTTATAGTATTCCCCACTCCAACCCTGCTGCCAATCACAATCCACCTGCTTTAAATAATATTTGTATGCGTAAAAATGTCCTTTGCCCTCATATTTGAATAATAGACTGAAAATTATACATTAATGAACAATCCAAAAATGGAATTAAGAAAACAATTTCAATAGAATCAAAAGTAGTAAAATACTTAGGAATAAATACAACAAAAAAATGCAAAAATTTCATACTGAAAACTATAAAGCATCATTAAAAGAAATTAAAGAATATCTAATGGGAAAAAATATTTGCAAATCATGTATCTGATATGGGAGATGTAGCCAGGATATACAAAGAATACCTATAACTTGACAATTAAAAGACAACTTGATTAAAAATGTGCCAAGTTTGAATAGAGTCTTTTTAAAGAAGATTTTCACAAATGATCTAAAATAACATGGAAAAATGCTCAACATTATGTCACTAGAGAATTGCAAACCAAGACCATAATGAAATGGTATTTCATACCCTCTAAAACCAAAACCAAACCCGTTGCCATCGAGTGTATGCTGACCCACAGCAACCCTCTAGGACAGAGTAGAACTGCCCCATGCGGTTTCCGAGGAGTGCCTGGTGGACTGGAACTACAGACCTTTTGGTTAGCAGCTGTAGCTCTTAACTACTACACCACCAGTGTTTCCTCATATCCACTAGGGTGGCTAAAATCAAAGACAAGTTAAATAGCAAGTATTGGCCAGGGTGTGTAGAACTGAAACACTTATGCATTGCTGGAGATTGTAAAAAAGTGTAACCACTTTAGAAAACGGTTTGGCAGTTCCTCAAATTGTTAAGTATAGATTTATCATGATCCACCATTTTCACTCTTAGATACATATTACAAGATAATTTAAAACATATGTCCACACACAAATTTTACACAATTGTGCAGAGTAGCATCATTCCTAACAGTCTAAAAGTAGAATCAACCCAATGTCCACCACTGATGAGAAGATAAATGAAAGTCTTATATCCATACAATAGAATATTATTCGGTCATAAAAAGGAATGAATCATTGATACATGCCACATGAATGACTTTTGAAACATGATACATAAAATAAGCCAGACATGTATGATTTCATTTATATTAAATGCTCAGAATAGGCAAATTCATAGAGGCAGAATGTAGATTAATGCTTATGGTAGTCTACATGGATGGGGAATGAGGAGTGACTGCCAAAAGGTAATTGTGTTTCTTTTTGAGGTGATGAAGACATTCTGAAATTAGTGGTAATGGGTTCATAACTATGTAAATACACTAAAAGTCACAAATTATACACTTTAAAAGGGTAAATTTTATTGTATGTGAATTATATGTCAATAAAGCTGTTATTTTGAAAAATAATGCATATGATATAATTTTATTCACATAAAGCTATAGAAAATTTAAACTAATATACAATGACAGAAAACATGATTATCATGGAAATGTGGTAGAGGTGGACAGGAGGGAAGAATCACAAAGGAATAATAGAATCCATTTGTGAGCGATGGATGTGTACCTCACCTTGATTGTGGCCATGGTTTCACAGGTGTATACATATGTAAAAACTTCTTTCAAGACGTACAATTAAACTTTGCAAAGATTGTTGTATATCAATTATACCTCAAAATAGCAGTTAAAAATTTAAAAATTATAATTAAAAAATAATTCAAAATATAAATGATGCCAGATATGTAACACATGAGATCATTCTATGTTATGTGTGTGTATACATATATATATATACACACACACACAAAACAAAAAAACCTGTTGCCATTGAGTTGATTCCAACTTGTAGCGAGCTTATAGGACAGAGTAGAACTGCTCCATAGGGTTTCCAAGGAGTAGCTGGTGGATTCAAACTGCTGACCTTTTGGTTAGCAGGAGTAGCTCTTAACCATTACGGCACTAGGGTTTCCATGTCCACATATATACATATGTGTGTATATATACATATATACGTATGCATATGCACCCACCGCCATCAAGTCATTTCTGACTCATAGTGACCTCATACAGTTTCCAAGAGTGTAAATCTCTATGGCAGCAGACTGCCACACCTTTTTTCTGAGGAGTAACTGGTGGTTAGCAGTCGATAGACTGCTTTAACCATTGTACCACCGGGGCTTCTGTATATATATACACATATCCTTAAAAAAAAAACTAGCTTCTAGCCAGTTTTACAACCTAGAAATGTTTCCTCATGGACCTGGGAGCCATCTCTAACATGTAACCATCAAGGAAGCTATCACCCCTATATTGCAGTTTCTGTGAGGGTTGTTATTGTTCTTCATAGTTGTCATGGAGTAGATTCCTACTCATGGTGGTCCCATGTATGCAGAGAAGAACTGCTCCATAGGGTTCTAAATGTGCCTATCTTCTTTCTGAGGCACCTCTGGGTGGAATACGTCTAACCTTTAGCATTACTGTTTGTGTCGCCCAGGGCCTTCTGTGGGAAAGTAGGGGCCTAATTTAGTATGAGTCTTTGCTTTGAGTTACAAAACTACCATAAAGATATGAGAAATACCTTTTTCCTTTGGAAAAAGGCAATTGGCAAACACAGGTTATTACCCAGATTACTAGATAAATTTAGGATGAACTATGTGTTACAAACAGTACTGTTTTGTCCTCTTATATGATTGATGAAGGTGCCTGTGTCCTGGAACAAATATGAAATTGGACTTTATCAGGGACAAAGGCCTTCAAGGATCTGTATTTTCACCTTGTGTTTATTTATAATTTTAAACTTGCATAAGTGTTCATTTCCATCATAAAAATAAAATGCGAGGTAAACTAAGGAGCCAAATAAATAACAGTGAACACGAAATTCAGGAAGTCTGGAAAGGTTAGGAGTTTTAAAAAATTGGCATATCATTCACAGAAATACAGTGTTTGCCTGTGAAACACCATGGTGCCATAGAAAATACCAGTAGTATGGTAAAGTAGATGGTGACCAGTTTGGAGATAGGAGGTATTGTCCAAACTATAGAACAAAAAGTATTTTAAAACCTTCTAAGGCCTTACAACGTATAGACCGAAGCAAATAATTCCATAGTTCCTTCAGAACAATGAAGATTTAATAACTAAGAAAATCAATAGCTTTCTTTTCTCGACAAAGGTAATAAAAATATTTAATAACCTACTGCTGCCTAGTTGATTCCAACTCATGGTGATACTATGTGTTAGTGAGTAGAACTGCTCCACAGGGTTTTCTTGATTTATGGAAGTAGATAACCAAGCTTCTCTTCTGCAGTTTCCCTGGGTGGGTTCAAACTGCCAATCTTTAGGTTAGTAGTCAAGCACAAGCTGTTTGCGACACCCAGGGAACTAAAATATTTAATACTTTTTTTTTTAACTTGAGTCAAAATAGTTGTTGCCTCAGAATTTCCTGTAATATAGTTTTATGAGGAATTGTCATTGATCTGTAAGAAATAATGCTTTGATGAATTAGCAGGGATGAGTGTGTGAAGTGAAAACACAGACATGAGAAATATATTGAACTTATTATACAAAATAATTATGTGTGAATTTCAGAGGTAATGTCTGTCTCTGCCTTCTGTGTATTTCTCTTATGCCTGCTTTTCTTCCTTCCTCCTTGAAGGAGAAACTTAGACCTTTCGAGGAGACTTTGAGGTCATAATCCCAAGGCCCATGGCCAGACAGAGATTATGATTTTCAGTGCTGTCCTTTAGGAGAAAGAGGCCAGTAGTCTCAAACCCCATTCTCTGGGGCAGGTCTAATTGGGCTCTCTAATTCCCATCCCTGCTGGAGATAGATTTTATATTGACCAAGCAGTCTAAGTGAGTCCTAACCATAATTTGTTTGCACAGAGGTGAGAAGAAAGGTTTGAACTGATGTTTTTTGGGAAATACTGTGCAACCCACATGACTTCGCAAAAAACAAAACAGACTACTGATCAAGAGTGAGGTCTTTGATGGACATTTCTTGGGATTCAAGTTATTCAGTAATCATTGGATAGAAAACTTTCATATTCTTTTGAATATTTAGTAATTCCTATTATTTCTTATAACTGCAAGGTAGTGAAGATAATGGTCTTTCATGGGAGTGAAAAGGTTGAAGTTAGGAGATGACCTCAGCTGAAAATAGACTCACAAAACAGACACCACGGGAGGAAGCAGGGAACTAAGAGCACTGGAGAAGTATCTTAGGTATCCTTTTCCTACTGTCAGAGAACTTTTGATAAACAAGCTTCTCAATACTCTTAATGATCTTTCCAAAAACCAAAACCAAACCCATTGTCATTGAGTTGATTTTGACTCATAGTGACTACATAGGACAAAGTAGAAACTGCCCCGTGGAATTTTCAAGGAGCAGATGGAAACTTTTTGTTAGCAGTCCATTCCTTAACCACTGTGCCACCAGGGCTCCTAATGATCTTTAAGTAGATATATTTATCACTATTTGGGGCTTATGCTATTCCCAATTATTCTAAATTCAATGAGGGGCTATACTTTTTTTTTTTTTTTAATCATTCCCTCCTTCTTTCCCTCCTTCCAACTTTCCATTCAATCTCCCATGCAGGATAAGGGTAAGATCCTCTGGATATCATTCAACATAAGATTACAGATCATATTATTTCATCCTGACCTGGAAGAGCTAAGTCCATGATCAGCTTACTTCCCTCAAAACCCTTTATTTCAACTCTTCTGTCTACTTTGCATAGTCTCCCTGAATATAGGAAATGGGGCAAAACTTCAAATTCTCTTTGTTCCCTTATGTTTCACCATGATCAGGGTAATAAGGGAGGACATACTGTTCTAATATGAAATGTTCTTGCCCTGAGTTTATTCTCTGCTTGTCCAATCTCTCTGTTCCTGTATTGTTTTATGATTTGTTTGATAGGATTTATGTACCTGTTTAATGATTTAATGAAGACTGTCTGTTGGTTTTGGAGGCAAATTTTAAATTTGAATTCATGTGAAAATTACGATCAAATGAAACATACTTAAGAAATTTCGCATACAATGTATATCCTTCATTATATGTATATGACTTTTTTGTGTGTTTCTTCATGACAGTATGGTGGTGTGTAGTTATGTATGTTCGTCTGTCTTCTGCCTCTGACTTGCTGATTTTCTTTTGTGTTTGTCTTCAACATCTTTAATTTGGGAAATCTTAACATTTTAAATTAATCCACTTTTCAGTCTTTATTCATGAAAAACTGAATGGAACAGTGAGTATGTAGAATTGCAGAGAAAGATATATATAATCTCTTGGCATTGGTTATGCTATTAATCTTCATAAAAGATATAACTCCTGGATTACAATTTTACCCAGCATCATAAATCTTTCTTTATTTTTTTCATAGACCTGTATAGAGATAAGAAACAATATCACTGACTTCACTTGCACTCTACTAAAACATAAGCTAATTGTTTAAAACATTCCTGTGCTTGTGTTTTTCTTTTCCTTTTTTTTTTTTTTTTTTTTAGGAATGGACCATATCTTCTATTACAGCCAAATTCAGAATGCCTCATCAAAACACAACAATGCTCCATCCATCCACATTTTTTCTTTTAGGGATCCCAGGACTTGAGACTGCCCATGTCTGGATTTCTTTGCCTTTCTGTTTTGTTTACCTTATGGCTCTTATTGGCAACGCCACCATTTTGATAGTCATATGGACTGAGAAAACACTCTGGGATCCAATGTTCTTCTTCCTGGCTATATTGTCAGCCATAGATGTGGCTCTCTCCACATCCTCAGTGCCCCGAATGTTGGGTATCTTCTGGTTTGATGCTCATGAGATTGACTTTGCAGCTTGTGTGGCCCAGATGTTTCTGATACATACCTTCTCAGGAATGGAGTCTGCAGTCTTACTGGCTATGGCCTTTGACCGCTATGTGGCCATCTGTGAACCACTCCACTATACAACCATTCTGACTGTTTGGGTGCTGGCAGGAATTGGTCTGGGTATCATGTTGAGTGCAGTTGTGCTCACACTACCCTTTATCTACCTAATCCACCATTTGCCCTTTTGTAAGGCCCGCATTCTTGCCCATACCTATTGTGAGCACATGGGAATTGCCAAGTTGGCTAGTGCAGACATACGAATCAACACCATTTATGGGCTCTTTGTTGCTTCCTTCCTTGTCTTTGCTCTCATACTGGTTGAGATCTCCTATGGCTATATTATCCAGGCTGTATTCCGCCTCAAATCTCAAGATGCCTGTCTCAAAACACTGAGTACTTGTGGCTCCCATGCTCTAGTCATGTTCGTTTTCTATACCCCTGCCCTCTTCTCCTTCCTCACTCACAGGTTTGGCCAAAACATACCCCCTTACGTTCACATCTTTGTTGCCAACATCTGTGTGGTTATCCCACCTGCGCTCAACCCTGTTATTTATGGGGTACGGACCAAGCAAATCAGACAGTATGTGATCCGAGTATTTGCTAGCAAGTAGGGACCATTACACTCATCGATCTTTAGGGATGCGATTCTGTATGTAATGACAATATTTACTCCACCTCCACAGCAATATTTTGACAAGCAGTTGCGAGTTTATTTGACTTTATGAGAAAATACTGACAAGGACTTCAAAATGACATGATCAAATAATTTAAACCCTGGAAAACACTTGCCAATTTAAGTCTTTTGGTTATTTTTCTTTAGTTTTGCCGAGTGGTTGCAGCTTCTGACTGTGGTAGTCCATTTTTCCTGAGGAAGAGAAATGCAGTGGATTTGCAGATGGGCTCCTATAATTTAATGTCTTGGAATTTCTCTGATAAGACATGATTCACGCACTATAGAATACTGTATGAAATTCCTATTCATAGGTCTATGTCTATCACAATTCTCATTTGTCAACACTGTAATATCCTTTTCAAAGATCTTTTTCTTTTTTTCCCTCCCAAATCTCAAGGAATGTATACCATCACTTTGCCTCTGTTTTTCCCTGTGAAGATAATTATGGACAAAAACCTAAAATTTTTCATGAAAAACAACACCTCTCACCATCCCCCAAAATAGTAACCTGATGATTTAAGAATTAATGCCAGTATACTCCTAGGCAAAACAAGAAATAAAGAGGAGCCAGAAGAGTACAATTTTTTAACCTAAAGAAAAGAAAATTGATGTTATAAGTTCAGATCAGGTAATCGGCTGGCAGAGTTTTAACTTTTGGCAGTCATGTGTACAGCCACCAATGAGCCCAATGTTTTTCCTCCTGGATTCCTTGATTGTGTGTGTGTGTGGGGGTGTTTGGTCTTGTGTGAGTGTTTGAATTATTGGATTTCAAATACAAGTGCATGTTCCAGACCAAGGTATATAAGAGGCATGAGAAAGAATTTTTCAGAGTTGGCTTCCTCTCCTCTTTTTTTTAATTGTGGTTAGTGTATATATATATATATATATATATATATATATATATATATATAATATATATGTATATATGTGTATATATATGTATACATAAGACACAAAATTTGCCATTTCAACATTTTTACATGTACAATTTACTGACATTAATTATATTTATCATGTTGTGACACAGCCTTGCTTGCTGAAAGCTAGGAGAACTTGAAGAACTTACTGATGAAGATCTAGGCTTAAGCCTTCAGTATGAGTTACACCTCAACATAAAGAAAATAAAAATCTTCAAAACTGGACCAATAAGCAACATCATGATAAACAGAGAAAATAATGACTTTGTCAAGGATTTCATTTTACTGGGATCAACAATCAGTACCATGGGGGCAGTAGTCAAGAAATCAAAGGACATAGTGCATTGGGCAAATCTGCTGCAAAAGACCTCTTTAAAGTGTTAAAAAGCAAAGATACCACTTTGAGGACTAAAGGTGTGCCTGAACCAAGCTATGGTATTTTCTGTCCCCTCATATGCACAGAAAAGTTGGACAATGAATAAAAACTGAAGAAATATTGATGCTTTTTAATTATGATGTTAGGGATGAATATTGACTGCCAGAAAAAGTAACAAATGTGTCTTGGAAGAACAACCAGAACTCTCCTTAGAAGTGAGCAATTTTTTTTTTTTTTTATAATTTTTAACTGCATTTAAGACAGAGATAGAAATGACCCAGTAGAAAAGCATTAAAATATTCCAAAGCATTGCCCTAAGGTTACACCTTTGGCTGTATAGAATTCATAAAGCTATGCCAGAGTCCATTTAGGCAGAGGAATAAAAGAAATTAACATCTTCCAGGGGTGGTTGTTCAGGAGAGAATGCTGTCATAAGGCAATGTTTTAAACTATTTGGACCACAGAGTAGAACATAATAATAAAACATATAGGGATATGAATAAAACTAATTCTCCAAGAAATGTGTTACCAAGTAAAAACTGTATAAAATAAGTCAATATATAGAGGACAAATGAAGCCATTGTATCATACAGCACAGCAATACTTACTACTGGTTGCCAGTGAGTTTACTCCAACTCGTGGTAACCCCACGTGTATCAGAGCAAAACTGTGCTTCACAGGGTTTTCTGTTGGCTGGTTTTTCAGAAGTGGATTGGCAGGACTTTCTTTGGTGGTGCCTCCCAATGGACTCAAACCTACAATCTTTTGGTTAGCAGTGGCACTTATCAGTCATTTGCACCACACAGAGACTCCATAATGATAGACACGTAATATCTTACGAGATCTTAGAACAAGAAATTTTATACAAAAACAATAAATAAAATAAAATTAATAAAATTTGAGTGACTTCTGCTAAGTTTTCTAATCAAACTTGAAAAAATGCAGTTGAAATAATAGCACGTATTAATTTCTGTTCCAAATATTTCTTAAAGCATAACACTGTTTGAGAAAATGCAGCACAGAAATAATATAAATATAACCACACAGTACAGCTGAGTAATTTAAAGCCTTGGGTATAAAGTCAGAGAGAATTAGATTTTTCTCTTAGACCAATTAAATTCATAACTGCCATGGCAAACATGTTATGTACCCTTATTTTCTCAAGACTGCCAGGAAGAGGTGGTAGAAACGATAGGCTTTTAGCACATATTCACCTGAGGAAGTTGTATAGTATTGTTGATGTCCAATCACAGAAGAAGGTCAATGTTTTGATAAGAAGATCTAAATACAACACCTTTAAGAAACTCCCTGAGTCCATAATGGCACAGAGTCAGAGTCTTATAAAACTAAACAACGAACTTTTCAGGCTTTTCATCTATTCTTGCAAGAAATATCTTATCAGTATGTTCAGATACATGATCACTGTCACTTGATTGGCTAGAATCAACTTAAATTGTGAATACATAAACACTGAAAACATAAGGGTAACATTACATTTTGGTGCATGCTATATACTCATATATAACCTAATAACCTCATAATAGTGTACTTTTTAAAGCTATTGATTCAAAATAATTGTAATGTATATGAGATCATTTGCTCCATGACTTAATATTTCTTTGAACCAATAAGCTTACCTTTGCAATTTCTACAATGTTTTATCTTTTTTCAAACTTAGTGTAAGATTGCCTAGTAAAATGTTATTAATTTTTGTTGTTGGCCATATTTACAACACTAGCAACTATATTAGTGCCTGATACATAATAAACAAATCATTCAATAATATTTGTTAAATAAAGAACTTAAAGAACATTTCTTGAATGGTCTGAAACATCATTTTTTTCACATAAAGTAATACTCTCTGGTGTTTATGGATGAAGATACATATAGTAACCAGCACAAAAATCATTTAAAATGATACACTTGATATAATTAATCACAGGCAATACAAAATGTTGTTTCATAAAATTTGTCTCTTCATGCATTCAAAGCTTGATATCTGGTAGAGAAGTGCATTCTTTATAGGTTCTTTCATGAGGCATCATATACATATGAAAGGAAAACAAACAAATAAACAAACAAACCCGTTGCCCTCAAGTTGATTCCGACTCATAGTGACCCTATATGACAGAGTAGATCCACTCCATACGGTTTTCAAGGAGCTCCTGGTGGATTTGAACAGCTGACCTCTATGGTTAACAGCCACAGTTCTTAACCACTATGCCAAAAATGAAAGAGTTTTCTGCCTTTTTCATACATTTTGGCATAATTCATTAATGACTTTTTAATTTTAATTCTCACCACATTTACTAAGGAGCCCTGGTAGTATAATGGTTAAGAGTTTTGTTGCTACCTGAGAGGTCAGCAATTTGAACTCACCAGCAGCTTCATGGGAGAAAAGACCTGGTGATATGTTCCAGTGAAGATTACCTGGTGTTCATATCCAGTAAACCTTATGGTGCAGTTCTACTTTGTCATATAAGTTTCCTGTGAGTGGGAACTCTGTATATGGCACAAAACAACAAAAACAATAACCACATTACTGTGTGGATTATATCTTTACCAAAATCTTGCCTAAGCACAGCAGATACTACTACTACTATTATTTTTTTTTTATTAATTTTTATTAAGCTTCAAGTGAACATTTACCATTCCAATCAGTCTGTCACATGAAGGTTTACATACATCTTACTCCCTTCTCCCACTTGCTCTCCCCCTATTGAGTCAGCCCCCACAGTCTCTCGTTTCGTGCCAATTTTGCCATCTTCCCTCTCTCTCTATCTTCCCATCCCCCTCCAGTCAAGAGTTGCCAACACACTCTCCCGTGTCCAGCTGATTTAATTAGCTCACTCTTCATCAGCATCTCTCTCCCCCACACTGACCAGTCCTTTTCATGCCTGATGATTTGTCTTCGGGGATGGTTCCTGTCCTGTGCCATCAGAAGTTCTGGGGAGCATTGTCTCTGGGATTCCTCTCGTCGCAATCATACCATTAGGTGTGGTCTTTTAATGAGAATTTGGGGTCTGTATCCCATTGGTCTCCTGCTCCCTCAGGAGTTGTCTGTTGTGCTCCCTAGCAGGGCAGACATCGATTGTGGCCAGGCACCAACTAGTTCTTCTGGTCTCAGGATAATGTAGGTCTCTGGTTCATGTGGCCCTTTCTGTCTCTTGGGTTCTTAGTTGTCGTGTGACCTTGGTGTTCTTCCTTTGCCTTTGCTCAAGGTGGGTTGAGACCAATTAATGTATGTTAGATGGCCGCTTGTTGGCATTTAGGACCCCAGGCACCACAATTCAAAGTGAGATGCAGAGTGTTTTCTTAATAGAATTATTTTGCCCATTGACTTAGAAGTCCCCTCAAACCAAGTTCCCCAGACCCCAGCCCCTGCTCCGCTGACCTTTGAAGCTTTCATTTTATCCTGGAAACCTCTTTGCTTTTAATCCAGTCCAATTAGGCTGACCTTCCTTGTATTGAGTGTTGTCTTTGCCTTCACCCAAAGCAGTTCTTATCTACAGATTGATCAATAAAAAGCCCTCTCCCTCCCTCCCTCCCTCCCCCCTTTGTAACCACATAAGTATGTGTTCTTCTCCGTTTTTTCTATTTCTCAAGATCTTATAATAGTGGTCTTATGCAATATTTGTCCTTTTGCAACTGACTCATTTCGCTCAGCATAATGCCTTCCAGATTCCTCCATGTTATGAAATGTTTCAGAGATTCGTCACTGTTCTTTATCGATGGGTAGTATTCCATTGTGTGAATATACCACAATTTATTTAACCATTCATCCGTTGACGGACATCTTGGTTGCTTCCAGCTTTTTGCTATTGTAAACAGAGCTGCAATAAACATGGGTGTGCATATATCTGTTTGTGTGAAGGCTCTTGTATCTTTAGGGTATATTCCGAGGAGTGGGATTTCTGGGTTGTATGGTAGTTCTATTTCTAACTGTTTAAGATAACGCCAGATGGATTTCCAAAGTGGTTGTACCATTTTACAATCCCACCAGCAGTGTATGAGAGTTCCAATCTCTCCGCAGCCTCTCCAACATTTATTATTTTGTGTTTTTTGGATTAATGCCAGTCTAGTTGGTGTCAGATGGAATCTCATCGTAGTTTTAATTTGCATTTCTCTAATGGCTAATGATCGAGAGCATTTTCTCATGTATCTGTTGGCTGCCTGAATATCTTCCTTAGTGAAATGTGTGTTCATATCCTTTGCCCACTTCTTGATTGGGTTGTTTGTCTTTTTGTGGTTGAGTTTTCACAGAATCATGTAGATTTTAGAGATCAGGCACTGGTCTGAGATGTCATAGCTGAATATTCTTTCCCAGTCTGTAGGTGGTCTTTTTACTCTTTTGGTGAAGTCTTTAGATGAGCATAGGTATTTGATTTTTAGGAGCTCCCAGTTATCTGGTTTCTCTTCATCATTTTTGGTAATGTTTTGTATTCTGTTTATGCCCTGTATTAGGGCTTCTAGGGTAGATCCTATTTTTTCTTCCATGATCTTTATCGTTTTAGTCTTTATGTTTAGGTCTTTGATCCACTTGGAGTTAGTTTTTGTGCATGGTGTGAGGTATGGGTCCTGTTTCATTCTTTTGCAAATGGATATCCAGGTATGACAGCACCATTTGTTAAAGAGACTATTATTTCCCCAATTGACTGACACTGGTCCTTTGTCAAATATCAGCTGCTCGTATGTGGATGGATTTATATCTGGGTTCTCAATTCTGTTTCATTGGTCTATGTGCCTGTTGTTGTACCAGTACCAGGCTGTTTTGACTACTGTAGCTATATAATAGGTTCTGAAATCAGGTAGGGTGAGGCCTCCCACTTTCTTCTTCTTTTTCAGTAATGTTTTGCTTATCCGGGGGTTCTTTCCTTTCCGTATGAAATTAGTGATTTGTTTCTCTATTCCCTTAAAGTATGACATTGGTATTTGGATTGGAACTGTGTTATATGTATAAATGGCTTTTGGTAGAATAGACATTTTTACTATGTTAAATCTTCCTATCCATGATCAGGGTATGTTTTTCCACTTAAGTATGTCCTTTTGAATTTCTTGTAGCAGTGTTTTATAGTTTTCTTTGTATAGGTCTTTTACATCCTTGGTAAGATTTATTCCTAAGTATTTTATCTTCTTGGGGGCTACTGTGAATGGTATTGATTTGGTTATTTCCTCTTCGGTGTTCTTTTTGTTGATGTAGAGGAATCCAAGTGATTTTTGTATGTTTATTTTATAACCTGAGACTCTGCCAAACTCTTCTATTAGTTTCAGTAGTTTTCTGGAGGATTCCTTAGGGTTTTCCATGTATACGATCATGTCATCTGCAAATAGTGATAGCTTTACTTCCTCCTTACCAATCTGGATACCCTATATTTCTTTGTCTAGCCTAATTGCCCTGGCTAGGACTTCAAGTACGATGTTGAATAAGAGCGGTGATAAAGGGCATCCTTGTCTGGTTCCCGTTCTCAAGAGAAATGCTTTCAGGTTCTCTCCGTTTAGAGTGATATCGGCTGTTGGCTTTGCATAGGTGCCCTTTATTATGTTGAGGAATTTTCCTTCAATTCCTATTTTGGTAAGAGTTTTTATCATAAATGGGTGTTGAACTTTGTCAAATGCCTTTTCTGCATCAAATTGATAAGATCATGTGGTTTTTATCTTTTGTTTTATTTATGGGATGGATTACATTAATGGTTTTTCTGATATTAAACCAGCCTTGCATACCTGGTATAAATCCCACTTGATCAGGGTGTATTATTTTTTTGATGTGTTGTTGGATTCTATTGGCTAGAATTTTGTTGAGGATTTTTGCATCTATGTTCATGAAGGATATAGGTCTATAATTTTCTTTTTTTGTAATGTCTTTACCTGGTTTTGGTATCAGGGAAATGGTAGCTTCATAGAATGAGTTGGGTAGTATTCCGTCTTTTCCTATGCTTTGAAATACCTTCAATAGTAATGGTGTCAAGTCTTCTCTGAAGGTTTGGTAGAACTCTGCAGTGAAGCCATCTGGGCCAGGACTTTTTTTTGTTGGAAGTTTTTTGATTACCGTTTCAATCTCTTTTTTTGTTATGGGTCTATTTAGTTGTTCTACTTCTGAATGTGTTAGTTTAGGTAGGTAGTATTGTTCCAAGAATCTATCCACTTCTTCTAGGTTTTCAAATTTGTTAGAGTACAATTTTATGTAGTAATCTGATATGATTATTTTGATTTCATTTGGTTCTGTTGTGATGTGGTCCTTCTCGTTTCTTATTCGGGTTATTTGTTTCCTTTCCTGTTTTTCTTTAGTCAGTCTAGCCAATGGTTTATCAATTTTGTTAATTTTTTCAAAGAGCCAGCTTTTGGCTTTGTTAATTCTTTCAATTGTTTTTCTGTTCTCTAATTCATTTAGTTCAGCTCTACTTTTTATTATTTGTTTTCTTCTGGTGCCTGATGGGTTCTTTTGTTGCTCACTTTCTATTTGTTCAAGTTGTTGGGACAGTTCTCTGATTTTGGCTCTTTCTCTTTTTGTATGTGTGCATTTATGAATATAAATTGGCCTCTGAGCACTGCTTTTGCTGTGTCCCAGAGGTTTTGATAGGAAGTATTTTCATTCTCGTTGCTTTCTAAGAATTTCCTTATTCCCTCCTTGATGTCTTCTATAACCCAGTCTTTTTTCAGGAGGGTATTGTTCATTTTCCAAGTATTTAATTTCTTTTCCCTAGTTTTTCTGTTATTGATTTCTAGCTTCATTGCCTTGTGGTCTGAGAAGATGCTTTGTAATATTTCGATGTTTTGGATTCTGCAAAGATTTGTTTTATGACCTAATATGTGGTCTATTCTAGAGAATGTTCCATGTGCACTAGAAAAAAAAGTATATTTTGCAGCAGTTGGGTGGAGAGTTCTGTATAAGTCAATGAGGTCAAGTTGGTTGATTGTTTTAAGTAGGTCTTCCGTGTCTCTATTGAGCTTCCTACTGGATGTCTTGTCCTTCTCCGAAAGTGGTGTGTTGAAGTCTCCTACTATAAATGTGGAGGTGTCTATCTCACTTTTCAATTCTGTTAAAATTTGATTTATGTATCTTGCAGCCCTGTCATTGGGTGCATAAATATTTAATATGGTTATGTCTTCCTGATCAATTGTCCCTTTTATCATTATATAGTGTCCTTCTTTATCCTTTGTGGCGGATTTAAGTCTAAAGTCTATTTTGTCAGAAATTAATATTGCTACTCCTCTTCTTTTTTGCTAATTGTTTGCTTGATATATTTTTTTCCATCCTTTGAGTTTTAGTTTGTTTGTGTCTCTAAGTCTAAGGTGTGTCTCTTGTAGGCAGCATATAGACGGATCGTGTTTCTTTATCCAGTCTGTGACTCTCTGTCTCTTTATTGGTGCATTTAGTCCATTTACATTCAGCGTAATTATAGATAAATAAGTTTTTAGTGCTGTCATTTTGATGCCTTTTCATGTGTGTTGTTGTCCATTTCATTTTTCCACATGCTTTTTTGTGCTGAGACATTTTTCTTAGTAGCTTGTGAGATCCTCATTTTCATAATGTTTAACTTTGTGTTTATTGAGTCGTTACGTTTTTCTTGGCTTTTTTCTTGAGTTATGGAATTGATATTCCTTTTTGTGGTTACCTTTTTGTTTACCCCTATTTTTCTAAGTAAAAACCTAACTTGTATCCTTCTATATCGCCTTGTATCACTCTCCATCTGTCAGTTCAATGCCTCCCATATTTAGTCCCTCTTTTTGATTATTGTGATCATTTATCTATTGATTTCCATGATTTCCTGTTATGTGTATTATTTTGTTTATTTATTTATTTTTTAGAATTAATCTTAATTTGTTTGTTTTTGTGCTTTCCCTATTTGAGTTGCGTTGATATCAGGACGTTCTGTTTTGTGACCTTGTATTGTGCTGGTACCTGATATTATTGGTCATCCGGCCAAACAATCTCCTTTAGCATTTCTTGCAGTCTTGGTTTAGTTTTTGCAAATTCTCTAAACTTGTGTTTATCTGTAAATATCTTAATTTCTCCTTCATATTTCGGAGAGAGTTTTGCTGGATATATGATCCTTGGTTGGCAGTTTTTCTCCTTCAGTGCTCTGTATACGTCGTCCCATTCCCTTCTTGCCTGCATGGTTTCTACTGAGTAGTCTGAACTTATTCTTATTGATTCTCTCTTGAAGGAAACCTTTCTTTTCTCCCTGGCTGCTTTTAAAATTTTCTGTTTGTCTTTGGTTTTGGCAAGTTTGATGATAATATGTCTTGGTGTTTTTCTTTTTGGATCAATCTTAAATGGGGTTCGATGAGCATCTTGGATAGATATCCTTTCGTCTTTCATGATGTCAGGGAAGTTTTGTGTCAGGAGTTCTTCAACTATTTTCTCTGTGTTTTCTGTCCCCCCTCCCTGTTCTGGGACTCCAATCACTCGCAAGTTATCCTTCTTGATAGAGTCCCACATGATTCTTAGGGTTTCTTCATTTTTTTTAATTCTTTTATCTGATTTTTTTTAAGCTATGTTGGTGTTGATTCCCTGGTCCTCCAGAAGTCCCAGTCTACATTCTAATTGCTCGAGTCTGCTCCTCTGACTTCCTATTGCGTTGTCTAATTCTGTAATTTTATTGTTAACCTTTTGGATTTCTACATGCTGTCTCTCTATGGATTCTTGCAACTTATTAATTTTTCCACTATGTTCTTGAATAATCTTTTTGAGTTCTTCAACAGTTTTATCAGTGTGTTCCTTGGCTTTTTCTGCATTTATCCTAATTTCATTTGTGATATCTTTCAGCATTCTGTAAATTAATTTTTTATATTCTGTATCTGATAATTCCAGGATTGTATCTTCATTTGGGAAAGATTTTGATTCTTTTGTTTGGGGGGTTGGAGAAGCTGTCATGGTCTGTTTCTTTATGTGGGTTGATATGGACTGCTCTCTCTGAGCCATCAGTGGGAAACTAGATATTCCAGGTAGTCAGCTAAAAAAAAATGCAGTCAGATCCCTATCTGAATTCTCCATCTGGCTCCGGGTATTTGGATGTTAATGGGGCCGCCTGGGGAGGGTGTGGGAGGAATCAGAGAGCTAGGAGTGTAGCACCACAGAATATAGAGCTGAACACCGCGTTCACGCTCCGCCCCCGTCCGCCAAAATCCGGGCGGGATGGGTCCCTGGCCATGACACTGCTTTCCTTGCCTGGAGACCAGTCACTTCCTCCTGGGGACTTCTGCCTCAGGTGCGCGGCACCGCTCGCGCGCACTGGGTGGGCGTTTCCCCGCACGAACGGTTGGGCCTGCCCCCAGGGTCTATTCAGGTGAATATAATTGGGCCCCGCTGTCACGCCCCGCCCATGCGGGTGCCCAAATCCCAGCGGGACGACTTCCCTGCTGGGACGCTGCTTTCCCCGTTCCGGGACCAGTCACTTCCTCCCAGGGACTTCTCCCTCTGGTGCGCTACACCTCTCACATGAACTGGGTAGGCGTCACCCGCACGGCCAGGTGGGCCCGCCCCATGGGTCAATTCAGGGGAATAAAAATGGACCCCGCGCTCACGCCCTGCAAGCGCGCGCGGGCACCCAAATCCCAGCGGAATGGCTCCCCGTCTGGAACGCTGCTTTCCCCGCTCTGAGACCAGTCACTTCCGGGGATTTCTCCCTCTGGTGTGCCGCGCCACACACGCGGACTGGGTGTGCATCCTCCCGCACGAACATGTGGGCCCAGCCCAGGGGTCACTTTAGGGAAATATAGCTGACCCCCCGCTGCTTGCGCCCAGCCCGCTTCTTGCTTCTCGCCTAACTCCCGGCGGGACGGCTCGCCCGCTGGGACGCTGTTCTCCCCACTCCCAGATCAGTCACTGCCTCCCAGGTGCCTCTCCCTCCGGCTGTGCCTCTACGCGGTCCACGCCAACCAGCTATACTTCCTCCTGGGATGGGTTCGGGGGGGGGAAGGGGTGTGCCCCCCTTCTGTGCCGTCTGCCCCCCTGGGCTCTGCCCCAGATCGGCCTCCGAAGGTCACCTGCCTGGTACACTGGCTCCTGGTTCTGAAAACGGTCGCTGTCTGCCCGTATTTGTTCGTTTTCCGTCTCTAAGTCTGTGCCTGTTGTTCAGAGTTCATAGATTGTTATGTATGTGATCGATTCCCTTGTTTTTCCGAGTCTTTGTTGCAAGAGGGATCCGAGGTAGCGTCCACCTAGTCCGCCATCTTGGCCCCCCAGTACTGCTATTATTAATAATACAGTTTCTCAAAAGTCCCTATAATGATAAATACTTAATTGTTCCCTAGATTTTCACATATAAATTTAAGCAAAAAAGAGTGGTTAGTCAAGTGTCTTAATCTAAAATCCTCAGAAAACTTAGGTTAGTAAACCAAAACAGTTGCACAAATTTATTTAAAATTCAGAATTTTTTTTAAAAAAGTTGGAATATACCACTGTGTCAGGTGCTTCTTAAGCACCACTCAGAGCTACTGGACATCTGTTGTCCCTTATCCCAACGGATCTGCTATGACAAATCCTGGCTTGCTTCCACATAAATTCATTTAAGCACAACCTCATAGTGCTTCACTTCATGCCCACATTCTAAAACTCTTTCCCGGAGTCAAACCTACCAACACTACTAATCTGAAGATATAATAGGGTGACCCTTTGATAAATGACAGATAGAAGCCAGTGAGTAAATTATTTCCTCTTTCTTACCCAACAAGCATTATTCCTGAGACACAAGCATCTAAGAAATGGTCTTGTTAGATAATGCATGTAGTCTCATTTACCACCACCTAGCTACTCTATAATACATTCTTATAAAAGAATTCCTGCTTTACTTGGCCCTCATTTCTCTTCTTTGGGGCAAGAGTCTCTAATAAAGTAATAGCATACAATATCTTCTCCTTGGGCTTTATTTCTTTTGAAAAAGGGCTGTTATGGTAGAAAGGAACACATTAAAGCCTCAATAACTGATCCATCCTCTGAACAAGATTAAATCATAAACAATTACACATAGCAGTAGAATTTAAACATCTAAACTAGCATTATGACTTAGTAAATCACAAAATTTAAAATAATTATGTTGCCTAGAAAAAGAATGAGGAAATAAGTTTGTAGAAACTGAGATAGGACCTAGAATGCCTTAACTATATTTCGATTAGTAGATTTAAATGCAGAATCATGTTCGTATATTACTTGAGCATAAAATAAAACCTGCAAAAGTAATTCCATCAAATCAAAACCGAAACAGACAAGAAATGAAAAAACAAGCAAAAAAGTGTCTGTAAATTTATGATATGTCTTTATACTCTTTTAATACCCAATGTAGCTCTTTTATAGCTGATGTTGCATGGATTTGGCTAAAAGCAGACAGTACCAGAAACATATTTACCTGTGTTTTATTGACTATGCAAAGGCATTCGACTGCATGGATCATGACAAAGTTTGGAAAAACATTGAGAGGAATGGTTATTCCAGGACACTTAATAGTGCTCCTGAGAAATCTGTACATGGATCAAGAGGCAGTTTTTCAAACAGAACAAAGGGATACTTCTCTGTTTAAAGTGAAGAAAGGTGGGCATTAGGATTGTATTCTTTCATCTCATTTATTCAATCTGTATGCTGAGTAAATAATCAGAGTAGCTGGACTATATGAAGAAGAATGTGGCAACGAGTTTGGAGGAAGGCTCATTAACAACCTGCAAAATGCAGATGACACAACCTTGCTTGCTGAAATTGAGGAGGATGTGAAGTACTTACTGATGAAGACGAAAGACTACAACCATCAGTATGGATTGCCTCTCAACATAAAGAAAAAAATCCTGACAACTGAATCAATAAACAACATCATGATAAAGACGGAAAACATTGCAGTTGTCAAGGATTTAATTTTTTTGGATCCACCCAACACCCATGGGATCAGTGGTCTGGAAATCAAATAACACATTGCATTGGGAAAATCTGCTGCAAAGGACCTCTTTAAATTAGTGTTCAAAAACAAAGATATCACTTTGAGGATTAAGGTGTGCCTGACCCAAGCCATGATATTTTCAATGGCCTCATATGAATGCAAAGGCTGGACGATGAATGAGAAAGACTGAAGAATTGATGCCTTTGAATTATGGTGTTGGGAAGAATATTGAATATTCCATATGACAGAGCACAAAAAAAAATCTGTCTTTGAAGAAGTACAGGAGGAGGGACCAGATGCTTCCAATGATCCCTCTTCCAACAAAGACCCGAAAAAAAAACAAGTGAAGTGATTATCTATATGATGTTAGGAGCCCTGTACGTCAAAGGCAAAATTAGGAAATGGGACTGAGTCTCAGAGGGAAGGAAGAGATGCTTCATAAATGCCAAGTAGCTGCTGGACCTGAATTGGCAGGACCTGGAGCCCCTGAAGCAAGATCCCTTGGTGCGACTGCAGTGGGGCTGGTGGCATTCAGGACACGAGTTCCTCAGGGAAAGACAGCAAGCCATACAGTGTACTCATGCCTCTGGAATCAGAGAACTGCACTCTCAGAAAAAGCTAAGTACTTCTGTCTAATTTACTGCACTCCAGACCCTAAGCCAGCTTCAGTGGATTTCTATTCCCCTGTGCCTGAGATAGGTCCTGCTGTGAACCCTGAGCCATTCTCCCAGCCTTGGAGAAGGAATAAATTAGCAATTGGGGGAAAAGGTAATCTGCCAGCTCTTCTAAGCTAGGAAATCAGGACAGAAGAATCTCCTTTCCGGGCACAGTCAACCAACTTTGAATGCCTTTCACTCCTGCATGGACATATGTGGGCCCATTTCAGGAGCTTAGGCCCTTGTTGACAGGCTGCAATGTTTTATGTGCCTGAGATCTAACTTTAAGTGTTTCAGCTGTGGTGTGAAGAGGTGGGACTTGACATTTGAAACCATTCTTCCTATTAAACAGGGTCCTCAACTACTCATGTCAAGGGCCTAAGGAGTGGTGCCTCAACCTATGTCACCTAGCCACCCACAACAGGGGTCCAAGGATAAGTGGTGCCACCCAGTCCTTACAAACAAAAACATTGGGTGCTCATGGGCTGGCTGCAGAATCCACCCACTTATGCACTCTAGGGAATGGGGACACCCTTCCTCACACACACTCAAGGAGCAGTTGTCAACTCTCTGCCTTGCTCAGGGCATGACCCCCTGTTGTAGCCAAATACCTCTGCATACACCAGTCACTCCTGCACCTCTAAGGCTGTAGGTCAGAGCCTGCACCACACACTTGGCAATAACTAACTGGATACCTGTGCTGAATCCATACAAGAAATGTGAATAGACTCCTAGGCTCATAAACCTGGTAATAGCTCTAGCTTTCTGGATGTTAGAGCTTCAAAGGTGCAAATAATCAAGCTAGCTCGCTCAAGCAGCCTATTTGGGCATAGCAAAACTAAACAAAGCAAGAAGTTAGGATATAGGAAGCAAACATAAAATAAATTAATACTATATTTTTTATAACTTATAGATGGCTCTGAGACAACAGTCAAGTCAATATCAAATCACATAAAGAAGCAGACCATGATGTCTTCAACAAGCTCTCAAAACAAAGAATCAAGGAATCTTCCGGATGAAGACATATCCTGGAATTATACAAAAAATAATAATTTACAGAACTCTTCAAGAGATCAGGAAGATCAGGCAAAACAGAACAAACCAAAGTACTCACAAATAATACGGTGGAGGAAATTAAGAAGGTCTTTCAAGAGCATAAGGAAAAATTTAATAGCCTGCAAGAATCCATAGAAAGACAGCAATCAGAAATTCAGAAGTTTAACAGTAAAATTTCAGAATTAGACAACTCAATAGAAAGTCACAGGAGAGGCAGAGCCAAGACAGCAGAATAGACAGATGCTTCCAGCGAGCCCTCTTAAAACTAAGACCTGAAAAACAAGTGAAACAAGTATATTTATGACAAGCTAGGAGCCCTGAGCAACAAAGGCAAGCTTAGAAAACAAAGTGAGGGGTAGGGGGAGGAAGAGATGGTTCAGAAGCAGAGAGGAGTTACCAGACCTCAATCACAGGGAGTTCTCAGGCACCATTCCTGGGAGCTGCGGTGGCGGGCTGGTACTGGCATTTGGCCTCACTTTCCTCAGGGAGAAGCAGCCAGCCACAGAGCCTACTCACACCTCCAGAACCAGACAAGAACGGCTCTCTCAGCAAAAGCTAAGTACTTGTGTATGTTTTACTGTGCCCCTCCCCCTGCTCCCAAGCCAGCTTCAGTGGCTGATTTTGCTAAGCCTCAGATAGGCCCTGTTGAGCGCCTAGAGCCATCCCCCTGGCCTTGGAGAAAGAACAAATTTGCAATTGGAGGAAAAGATAATTTGCCACCTCCTCTAACCAGGGGAGCTCAGGACAGAGGTGGCTCCTGTCCAGGCATAAATGGTCTGTGGTCTTTGAATGACTTTCTCCTCTGCATGGACGTGTGTGGGCCTATTTCAGGAGAATAGGCCCTTGATGACAGACTTCAACCATTTGAGCTGTGCGGCAGGGAAGTGGATGTTTGATGTTTGACATTGCTTTACCTATTTAACAGGGTCCTCACCTACCCACATCAGGGGCCTAAGGACTGGTGGCTCCACTCAGGTCACCCAGCCACCCGTGACAGTGGTCCAAGGGTAACTGGTACCTTCCAGTCCTTACAATCAAAAACATTGGGTACCCATGGTCCATCTTCAGGACCTACCCATCTGTACACTCTAGAGAATAGGGACAAGTTTTCCTTAGAGACACTTGGTGGATGATTCCCAGCCTCTGGCCTTATTCAGAGGGTGACACCCTGCTGCAATCAGATACTGGTACCTACACCAATCACCCTTGCCACTCTAAGAAGGTAGGACAGAGCCTGTACCACACACTTGATGATCAGCTACCTGAACACCTGAGCTGAATCCAAACAAGAAAAGTGAATGGACTCCTAGACTGATATAACTGATAACAGCTCTAGCCATCTGGCTACAGGACGTCAGAGCTCCAAAGGTGAAAATAATCAAGCTAGCTCACTGAAGCAACTCATTTGGGCATATCAAAAGAAAACAAAGAAAGAAACTACAACACAGTAAGCAAACATAAAATAAACTAATAGAATAATTTATAGATGGCTCAGAGACAACAGTCAATACCAAGTCACATAAGGAAACAGACCATGATTGCCTCAACAAACTCTCATTCCTGGAATTACCAGAGGCAGAATACAAAAGATTAATATACAGAATCCTTCAAGACATCAGGTAGGAAATGAAGCAATATGCAGAACAAGTCAGGGAACACAGAGATAAAGCAATTGGAGAAATTAAAATATTATTCAGGAACATAATGAAAAATTTAATAAGCTGGAAAAATCCATGGACAAACAGCAATCAGAAATTTGGAAGATTAACAATAAAATTATAGAAGTAGACAACTCAGTAGAAAGTCAGAGGAGCAAAATTGAGCAAGTGGAAGGCAGAATTTCTGAATTTGAAGATAAAATACTTGGCAGTAATACATTTGAAGAAAAATCAGATAAAAGAATATAAAAAATGAAGAAAACTTAAGAATCATGAGGAACTCTATCCAGAGGAATAGCCTATGAGTTATTGGAGTACAAGAACAGAGAGAGATAACAGAAAATACATAGAGAACTGTTGAAGATTTGTTGGCAGAAAACTTCTCCGATAGCATGAAAGATGAGAAGATATCTATCCAAGGTGCTCATCGAACTCCACATAAGGTAGATGTTAAAAGAAAGTCACCAAGACATATTATAATCAAACTTGCCAAAACCAAAGGTAAAGAGAGAATTTTAAGAGCAGCTAGTTTTTTTTTTAGGGATGAACGAAAATTCACCTACAAAGGAGAGTCAATAAGAATAAGTTCGGAGTATTTGGCAGAAACCATGCAGGCAAGAAGACAAAGGGATGACTTAGAAAAAAAATTGAAGAAAAAAATTGCCAGCCAAGAATCTTATATCCAGCAAAACTCTCCCTCAAATACGAATGTGAAACTAGGACATTTCCAGATAAACAGAAGTTTTGGGAATTTGTAAAAACCAAACCAAAACTACAAGAAATACTAAAGGGAATTCTTTGCTTAGAAAATCAATAATATCAGGTATCGACCCAAGACTAGAACACTGGGCAGAGCAATCAGAAGTCAACCCAGACAGGGAAATTGCAAAAATAAATTAAGATAAAAAAACAACGCTCAAAACAGGGAAACAGTGATGTGATTATGTAAAAGAAGACAACATTAAAACAATAAAGAGTGACTAAAAAATGTAGTCATAGATCTTCCACATGGAGTGGAAGAGAAGGTGATACAAAGAAATAAAATTAGGTTTAAATTTAGAAAAATAGGGATAAATAATTAGGTAACCACACAGGAGACAAACTATCCTATGCAAAAAAATAAAATACAAGAAAAAAATAGAGACTCAGCTGAAAGAAAATCATCAACAATGAATATGAGGAAAGCACAATATATGAAGACAGTCTACTCAGCGCATAAACTTAAGTGGGAAAAAGAAACTGTCAACAACACAAAGAGGCATCAAAATGATAGCACTAAATTCACACCTATCCATAATTACACTGAATGTAAATGGACTAAATGTACTAATAAAGAGACAGAGAGTGGCAAAACAGATTAAAAAACAAGATCCGTCTATATGCTGCCTACAAGAGACACACCTTAGACTTAGAGATACAAACAAAAACTCAAAAGATGGAAAAAATATATCAAGCAAGCAACAATCAAAAAAGAACAGGAGTGGCAATATTAATTTCTGAAAAAATAGATTTTAAAGTTAAATCCATCATAAAGGATGAGAAAGGACACTATATAATGATTAAAGGGACAATATACCAAGAAGATATAACCATATTAAATATTTATACACCCAATGACAGGGCCGCAAGATACATGAAACAAACTCTATCAGCAATGAAATGTGAGATAAACAGCTCCGCAATAATAGTATGAGACTTCAACATACCACTTTCAGTGAAGGATAGGATATCCAGAAAGAAGCTCAATAAAGACACAGAAGATCTAAATGCCACAATCAACCAACTTGACCTCATAGACATATACAGAACACTCCACCCAACAGCAGCCACGTATGCTTTCTTTTCTAGTGCACAGGGAACATTCTCTAGAATAGACCACATTCTAGGTCATAAAACAAGCCTTAGCAGAATCCAAAACATTGAAATTAGACAAAGTATCTTCTCTGACATGGAGTCCATTAAAGTGGATATTGATAACAGAAAAAGCAGGGAAAAGAAATCAAACACTTGGAAACTGAACAATACCCTGCTTAAAAAATAATGGATTATAGAAAACATTAAGGAGGGAATAAAGAAACTCATCAAATCCAGTGAGAATGAAAACACTTCTTATCAGAACCTTTGGGACACAGGGAAAGCAGGGCTCAGAGGTCAATTTATATCAATAAATGCACACAGCCAAAAAGGAGAAAGGGCCCAAATCAAAGAATTATCCCTACAACTTGAACAAATAGAAACAGAGCACCAAAAGAAACCCTCAGGCACCAGAAGAAAACAAATAATAAAAATTAGAGCAGAAGTAAATGAAATAGAAAACAGAAAAACCGTTGAAAGAAGTAAAAAGGCCAAAAGCTGGTTCTTTGAAAAAATCAACAAAATTGATAAACCATGGGCCAAAATGACAAAAGAAAAACAGGAAAGGAAGCAAATAACCTGAATAAGAAACGAGATGGGTGATATTACAACAGACCCAACTGAAATTAAAAGAATCATATCAGATTACTATGAAAAATTGCACTCTAACAAATTTGAAAACCTAGAAGAAATGGATGAATTCCTAGAAACACACTACCTACCTAAACTAACACACAGGTAGGACAACTAAATAGACCCATAACAAAAGAAGAGATTGAAAAGGTAATTCAAAACCTCCCAACAAATAAAAAGCCCTGGCCTGGACTGCTTCACTGCAGAGTTCTACCAAACTTTCAGAGAAGAGTTAACGCCACTACTACTAAAGGTATTTCAGAGCATAGGAAAGGACGGAATACACCAAACTCATTCTATGAAGTCAACATATCCCTGATATCAAAACGAGGAAATGATGCCACAAAAAAAGAAAATTAAAGACCTATATCCCTCATGAACTTGGATACAAAAATCCTCAACAAAATTCTAGCCAATAGAATTTGACAACCTAACAACAACAACAAAAAAAATTCATCACGACCAAGTGGGATTCATACCAGGTGTGCAGGGATGGTTCAACATTAGAAAAACAATTAATGTAATCCATCATATAAATAAAACTAATGACCAGAATCAGTTCATTTTATCAATTGATGCAGAAAGGCCATTTGACAAAGTTCAACACCCATTCATGATAAAAACTCTCAGCAAAATAGGAATAGAAGGAAAATTCCTCAACATATTAAAGGGCATCTATACAAAGCCAATAGCCAACATCATTCTAAATGGAGAGAGCCTGAAAGCATTTCCCTTGAGAACGGGAACCAGACAAGGATGCCCTTTATCACCGCTCTTATTCAACATTGTGCTAGAGGTCCTAGCCAGAGCAATTAGGCTAGACAAAGAAATAAAGGGCATCCAGATTGGCAAGGAAGAAGTAAAATTATCTCTATTTGCAGATGACATGATCTTATACACAGAAAACCCTAAGGAATCCTCCAGAAAATTACTGACTAATAAATAAGTTCAGCAGAGTATCAGGATACAAGATAAACACACAAAAATCACTTGGATTCTTCTACTTCGACATAGAGAATATTGAAGAGGAAATCAGCAAATCAAGAATATTTACAATAGCCCTCAAGAAGATAAATAAATCTTACCAGAGATGTAAAAGACTTACACAAAGAAAACTACAAAACACTTCTGCAAGAAACCAAGAGACCTACATAAGTGAAAAAACATACCTTGCTTATGAATAGGAAGACTTAACATTGTAAAAATGCCTATTCTACCAAAAGCTATCTATAGATACAATGCAATTCTGACCCAAATTCCAACGACATTCTTTAATGAGATGGAGAAACAAATCACCAACTTCATATGGAAGGGAAAGAGGCCCGAATAAGTAAAGTATCTCTGATGACTGCCCTGAGAGGAAACACAACAGAGAATCCCTCCCTGATGGAGCAGAACAGTGGGATGCAGACCTTAAATTCTCGTAATATGCCAGACTTAGTGGTCTGACTGAGGCTGGAGGGACCATGGAGATCATGGTCTCTGGACCTTCTCGTAGCCCAAGACTGGAACCATTCCCAAAGTCAACACTTCAAACAGGGGTTGGACTGAACTATAAGACAGAAAATGATACTGGTGACGAGTAAGATTCTTGGCTCACGTAGACACGTGACAGTATGTGGGTAGCTCTGTCTGGAGGCGAGATGAGGAGGCAGAGGGGGACAGGAGCTGGCTGAGTGGACACTGGGAATACAGGATGGAGAGGATTGTGCTGTGTCATTAGGGGGAGAGCAACTAGGACTACATAGCAAGGTGTATATAAGTTTTTGTATGAAAGTGACTTGATTTGTAAGCATTCACTTAACACACAATAATAAAAAAAGTACAGCTAGAATGCTCATTAGAAGCATGGATGGTGAGACTTCTTCTCACATATGGCCATGTTATCAGGAGAGACCAGTCCCTGGAAGAGGACACGATGCTTGGTAAAGTAGAGGGTCAGTGAGAAAAAGAAAGACCCTCAACCAGATGGACTGACACAGTGGCTATAACAGTGGGTTCAAGACTAACAAGAATTGTGAGAATGGCGCAGAACTGGGCATTGTTTCCTTCTGTTGTACATAGGGTTGCTGAGTCAGAATCAACTCAACAGCACCAAACAACAACAACATTTATTTTGGTGTTATTTCATTCATTCTCAATTGTTTTTCCTAAGAACATTTTCCAAAGTCTATTTTTTCCTAAAATAATAATTAAATATTGCTTCTCAATACTACTGCTGTTATTGTTTTATGGGAATGTGGAAATTCTTCAATTTCACTAATTTCTACTTTTTTGTTCCATAATTTGTTATTGGTCCATGAAAACAAAAGTACTTTGAACTTTGTTTAATAATGTTGGTTTTATGTTTGTTTTTGTTGTTTCCATTGAATCAGCTCTGACTCAAGGCTACCTTATATTGTTATAAGATTCTGACTCATAGCCACCCTATGCACAACAGAATGAAACACTGCCCAGTCCTGTGCCATTCTTACAATTGTTGTTATTCTTGAGCCCATTGTTGCAGCCACTGTGTCAATTCACCTCATTGAGGGTCTTCCTCTTTTCCTCTGACCCTGTACTTTGCCAAGCATGATGTCCTTCTCCAGGGACTGATCCCTCCTGACAACACATCCAAAGTGTGTAAGACCCAGTCTCTCCATCCTTGCTTCTAAGGAGCATTCTGGTTGTACTCCTTCTAAGACAGATTTATTTGTTCTTTTGCCGGTACATGGTATACTCAATATTCTTTGCCAACACCACAATTCAAAGGCTTCAAGTCTTCTTTGGTCTTCCTTACTCATTATCCAGCTTTCACACGCATATGATGTGATTGAAAATACCATGGCTTGAGTCAGGCACACCTCAGTCTTCAAGGTGACATCTTTGTTCTTCAACACTTTAAAGAGGTCCTTTGCAGCAGATTTACCCAATGCAAAGTGTCTTTTGATTTCTTGACTGCCGCTTCCATGGCTGTTGATTGTGGATCCAAGTGTAATGAAATCCTTGACAACTTCAATCTTTACTCTGTTTATCATGACGTTGCTCATTGGTCCAGTTGTGAGGATTTTTGTTTTCTTTATGTTGAGGTACAATCCATACTGAAGGCTGTGGTCTTTGATCATCATCAGTAAGTGCTTCAAGTCCTTTTCACTTTCAGCAAGCAAGGTTGTGTCATCTGCATAATGCAGGTTGTTAATGAGCCTTCCTCCAATTCTGATGCCCTGCTCTTTTTCATATAGTCCAGTTTCTCATATTATTTGCTCAGCATACAGATTGAATAGGTATGGTGAAAGAATAAAACCCTGATGCACACCTTTCCTGACTTTAAACCAATCAGTATATGGTTGTTAACATATTTTGACTTATTCTATGCCATTTAAATAATTTATTTCTACAACCAATTCTTCATGAATATCACTTTGCTCTGGGATTCACTAATATTCATGTAGGGCATCTTACATTATTCCTCACTCCAACCCTGCTGTCAATCAAAACCACCTGCTTCAGTAATTATTAATAATATTTGTATGTGTAAAAATGTTGTTTGCCCTCATATTTGAACAATAGATTGAAAATTATACACCATTAATGAACAATCTAAAAATTAAATTAGGAAAACCATTTCAGTTACAATAGAATCAACAGGAGTAAAATATTTAGGAATACATATAACACAAAAAACACAAGTATTTCCTACTGAAAATTATAATGGATCATTAAAACAAATTAAAGAAGATCTAATGGAAAAATATTTGTAAAACACATATCTGATAAGGGACATTTATCTAGAATATACAAAGAATATATATAACTTGACAGAAGACAACCCAATTCAAACTGTGTCAAATTTGAGTAGACTCCTTTTTAAAAATGTTTTCCCAAATGGCCAAAAATAACATGGAAAAATACTCGGCATTATTAGTCACCAGAGAATTGCAAACCAAGACCATAATAAAATGATTTTTCACACCACCAGCTGGCTAAAATTAAAAAAAAAAAACAGGTTAAATAGCAAGTATTGCCAAGGTATGTAGAATTGGAACACTTGTGCATTGCTGGTGTGATTGTAAAAAAATGTAGCCACTTTAGGAAACACTGTGTGGCAGTTCCTCAAAGTGTTAATCATAGACTTATCATATGATCCACCATTTCCACTTCTAGGTATATATTACAAGATTATTTAAAACATACATCCACATACAAGTTTTACACAAATGTTCAAAGCAGCATTATAATAGCCTAAAAGTGAAAACAACCCAAATGTCTACCACTGATGCATAGATAAACAAGTGTTATATCCATACAACAGAATACTATTTGGTGGTAAATAGGATTGAATCATTGATACATGCCACAACGTGGACAAACCTTGAAAGATGATACATGAAATAAGCCAGATATGTTATGACTTCATTTGTATTAAATGCTCAGAATAGGCAAATCCATAGAGGCAGAATGTAGATTAAAGGTTATAGTAGTCTGCTTGAATGCAGCATGGGGAGTGACAGCCAAAGGGTATTGTGTTTCTTTTTGGAGTGATGAAGATATTCTGGAATTAGTGGTAATGGTTTCACAACTTTGTGAATGTACTAAATTGTACATAAAAGGGTAAATTTTATTATGTGAGATGTGAATTATATGTCAATAAAGCTGTTATTTAAAAAAAATAATACTATATGATTTTATTCATATAAAAATGTAAACTAATATATAATGGCAGAAAACAGATGATTATCTTGGAAATGGGGTAGAGATGGACAGGAGGGAAGAATTACAAGGGGATACCAGGATACATTTCTGGGTGATGAATGTGCACATCATCTTCATTGTGGCCATGGTTTCACAGGTGTATAATGTAAAAACTTCTCAAATTGTACAATTAAACTTTGCAAAGATTATTGTATATCAGTTATAACTAAAAATGGCAGTTAAATATAAAAAAACTAAAATTAAAACATTAATTCAAAGTATAAACAATGTCAGATACACAACACCTGAGATTATTCTCTGTGTGTATATACATATACATACACATATTACATAATATGTGTATGTATTTATGTCTGTATGTTGTTTTTATTAGGTGTTATCAAGTCAATTCCAATTCACTGCAACCCTATGTAGAACAGAGCTAAACACTTCATGGTCCTGCACCATCCTCACAATTGTTGTTATACTTTGGTGCATTGTGGCAGCCACTGTATCAGTCCATATCATTGAGGATCTTCCTCTTTTTCTCCCACACCCTACTTTACCAGGCATGATGTCCTTCTCCACGAACTTATCCATCCTGATAACATGTCCATAGTATGTGCAATATAATCTCACTGATTTTGCTTCTAACGAACATTCCGGTTGTACTTCTTCCAAGACAGATTTGTTTGAATTGTGTGTGTGTATATACATATATATTCTTTTAAAAAGCTAAATAAGCTTCTAGCCAGTTTTATAACACAGAAATATTTCTTTAGGACCTGGAAGCCATTTCTCTGACTAGTAACCATCAAGGAAGATACTACTCCTGTATTGCAGATTCTGTGGGAGGGTTGTTGCTCTTGTTCTTGTTAATTGTCATAGAGTAGATTTCTATTAATTTCAATACAATGTATGCAGAGTGAAACTGCTCCATATGGTTTCAGAAGCCTTACACGTTCAGAAGCAGACCACCAGGATTAACTTCTGAGGTGCTTCTGGTGAGGGTAGGGGTCTAATTTAGCATGGTTTTTTGCTTGAAGTTACAAAATTGTCATAAAGATATGAGAAGTAGGGGCAGGACCAAGATGGCCGAATAGGTAGATGCTCCCAGCCAGCCCTCTTACAACAAAGACCCAAAAAAAAAACAAGTGAAACTAGTATATTTATGACAAGCTAGAAGTCCTGAACATCAAAGGCAAAGTCAGAAAAATTAACTAATTGGCAGGGGAAGAAGAGACGGTTCAGAAGTGGAGAGGAGTTACCGGACCTGAATCACTGGGAGCCCTCAGCCACCATTCCCAGGAGTGGCTGCGGTGGGCTGGTAGTAGTGCTTGGCTACAGTTTCTGCAGGGAAAAGCAGTCAGCCATGCAGACTACTCACACCTCCAGAACCACAGAAAAATGGAGCTCTCGGCAAAAGCTAAATACTTGCGTGTATTTTACCGAGCCCCCAGCCCCCAAGCTGACTTCAGCAGCTGTTGATTTCCCTGTGGCTAAGATAGGCCCTGTTAAGTGCCTAGAGCCATCCTTCAGGCCTTGGAGAAGGAATAAAGTTGCAACTGGGGGAAAAGATAATTTGCTAGCTCCATTTTTTATTAACTGGGGGAGCTCAGGGCAGAAGGGGCTCCTGTCCAGGCACAGATGGTCTGTGGACTTTGAGTACCTTTCCCCCCTGTATGCACCTCTGAGGACCTATTTCAGGAGAATAGGCCCTTGTTGGCAGAGCAAGTGCTTCAGCTGTGTGGTGGAGTCTTGGCTGTTTGATGTTTGACAGTGCTTTGCATATTAAACAGGGTCCTCACCTACCCACATCAGGGGCCTAAGAGCTCGTGGCTCCATTCAGGTCACCCAGCCACCCATGACAAGGGTTCAAGGAAAACAAGTACCTCCCAGTCCTTACAACCAAAAATATTGGGTGCCCATGGTCTGTCTGCAGAAACCACCCACCTGTACACTCTAGGGAAGAGGGAAACACTTTCCTCAGAGACACTTGGGGGAAGATTCTCAGCCCCCTGCCTTGTTCACAGCATGACCCCTGCTGCAACCAGATACTGGTATCTACTCCAATCGGGCCTGACCCTCTAAGACTGTAGCACAGATCCTGTAGCACATACTTGATGATCAGCTACCTGAACGCCTGAGCTGAATCCATACAAGAAAAGTGAATGGACTCCTAGACTGACATTCCTGATAACCTCTCTAGCATTCTGTGGACAGAACATCAAGCTCCAACGGTGAAATTAATCAAGCTAGCTCACTCAAGCAACCCATTTGGGCATATCAAAACCAAACAAAGCAAGAGGCTATGATATAGTGAGCAAACACAAAATAAACTAATACAATAATTTATAGATGGCTTGGAGACAACAGTCAATATCAAGTCACATAAAGAAACAGACCATGATCACCTCAACAAGCTCTCAAAACAAAGAATCAAGGGATCTTCTAGATAATAGTGCCTTCCTGGAATTACCAGAGGCAGAATACAAAAGATTAGTAAACAGAACCCTTCAAGACATCAGGAGGGAAATCTGGCAATGTGCAGAACAAGCCAAAGGACACACAGATAAAGCAGTGGAGGAAATTAAAAAGGTTATTCAGGAACATAATGAAAAATTTAATAAGCTGGAAAAATCCATAGACAGACAGCAATCAGAAATTGGGAAGATTAACAATAAAATTACAGAATTAGACAACTCGATAGAAAGTCAGAGGAGCAGAATTGAGCAAGTGGGAGGCAGAATTTGCAAACTCGAAGATAAAGCACTTGGCACTAATATATTTGAAGAAAAATCAGATAAAAGAATTTTAAAAATGAAGAAACCTTAAGCATTATGTGGAACTCTATCAAGAGATACAACCTACAAACGATTGGAGTACCAGAACAGGGAGGAACAACAGAAAATACAGAAAGAATTGTTGAAGATTTGTTGGCATAAAACTTCCCTGATACCAGGAAAGATGAGAAGATATCTGTCCAAGATGCTCATCAAAATCCACATAAAGTAGATTTTAAAAGAAAGTCACCAAGACATATTATAATCAAACTTGCCAAAACCAAAGGTAAACAGAAAACTTTAAAAGCAGCCAGGGATAAATGAAAAGGCACCTACAAAGGAGGGTCAATAAGAATAAGCTCAGACGACTCAGCAGAAACCATGCAGGCAAGAAGGCAACGGGATAACTTATATAAAGCATTGACAGAAAAAAATTGCCAGCCAAGAATCTTATATCCAGCAAAACTGTCTCTCAGATATGAAGGTGAAATCAGGACACTTCCAGATAAACAGAAGTTTAAGGAATTCTTAAAAACCAAATCAAAATTGCAAGAAATATTAAAGGGAGTTCTTTGGCTAGAAAATCAATATATCAGGTATCAACCCAAGACTAGGACACTGGTCAGAGCAATCAGATGTCAACCCAGTCAGGGAAATCAGAAATATAAATCAAGATATAAAAACACTTGAAAAAGGGAAACAGCGATGTTATTATGCAAAAGAAGAGAACATTATAACAATAAAGAGGGACTAAGAAATGTAGTTACAGGTATTTCAGGTGGAGAAGACAAGGCAACACAAAGAAATAAAAGTTAGGTTTAAATTTAGAAAAATTAGGGTAAATATTAAGGTAACCACAAAGGAGACAAACTATTCTACACATCAAAATAAAATACAAGAAAAAAAATAGAGACTCATCAGAAACAAAATCAACAACAATGAATATAAGGAAAAGACAATATATAATGATATACTACTCAGCACAAAAAATTAAGTGGGAAAAAGAAACTGTCAACAATGCTCAAAAAAAGACATCAAAATGACAACACTAAATTCATACCTATCCATAATTACACTGAATGTAAATGGACTAAATGCACCAATAAAGAGAAGAGAATGGCAGAATGGATTAGAAAATATGATCCATCTACATGGTGCCTATAAAAGACATACCTTACACTTAGAGACACAAACAAACTAAAACTCAAAGGGTGGAAAAAAAATTAACAAACAAACAACAATCAAAAAAGAGCAGGAGTGGCATTATTAATTTCTGACAAAATAGACTTTAAAGGTAAATCCATCATAAAGGAATATATACACATGCATGTTTGTTGCAGCACTGCTTACAATAGCAAAAATGTGGAAGCAACCAAGGTGCCCATTAATGGAAGAAGGGATAAATTATGGTATATTCACACAATGGAATACTACACATTGATAAAGAACAGTGATGAATCTGTGAAACATTTCATAACATGGAGGAATCTGGAAGGCATTATGCTGAGTGAAATAAGTCAGTTGCAAAGGGACAAATATTGTATAAAACCATTATTATAAGAACTGGAGAAATAGTTTAAACAGAGGAGAAAATATTCTTTGATAGTTATGAGAGGGGGGAGGGAAAGGAGTATTTAATAATTAGATAGTAGATAAGAACTACTTTCAGTGAAGGGAAAGATAACACACAATACAGGAGAGGTCAGCACAACTGGATTAAACCAAAAGCAAAGAAGTTTTCTGAATAAACTGAATGCTTCGAAAGCCAGCATAGCAGGGGTGGGGGCTTGAGAACCATGGCTTCAGGGAACATCTAAGTCAATTAGCATAATAAAATCTATTAAGAAAACTTTCAGCATCCCACTTTGAGAATGGCGTCTGGGGTCTTAAACGCTAGCAAGCGACCTTCTAAGATGCATCAATTGGTCTCAACCCACCTGGAGCAAAAGAGAATGAAGAACACCAAGGTCACAAGGTAATTATGAGCCGAAGAGACAGAAAGGGCCACATAAACCAGAGACTACATCAGCCTGAGATCAGAAGAACTAGATGGTGCCCAGCTACAACCAATGATTGCCCTGATAGCGAACACAACAGAGAACCCCTGAGGGAGCAGGGGAGCAGTGGGATGCAGACCCCAAATTCTTGTAAAAAGGCCAGGCTTAATGCTCTGCCTGAAACTAGAAGGACCCCAGTTGTCATGGACCCCAGACCTTCTGTTAGCCCAAGACAGGAACCATTCCCAAGGCCAACTCTTCAGACAGGGATTGGACTGGACAATAGGATAGAAAAAGATGCTAGTGAAGAATGAGCTTCTTGGGTCTACTAGACACTTGAGACTATGTTGACATCTCCTATCTGGAAGGAAGATGAGAAGGCAGAGGGGGTCATAAGCTGACAGAATGGACAGAGAAAGAGAGTGGAGGGAAGGAGTGTGCGGTCTCATTAGGGGGAGAGCAATTAGGACTTTACAGAAAGATGTATATAAATTTCTGTATGAGAGACTGATTTGATTTGTAAACTTTCACTTAAAGCACAATAAAAATTAGAAAAAGGTATGAGAGGTATTTTTCCTTTTAATAAAGGTAGTTAGCAAACACAACTGACTACCCCACTTACTAGATAAATTTAAGATGAACTATGTGTGAAAAACGGTACTATTTTGTCCTTCTTTTTGATTGATGGGGATACCTGTGTCCTGGAACAAAGATGAAATGGACTTTAACGGTACTATTTTGTCCTTCTTTTTGATTGATGGGGATACCTGTGTCCTGGAACAAAGATGAAATGGACTTTATCAGGGACAAATGCCTTTAAGGATCAGTATTTCAAACTTGTGTTTATTTACAATTTTAAACTAATGTGACCCTTCATTTCCATCATAAAAATGAAATGCAAGATAAACTAAGAAGCCAAATAAGTAACAATAAATATAACATTAAGAAAGTCTGGGAAGGCTAGGAGTTTGAAAAATTGGGATATCATTCACAGAAACACAGTGTTTGTGTGTCAAACAACGTGGTGGTATAGAAAATACCAGTAGTATGGTAAAGTAGATGGTGACCAATTTGGAGATAGGGTGTATTGTCGAAGTTATAGAATAAAAGCAATTTCAAACCTTCTAAGGCCTTACAATATATAGAGAGAAGGAAATAATTCAAGATAGCTCCTTCAGGAAAAATAAAGAAGATTTAATAACTCAGAAAATCTTTTCTAGTCAAACATGGTAAAAAATGTAATAACGTAGCACTCTCTAGTCAATTCCAACTCATGACTACACCATGTATTACAGAGTAGAACTGCTCCATAGGGTTTTCTAGGTTGTAAGATTTACAGAAGCAGATAATCAAGCCTTTCTCCTGACCTGTCCATGGGTGGGTTCCAACAGCTAATCTCTAGGTTAGTAGTCAAACGCCAACTGTTTGTACCACCCAGGGACCTAAATATATTTAATACTTTCTACCAACTCCAGTGAAAATAGTTGTTGTCTCAAGATGTTCTGTAATAGTTTATGAGGAATTGTCCTTGATCTGTGAGAAATAATGTTTTGATAAATTAGCATTTTGTGCTCTGGGGATGTCTGGTGAAGAGGAAACATTGCCATCAGAAATATCTTGGCCTTATTGTAGAAAATATTTATGTCTAATAGAGCCACGATTTGAAAGCGCACTCACTTGAATGTACTGAATACTTCTTTGCATACATATGTGTGAATTTCAGTGGTAATGTCTCGCTCTGCCTTCTTGTGCGTTTCTCTTAAGTCTGCTTTTCTTCCTTCTATGAAAGACAATTTCAGAATTTTCTAGGAGGCTTTGAAGTCATAATCCCAAGGCCCAAGGCCAGACAGAGATTATGACTTGGGTTCATTTTCAGTGCAGTCCCTTAGGAGCCCAGTAGTTTCAAACCCAATTCTCTGGGGCAGGCATAATTGGACTCTCTAGTTCCCATCCTTGCTGGAGATAGGTTTTATATTGACCAAGCAATCTAAGTGAGTCCTAACCATAATTTCTTTGTTTAGAGGTAAGGGGAAAGGTTTGAACTGACATTATTTGGTAAATATTGTGCATTCCCCATGACTCTGCAGAAGTAAAACAGACTACTGACCAACAGTGATATCTTTGATGGGAATTTCTCGGGATTCAAGTCATTCAGTAATCATTGGATGGAAAACTTTCATGTTGTTTTTCATATTTAGTAATTCCCATTATCTCTTACAACTGCAAGATAATAAAGATAAGGGTCTTCCATGGGAGTGAAAAGTTGAAGTTAGGAGAGGACATTGGCTGAGAGGAGCCACTCAAAACAGACACCACGGGAGGAAGCAGGGAACTAAGAGCCCTGAAGGAGTGTCTTAGGCATCCTCTTCATACTGTCAGAGGACTTTGATAAGCAAGCTTCTCTGGACTCTTAATGATCTTTAAGTAGATGTATTTATCACTATTTGTGTCTTATGCTTTCCCCAATTATTCTGAATTCAATCAGGGGTATAATTTTTTTTTTTTTTGTCATTCCATCCTACTTTCCCTTCTTCTTACTTTCCATTCAATCTTCTGTGCTTCATCCCTCTTTTTTCTGTATTCATCCCAGTTTTTTTCCTCCAATTTTCTTGTCTTTCCTCATTTTGTCTGATTTTCTTTGTTTGAAAATGAACTATCAAAGGATAGGGCCAAGGGCCACTGGATAGCATTCAAGGTAAGTTTACAGATCTTATTATTTCATCCTGACCTGGGAGAGCTAGACCCGTAATCAGTTTACTTTCTTCAAAACCCTTTATTTCAACTTTTTCTATCTATGTTGTGTGGTCTCCTTGAACACAGGAAATGGGGAAAACCTCAAGTTCTCTTTGTTCTCTTAGTTTAACCATGATCTGAGTAACAAAGGAAAGCATGCTCTTCTAATATGAAATTTTTTTTTTCCTCTGAGCTTATCCTCTGCTTGCCCAATCTGCTTATTCCTGTGTTACTTTAAAGTTTGTGTGAAAAGATTTCTCTCTCTGATTAATGAATTAATGAGAAATACCTATTCATTTTGGAAGCAAATTTTCAAATTTGAGTTCCTGTAAAAATTACTATCAAATGAAACATACTTAAGGCATCTTGCATGCAATGTATCATTCATTATGTGTATAAGGTTTTTATATTTTGTATTTCTTTAAGACAGTGTGGCTGCATTTAGACAAGTAGCTGCAAGTGTCTGTTTTTGCATTTTTTTTTATGTTTGTCCTCAACTTCATAATTTGGGAAGTCTTAATATTTTATATTAATCTAGTTTTCAGATTTTGTTCATGAAAAAAATTATTGTAACAATGGGTATACAGAATTTCAGAGCAAGATATATACAATCTCCTGGCATTGGTTATGCTATTAATCTACATAAAAGATGTGACCCTTGGATTCTAATTGTATCCAGGGTCAGAAATCTTTCTTTTGTTTTTTTCATAGACCTATAAGGAGCAATATCGTTGCCTTCTCTTGCACTCTACCTAGAAATAATTGTTTAAAGTTATTCCTATGTTTGTTTTGTTCTTTTAATTTTATTTATTCATTTTTAGGAATGAACTGTATCTTCTCTTATAGCCAAATTCAGAATGGCTCATCAAAACACGACGATGTTCCATCCATCCACGTTTTTTCTTTTAGGCATCCCAGGACTTGAGACTGCCCATGTCTGGGTTTCTTTGCCCTTCTGTTTTGTTTACATTATGGCTCTTATTGGCAACGCCACCATTTTGATAGTCATATGGACTGAGAAAACACTCCGGGATCCAATGTTCTTCTTCCTGGCTATATTGTCAGCCATAGATGTGGCTCTCTCCACATCCTCAGTGCCCCGAATGTTGGGTATCTTCTGGTTTGATGCTCATGAGATTGGCTTTGGAGCTTGTGTGGCCCAGATGGTTCTGATACATACCTTCTCAGGAATGGAGTCTGCAGTCCTACTGGCTATGGCCTTTGACCGCTATGTGGCCATCTGTGAACCACTCCACTATACAACCATCCTGACAATATGGGTGCTAGCAGGACTTGGACTGGGTATCACATTGCGTGCAGCTGTGCTCACACTACCCTTTAGCTACCTAATTCACCGTTTGCCCTTTTGTGAGGCCCACATTATTGCCCACACCTATTGTGAGCACATGGGAATTGCCAAGTTGGCTTGTGCAGATATACAAATCAATGCCATTTATGGGCTCTTTGTTGCTTCCTTCCTTGTCTTTGATCTCATACTGGTTGGAATCTCCTATGGCTATATCATCCAGGCTGTATTCCGCCTCAAATCTCAAGATGCCCGTTTCAAAACACTGAGTACTTGTGGGTCTCATGCTGCAGTCATGTTTGTTTTTTATACACCCGCCATCTTCTCCTTCCTCACTCACAGGTTTGGCCAAAAAATACCCCCTTATATCCACATCCTTGTTGCCAACATCTATGTGGTTATCCCACCTGCACTCAACCCTGTTATTTATGGGATAAGGACCAAGCAAATCAGAGAGTACGTGATCCGAGTATTTACTAGCAAGTACACTCCTTGATCTTTATGGATGAGATTCTGTATGTGATGACAGTATTTACTCCACCTCCATAGCAATACTTTGACAAGGAGTTGACAGTTTATTTGACCATATGAGAAAATACTGAGAGGGACTTCCAAATGAAGTGATCAAATAATTCAAGCCCATGAAAACTCTTGCCAATTAAAGTCTTTTGGTAAGTTTTCTTTTAGTTTACTGAGTGGTTGTAGCCTCTGACTGTGGTAGTCCATTATTCTTGAGGAAGAAAAATGCAGGAGATTTGCGGATAAGCTCCTATAATTAACGTCTTGGAATTTCTCTGATTAGACATGGTTCACACACAACAGAATTCTGTATGAAATTCCTGTTGATAGGTCTATCACAATTCTCACTTTTCAACACTAATATTCTTTTAAAAGTTCATTTTCTTTTTTTCCCTCCCAAATCTCAAGAAATCTGTACTATCACATTGCCTCTGTTTTACCACATGAAGATAATCATGGAAAAAATACCTAAATTTTTTAATGAAAAACAACACCTCCCACCATCCCCCCAAAACAATAAGTTGATGATTTAAGAAGTAAATGCAAGTATGCTTCTAGGGAAATCTAGAATTAAGGAGAAGATGGGAGAGTAAAATATTTTAACTTAAAGAAAAGAAAACTGATGTTATAATAGAGTGGCCCTTTGACAGATGACAGATAAAAAGCCAGTGAGTAAATTATTTCCCCTTTCCTCCCCAAAAAGCATTAATCCTGAGACACAAGTGTCTAAAAAATGATAACATTAGATAAAGCATGTAGTCTAATTTTTCAGCACCCATCTCTATAATATATTCTTATCAAAGGTGTCCTGCTTTATGTGTCCCTCAGTCCTGCTCTTTGGGGCCAAAGTTTCTAATAAGATAATACCATATACTATCTTCCCTTTGGACTTTACTTCTTTTGAAAAAGGCTATTATGGTAGGAAGGAACACATTGAAGCCTCAAAGCTGATCCATCCTCCAAACAAGATTTAAAATCATAAACAATTACACATCACAGGAGAATTTAAACATCTAACCCACCATTAAAAAAAAAAAAAAAAAACCATTATGACGTGATAAATCACAAAATTTTAAATAATTATGTTACCTAGAGGAAGAACAAAGAAATAAGTTTGTAGGGACTCAGATAGTACCTAGAACTCCTTAAATATATTTTGATTAGTAGATTTCAATGTGAAATCATGTTCCTATTTTACTTGAGCTTAGAAAAAAAAATTGGAAAAACAATTCCATCAAATCAAAATTGAAAAAAACGAGAAATGGAAAAACAAACAAAACATTGTCTATAAATTTGGTGATATATCTTTATACTTTTTTAATACCCAACAATATCTCTTTTATTGCTGATGTCACAGGGATTTGGCTTAAAGCATAACACCAGAAAGGTGTTTGTCTGTGTTTTATTGACTATCCATAGGCATTAGATTGCATGGATCATGACAAAGTTTGGACATACTTTGAGAGGAATGGGTATTCCACAGCACTTAATTGTGCTCATGAGAAATCTGTACATAGATCGAGGCAGTTGTTCAAGCTGAACAAGGAATTACTTTGTTGTTTAAAGTCAAGAAATGTGTGCTTTAGGGTTGTATTCTTTCGCCTTACTTATTCAATCTGTAAGCTGAGTAAATAATTAGACTAGCTAGACTATATGAAGAAGAATGTGGCATCAAGATTGGAGGAAGGCTTATTAACAACCTGAAAAATGCAGATGACACAACCTTGCTTGCTGAAAGTGAAGATGTTTTAAAGTACTTACCGATGAAAATCAGAGACTACAGCCTTCACTACGGATTGCAGCTCAACATAAAGAAAACAAAAATACTGACAACTGGACCAGTAAGCAACATCACGATAAAGAGGAAAAGATTGCAGTTGTCAAGGTTTTAACTTTACTTGGACAACAATCAACACCCATGGGATCAGTGGTCTGGAAATCAAATAACATATTGCATTAGGAAAATCTGTTGCAAAAGACCTCTTTAAAGTGTTGAAAATCAAAGATATCATCTTGAGGAGTAAGGTGCACCTGACCTAAGCCATGATATTTTCAATGGCCTCATGTGAATGCAAAGCCTGGATAATGATTGAGGAAGACTGAAGATGAATTGAAGCCTTTAAATTATGGCATTGGGGAAGAACATTGAATGAGCCATGTGCCAGAGAACAACAAAAAAATTGTCTTAGAAGAAGTACAGAGGGCAGGGGCCAAAATGATGGAGTAATCAGATGCTTCTGGTGAGCCATCTGAAACAAAGACCCAAAAAAAACAAGTGAAGCAATTATCTATATGACAAGTTAGGAGCCCTGAACATCAAAGGCAAAATTAGAAAATTGGACTGAGTCCCAGAGGTAGGGAAGAGATGGTTCAGAAGGGGCAAGGAGCTGCTGGACCTGGCTCAGCAGGAACTGGAGCCCCTCAGGCAAGATCTCCTGGCATGACTTTGGCAGAGCTGTTGGCATTCAAGACACGAGTTCCTCAGGGAGAAACAGCAAGCCACACGGTGTACTCATGCCTCTGGAATCAGATAACTGCACTCTCAGAAAAAGCTAAGTACTTGTGCCTAATTTACTGGGCCCCAGTCCCTAAGACAGCTTCAGTGGTGGTCTGATTCCCTGGGCCTGAGATGGGTCCTGCTGTGCTTCCTGAGCCATTCTCCTGGCCTTGGAGAAGGGATAAATTAACAATTGGGGGAAAAGATAATCTACTGGCTCCTCTAAAGTAGGACTCAAGGCAGAAGCAGCTTCTCTCTGGGCACAAATAGTCCATCGACAATGAATGCCTTTCACCCCTGCATGGACCTATGTGAGCCCATTTCAGGAGCTTCGGTCCTTTTTGACAGGCTGCAACACTGTATGTGGCTGAGATGGAACATTAACTGTTTCACCTGTGTGGTAAAGAGGTGGGTTTTTGACATTTGACACCACTCTGCCTGTTAAACAGGGTCATCACCTACCCACATGAGGGGCCTAAGGACTGGTGTCTCCACCCACACCACCTAGACACTAGCGACAGGGATCCAAGGATAGGTGATGCCTCCCAGTCCTTACAACCAAAAGCATTGGGTGCCCATGGTCTGGCTGCAGAGTTCACCCACCTATGCACTCTAGGGAACAGGGACTCATTTTCTTCACAGAAACTCAGGGGCTGATTGTCAACACCTTGACTTCCTGAAAGCATAACCCCCTGTTGCAACCATATACCTGTGCCTACAGAAATCACCCCTGCCCCTCTAAGACTGTAGGACAGAGCTTGCACCACACACTTGGTGATTGAATAACTGGACACCTGAGCTGAATCCATTCAAGAAAAGTGAAGAGACTCCAAGGCTCATATACCTTGCAATCGGTCTAGAGATCTGGTGACAGGAGGTTAGAGCTTCAAAGGCACAAATGATCAAGCTAGCTATCTCAGGCAACCTATTGGACCATATCAAAACTAAACAAAGCAAGAAGGTAGGATACAGTAAGTAAACATAAAATAACAATGCAAAAACTTATAGATGGCTCAGAGACAAGAGTCAATATCAAATTACATAAAGGAGCAGGCCACAAGATCTTAAACAAGCTCTCAAAACAAAGAATCAAGGAATCTTCCAGACTAAGATGTATTCCTGGAATTACCAGAAGCAGAATACAAAAGAATAATTTACTGAACTTTTCAAGAGATCAGGAGGGAGATCAGGCAAAACACAGAACAAGCCAAGAACACACAGAAAAAGCAGTGGAGGAAATTAAGAAGGTTCTTCAAGAGCATAATGAAAAATTTGATAGGCTGTAAGAATCCATAGAAAGACAGCAATCAGAAATTTAGAAGTTTAACAGTAAAATTTCAGAATTAGACAACTCAATAGAAAGTCACAGGAGAGGCAGAGCCAAGACAGCAGAATAGACACACAAGCTAGGAGCCCTGAGCAACAAAGGCAAGCTTAGAAAACAAAGTGAGGGGTAGGGAGAGGAAGAGATGGTTCAGAAGCAGAGAGCAGTTACCAGACCTCAATCACAGGGAGTTCTCAGGCACCATTCTTGGGAGCTTGGGCAGCGGGCTGGCACTAGCGTTTGGCCTCACTTTCCTCGGGAAGAAGCAGCCAGCCACAGAGCCTACTCACACCTCCAGAATCAGAGAAGAACGGCTCTCTCAGCAAAAGCTAAGTACTTGTGTATGTTTTACTGTGGCCTCCCCCTGCTCCTAAGCCAGCTTCAGTGGCTGATTTTGCTAAGCCTCAGATAGGCCCTGTTGAGCGCCTAGAGCCATCCCCCTGGCCTTGGAGAAGGAATGAGTTTGCAATTGGAGGAAAGGATAATTTGCCAGCTCCTCTAACCAGGGGAGCTCAGGACAGAGGTGGCTCCTGTCCAGGCATAAATGGTCTGTGGTCTTTGAATACCTTTCCCCTCTGCATGGACGTGTGTGGGCCTATTTCAGGAGAATAGGCCCTTGATGACAGACTCCAACTGTTTCAGCTGTGCAGCAGAGAGGTGGATGTTTGATGTTTGACATTGCTTTACCTATTAAACAGGGTCCTCACCTACCCACATCAGGGGCCTAAGGACTGGTGGCTCCACTCAGGCCACCCAGCCACTCGTGACAGTGGTCCAAGGATAACTGATACCTTCCAGTCCTTACAATCAAAAACATTGGGTACCCATGGTCTGTCTTCAGAACCTACCCATCTGTACACTCTAGGGAACAGGGGCATGCTTTCCTCAGAGACACTTGGGAGATGATTCTCAGCCCCCAGTCTTGTTCAGAGTGTGACACCCTGCTGCCATCAGATACTGGTACCTACACCAATCACCCCTGCCCCTCTGAGAAGGTAGGACAGAGCACATACCACACACTTGATGATCAGCTACCTGGGCACCTGAGCCGAATTCATACAAGAAAAGTGAATGGATTCCTAGACTGATATAACTGATAACAGCTCTAGCCATCTGGCTACAGGACGTCAGAGCTCCAAAGGTGAAAATAATCAAGCTAGCTCACTGAAGCAACTCATTTGGGCATATCAAAAGAAAACAAAGAAAAAAGCTACAACATAGTAAGCAAACAAAATAAACTAAGAGAATAATTTATAGATGGCTCAGAGACAACAGTCAATACCAAGTCACATAAAGAAACAGACCATGATTGCCTCAACAAGCTCTCATTCCTGGAATTATCAGAGACAGAATACAAAAGATTAATATACAGAACCCTTCAAGACATCGGGTAGGAAATGAAGCAATACACAGAAAAAGCCAGGGAACACAGAGATAAAGGAATTGGAGAAATTAAAATATTATTCAGGAACATAATGAAAAATTTAATAAGCTGGAAAAATCCATAGACAGACAGTAATCAGAAATTCAGAAGCTAAACAATAAAATTATAGAAGTAGACAACTCAATTGAAAGTCAGAGGAGCAGAATTGAGGAAGTGGAATGCAGAATTAGTGAGATTGAATAGAAAACACCTGGCACCAATATATTCAAAGAAAAATCAGATAAAATAATTAAAAAAAAATATGAAGAAACCCTAAGAATCACGTGGGACTTTATCAAGATAAATAACCTATGAGTGATTGGATTATCAGAACAGGAAAGGGGAACAGAAAATACAGAAAGAATTGTTGAAGATTTGTTGGCAGAAAACTTTCCTGATATTGTGAAAGATGAGAAGATATCAATTCAAGATGCTCATTGAATCCCACATAAGGTAGATCCCAAAAGAAAGTCACTATGGCATACTATAATCACACTTGCCACCCAAAGATAAAGAGAGAGTTTTACGAGTGACCAAGGATAAAAGAAAAGTCACCTACAAAGTAGAGTAAAAAAAAAATAAGCTTGGACTACTCTGCAGAAACCTTGCAGGCAAGAAGGCAATGGGATGACATATATAAAGCATTGAAGGAAAAAAATTGCCTGCCAAGAATCATATATCCAGCAAAACTGTCTCTCAAATGTGAAGGTGAAATTAGGACATTTCCAGATAAACAAAAGTTTAGAGAATTTGCAAAAACAAAAATAAAACTGCAAGAAATTCTAAAAGGAGTTCTCTGGTTGGAAAATCAATAACATCAGAAATCAACCTGAGACTAGAATACAGGACAGAGCAATCAGATATCACAAGAGAGAGGGAAATCAGAAAAATAAATCAAGAGAAAGAAAACCCTCAAAACAGGGAAACAGCAATGTCATAATGTAAAAGATGACATCATAAAATCAATAAAGAGATACCAAAAAATGTAGTCATATGTCTTTCATATACAGTGGAAGTCTAGGCAAAATAAAGAAATAAAAGTTTGGTTTATACTTAGAAAAATAGGGGTAAATAATAAAGTAACCACAAAGGAGACTAATAATACCAACATCAAAATAAAATACAAGAAAAACATAAAGAGTCAGCAAAAACAATATCAAAAACATTGGTGAAAAAGAGGAAAAGAAAATACATAAATATGAACTACTCATCAAAAAAAATTAAGTGGAAAAAAGAAACTGCGAACAACACACACACAAAAAAGACATAAATATCTGCCAATAATTATGGTGAATGTAATTGACTAAATGCACCAATAAAGAGACAGAGAGTGGCAGAATGGAAAAAAAAAATCCATCTATATGCTGCCTAAAAGAGACCTTAGACTTAAAGAAACAACCAAACTAAAACTCAAAGAATGGAAAAAAAATATATCAAGCAAACAACAATCAAAATGAGCAGCAGTGGCAATATTAATTTCTGAAAAATTAGACTTTAAAGTAAAATCCACCACAAAGCATAAGGAAGGACACTACATAATGAATAAAAGGACAATATATCAGGAGGATATAACCATATTAAATATTTATACACCCAATGACAGGGCTTCAGGATACATAAAACGAACTCTAACAGCATTGAAAAGACAGATAGACAGGTCCACAATTATAGGAGACTTCAACATACCACTTTCAGTGAAGGACAGAACATCCAGAAAAAAGCTCAGTGAAGACACAGAAGATATAAATGCCACAATCAAACAACTTGACCTCGTAGATATACAGAGCACTGCACTGAACAGCAGCCAAGTATACTTTCTTTTTCAGTGCACATGGAACATTCTCTAGAATAGAACACATATTAGCCCACAAAACCAAGCCTTAACAGAATCAAAAACACTGAAATATTACAAAACATCTCTGGCCATAAATCCATAAAAGTAGGGATCAATAACAGAAAAATCAGGGAAAAGAAATCAAACACTTGGACACTGAAGAACACCTTGCTCAAAAATGACCAGATTAGAGGCAGGGCCAAGACGGCGGCATAGCCAGATGCTTCTGGTGATCCCTCTTACAACAAAGACCCCCCAAATTTAGTGAAACAATTTTATTTATGACAAGCCAGGAGCCCTGAACATCAACTGCAAAGCCAGAAAACAGACTGAGTAGCGGGGGGAGGGAACGGTTCAGAATCGGAGAGGAATAGCTGGACCTGAATTGGTGGGATCCCTCAGGCAACACTCTGCGGCACAGCTGAGGCAGGCTGGTAGTAGCATTCAGCATCAATTTCCTCGGGGAGAAGCAATCAGCTGCACAGCCTACTCACACCTCCAGAACCAGAGAAGAAGAGTGCTCTAGGCAAAAGCTAAGTACTTGTCTATATTTTACCATTCCCCTGACCCCCAAGCTGGCTTTAGTGGCTGCTCATTTCCCTGGGCCTAAGATAGGCCCATTTGAGCACCCTGAGCCTTGCTCCTAGACTTGGAGAAGGAATAAAATCACAACAGGAGGAAAAGATAATTTGACAACTCCACTAGCCTGGGGAGCTCAGGACAGAAGTGGCTCCTGTCCAGGAGTAAATGGTTTGTGGACTTTGAATACCTTTCCCCACTGCAAGGACCTATGTGGGCCTATTTAGGAGAATAGTCCCTTGTTAGCAGACTGCAACACTTCAAGCTGTGCAGTGGAGAGGTGGGTGTTTGATATTTGACATTGCTTTGCCTATTAAACAGGGCCCTCGCCTACCCACATCAGCAGCCTAAAGACTGGTGGCTCCATTTAGGTCACACAGCCACCCACAACAGGGGTCCAGGGATAACTGGTACCTCCCAGTCCTTACATCCAAAAGCATTGGGTGCCCATAGTCTGTCCACAGAACCCACCAACCTGCATGCTCTAGGGAACAGGGATGAGCTTTCCTCAGAGACACTCAGGGGATTGTTCTCAGCCCCCTGCCCTGGTCAGAGCATGACCCCAGCTGCAACCAGATACCAGTACCAACACCAAACACCCCTACCCCTCTAAGACTGTAGGACAGACCCTGTACTACATACTTTGATGACCAGCTACCTGGACACCTGAGCTGAATCCACACAAGAAATGTGAATGGACACATAAGCTCATATAACTGATAACAGCTCTAGCCATCTGGAGACAGGATACCAGAGCTCCAAAGTTGAAAATAATCAAGGTAGGTCACTCAAGCAACCCATATGGGCATATCAAAACAAAACAAAACAAAGCAAGAAACTAAGACAGAGTAAGCAAACAAAGTAAACTAATACTATATCTTATAGATGGGCCAGAGACAACAATCAATATCAAGCTACATAAAAAAAACAGACCATCATCACTTCAACAAGCTCTCAAAACAGAGAATCAAAGAATTTTCTGGATGGTGTCTTCCTGGAATTATTGGATGCAGAATTCAAAAGGTTAATACACAGAGTTCTCCCAGACATCAAAAAGGAAATCAGGCAATATGCAGAACAAGCCAAAGAACACACAGATAAAACAGTTGAAGAAATTTAAAAGCTTATTCAAGAACATAATGAAAAATTTAATGAAAGAATCCATAGAGAGACAGCGATCAGAAATTCAGAAGATTAACAATAAAATTATGGGAATTAGACAACTCAACAGAAAGTCAGAGGAGCAGAATTGAGCAAGTGGGAGGCAGAATTGGAGACCTTGAAGTTAAAGCACTTGGCACCAATATATTTGAAGAAATATCAGATAAAAGAATTAAAAAAATGAAGAAACCTTAGGAAGCATATGGGACTCTATCAAGAGAAAAAACCTATGAGTGATTGGAGTAGCAGAATAGGGAAGGATAACAGAAAATGCAGAGAGAATTGTTGAAGATTTTTTGGCAGAAAACTTACCTGATATCATGAAAGATAAGAAGAAATCAATCCAAGATGTTCATCGAATTGCACATAAGATAGATTTTAAAAGAAAGTGACCGTGACATATTATAATCAAACTTGACAAAACGAAAGATAAAGAGAGAATTTTGGAAGCGGCTAGGAATAAATGAAAAGTCGCTTACAGAGGACAGTCAATAAGAATAAGCTTGGACTACTTGGCAGAAACCATGCAGGTAAGAAGGAGACGGGATGATTTATATAAAGCATTGAAGGAAAAAAAAAACTATCAGCCAAGAATCATATATCCAGCACAACTGTCTCTCAAATATGAAGGTGAAATTAGGACATTTCCAGATAAACAGAAGTTTAGGAAATTCTTAAAAACTGAACCAAAACTACAAGAAATACTAAAGGGAGTTCTTTGGTTAGAAGATCAATAATATCAGGTATTATTAGCCCAAGACTAGAACACTGGTCAGAGCAGTCAGATATCAACACAGAAAGTGAAATCACAAAAGTAAATAAAGTAAAAAAATTGCTCAGAACAGGGAAACAGCAATGTTATTACATAAAGAAGACAACATTAAAATAATAAAGAGAGACTAAGAAATGCAGTCATAGATCTTTTATATGGAGAAGAAGACAAGGCAATATAAAGAAATAAAAGTTAGATTTAAACATAGAAAGATAGGGGGTAACCACAAAGGAGACTAACTATCCTACTCATCAAAATAAAACACAAGAAAAAAATAGAGACTCAACAGAAACAAAATCAACAACAATGAAGAAGACGAAAAGATAGTATATAAACTACTCACCACAAAAAATTTAATGGGAAATGGAAACTGTCAACAACACACAAAAAAGATATCAAAATGACAGCACTAAAACTCATACATATCCGTAATTATGCTGAATGTTAAGGAACTTAATACACCAATAAAGAGACAGATAGTGGCAGAATAGTTAAAAAAAAAAAAAAACACGATATGCCTATATGCTGCCTACAACAGACACACCTTAGACTTAGAGACACACGAACTAAAAATCAAAGTATGGAAAAAAATATATCAAGCAAACAACAATCAAAAAGGAGCAGGAGAGGGTGGGGCCAAGATGGCTGACTAGGTAGAAAGAAGCTCCCATGGGTCCCTCTCGCAACAACAAAAAAAAACAAAGACTCCAAAAAACAAGTGAATCGATCACATACATGACAATCTACAAACCCTGACCATCAAACACAGAACTAAGGGGCTGACCGGAGTGACAGGTGAGCGAAAACCACACAGTGAAGCAGTGACCTCTTCTGCAACCGGCGTCCCCCACAACAGCCTTGAGCCCTCGCAGTTCCCTGCTGCCAGGGTGGTTGGGCTGATTGCAGCTTACTGAGATGGGGCAAGCACAGGGCGAAACCCTATCCTCTAACCCCCTGGAGTAACCTCGGCAGAGACTCAGCCAGTGCAAGCAAGCTGCGCACTGAAGTGGCTGACAGGAGAACAAGAACCCATGGGGAAGCAGCGACTGTTTTCAGAACCTGGAGCCAGCATCCTATTCAGAAAACCTCGGTGCTGGGCTTTGGAATAAGCACTGAGGAGCAGATCATGGCTGCCTGAGACAGCGCAAGCAGGGGTCAGAGCCCTAAACCCCTGGGGTAACCTTGGCAGAGACTCAGCCAGCGCACCCAGGCTGCACACTGATGCAGCTGACAGGAGAAGGAGAAATTATGGGAAAGTAGAAACTGGTTTTGGAGCCTGGAGCGCAGTGTCCCAACCAGAAAACCTTGGTGCTGGGCTTTGGACTAGGAGTGAAGGAGCTAATCATGGCTTCCTGAGACAGTGCAAGCAAGGGACACAGGCCTGACCCTAGGGGGCAATCTAGACCCAGACAGTGCACACAGGCTACACACCCTCTGGAATCTCAGATAAAACAGTCTTCACCAAACAAGATAAGTAAATTTGTCTGTATTGCCATGCTACTCTCTCCTATCCATCTGATCCCTCCCCTCCTTACCCCAGGTGGCTTCATTAACATTGGGATTTCCTGGGCCAGGGAATGAAATGCTCTGCAGGGTTGTTTTTTTTTCCTAACCCATTCTCCAGGCCTGAGAGAAGCAGTAATTAATAATCTGGGAGAGAAAAATCCTTCCTTGACTTCCCTAAACTGGAATAATAATACACAACCAGCTCCAGCCAAGCAAAAGAGACCCACAGTCTCTGGGTTTCATCCCTACAGGGAACTAGGTGGCTATTATAATGCAAAGGCAATTCTGATAGAGATCTGACTGTAACTGTTTTAGTGAAGCAGTGGAAAGACAAGTTTTGGAGTTCTGATACCCTCTACCTATTAAACAGAGCCCTCACTGATTCACAGCAGGGAACTGAGGGCTAAAGATCTACCCACACCACCTAGCAACCTGCTAAAGGGGTCTGAGGATAGTGATGTCTACCAGTCTTTAGAGATACAAGCATTGGGTGCTTAAGGTACAGCAGCAGAGCCCACTCACCAAAGTGTCCTGAGAATAGAGACACTCCTACCTCACTGGCAAGTGGGGAAAGGCTCTCAGCATTCTGCCCTCCTCGGAGTGTGACCCCCTGCTGCTAATACAATCTGGTGAATACAACCATCACCACTACTCCTCTAAGTTAATAGGTAACAGCCTACACCACACACTTGATGACCCACAATCAGCACACCTAAGCTGATTCTATTCAAGAATAGTGAATGGACTCATAGGCTCATATGTCTGGTAACAGCTCAAACAAGCTGGTAATAGGACATAAGTAATTCAAAGGCTACAACAATCAAGATAGCACAATCTAGTAGCCCACCTGGGTATACTGAAACAAAACAAAACAAAATAAGAAGATAAGACTCAGTGAACAAATATAAAATAAATCATTACAATACCTTATAGATGGCTCAGAGACAACAGTCGATATCAAATCACGTAAAGACGCAGATCATGATTGCTTCTACAAAACCCCAAATAAAAAAAAATCTAAATCTTTCCAAAATGAAGGTACAATCCTGGAATTGCTCGATGTAGAACATAAAAAACTAACATACAGAATGCTTCAAGACATCAGGGATGACCTCAGAAATGAAATGAGGCAGTCTACAGAAAAAGCCAAGGAATACTCTGATAAAGTAGTTGAAGAAATCAAAAAGATTATTCAAGAACATAGTGGAAAAATTAATAAGCTGCAAGAATCCATAGAGAGACAACACTCAGAAATCCAAAAGATTAACAATAAAATTACAGAATTAGACAACTCGATAGGAAAGCAGAGGAGCAGAATCAAAGAATTGGAATGCAGAGTGGGGGAGTTAGAGGATAAGGCAGTGACACCAATATAATTGAAGACAAATCAGATAAAAGAATTAAAAAAAATGAAGAAACCCTAAGAATCATGAGGGACTCTATCAAGAAGAATAACTTGAGTGTGATTGGAGTTCCAGAACAAGGAGGGATGACAGAAAATACAAAGAGAATAGTTGAAGATCTGTTGGCAGAAAACTTCCCTGGCATCATGAAAGATGAAAGAATATCTACCCAAGATGATCATCGAACAACATACAAGATAGATCCCAAAACAAAATCACCAAGGCATAATATCATAAAACTTGCCAAAGCCAAAGATAAAGAGAAAATTTTTAAAAGCAGCCAGGGATAAAAGAAAAGTCACCTACAGAGGAGAGTCAATAAGAATAAGTTCAGACTACTCGGCAGAAACCATGCAGGCAAGAAGGCAATGGGATGACATATATAGAGCACTGAAGGAGAAAAACTGTCAGTCAAGAATCATATGTGCAGCAAAACTCTCTCTCAAATATGAAGGTAAAATTAAGACATTTACAGATAAACACAAGCTTAGAGAATTTGCAAAAACCAAACCAAAGCTACAAGAATTACTAAAGGAAATTCTTTTGTCAGAAAATCAATAATATCGGATACCAACACAACACAAGGTCACAGAACAGAACATCCTGATATCAACTCAAATAGGGAAATAACACAAACAAAATAGGATTAATTTAAAAGAGAAAAAAATGCTCAAAACAGGGAATCATTGAAGTCATTATGTAAAAGATTATAATAATTAAAAATGAAGGACTAACTACAGGAGGCATAGCTCTTCCATATGGAGAGGAAAACAAGGCAATATAGGATGACACAAGTTAGGTTTTTACTTAGAAAAACAGTGGTAAATATTAAGGTAAACATAACAACTCAGCAAAAATAAATTCAACTACTATGAAAATGAGGAACACACAATTTACAAAGAAAACTAAGCACAAAAAGTAAGTGGAAAAATGAAACTGTCAACAACACACAAAAAAAGGCTCAAAATGACAACACTAAACTCACACTTATCTAAAATTACACTGAATGTAAATGGACTAAATGTACCAATAAATAGACAGATAGTGGCAGAATGGTTAAAAAACACAATATGTCTATATGCTGCCTACAACAGACAAAAAATATATCAAGCAAACAACAATAAAAAAAAGCAGGAGTGGCAATATTAATTTCTGACAAAATAGACTTTAAAGTTAAATCCACCACAAAGGATAAAGAAGGACACTACATAATGATTAAAGGGAAAATTTATCAGGAAGATATAACCATATTAAATATTTATGCACCCAATGACAGGGCTTCAAGATACATAAAACAAACCTTAACAGAATTGAAGAGTGAGATAGACACCTCCACGATTATAGTAGGAGATTTCAACACACCACTTTTGGTGAAGGATAGGACTCCCAGTAAGAAGCTCAACAGAGACACGGAAGACCTAATTGCTTCAATCAACCAACTTGACCTCACAGACTTATACAGAACACTCTACCCAACAGCTGCAAAGTATACTTTTTTTCTAGTGTACATGGAACATTCTCTAGAACAGATCACATATCAGGTCATAAAACAAAACCTTTGCAGAATCCAAAACATCAAAATATTACAAAGCATCTTCTCAGACTGGAAGGCCATAAAAGTAGAAATCAATAACAGAAATCAATAACAGAAAAATCAGGGAAAAGAAATCAAATACCTGAAGACTGAACAATACCTTGCTCGAAAAAGACTGGGTTATAGAAGATATTAAGGAGAGAATAAAGAAATTCATAGAATGCAATGATACTGAAAACACTTCCTAACAAAACCTCTGGGACAGAGTGAAAGCTGTGCTCAGAGGTCAATTTATATCCATAAATGCACACATACTTAAAGAAGAAAGAGCCAAAATCAGAGAACTGTCCCTACAACTTGAACAAATAGACAGCGAGCAACAAAAGAAACCCACAGGTACCAGAAGGAAGCAAATAATAAAAATCAGAGCAGAATTAAATGAATTAGAGAACAGATAAACAATTGAAAGAATTAACAAAGCCAAAAGCTGGTTCTCTGAAAAAATTAACAAAATTGATAAACCATTGGCCAGACTGACAAAAGAAATACAGGAAAGGAAACAAATAACCTGAATAAGAAATGAGATGGGCCATATCACAACAGACCCAACTGAAATTAAAAGAATCATATCAGATTACTATGAAAAATTATACTCTTAACAACTTTGAAAACGTATAAGAAATGGATGAATTCCTAGAAACACACTACCTACCTAAACTAACACAATCAGAAGTAGAACAACTAAATAGACCCATAACAAAAAAAGAGATTGAAACGGTAATCAAAAAACTCCCAACAAAAAAAAGCCCTGGTCCGGATGGCTTCACTGCAGAGTTCTACCAAACTTTCAGAGAAGAGTTAACACCACTACTACTAAAGGTATTTCAAAGCATAGAAAAGGATGCAATAATACCTAACTCATTCTATGAACCCAGAATATCCCTGATACCAAAACCAGGTAAAGACACCACAAAAAAGACAATTACATACCTATATATTCTCAACAAAATGCTAGCCAATAGAATTCAATAACATATCAAAAAAAAAAAAAAAAAATCACCATGACAAAGTGAGATTCATACCAGGTCTGGTTCAACATTAGAAAAACAATCAGTGTAATCCATCATATAAATAAAACAAAAAAGAATGACATGATTTTATCAATAGATGCAGAAAATCCATTTGAGAAAGATCAACACCCATTCATGATAGAAACTCTCAGCAAAACAGGAAGAGAAGGAAAATTCCTCAACATATTAAAGGTCATTTATACAAAGACAGCAGCAAATATCATCCTAAATAGAGTCTGAAAGCATTCCCCTTGAGATCTGGAACCAGACAAGAATGCCCCTTATCACCCTCTTATTCAACATTGTGCTGGAGGTCCTAGCCAGAGCAATTAGGCTAGATAAAGAAGTAAAAGACATCCACATTAGTAAGGAACAAGTAAAAGTATCTCTGTTGCGGATAACATGATCTTATACCCAGAAAATCCTAAAGAATCCTCCAAAAAAGTACTGAAACTAATAGAAAAGTTCAGCAGAGGATCAGGATACAAGATAAACATATAAAAATCTGCTGGATTCCTCTACACCAACAAGAAGAACACTGAAGAGTAAATCACCATATCGATACCATTCACAGTAGCCCCCAAGAAGAAAAAATACCTAGGAATAAATCTTATCTGAGATGTAAAAGACCTATACAAAGAAAACTATGAGATACTACTGCAAGAAATCAAAAGAGATCTACATAAGTGGAAAAACAAACCTTGCTCATGGATAGGAAGACTGAACATTGTAAAAACGTCTATTCTACAAAAGTGGTCTATAGTTACAATGTATTTCTGATCCAAATTCCAAGGACAATTTTAATGAGATGGAGAAACAAATCACCAACTTCATGTGGAAGGGAAAGAGTCTCCGAATAAGTAAAGCATTACTGAAAAAGAAGAACAAAGTGGGAGGCCTCACTCTACCTGATTTTAGAACCAATTATACTGCCACACCCCCAAGTGTCTGTCAGTTTGTTGTAATGTGGGACTTGCGTGTTGCTGTGATTCTGGAAGCTATGCCACCGGTATTCAGATACCAGCAGGGTCACCCATGGAGGACGGGTTTCAGCTGAGCTTCCAGACTAAGACAGACTCGGAAGAAGGGCATGGCACTCTACTTCTGAAAAGCATTAGCCAGTAAAAACCTTATGAATAGCAGCGGAACATTGTCTGATATAGTGCTGGAAGATGGGCCCTCCAGGTTGGAAGGCATTCAAAAGATGACTGGGGAAGTGCTGCCTCCTTAAAGTAGAGTCGACCTTAATGACGTAGATGGAGTAAAGCTGTCGGGACCTTCATTGAAATACCTTCATTGCAAATACCATCTTTCACCAACATAAACGGCAACTGTACACATGGACCTCGCCAGATGGAAATCAATTTGACTACATCTGTGGAAAGAGACAATGGAAAAGCTCAATATCATCAGTCAGAAAAAGGCCAGGGGCCGACTGTGGAACAGACCATCAATTGCTCATATGCAAGTGCAAGCTGAAGCTGAAGAAAATCAGAGCAAGTCCACGAGAGCCAAAATATGACCTTGAGTATATCTCACCTGAATTTAGAGACCATCTGAAGAATAGATTTAACGCACTGAACACTAGTGACTGAAGACCAGATGAGTTGTGGAATGACATCAAGGACATCATAGATGAAGAAAGCAAGAGGTCATTGAAAAGACAGGAAAGAAAGAAAAGAGCAAGATGGATGTCAGAGGAGACTCTGAAACTTGCCTTCGAACATCCAGCAGCTAAAGCAAAAGGAAGAATTGATGAAGAACTGAGCAGAAGATTTCGAAGGCTGTCTTGAGAAGACAAAGTAAAGTATTATAATGACATGTGCAAAGAGCTGGAGATGGAAAACCAAAAGGGAAGAACACGTTTGGCGTTTCTCAAGCTGAAAGAACTGAAGAAAAAATTCAAGCCTCGAGTTGCAATAGTGAAGGATTCCATGGGGAAAATATTACACGATGCAGGAAGCATCAAAAGAAGATGGAAGGAATACACAGAGTCATTATACCAAAAAGGATTAGTCGATGTTCAACCATTTCAAGAGGTCACATATGATCAGGAACCGATGGTGCTGAAGGAAGAAGTGCAAGCTGCTCTGAAGGCATTGGTGGAAAACAAGGCTCCAGGAATTGATGGAATATCAATTGAGATGTTTCAACAAACGGATGCAGTGCTGGAGATGCTCACTCATCTATGGCAAGAAATATGGAAGACAGGTTCCTGGCCAACTGACTGGAAGAGATCCATATTTATGCCTATTCCCAAGAAAGGTGATCCAGCCGAATGTGGAAATTATAGAACAATGTCATTAATATCACATGCAAACAAAATTTTGCCGAAGATCATTCTCAAATGGCTGTAGCAGTATATCAACAGGGAACTGCCAGAAATTCAGGCTGGTTTCAGAAGAGGACGTGGAACCAGGGATATCATTGCTGATGTCAGATGGATCCTGGCTGAAAGCAGAGTATACCAGAAGGATATTTACCTGTGTTTTATTGACTATGCAAAGGCATTCAACTGTGTGGATCATAACAAACTATGGATAACATTGCGAAGAATGGGAATTCCAGAACACTTAATTGTGCTCATGAAGAAACTTTACATAGATCAAGAGGGAGTTGTTCGGACAGAACAAGGAGATACTGATTGGTTTAATGTCAGGAAAGGTGTATGTCAGAGTTGTATTCTTTCACCATACCTATTCAATCTGTATGCTAAGCAAATAATCTGAGAAGCTAGACTATATGAAGAAGAAGGGGTATCAGGATTGGAGGGATATTCGTTAACAACCTGCATTATGCAGATGACACAACCTTGCTTGCTGAAAGTGAAGAGGACTTGAAGCACTTACTAATGAATATCAAAGACCACAGCCTTCAGTATGGATTGCACTTCAACATAAAGAAAACAAAAATCCTCACAACTGGGCCAATGAGCAACATCATGATAAATGGAGAAAAGATTGAAGTGGTCAGGGATTTCATTTTACTTATATCCACAATCATCAGCCATGGAAGCAGCAGTCAAGAAACCAAAAGACACATTGCATTGTGTAAATCTGCTGCAAAGGACCTCTTCAAAATGTTGAAGACCAAAGACGTCACCTTGAAGACTAAGGTGAGCCTGACTCAAGCCATGGTATTTTCAATGGCATCATATGCATGTGAAAGCTGGACAATGAATGAGGAAGACCAAAGAACTGATGCCTTTGAATTGCAGTGTTGGCGAAGAATATTGAACACACCATATACCGCCAAAAGATTGAACAAATCTGTCTTAGAAGAAGTATAACCAGCATGCTGCTTAGAGTCAAGGATGACAAAACTGCATCTTACATACTTGGGACATGTTGTCAGGAGGGATCAGTCCCTGGAGAAGGACATCATGCTTGGCAAAGTACAGGGTCAGTGGAAAAGAGGAAGACCCTCAACACAGTGGATTGACACAGTGGCTGCAACAGTGAGCTCAAGCGTAACAATGATTGTAATGATGGCTCAGGGCTAGGCAGTGTTTCGTTTTGTTGTGCCTAGGGTTGCTATGAGTTGGAACCAACTGGACGACACCTAACAACAACAACAACAACAATACTGCCACAGCAGTCAAAACAGCCTGGTACTGGTACAACAGCAGGTACATAGACCAATGGAACAGAATTGAGAACCCAGACATAAATCCATCCACATTTGAACAGCTGATATTTGACAAAGGCCCAAAGTTAGTTAAATGAAGAAAAGACAGCCTCTTTAACGAATGGTGCTAGCATAACTTGATGTGCATCTGCAAAAAAAAATGAAATAAGACCCATTGCTCACACTAAGCACAAAATCGAGCACAAAATGGATCAAAGACCTAAATATAAAATAAAAAAACGATATAGATCATGGAAGAAAAAATAGGGACAATGTTAGGAGCCCTATTAAGTGGCATAAACGGTATACAAAACATTACTAATGATACAGAAGAGAAATTTGATAACTGGGAGCTTCTAAAATTCAAGCAGCTATGCTCATCCAAAGACTTCACCAAAAGAGTAAAAAGATTACCTACAGACTGGGGAAAGTTTTTAGCTATGACATTTCTGATCAGCACCTGATCTCTAAAATCTACATGATACTGCAAAAACTCAACTACAAAAAGACAAATAACCCAATTAGAAAATGGGTAAAGGATATGAACAGGCATTTCTCTAAAGAAAACTTCTGGGCAGCAAACAGATACATGACGAAATGCCCATGATCATTAGCCATTAGAGAAATGGTAATCAAAACTATAATGAGGTTCTATCTCCCAGGCGCTCCTTGGAAATTCTATGGGGCAGTTCTACCCTGTCGTATAGGGTCGCTGAGTCGGAATTGACTCGACAGCACTGGATACTGGGTATCTCACTGCAACAAGGCTTGCATTAATAGAAGAAACACAAAATGATAAATGTTGGAGAGGTTGTGGAGAGATTGGAACACTTCTGCACTCTTTGTGGGAATGCAGAATGATACAACCACTTTGGAAATTGATTTTGTGCTTCCTTAAAGGGCTAGAAATTGAACTGCCATAGGATCCAGCAATCCCACTTCTTGTAATATATCCTGGAAAAATAAGAGCCCTTACATGAACAGATATATGCACACCCATGTTCACTGCAGCCCTGTTTAAAATAGCAAAAAGTTGGAAGCAACAATGGTGCCCATCAACAGATGAATGGATAAATAAATCGTATATTCACACAATGGAATGTTACACAATGATAAAGAACAAAGATGAGTCCATGAAACATTTCATTACGTGGAGGAATCTGGAAGGTATTATGCTAAGTGAAATTAATCAGCTTCAAAAGGACAAATATTATATGAGACCACTATTATAAGAACTCAAGAAACAGTTTAAACACAGAAGAAAATATTCTTTGATGGTTACATGGCAGGGAGGGAGGGAGAGGTGTATTCACTAAGTAGATAGACAAGAACTATTTTAGGTGAAGGGAAAGATAACACACAATACAGGAGAGGCCGGCACAACTGGACTAAATCAAAAGCAAAGATGTTTCCTGAATACAAATGAACACTTCAAAGGCTAGAGTAGTAGAGGCAAGGGTCTGAGAACCATGGTTTCAGGAGACATCCAGGTCAACTGGCAGAAGAAAATGTATTAAGAAGACATTCTGCATCCCACTTTAGTGAGTGGCGTCTGGCGTCTTAAACTTTAGCAAGCGGCCATCTAAATGCACCAATTGGTCTCAATCCCCCTGGAGCAAAGAAGAATGAAGAACACCAAAGACACAAGGTAATTTTGAGCCCAAAAGACAAAAAGGGCCACAGAAACCAGGGACTACATTGGCCTGAGACCCAAAGAAGTAGATGGGGCCCGGCTACAACTGATGAGTGCCCTGACAAGAAACACAACAGAAAATCCCTGGTGGAGAAGGAGAACAGTGGGATGTAGACCTCAAATTCTCATAAATAGACCAGAGTTAATGGTCAGACTGAGACTAGAGGGGGCCTGGAAATCACGGTCACCAGACCTTCTGTTGGCTGAAGACTGTAATCATTCAAAAAAGCCAACTCTTCAGATGGGATTGGACTGGACTATAAGATAGAAAATGATAGTGGTGAAGCGGGAGCTTCTTGGCTCAAGTAGACACATGAGATTATGTGTGCAGCTCCTGGCTGGAGAAGAGATGAGAGTGCAGAGGGGGACAGTAGCTGGCTGAATGGATACAGGGTGGAAAAGAAGGAGTATACTTTCTCGTTAAGGGGAGGGCAACTAGGAGTACATACCCACTGCCCACTGTCCTTCGAGTCGATTCCTACTCATAGCGACCCTATAGGACAGAGTAGAACTGCCCCATAGAGTTACCAAGGAGCGCCTGGTAGATTTGAACTGCCAATCTTTTGGTTAGCAGCTGTAGCTCTTAACCACTATGCCACCAAGGTTTCCAGGAGTACATAGCAATGTGTGTATAAGTTTTTGTGTGAGAGACTGACTTAATTTGTAAATTTTCACTTAAGGAAAAAAAAAAAAAGTACAGCCAGGATTCTCATCAGAAGCAAATATGGTGAGATTTCATCTCACACACGGCCACGTTATCAGGAGGGACCAGTCCATGCTTGTTAACGTAGAGGATCAGTGAGAAAAAGAAAGACCCTCAATGAGATGGATTGACACAGTAGCTGCAACAACAGGTTGAAGGCTAACAAGGATTGTGAGGATGGCACGGAACTGGGCAGCGTTTCTTTCTGTTGTACGTAGGGTTGCCACGAGTCAGAACCAACTCAATAGCATTCAACGACATTTATTTTGGTGTTTTTTCATTCATTCTCAATTGTTTTTCCTAATAACATTTTCCAGTCTATTTTTTCCTAAAATAATAATTAAACATTACTCCTCAAATCTACTACTATTACTGCTTTATGGGAATGTGATTAGAAATTCTTCCATTTCATTAATTTCTACTTTTTGTTCTATCATTTGCTATTGGTCCATGAAAACAAAAATACTTTGAACTTTCTTTTATGACATTGGCTTTGTTTATGCTTGTTTTGTTGTTGGTTTGCATTGAGTTGGCTCTGAGTCATGGCAACCTTATAAATAACATAACAAAACCTTTCCTGGTACTGTGACATCTCACAATTGTTGGTATGTTTGAGCAGCTATTGTCAACCCTTCTCATGGAGGGTTTCCCTTATTTTCACTGACCCTGTGCTTAACCTAATGTGATGTCATTTTCTAGCAACTGATCTTTCCTGATGACGTGCTCCAAGTAGGCAAGACAGAGTGTCACCATTCTCGATTCTAAGGAGTATTCTGGCTGTACTTCCTGTCAAGCTGATTTGTCCATTCTTTTGGCAGTCTGTGGGATTTTCAGTATTCTTCACTATTTACTTATGTATTCATGTATTGATAGATAGTCATAGTATTATTTTTTAAACTTAAAATATGCGCTACACATCCTTGTATGTATTTCTGTGTATACTTCTAGGGATATTTTTCAGGTTTTATACTCTGAAGAACTGTCAGGGAACAGGCTTATAAGCATTCTGTACATATTTCTGCTCTCTCAATCTTTGTTTTGATTCTCTATGTTTTTTGATACTTTCATTTTCATTATTTGATTTAGTTTCATTTTACCAACCACCCCACTCTGTTTTTGGAACCCTGCACATTCTATATCTATCCTTTATTAGTTGTTATTTAAGTTTTAACTTTTCTAGTTCCACCTTATGTTTTCTAAGACAATGAATTTGTAAGTAACCTACTATGAGCAAAATAAAACCCTTAGCCCTCTCTTACTTTTTTCTGTTTTTCTTCTATATACTTTTATCTCATCTTTCAATCATCTGGAATTTCATTTCTAGGCTTAAAAAACCACATTTTTAAATTAACAATTTTTGACTTACCCTATGCAATTTAAATAATTTATTTCTACAACCAATTCTTCATGGATATCACTTTGCTCTGGGATTCAGTAATATTTATGGAGACCGTCTTGTAGTAGTCCCCTCCCCAACACTGCTGCTGATCAAAACCATCTGCTTTAGTAATTATTAATAATATTTGTATGTGTAAAAATGTCCTTTGCCCTCATAATTGAACAATAGATTGAAAATTATACATCATTAATGAACAATCTAAAAATGAAATTAAGAAAAAAATTTCAGTTACAATGAAATCAACAGGAGTAAAATACTTAGGAATACATATAACAAAAAAAGTGCGAACATTTCATACCGAAAATTATAATGGATCATTATAAGAAATTTAAAAAAGATCTAATGGAAAAAAAATCACCTATCTGATAAGGGACATGTATCCAGACTATACAGAGTACATGTATAACTTCACAAAACACAACCCAATTTAAACTGTGTGAAATTTGGATAGACTCTTTTTTAAGAAGGTTTCCCAATCTATAGGTTAGTAGTCAGGAAGAATCTGTTTGCACCCAGAGACCTAGTATATTTAATACTTTCCTCCAACTCCAGTGAAATAGTTGTCTCAAGAACGTTCTGTAATAGTTTATGAGGAATTGTCCTTGATCTGTGAGAAACAATAAATTAGCATTTTATGCTCTGGGGATGTCTGGTGAAGGGCAAACACTGCCATCAGGAATATCTTGGCCTTATTGTAGAAAATAATTATATTTTACAGAGCCACAATTTGAAAGTGTACTCATTTGAATGTACTGAATACTTCTTTGCATACATGTGTGTGGATTTCAGTGGTAATGTCTATCTCTGCCTTCTTGTGTGTTTCTCTTATGTCTGCTTTTCTTCCTTCTCCCCTGAAAGAGAATTTCAGACTTTTCAAGGAGGCTTTGAGGTCATAATCCCAAGGCCCATGGCCAGACAGAGATTATGATTTGGGTTTATTTTCAGCGCTGTCCATTAGGAGACAGCGGCCAGTAGTCTCAAAGCCCATTCTCTGGGGCAGGCATAATTGGGCTCTCTGGTTCCCAACTCTGCTGGAGATAGATTTTATATTGACCAGGCAATCTTAGTGAGTCCTAACCATATTTTCTTTGCTCAGAGGTAAGGGGAAGAGTTTGAACTTACGTTATTTGGTAGATACTGTCCATCCCCCATGACTCTAAAAAAGTAAAACAGACTACTGACCAAGAGTGATGTCTTTGATGGGAATTTCTTGGGATTCAAGTCATTCAGTAATCATTGGATAGAAAACTTTAATTTTGTTTTTAATATTTAGTCATTCCCATTATCTCTTACAACTGCAAGATAGTGAAGATAATGGTCTTTCATGGGGGTGAAAAGTTGAAGTTAAGAGAAGATATTGGCTGAGAGGAGCCTCTCAAAACAGATACCATGGGAGGAAGCTGAGAACTAAGAGCCCTGGAGAAGTGGCTTAGGCATCCTCTTCCTACAGTCAGAGGACTTTCGATAAGCAAGCTTCTCTGGCCTCTTAATGATCTTTAAGTAGATGTTTTTATCACTATTTGTGTCTTGTGCTTTCCCCAATTTTTCTAAATTCAATCAGGGGCTATATATATATATTTTTTAGTCATTCCTTCCTTCTTTCCCTCCTTCTGACATTCCATCCAATCTTCTGCACTTCTTCGCTCTCTTTTTTCTTTATTCACCCTATTTTTTTCCTCCAGTTTTCTTTTCTTTCCTCATTTTGTCTGATTTTCTGAGTTTGAAAAGGAATTATCAAAGGATAGGGGTAAGACCCACCGGATGTCATTCAAGGTAAGCTTACAGATCTTATTATTTCATCCTGACCTGGGAGAGCTAGACCCATGATCAGTTTACTTCCCTCAAAACCCTTTGTTTCAACTTTTCTATCTATATTGCATGGTCTCCTTGAATACAGGAAATGGGGAAAACCTCATGTTCTCTTTGTTCCGTTATGTTTCACCATGATCTAAGTAAGAAAGGAAAACATACTCTTCTACTATGAAATGTTTTTTTTTTTCCCCTCTGAGCTTATTCTCTGCTTGCCCAGTGTCTCTGTTCCTGTGTTAGTTTAATGTTTGTTGGATAAGATTTATCTCTCTGTTAATGATCTAATGAGAAATGCCTATTAGTTTTGGAAGCAAATTTTTGAATTTGGATTTATGCAAAAAATACTATCAAATGAAACATTTTTAAGGAATCTCACATGCAATGTATTATTCATTACATGTATATGGCTTCTATATTTTGTTTGTATGTCTTTATGACAGTGTGGCTGCATTTCATTATGTATCTGCATGTGTCTGTCCTTGCATTAATTACTTTTTCATATTTGTCCTCAACATCATTAATTTGGGGAGTCTTACCATTTTGTATTACTCCTGTTTTCAGTCTTTGTTCATGAAAAAATTAAAGTAACAATAAGAACATAGAATTTCAGAAGAAGATATATATAATCTCTTGGTGTTCGTTATTCTATTAATCTTCATAAAAAATGTGGCCCTTGGATTCCAATTATACATAATGTCGGAAATCTTTCTTTTGCTTTTTTCATAGACCTACAGAGATAAGAAACAATATCACTGCCTTCTCTTGCAATCTACCTAAACATAATCTAATTGTTTAGGTAATTGTAACTATTGCCGTTTTTTTTTTTTTTTTTTTTTTTGTAGGAACTAACCATATCTTCTCCTCTTATAGCCAAATTCAGAATGCCTCATCGAAACACAACAGTGTTCCATCCATCCACATTTTTTCTTTTAGGGATCCCAGGACTTGAGACTGCCCATGTCTGGATTTCTTTGCCCTTCTGTTTTGTTTACATTATGGCCCTTATTGGCAATGCCCCCATTTTGATAGTCATATGGACTGAGAAAACACTGTGGGATCCAATGTTCTTTTTCCTGGCTATACTGTCAGCCATAGACGTGGCTCTCTCCACATCCTCAGTGCCCCGAATGTTGGGTATCTTCTGGCTTGATGCTCACGAGATTGGCTTTGGAGCTTGTGTGGCCCAGATGGTTCTGATACACACCTTCTCAGGAATGGAGTCTGAAGTCTTATTGGCTATGGCCTTTAACCGCTATGTGGCCATCTGTGCAACACTCCACTATACAACCATTCTGACTGTTTGGGTGCTGACAGGAATTGGTCTGGGTATCATATTGAGTGCAGTTGTGCTCACACTACCCTTTAGCTACCTAATCCACCGTTTGCCCTTTTGTGAGGCCCGCATTCTTGCCCATACCTATTGTGAGCACATGGGAATTGCCAAGTTGGCTAGTGCAGACATATGAATCAACGCCATTTATGGGCTCTTTGTTGCTTCCTTGTCTTTGCTCTCATACTGGTTGGGGTCTCCTATGGCTATATTATCCAGGCTGTATTCCGCCTCAAATCTCAAGATGCCTGTCTCAAAACACTGAGTACTTGTGGCTCCCATGCTCTAGTTATGTTTGTTTTCTATACCCCTGCCCTCTTCTCCTTCCTCACGCACAGGTTTGGCCAAAACATACCCCCTTATATCCACATCCTTGTTGCCAACATCTGTGTTGTCATCCCACCTGCACTCAACCCTGTTATTTATGGGATAAGGACCAAGCAAATCAGAGAGTATGTGATCCGAGTATTTACTAACAAGTAGGGACAACTGCACTCCTTGATCTTTAGGGATGGGATTCTGTATGTAATGACAATATTTACTCCACTTGCAATTTATTTGACCACATGCGAAAATACTTATGGGAACTTTAGGATGACATGATCAAATAGTTTAAACCCTGGGAAAGGCCAATATAAGTCTTTTGGTAAGTTTTCTTTAGTTTTTCTGTGTGGTTGCAGCCTCTGATTATGGTAGTCCATTATTCTTGAGGAAGAGAAATGCAGGGTATTTGCAGATGTGCTCCTATAATTAACGTCTTGGAATTTCTCTAATGGAACATGGTTCACATACAATAGAATTCTGTGTGAAATTCCTAATGATAGGTCTAAGGCTATCCCAGTTTTCATTTGTTAACATTAATATTCTTTTCGAGGATCTTTTCATTTTTTTTTCTCCCTCCTAAATCTCGAAGAATCTATACCATCACATCACCTCTGTTGTACCTCGTGAAGGTAATTATTGAAAATTACCTAAAATTGTTTCATAAGAAAACAACACCCCTTGCACTCCCCCAGAACAACTTCTGATTTAAGAATTAGAAGCCAATATACTCTCAGGCAAATCTAGAATTAAAGAGAAGATACAAGAGTGTAATTTTTTATCCAAAGGAAAAAAAAAATTATAAATTCTTATCATCTAGTGGTGTTTTAACTTGTGTCAGTAATCTGTACAGCCTCCAAATGAGCCCTATCTTTTCCTTTTGGATTCCCTGACTATGTGTGTGTGTGTGTGAATTACTGGGTTTCAAATAGAAGTGAATGTTCCAAATCATTGTATATAAAGGGCTTTAGAAGAAATTTTTCAGAGTCAGCTTCCCCCTTTTTTTTTTTTAATTGTGGCTTTTTATATATATACATATAAAACCACAATTAAAAAAAAGACATTAATTATGTTTGTTATGTTATGGCACACCTCACTTGATGAAAGCTAAGAAAACTTGAATCATTTATTGATGCAGATCAAAGAATACAGCCTTCAATATGGATTATACCTCAACATAAAGAAAGCAAAACCCCTCAAAACTGGTTCAATAAACAACATTATGATAAACAGAGAAAATACTGACATTTTTAAGGATTTCATTTTCCTGATACCCACAATTGGCATCCATGGAAGCAGCAGTCAACATAATCAAAGGACATATTGCATTGGGCAAATCTGCTGCAAAAGACCTCTTTAAAGTGTTAAAAAGCAAAGATGTAACTTTGAGGACAAAGGTGCACCTGACCCGAGCCATGGTATTTTCAGTCTGATATGCATGCGAAGGCTGGACAATGAAGAAGGAAGTCAAAAGAAGAATTGATGCCTGTGAATTATGGTATTTGGTGAAGAATATTGAATATACCATGGACTTCCAGAAGAACAAACAAATCTGTCTTGGAAGAAGTACAGCCAGAGAGCTCTTTAGAAGTGAGCAACTTCCATTTTATTTTTAACTGCATTTAAGACAGAGATAAAAATGACTCAGTAGAAGAGCATTAAAATACTTCACAGTGTTGTCTTAAGATTATATCCTCAGCTATATAGAATTTATCAAGCCATGCCAGAGTCCATTTAGGAAGAGGAATGAAATAAATTAGCGTCTTTCGGGAATGATTGTTCAGGAGAGAATGCTGTTGAAAGGCAATGTCTTAAACTACTGAGACCACAGAATATAATAACCAAACATGAGGGATATGAGTAAAACTGTTCAAGAAAGTTTTTGCCAAGTAAAAACTATAAAAAATAATTCAATGTATAGCACAGTGAAGCCATTTTATTATATATCATAACAATACATACTACCAGTTGCCACTGAGTTCACTCCAACTCATGGCAACCCCACATGTGCCAGAGTGCAGTTATGCTTCAGAGGGTTTTCCATTGGCTAATTTTTCAGAAGTAGATTGCCAGGACTTCCTTTGGATGTACCTCTGAATGGACTCGAACCAATAATCTTTTGGTTAGCAGTTGAGTGCATTAACCATTTACACAACCCAGACTCTATAATGATGTTGTTATTATTGTTAGGTGTCATTGACTTGGTTCCTATTTATAGCCACCCTATGCATACCAGAAACACTACATGGTCCTACACCATCCCCACAATCACTGTTAGGTTTGAGCCCATTGTTGCAGCCACCGTGTCAGCCCATCTCATTGAGAGTCTTCCTCTCTTTAGGTGACTCCCTACTTAATCAAGCATGACCCCCTTCTCCAAGGACTGGTCCATCCTGATAATTTGTCCCAAGCATGTGAGACGAAGTCTCAACATCCTTGTCTCTAAGGAGCATTCTGGCAGTCCAGGTTATGTTTAATATTATTCTCTAACACTGTAATTCAAAAGCATAAATTCTTCCTCATTCTTCCTTACTCATTATTCAGGTTTCACATGCGTGTGAGGAGATTGAAATTACCATGGCTTTGATCAGGTGCACCTTAGCCCTGAAAATGATATCTTTGCTTTTTAACACTTTAAATAGACCTTCTGCAGCAGTTTTCCCAATGCAATACATTGGTTGACTTCTTGACTGTTTCTTCCATGGGCATTGATTCTGGACCCAAGTAAAATGAAATCCTTGAGAATTTCAGTATTTTCTCCATTTATCATGATATCACTTATTGTTCCAGTTGTGAGGCTTTTTATTATTATTATTTCACATCTTGTTTATTTATAAATTATTTTACAACTTACCAAACTCCTTATTACTTACCAATGCCAACATCAGATGATAATTGCTTCAAATTTATTACAGGAAAATCAGAGTTGATAGAATTTTAATTCACAGACTTTGCTCCTTCTTTACTAAAACATTTTTTTTATTGTGTTTTAAGTGAAAGTTTACAAATCAAGTCAGTCTCTCATACAAAAACTTATACACACCCTGCTATGTAACCCTAACTGCTCTCCCCACAATGTGACAGCACACTCCTCCTCGCCGTCCTGTATTTCCTGTGCCCATTCAACCAGCTCCTGTCCCCCCTCCACCTTCTCATTTCACCTCCAGACAGGAGCTGCCCACATAGTCTCATGAGACTACCTGAGCCAAGAAGCTCACTCCTCACCAGTATCATTTTCTGTTTTATAGTCCAGTCCAATCTCTGTCTGAAGAACTGGCTTTGGGAATGCCTCCAGTCTTGGACTAGCAGACGGTCCGGGGACCATGATCTTTGGGGTCCCTCCAATCTTAGTCAGACCATTAAGACTGATCTTTTTATGAGAATTTGAGGTCTGCATCCCACTGTTCTCCTGCTCCATCAGGGATTCTCTCTTGTGTTTCCTTTAGGGCAGGCATCAGTGGTAGCTGGGCACCATCTAGTTCTTCCCATCTTAGGTCGATGGAGTTTCTGGTTTATGTGGCCCTTTCTGTCTCTTAGGCTCATATTGCCATTGTGTCTTTGGTGTTCTTCATTCTCCTTTGCTGTAGGTGGGTTGAGACCAATTGATGCATCCCAGATGGGCTCTTGCTGGCATTTAAATGAGAGTATCTTCTGACATCCGGTTTTGTCTCATCTTTCTTTCCTGTCTTTTTAATGACCACTTGCTTTCTTCATGTATGATGTCCTTGATGACATTCCACAATTCATCTGGTCTTGGTCATTAGCGTTCGACCAGTCAAGTCACTTCTTGGAGGTGGTCCCTAAATTCAGGTGGAATATACTCAAGGGCATACTTTGGCTCTCATAGACTTGTTCTAATTTTTCTCAGTTTCAACTTCAATTTGCATGTGAGTAATTGATGGTCTGTTTTGTAGTAGGCCTTGTTCTGACTAATGATATTGAGCTTTTCCATCATCTCTTTCCACAGACGTAGTTGATTTTTTTCCTGTGTATTCCATTTGGCTAGGTCCATGTGTATAGTTGCCATTTATGTTGGTGAAAAAAAGTATTTGCAGTGAAGAAGTCGTTAGTCTTCCAAAATTCTATCATGTTATCTCTGGTATCATTTCTATCACCAAGACCATATTTTCCAGGAACCTAAGTGTGAAATACATATTCAGGAATCAGGGGCTGTTGAGATGCATATTATGAAAGATCTTATTGCAAGGGGAAGTATGTATCCAGATGTTTAATTCAAAAATCTTGGCCAGGAATTACATCTTTTAAAAAAGCGTACGTGGGTAGGAAGACTTCTATTCTTGAAGTGATATCCCAGAGTGACTTAGATCATGCACAAAGGCTAGCTTATATTGTTGTGATGAAATAGTGCTTTGTTGAAATATTTTAAAACATTAAAGTAAATGAAATTTCTATCTTATTTAAATGCATAATTGTCAACAGATCATAAGAAAAAGAAAACAAGATTCAGTTGTATGTCAGAAACGACTCTATTTCTAGTAAAAGTTAAACAACATGAAACTGTAAAATGTAAGAACTATTAACAGGATAATTAGTTTTAGCACAATTTAAAGTTAGCATATATGATTATTGACTTTAAATCAGGACAAATGATCTAAATTTCTAAATTCCCTTTAAATCTGTATCACTGTGCTTGGGATTCTTAAGAGGATAATGACACTGAGAATAAGAGTAGTGTATGGCTAAAACTGATAGATTTACTATCAGAAAAGCTGGTCTAGAGAAAATACTGAGAATGTTACCATATGGCATTTTATTGAAGCCCCAGAAAAAGGACAGAATATTAATTCACAGGAGTTTGAGGAAGTGCCTCACAGATCTTCTCAATCAAACCAGGGCCTCCAGAAGGGTTAAGGGCACTATCCCTCAAAGACCTCAGCAGGGAGCCAAGATAGGAAAGGAATTACCTCAAAAAGATATGTAGATGTGATTTTGTTTAATGGGGAGAATGTCCATGACATCCATGCAAGGCCCACAAGGTTCTTTGCAAAATTGTAATTAACAAAAACAATGATACCAACTTGGTCTGAAAGGAACAGAGAGAGCACAAAATGAAAGGAGGTTTTCAAACCTCCAAAATTCTTCTGAAAAGAAATAGGCTGATAAAACTACTCAGCTGCAAACACATGCTACATTTCATGAAAAAAAAAAAGGAAAAATGTATAAGAAGGCAAAACCAAGAGCCCAGAATGTAGAACCAAGAGCTTAGAGGGTAGAGCAAAGTACTGTATTGTTTCTAAGACTCAAAACTAATCATGAATTCCCTGGGGTGGTAGGTCCAAGATGATGGAGTAGTCAGATGCATTCTGTGGTCCCTCTTACAACAACAACAAAAAGACCCCCCCAAAACAGGTGAATCAATTATATATGACAAGCAAGGAGAACTGAACATCAAAGGCAAAGTTCAGGAATTGGACTGAGCAGCAGGGAGAGGAAGAAACAGTTCAGAAGCAGCAAGAAGGTGCCACACCTGACCTGGAGGGAACTTGTACGCTGTAGGCTTTCCGCTGCTGCCGTGAGTGCAGTAAGGTAAGCAGAGGCGTTCGGGACACGTTTTCCACATCAGGGGAGACTGAACAGCATAGAGTCTGTTCTACCCTACAGACCAAGCAAGAACTGGCCCAAAATTGGCAAAGGATAAGTAACTGCATTTAGCCTATTATGATCCAAAAATATCACTTCAAGAAAAACCTCTCACCCACTTACCTGCCCCCTTCCTATTCTGCACTGGGTCCAAGCTGGCTGCAGCCCCTGAGCAGGAAAAAGGACCTTGTACTTGCCCTGAGCCATTCTTCTGGCCTTGGATAGGGAACAAATTAACAAAAAGGGAAAAAATAATCTGTCAGTTTACCTAAGACAGGTACTCAGAGCAGAAACAGCTCCTTCGTCTAGGCACAGGCATACGGGGTCCACGGATTTTGAATGCCTTTACCCCTGCATAGTCCTGTTTGAGCCCATTTCAATAGCGTAGGCCTTTGCTAGTGCAGTACAACAGGATATATAGCTGAAGTCTAACTTCAACTGTTTTAGCTACTTGGTGAAGGGGCAAGTTTGTGTCATTTGACACCACTCTGCCTATTAAGTGGGGTACTTGCCTACCCACATCAGGGGTCCGAGGACTGGTGGCTCCATCCATGACACCTAGCCACCAGTGACAGGGGTCCAAGAATAACTGGTGCCTCCCATTCCTTACAGCTAACAGGATTGGGGTGTCCAGATGCAAAACCCACCCACCAATGTGCTCTAGGGAACAGGGACACATTTTCATCACAGACACTCAGGGGCAGTTGTCACCCCCGCCTTGCTCAGCATGTGACCTCCCTACTGCACTCAGATACCTGTACCTACACCAACCAATCCTGCTCATCTAGGACTGTAGGTGACAACCTGAACCACACACTTGGTGACTGACTATCTGACACCTGAGCTGAACCCATACAAAAAAAGCGAATGGACTTTGGGTCTCACACATCTAGTAACATCACTAACCACCTGGTGACAGGATGTTATAGCTTTAAAGGTGACAATAATAAAACTAGCACTCTTGAGCAGCCTATTTAGGCATATCAAAACAAAATAAGAAGCTACGGCACAGGAAGCAAACATAAAATAAATAAATACAATTACTTACCGATGGCTCAGAGACAACAGTCAATATCAGATCACATAAAGAGGCAGGCCACAATGGCTTCAGCAACCTCCCAAAACAAAGAATCAAGAAACCTTCTGGATAAAGAGAACTTCCTAGAATTACCAGAAGTAGAATATAAAAGATTAATATACAGAACTCTTCAACAGATCAGGAAGGAGGTCAGACAAAATGCAAAACAAGCCAAGGAACACACAGAAAAGCATTGGAGGAACTTAAGCAGATTAGGCAACAACATAATAACAAATTTAATAGTCTGCAAGAACCTATAGAGAGACAGCAATCAGAAACTCAAAGGATTAACAATAAAATTCAGAATTAGACAATTTCATAGAAAATCATATGAGCAGAATTGAGGCAATGGAAGTCAGAATTAGTGAGACTGAAGATGAAGCACTTGATACCGACATATTTAAGGAAAAATCGGATAAAAGAATTAAAAAAAAAAAAAAAAGAAGAAACCCTAAGATTTATGTGAGACTCTATCAAGAGGAATAACCTACGAGTGATTGCAGTACAAGAACAGGGGGAGTAAAAGAAAATACAGAGAAAATCTTTGAAGATTTGTTAGCAGAAAACTTCCCTGATATTGCAAACGATGAGAAGATATCTATCAAAGATGCTCATTGAACCCCATACAAGGTAGATCCCAAAAGAAAGTCATCAAGACATATTATAATCAAACTTGCCAAGATCAGAGGTAAAGACAGAATTTTAAGAGTGGCTAGAGATAAACAAAAAGTCACCTACAAAGGAGAGTCAATAAGAATAGCCCAGACTACTCAGCAGAAACCATGTGAGGAAGAAGGTAATGGGATGAATATACAACGCTGTGAAGGAAAAAAGAATTGCCAGTCAAGAATTATATATCCAGCAAAACAGTCTCTCAAATATGGTGGCAAAATTGGGGCATTTCTAGACAATCAGAAGTTTAGAGAATTTGCAAAAACCAAAGAAAATTTACAAGAAATACTAAAGGTAGTCCTCTGGTTAGAAAATCAATAACATCAGGTAGCAACCGAAAACTAGAACACAGGATACAGCAACCATATATCAGCCCAGATAGGAAAATCACAAACATAAATGAAATCTAAAATGCTCAAAACAGGGAAACAGAGACATCTTTATGTAAAAGATGACAATATAAAAACAAAAAAGAGGGACTGAAAAATGTAGCCATAGATCTTTCATATGGAAGGGAAGTCAATGTGACATCAAGAAATAAAAGATTGGTTTAAACGTAGAAAAATAGGGGTAAATATGAAGGTAACTACAAAGGAAACTAACAGTCCTACATGTCAAAATAAAAATTGAGAAAAATGTAAAGACTCAGCACATTCAAAATCAACAAAAATGAAAAGAGGTAAAAAGTATATATATAAATGAAAACGACAGCACAGAAAATTAAGTGGACAAAGAAACTGTCAACAACACACACAAAAAAGACATGCAAATGACAGAACGAAACTCATACCTATCAATAATTACACTGAATGTAAATGGACTAAATGTACCAATAAAGAGACAGAGAGTGGCAGAATGGATAAAAAACACGATCCATCTGTAATCTGCCTACAAGAGACACACCTTAGACTCAAAGACAGAAACAAACTAAAACTCAAAGGATGGAAAAAAAAATATATCCAGCAAACATCAATGAAAAAAGAGCAGAAGCATCGATATTAAACTCTGACAAAATACACTTTAAAGTAAAATCCACCACCAGAGAAAAGAAGGACACTACATAATGATTAAAGGGTCAACACAGCAGGAGGACATAAGCATAGTAAATATTTACACACCCAAAGAGAGAGATCCAAAATACATAAAGAAACACTAACAGCATTGAAAAGCCAAATAGACAGCTCCACAATAATAGTAGGAGACTTCAACACACCACTTTCATTGAAGGACAGAATATCCAGAAAGTAGTTCAATAAAGACATGGAAGATCTAAATGCCACAATCAACCAACTTGACCCCATAGACATATACAGAACATTCCCCCCAACAGCAGCCAAGTATACTTTCTTTTCCAATGCACATGGAACATTCTCCAGAATAGACCACATATTAGCCTATAAAAGCAAGCCTTAAAAGATTCCAAAACATCAGTATATTACAAAGCATCTTTTCTGACCATAGAGCCATAAAAGTAGAAATCAATAACAGAAAAAGCAAGGAAAAAAATCAAACATGGGGAAATTGAACAACATCTTGCTTAAAAACTATTGGGTTATAGAAGGAATTAAGGATGGAATAAAAAAATTCACAGAATCAAATAAGAATGAAAACACGTCATACCACAATCTTTGGGACACAGCTAAAGTGGTGCTGGAGATCAATTTAGAGCAATACATGCACAAATCCCAAAAGAAGAAAGGGCCAAAATCAAAGAAGTAAACCAAGAACTGAAACAAATAGAAAGAGAGCAGCAAAAGAAACCGTCGAGCATGACAAGAAGAAAATAATAAAAAATTAGAGCAGAATTAAATGAAATAAAGAATAGAAAAAAAATTGAAAGAGTTAACAAAACCAAAAGCTGGTTCTTTGAAAAGATCAATGAAATCAATACACCACTGGCCAAACTAACGAAAGAAAAACAGGAGACGAAGCAAATAACTGGAATAAGAAATGAGATGAGTGATATCACAACAAACCAAACTGAAATGAAAAGAATCAGAACAGAATACTATGAAAAATTCTACTCTGACAAATTTGAAAACCTCGAGGAAATGGACAAAATTTCTAGAAACGCACTACCTACTTAAACTAACACAAACAGAGATAGAACAATTAAATAAACCTATAACAAAAGAGGAAACTGAAAAGGCTATTAAAAAACTTCCGACAACAACAAAAAAAGCCCTGGCCCTGAGGGTTTCACTGGAGAATTCTACCAAACTTCCAGAGAAGAGTTAACAGCACTACTACTATAGGTATTTCAGAGCATAGAAAAGGATGAAATACTTCCAAACTCATTCTATGCAATCAGCATAACCTTGATACCAAAACCAGGTAAAGACATCACAAAAAAAGACCATTACAGACCTATATCCCTCATGAACTCAGATGCAAAAATCTTCAACAAAATTCTAGCCAATAGAATTCAACAACATGTCAAAAAAGAAAAAAAAAAAATTCGCCATGACCAAGTGGGATTCATGCCAGATATGCAGGGATGATTCAACATCAGCAAAACATTCGATGTAATATACCATCTAAATAAAACAAAAGACAAGAACCATGTGATCCTATCAATTGATGCAGAACAGAAAATTAACAAAGTCCAATGCCCATTCATGATAAAAATCCTCAGCAAAATAGGATTAGAAGGAAAATTCCTCAACATAATAAAGGGTATTTATACAAAACCAATAGCCAAAATCATCCTAAATAGAGAGAATTGGAAAGCATTTTCCCCTGAGAATGGGAACCAGACAAGGATGCCCTTTTTCACAACTCTTATTCAACATTGTGTTGGAGGTCCTAGCCACAACAATTATGCTAAAAAAAAAGAAATAAAGGACATCCAAATTTGTAAGGAAGAAGAAAAAATATCTCTATCTGCAGATGATATGATCTTATACACAGAAAATCCAAAAGAATCCACAAGAACTAATAGAAGAAGTAATAGAAGATTTCTGCCAAGTATCAGGATACAAGATAAACATACAAAAATCATTTGGATTTCTTTACACCAACAAAGAGAACTTCAAAGAGGAAATTACCAAATCAGTACCATTTACGATAGATCCCAAGAAGATCAAATACTTAGGAATAAATCTAACCAGAAACGTAAAAGACTTATACAAAGAAAACTATAAGACACTACTGCAAGAAAACATAAGAGATCTACATAAGTAGAAAAACATACCTTGCTAGTGGATAGGAAGACTCAACATTGTAAAAATGTCTATCCCATCCAAAGTGATCTATAGATACTATACAACCTCAATCCAAATTCCAATGACATTTTTAATGAGATGGAGAAACAAATCACCAACTTCATATGGAAGGGCAAGAGGCCCCAGATAAGGAAAGAATTACTGAAAAAGAACAAAGTGGGAGGCCTCACACTACCTGATTTTAGAATCTATTATACCTCCACCATACTTAAAATAGCCTGGTACTGGTACAACAAAAGATACATAGACCAATCGAACAGAATTGAGAAGGCAGACGTAAATCCATTCACCTGTGAGTAGCTGATTTTTGACAAAGACCTAAAGTCTGTTAAAGAGGGAAAAGACAGACTCTTTAACAAATGGTACTGGCATAAGTGGACAACCATCTGCCAAAAAAAAAAAAGGAAACAAGACCCATGCCTGACACCACGCACAAAAACTAACTCAAAATGGATCAAAGACCTAAATATAAAATCTGAAATGATAAAGACCATGGCAGTAAAAATAAGGACAACACGAGGAGCCCTAATACATGGCATAAACAGTATACTAAACATTACTACAAATGCACAAACACCTGAAGAGAAACTAGATAACTGGGAGCTCCTAAAAATCAAACACCTATCCTCATCCAAAGACTTCAGCAAAAGAGTAAAAAGACTACCTACTGACTGGGAAAAAAAATTTGGCTATGACATATCTGATTAGCATCTAATTTCTATAAGATACTGCAAAACCTCAACAACAAAAAGACAAATAACTCAATTAAAAAATGTGTAAAGCATATGAACAGGGACTTCACCAAAGATGACATTCAGGCTGCTAACAGATACATGAGGAAATGCTCATGATGTTTAGCCATTAGAGAAATGCAAATCAAAACTACAATGAGATACCATCTCAACCCTATAAGGCTGGCACTAATCCAAAAAACACAAAATAATAAATGCTGGAGAGGTTGTGGAGAGACTGGCACACTTATACACTGCTGGTGGGAATGTAAAATGGTACCACTTTGGAAATCAATCTGGTGTACCTTAGAAAGCTATAAATAGAACTGCCATACGATCCAGCAATCCCACTCCTTGGAATATATCCTAGAGAAATAAGAGCCTTCACACAAACATATATGCACACCCAGGTTCATTGCAGTACTGTTTACAATAGCAAAAAGACGGAAACAACCAAGGTGCCCATCAACGGATGAATGGATAAACATATTATGGTATATTCACACAGTGGAATACTATACAATGATAAAGAACAAATATGAATCAGTGAAACATCTCATAATATGGAGGAATCTGGAAGGCATTATGTTGTGTGAAATTGTTCAGTTGCAAAAGGACAAATACTGTATGAGAGCACTATTATAAGAACTCAAAAAAAGGTTTAAACACATAAGAAAACATTCTTTGACAGTTATGAGTGTGGCTAGGGTGGGAGGGAGGGGGTATTCAGTAACTAGTTAGTAGAAAAGAATTATTTTAGGTGAAGGGAAGAACACAACACAATACAGGGGAATTCAGCCCAACTGGACTGCCACAAAAGGTAAGAAGTTTCCTAAATACAACCAAACACTTTGAAGGCTGAAGTAGCAGGGGTGGGTGTCTGGGGACCATGGTTTTAGGGGACACCTAGATCAACTGGCATAACAAAGTGTATTAAGAAAACGTTTTGCATCCCACTTTGGTGAGTGGCATCTGGGGTCTTAAAAGCTAGCAAGCAGCTATCTAAGATGTATCAATTGGTCTCAACTCACCTGGAGCAAAGGAGAATGAGTAACACCAAAGACACAAGGAAAATATGAACCCAAGAGAAAGAAAGGGCCACATAAGCTAGATGCTACCTCAGCCTGAGAGTGGGAGAACTAGATGGTGCTGGCTACTACCTATGACTGCCCTGATAGGGAACGCAACAGAGAATCCCTGATGGAGCAGGAAAAACGTGGGGTGCAGACCTCAAATTCTAGTAAAAAGACCAGACACCAGACTGGAGGAACCCCAGAGATTTTGGCCCCCAGACTCTTTGTTAGCCCAAAGCTAAAAACATTCTCAAAGTCAACTCTTCAGACAAAGATTAGACTGGACTATAAGACATATAGTGGTAAGGAGTGTGGTTCTTAGCTCAAGTAGACACATGACACTATGGGCAGGCAAGATGAGAAGGCAGAGGGGGAGAGGAGCTTGTTGAATGGACATGGGAAATACAGAGTGGAGAGGAGTGTGCTGTCATATTGTAGGGAGGGCAACTAGGGTCACATATCAATGTGTGTATAAGTTTTTGTTTGAGAAACTGATTTGAATTTAAATTTTCACTTAAAGCACAACAATAAAAAAAAAAAGATTTCAGCTTGTGGTGATTGGTTATGCAGTGACAGAAAACTGAAACAAGTGTTAAGACCCATATCCTGAGAAAGCCCATAAAATCTCGTTCTATAGCCTTATCCTCCAGAACCTTTGGTCAAGCACTCAAAAAATTCAGTCCCAGGAGGTGCTTCTCATAAACATCAATTTCCTAGGCATTAGTGAGCTGAAATGGACTGGTATTTGTTATTTTGAATCAGACAATCATATCATCTACTATGCTGGGAATGACAACTTGAAGAGGAATGGCGTTGCTTTCATTGTCAAAAAGAACATTTCAAGATCTATCCTAAAGTACAAATTAGTAAGTGATAGGAAAATATCCATATGCCCACAAGGAAGAACAGTTAAATGCAACTATTATTCAAGTTGATGCACTAACCACTAAGGCCAAAGGTGAAGAAACTGAAGATTTTTACCAACTTCGGTAGTATGAAATTGATCAAACGTGCAATCAGAATGCATTCATAATTACTGGTGATTGGAATGCAAAAGCTGGAAACAAAGAAGATGGATCGGTAGTTGGAAAATATGGCCTTGGTGATAGAAACAATGCTGGAGAAGGCATGAAAGAATTTTGCAAGACCAACAACTTCTTCATTTGGAAACACCTTTTTTCAACAATACAAATGGCCACTATACATGTGGACATTGCCAGATGGGATGCACTGGAATCAAATTGACTACGTCTGTGGCAAGAGATGATGGAAAATCACAATCTCATCAGTCAGAACAAGACCAGGGCCCAACTGTGGAAGAGAACATCAATTACTCATGTGCAAATTCAAGTTGAAGCTGAAGCAAATTAGAACAAGTCCACAAGAGCCAATATATGATCTTGAGTAAATCTCACCTGAATTTACAGATTATCTCAAGAAGAGATTTGACTTGTTGGGCACCAATGACAGAAAACTAGATGAGTTCTTCTAGTCAAGGATATCATACATAAAGAAAGCAAGATGTCATTAAAAAGACAGGAAAGATGTTTTATCTGGAAATAAATGCCTTTTTTTTTTTTAAGAGAATTGGAGCTCTTATAGGTAAATAGAAATTTAAGAGACATACCAAATTTGGCGATTTTGTTGAAAGGTATAAGAATGTTCATTCTAATATTCTTTCATCTTCTTTGTATGTTTGAAAATTTTTTCCATTTTTTTTAAAATTAAAAGGGGGAAAACATTTAAAAACTAGAGAGAGAGGAAAGAAAGAAAAAAAAAATGTATGTCAGAAGAGATTCTGAAACTTGCTCCTGAACATCAAGTAGCTAAAGTGAAAGGAAGAAATGATGAAATCAAAGAGCTGAACAGATTTTAAAGGGCAGCTCGAGAAGACAAAGTATTATAATCACACGTGCAAACACCTGGAGATAGAAAACCAAAAGGGAAGATAATGCTCAGCATTTCTCAAGCTGAAAGAACTGAAGAGAAAAAATCAAGCCTAAAGCTGCAATAGTGAAGGATTCTCTGGGCAAAATACTGAACCACACAGCAAGCATCAAAAGAAGATAGAAGGAATATATACAGTTGCTATACCAAAAAGAATGGGTCAATGCTCAACCATCTCAGGAGGTAGCATATGATCAGGAATCGATGGTGCTGAAGGGAGTGGCCCAAGCTACACTGAAAGCACTGGAGAAAAACTAAAAGGCTCCAGGAATTGACAGAATACCAACTGAAATGTTTTAACAAACAGATGCAGAGCTGGAAGTGTTCACTTGACTATGCCAAGAAAATTGGAAGATAGCTACCTGGCCAACCTACTGGAAGAAATCCATATTTATGTCTATTCCAAAGAAAGGTGATCCATCCAAATGCGGAAATTATTGAACAATATCATTAATACCAAAGGCAAGTAAAATTTTACTGATGATCATTTAAAAGCATTTGCAGCAGTAAATCGACGGGGAACTGTCAGAAATTTAAGCTGGATTCAGAAGAAGATGTGGAACCATTGATATCATTGCTGATGTCCGATGGATCTTGACTGAAAGCAGAGAATACCAGAGAGATGTTTACCTATATTTATTGACTATGCAAAGGCATTAGACTGTGTGTATCATAACAAATTATGGATAACATTGTGAAGAATGGGAGTTCCAAAACAATTGTACTCATGAGGAACCTGTACATTGATGAAAGAGCAGTTATTAGAACAGAACAAGGGGATACTGCTTGGTTTAAAGTCAGGGAAGGTGTGCTTCAGGCTTGTATCCTTCCACCATATTATTCAAACTTTATGTTGCGCAAATAATCCGAGAAGCTGGGCTACACGAAGAATACAGTATCAGAATTGGAGGAGAACTCATCAACAACCTGTGATATGCAGATGACACAATCTTGCTTGCTGAAAGTGAAGTACTTTCTGATGAAGATTAAAGACCACAGCCTTCAATATGGAGTACACCTCAGCGTAAAGAAAACAAAAATCATCACAACTGGGCCAATAAGCAACATCATGATAAATCGAGAAAAGACTGAAGTTGTTAAGGATTTAATTTTACTTGGATCTACAATCAACACTCTTTGAAGCAGCAGTCAAGAAATCGAATGACACAATGCATTGGGCAAAACTACTGCAGAAGACCTCTTTAAAAGTGCTAGAAAGCAAAGATGTCACCTTGAAGACTAAGGTGGGCCTGACCCAATCCATGTTGTTTTCAATTGCCTCATATGCATGCAAAAGCTGGACAATGAGTAAGGAAGACTGAAGACGAATTGACACCTTTGCATTGTGACTTTGGAGGAGAATACTGAATATACCCTGGACTGGCAAAAAAACAAACAAATCTGTCTTGGTAGAAGTACAGCCATAATGCTCCTTAGAAGTAAGGATGGCGAGACTACCTCTCACATACTTTGGACATGTTATTAGGAGGAATCAGTCCGTGGAGAAGGACATCGTGCTTGGTAAAGCAGAGGGTCAGTAAAAAAGAGGAAGAACCTCAATGAGGTGGATTGGCACCGTGGCTATGACAATGGGGTCAAGCATAACAAAGACTGTGAGATGGTGCAGAACTAGGCAGTGTTTCCTTCTGTTGTACATAGGAACATTATGAGTCGGAACAGACTGGATGGCATCTAACAACAGTTCTTGTAACTCTTTAGGTGCACAGTCTCTTCCTTCCCTTATGAGGTCTAGAGTGCACTTAACCGTGTTATCCAGTGATTTAGCCCTAGTTTGGTCCTTGGTTGGTGCAGTTTGTGTTCAATTACTAACTGAAAGTTTGGCAGTTCAAACCCAACCAGCAGTGCTGTGGAAGAAAGACCTTGCCATCTGGTTCTGTAAAGATTACAGCCAAGAAAACCTTATAGAGTACAATTCTACTTTGGAACACTTGCTCTGAGTCAGAATCAACTCGATGGCAATGGGGTTTATCAGCCTGGCAGCCAGGAGAGGAGAGGGCATGTCCTGAGGGTGATGCCTTGTCTTCTTTTGAGGCAGGAGCTTCTGTAGAATCTTCTAGCACAGCAGTAATTGTCCAAAGGGTATTATTGAGTTGACATTCTCAGGGGCATCCATCCAGATCTTACTGTCTCTGTCCCAGGTTTTAGAATTCCAGGTTCTCCTTTCTAAGACCCTGACCTACACATAACACAACCACCTTTGCTAAATATTAGAACATCACGGGAGCCCTTCAACTCTTACGATCAGGTCTTCAGCCTATCATTCGATTGTGCCTGACCTTCCACTACAAGTTATGAGGGCTTCTTCACACGCTACCACCACAGAGGCTCTCTGGTACGCACACTTAGCTATTAAACACTTGCTAATGGCTCCCAGTCTCTCATTATCCTTCAACAGGGCATTAAAACGAATTACCAGTAACCAGTAAACTCCATTGTCTTGCTTCACTCCTGTTTCTTTAAATGTCTACTTCATTGCCCCTGAAATTTCTGCCCTGAGAGAGTCTTTAAAACTTAAACTAAAATATTCCCTGAAGTCTTCATAAAACCAAACAATAGTTTAGTTTAACTGATAAAGAACATCTGCCTTAAGCATTGTGCTCTTTTAACATATAGCTATATGGGATAAAACTGACAACATCGACCTGACAGATTAGATAGGAAACTTAGAGGGCAGTGAGTTTATATTAATGGGAGAGGAACAACACAGAAAAGCAGGGTGAGAATGACTGTACAACTTGAAGAATGTACTCAATGTCACTGAATTGTGCATGTAGAAATTGTTGAACTGGTGTGTGCTCTGCTGTGTATATTCTTAACAACAACTAAAATAAAATAAATTATAAAAATAAGTAAATTGAAAAACAGTATGTATACTATGATTCCAGTTTTTAGTAACAATACTTAGAGAATTTTCTTTACATTAAAAGAGATCTAAAGAGTTGCTTGCCACACAATTACCAGCCATTATTTGGGAGGATATTTACTTTCTATACTTTACATTTTATTGTTTATATTTCATGTAATGCTTTTTGGTGACCCAATAAGAAAGTAGAAAATGCTCGCACCCTTTCCCCTAATAATTTTATTACTATATATTTGTCTTTCAATAATACTTGCTATGTGCAAAAAAAGTCAATACAGGAAAGTACTTATGCTACATTTTTTTAAATAACAAAATCCTGGAAACAGACTTCTGTTCATCAATACATGACTGCTTAAATCACTCCTGGGCCTTATAAACAAATGTAGACAAACTTAAAAAGGAATATAATACAGCTATGGAAAAGACTAATGTTTGTACTGATATGGGCCAATCACTAAAGATATATTATTAAATAAACAAATGCTCAAAAAAAAAATTGAAATAATTTGTGGCCATTTGTATAAATTGTAAACTATAAGTCAATTTCACCCACAGGAGTTATTATTCTTTTAATTTTCACTATATATTTTGTTTCACGAAAGATAAGTAAAGACACTTATGACAGGGTTGCATTTTTTCTTAAGTTCACATTTGATAATTTACTAAAAGTGAGAATATTCTACCACAGATTTACAGTGGTCTCTAACCTGTGACATCCACCCAGATGTGGACGCCTTAGTCTCAGTTTTCTTGATTTCAGGTTATCTGAATAACCAGGCCTGGCTATAGTAGAGTGGGCAGAAGGGTCAAGAGGCTTTGTGTTATTAAAATAAAAATGACCTTTTAAAAGCACCTAAAAACATAATTACTTGGAAATAAAATGAGGTGGCAGAGGGAGAGACTCGATACAAATTGAAAACCTTTTCATTTTTTCACCTGTCAACCTTGCTTATACTTTTTTCTGAATAAATTCTAGGTTTACGTCAGTAACCTAATGAGGAACTTCCTGAAAGCAGGACCCTTCTGAGATAGCTTTTTTGTGTTATGACTGATAATTACATGTCAAAGTTGAAAACAAAATCCCCTAAACTGAAGAAAATTCTTACCTGATAGTTTCCTTCCTCACAGTCAGTTGTGTTTTACATGTCCTGCTTGACTCTACTCTGCATTTTTCTGATATTAACTATTTGAATTAATATTTAAATACTCAATTTATGTCTTCTGTTTCACTCATATTTTACAAAGAATGAAATTTTGTAGTTTCTTCCATAGAACTATAAAATGTATTTGAATTCAGAAACAGTCCTACGAATTCCCAGAATGATGACAGGACATCTTTTTTGTATTCTACTTTATGAGCTTAAAAATAATAAAATATAAAGCTATGCCTGTCAAAGCTAAAATACTCACCACCCAAAGAATCCTCTGTGAGTTGCACCTATTCCACATATATGTATGAGATTTATTTTGCCACAGAATTGATTATTGAAATGTTTTGATATAGGTGCTGGCATGTAAGACTCAGATTTCTAAATCCAAGCTAACCAAAAAGATAACATTTTAAAAATAATTTAAACGAAATGCAGAAAGAGATATTTAGCCAGATAAGAACTTATTCGTTTTCTAACTTTAGCTAAAGCAGAGAATTTGTAAAAGTATAGCATAGTCTAAGGTACATTGGTCTCATCAAAACTGCCACAGTGACTAAAGTTAGGAGAGGAGGACTTCAAAGCAGCAATATTTTAAGCTGAGGCAGAAAATCTGTACCTAAAAATTATCTTTAAACTGATGGAAAGCATAGTTGATAGATGTAAAAAAAAAACAACAAAAATTCAATCTTCTAATATAAATTTTTATATCACACAAGTAGAAATATAAAATATTTTGTAAAAATACAAACTAAAGAAAGTAAACTCAGGTGGCTTTATTTGACGCAACAGTATATGAAGAGGAGAATCTCCCTGAGGTCCTAAGGAATGAAAGAGCCCTCCTGGGCATACACGGTAGGCTCCTGGAAGAGGGGTGAGAAGTGGTGCTTTGATTTCTATCAAAATGGAACATGAGTTCAAAATTGGGCAGATTTTCCAATGAAAGGAAAAAATAAGACATACTTACGAAATACACACATTAAACAAATCTACAAAAAAAAAAGAATAGCAAAAGTATAACATTTTTATTTCAGTCTGTAAAAAAAAATAAGGCTCTGAAAGAAGTAAGAAGTGAGGAAAAGCACGCACATCTCTAAAAGCTCTTTCCTTTCTAGAAGTTGTTTTAATTTTTTTTAAGAATATTTCCATATATGTATGAAGGTTTCCTCAATTAGCTGAAACCGTTTGCGGAAATTGAGTTTTCTTAAAAAACTAGTCCTTGAGTGGTGCAAATAGTCAATGCACTCATTTGTTGACCAAACTGTTGTAGGTTCAAGTCCACCTAGAGTTGCCTCATAAGAAAGGCCTGGCTGACTACTTCTGAAAAATCAGCCTTTGAAAACCCTATAGACCACAGTTCTACTCTGGGGTCACACATGGGGTTGCCATAAGTTGGAATGAACCCAAGGACAACTGATTTTAACAAAGTTAGATGATTTTGATACTAAAAGTTGGAAGATTTAAAAAAAAAAAAACAACTGTTTAGTGGGCTCAAGGTGTGGGCTCCCTACTAATCTCTGAGAAAACCCATAATCCTTTAGCCCCGTTGATCTTTGCATTAGGCACTCCTTTTGCACCTTTTCATAATCCCTTTGACCTCACCTCTTCTCTAGCCACTGATGCTTTGACCAGTTCCTTGCAGGTGCAACCAAGCAGTGCCTCACCTCAGGTTGTACCTAACGTGTGTAGCTTCCTGCCTAACTCCGCAACATGGGACTCCCCCTGCAGCCAGCTCTGCAACAAATGGTACACAACCAGGAAATGCGAAGGAGTTAGCATCTGCGGGGCAGCCCGGAAGCCCCACGGTAGCCATTGGGGAGAATCCTTTCATCCCCTTGAGAAGACAATCCTGGGATGCGCTTCATGAGGCTATTCAGGTGATCCTGGCAGGACTGGGCACCAGTCTCTGGTAGCAGTGTGCAACAGGCTAAGAATTCCTTTTATTAGCTTTTCCTCATTCCCTGTTTTACCGTACCTGTCCTGCACTCCTGCCCCCAGGATCACATTTCCAAATAAACTGCCAAAAGGCAAGCTTTTGTCTTAGGCCCTGCTTTTGGGAGAACCTAGGCTTAGCCTCTCCCATGCTAAAATCTTCCACTCCTATTCCTCAGTCCCTAGTCTGAGGTGATGCTTTACTGATATTTTATTTATTTATATGATGTTAACATGGAATAAAATATTATTTATATAATCAGTTATAGTTTATTTATTTGATGGCTTGGAGCCATTTAAGAGACAAGTTCTCCAAATGGAATACAGATGGTAATAGAGAAGGTGACCCTGGATTATTTCAACTTCCAAATACCTAACAGTAATCAAACATATAAAAATTATCCAGCTTTTCCACGGCTAAGAACCATTTCATAGGCATGAAAAGAAAAGGAGTTAATATTTCCAACAAGGCGACAGGAGAAGACTTAAACCCATTCTACAGTAAAACATAATCAACCATAGAATAATAAAACTTCTGAGGAAAAAAATTTGCCTAAACAAGAAAAGGCGGACAGCAAGAATTTCCTTCTTGAGTTTTCTCTGATTTTCTCCAGTTCCCTCAGTTTTTCCAGAATAAACTGCTGCTGCCAACTATCCAAGCACAATTCTCTCAATATATATTATGCTCAGGTATAAATAAATCTTTTACCCCATAATTTTAATAAAAATAGACTTTAATTTTTACAAAAATTTCACTAATAAACAGAAGGAAAATAAGCTAAATACAGGAGGCAGGTAGATAATATTTTACAACAGATGAATCCCATGATTCTGTACTTCAACTGCATTTGAACTAGATGAAAAAAATTACTCTCAGATCTCAACAAAAAGTTAGCTTTGTGCTACCACAGCTGTTCAGATTGAGTGCCATAAGTTCTTTCCGAATTTGCTACTCCTACGTCACTTAAAGTAGTAATCTCAACAACAATTTGCTGAGGTTTTTTTTTACCAATATGTTATAATGGGTGAAGTATCTACTCTTGGTATTAATTTCAGGTAGGCAATACTCTGTTCTCTACCATTATTGCTCCCACGTCTTCCTTGGTCTCTGGTTCTCTGTCTACAGAAAAAGTACTTCCTGTTCCATCCTTGAAGATTATATTTTTTCTACCGTATGTTGAGCTCTTTTTTTCAAGCTCTGAAATATTCCACTTTTCTCAGCCCATATTATTGACCTATTCAGTTTATTTGACACCTCTATTTATATATTTATACAGTTATAGCTGGTACCACACTCTGGAAAAGCTTCTTCTCTTTTCCGGTAGTTTAACTAGTTTAACTAGCCTAAAATTATTCTTTAAATCGTGGCCATGTGGCCTTGAGGGTAGGTATATATTTTCACTGAATTATGCCTTCATATTTTATCTCTATGATACAGTGAAAAACCCTAGAATCTTTCTGGTTTCAAACTTCATGAATCTTAAAATATTTGCCTCTATATCCCAAATCGTTGTTTAGAAAATATAAGCAATATCCCCTGGTGTTAATTCACTCTCATGTCTGGGCACTGGATCTGAGTTGCACTCTCTGCCCTAAGTAAGCACCCATGGCTCCTTTTTGAGCCCTTAGAAAAATAACCTTGCAGAGGTCTGTAACCAGAGATCTCCAGTGTAAAATGGATTTTTATAATTATGACCATTGACAGAATATTTTCAGAATTGTTTCTTTGCAACAGAATCTTTTCAGATGCTGAAATTAGTTAAGACCAGCAGAAGAGCTGACTCCAGGAGTTTTTTAAGTATGAAATCAGTCAAAAGGTGTATCTATCTCTTAAGTTTAGGAGCTTCCTATCGCTCCTTTTTCTTTGAAATTTCTCTGAGAATTGGAGATAAGATTTCCTTTCCATAGTCCCTCAAGCCTACAAGGAAATAATAAGTCCTGTTGCCCAAACGTAAGGTTTCTATAGAGAAGATGATAAAATAATGACTCTAAATTTAATTTAAGGTTTCCCTGTCCTTCCTCACTGCTCCGCCTCACCAAATAATCCCTACTTCACATCCTCCCCTTAAACACAAGAACAAATACACATACACATCTTGGCCATGCCTTGGCAAAGTAAGCAGTATTATGTACTCATTGACTGGACATGGACAAGTTTCATTTGTTCTTATGGGCTCTCCATATGGAAACATCCCACACCACCTTACGTATGTTCAAGGTGTGTTGTACAAAGTACTTTTATAAACTTCATCAAATACAATTTAACCAACCACTCTGTCAGATATGGAGAATAGATATTATTATTGCCATTTCATAGAGTAGAGTATAATTGCCTTGCTTTTAAACTAGCGAGACCAAGACGGTCCTCCTGTCCAAGGATAAACCTCTTTGGCAGATAACCTGCCAGTATGACATATTTCTAACATTAGCCAATTCCCTCAGCAACGGTGTCTTTTTAACATTTCTTCCTCATAGCCACGACTGGATTATCAGACAGGTTTCAGACAAGGACCAGTGGTTATGGGGTCCTTTCCTCTGTACCCATATTTGGTCACTTTTTGCCGAAGCTCCTTGGTTTTCACCCCATAAATAATAGGATTGAGCATTGGTGGCACAAGGAAGTAGAGGTTGCCAAGAATGGTGTGGACATGGAGTGGAATGCCTCTGCCAAAGCGGTGGGTAAGAAAAGAGAAAAGTGAGGGTGTGTAAGAGATAAGCATGACACATATGTGTGTGGTACAGGTGTTGACTGCTTTGTGGTGGGCTTCCTTAGAAGAGAGCCGCATTATAGCCTGGATGATTAGCACATAAGATGAGCCAATAGCTGAGATGTCCAACCCAGCAACCAACAGGGCCACTACCAGCCCATACGTTCGGTTGACTGTGGTATCCACACACACCATCTTCACCACAGCCATGTGCTCACAGTAGGTGGTGGGGATGACATGATTGGCATGAAATGGCATCTGCTGCAGGAGGATGGGCATGGGGAGAATGAAGAGGACGGCTCTCACCAAACTCATCAAGCCAATAAACCCAATGCGACTATTGGAAAGAATGGTGGCATAGTGCAGGGGCTCACAGATGGCCACATAGCGGTCAAAGGCCATGGTCATCAGGACAGCAGACTGCATGGCAGAGATAGAATGGATAAAGAACAGCTGGACAAGGCAGCCCTCATAGCTAATTTCACTCTGACGAAACCAGAAGATGCACAGCACCTTGGGAACAGTGGTTGTGGACATGCCCAGGTCTGTGAGGGCCAACATGCAGAGGAGCAGGAACATGGGTTTATGCAGAGAACGCTCTGTGGAGATGATGAAGAGGATGGTGCAGTTCCCAAGGATGGTGATAAAGTACAAGGAGGAGAAAGGAATGGATATCCATTTGTGTTTGTCCTCCATCCCAGGAATGCCTTGGAGAATGAAGAAAGGAGGGTGGCCCTGGCTGACATTGCAAGCAGTCATGGTATCACCCTGGTTTTATTGAGAGGAGCAATATAAAGAAACAACATAAGCTTTAATAAAAAAAAAAAGAGTAACCAAATGGAAAACTAAAACTGTAACATTAAGATAACAAAAATGATTCTGAAATCATGGTTAAAACCTGGAAAAATAATACTCCCTCACAGCACAAATTCCAGACTGCATTTATTCACAAAAACATTATAAAACAAAATCTAGCTACATGCTAGTACCAGAGACATTCTTAACCTAATTACTAAGAAAAGTCGATATTAAACAGATTGGGAAAAAATATATATAGCATAATCTAGCCCAAAAGAAGTTTAGATAGCAGAATTAATATTGAGAGAGTATATTTATAAAGAATGTTTTATTAGTGACAAATTGTTTCATTATTCATTAGTAAAATGTCATTAAATATATAAGAATATATTAATTATGAATTTGTTTCCACTTAAAGAACATAATTTGAAATATGTGAAATTAAAATAGAAATAAAAGAGAAACTGATAGATTTTAACATAGCTCTCTCAGAAACCAAAAGATCAGATAGGTCAAGAAGACAGTGTATAAAAAAGTAAAATATAGCTTTAAATCTTATTTAGGATTAAATGTTTATAATAGAATCTTGCATCTAAAAGTTAAGGAATATGTCTGTAGCAGATACAGAACTTTAACACAAATTAGAATTATATTAAGCTACAAAAGTATCCAACATATTCCATAGAATAAATATCGTATAGGTCACCTTATCTGACCATAACAATAAGAAGGCACAAAAAGAAAGAGAGGCAACGGATGTGGATGATGGCTGCACAACATGATTGATGTGATCAGTTTTACTGAACTGTACATGTGAAAAATGTTGAGTTGGCAAATGTTGTGTTCTTTATATTTTTACAACAATAAAAAGTAAAGACAAAAAAAGGGAAGACTAATAGAACCAAAACATTTCTTCTGATACAAGAAAAATGATTGAGCACAGGTTGAAAAAGAGAAATATTTCTTCCTATGAAACCTGATAGTAGCAGAGCATCCAAAATCATCTCACCTTCTATTTTCAGATAATATAAATATATGAATTCCACCACTCGTCTGTCAGTTTGTCATACCGTGGTGGCTTGTGTGTTGCTGTGATGCTGGAAGCTATGCCATGGGTATTTCAAATACCACAAGGTAGATAGATTTCAGCAGTGCTTTGAGACTAACAGATTAGGAAGAAAGACTTGGCAATCTAATTCTGAAAAATTTTGGCTGGCAAAAACTTCATGGATAGCAGCAGAATATTGTCTGATATAGTGCTGGAAGATGAGGCCCTCAGGTTGGAGGACACTCAAAGTACCACTGGGGAAATGGTTGCAACAGTACATTGACTTCAAGCTGGACTCAGAAGAGGACGTAGAATGAAGGATATCATTACTGACGTGAGATGGATCTTGGCTGAAAGCATAGAATACCGGAAAGATGTTTACCTGTGTATTATTGACTATGCAAAGGCATTTGGCTGCGTGGATCATAACAACTTATGGATAACATTGCAAAGGATGGGAATTCCAGAACACTTAAGTGCTCATGAGGAACCTTTGCATAGACCAAGAGGCAGTAGTACAAACAGAACGAGGGGATACTGTGTGATTTAAAATCAGGAAAAGTGTGTGTCAGGGTTGTATCCTTTCACCATACAGATTCAGTCTCTATGCTGAGCAAATAATCCAAGAAGCCAGATAATGTGAAGAAGAACATGGCATCAGGATTGGAGGAAGACTCGTTAACAAACTACTATATGCAGATGACACGACCTTGCTTGGTGAAAGTGAAGTGGATTTAAAGCACTTACTGATGAATCAAAATCCACAGTATCAATTACACCTTAACATAAAGAAAATAAAAACCCTCAGAATTGAACCAATAAGCAATGTCATGATAAATGGAGAAAAGATTGAAGTTGTCAAGGATTTCATTTTACTTGGATATAAAATCATTGCCCATGGAATCAGCTGTCAAGAAATCAAACAACATATTGCATTGGGAAAATCTGCTGCAAAAGATCTCTTTAAAGTGTTAAAAAGCAAGATGTCACCTTGAGGACTAAGGTGGACCCGACCCAAGCCATGGTATTTTCAGTCACCTCATATGCATGTGAAAGCTGACCAATGAATAAGGAAGACCAAAGAATAATTGATGCCTTTGGATTTTGATGATGATGAAGAATATTGAATATACCATGGACTGCTAGAAGAAGGAACAAGACTGTCTTGGCATACATTCAGCCAAAATGCTCCTTAGAAGCGAGAATGGTGAGGCTTCTTCTCACTTACTTTGGATATGTTATCAGGAGGGACTCATCCTTGGAAAAGTACATCTTGCTTGGTAAAGTAAAGAATCAGCAAAAAAGAGAGAGACCCTCAAAGAGATCGATGACTCAGTGGCTGCAACAGTGGTGTCTTAGTTAGCTAGTGCTGTTGTAACAGAAATACCACAAGTGGATGGCTTCAACAAACAGAAGTTTTTCTCACAGTCTAGTGAGCTAGAGGTCCCAATTCAAGGCATCAGCTCCAGGGTAAGGTTTTCTCTGTTGAGTCTGGAAGAAGGTCCTTGTCATCCATCTTCCCCTGGACTAGATGCTTTCCACACAGGGACCCTGGGTCCAAAGGACACACTCTATTCCTGGCACTGCTTTCTTGGTGGCATGAGGTCTCCCAACTTTCTGCTCACTTCCCTTTCCTTTTACCTCTTGTAAGATAAAAAGTGGTGTAGGCCACACTCCAGGGAAACTCCCTTTACATTGAATCATGGATGTGATCTGAGAAAGGGTGTTACATCCCTCCCTAATCCTCTTTGATATAATCTAATCTTGCCTCATTAACTTCAGGCAGAGATTAGGGTTTACAACACATAGGAAAATTACATCAGTCACAAAATGGAGGACAACCACACAATACTGATAACCACGGCCTAGCCAAGTTGACACATTATTTTGGGGGGACACAATTCAATCCGTAATTTATATGGGATCAAGCATAATGATTGTGAGGATGGTACAGGATTGAGCATTGTTTCATTTTGTTGTACATAGGGTCACTATGAGTTACAGCCTACTTAAGTACACTTAACAGAGTCAAAATCAACTCAGTGACAATGGGTTAGATTAGGTTAGGTTAACAGTGACAAATACGTAAATAGACTTCTTTTAAGGAAATAGCCACTGGTGGGCCTGGGAAGGATGTCGGTGTCCGTTGTTATTTAAAAAGCAAACAAAGCACCTTGCTCTTACAAACTAAATAAGTATATCAAAGGGCAGAATGTAAAGGGAATGAAATGGTGGTGGATCCTGACTGCATGTTTCAACGTCTTTCTAGCTAGGTACTGGAAAGTCTGTCTGGGACTTGATCCTCTTCCATCCAATTGATGTTACCTCTAAGCTCTTTTGACATAAGATTTTATGAAGTACTACATTCAAACATTTGCGTTCTTCCCAAATCCTATCCCGTTATCCTTAAAATAATCCAGAGCTGCTGGACAATATATTTGCCCACACTAACTTAATTCCTTTTTACCTTCAACCCCTATATCTGAGATCCCTCTTTCAGGATGTCATAGCCAACTCCCAGATGTGATGGGGCTCATGGGTAGGGCCAGTGTGACTGCAACCTAGTCTATGTATCACAGATATTTCATGCGACTTCTTTTTGATAGTACTATCCAGGTGAGAGCAGAATGGGAGAGAAAAAGCAAGAGAATTCCTAGGAAAGGAATGCAGTGAACACCACTGGGCAGCTTCCTCTGGAGTAGGGTGTCACTGAAGACTGTTGTGAAGTGTGGGCTTTCCAGAGTAGAATTCTGTGCTCTTCTGGTTTTATCTGAGTAGCAGGAGTCCTGAGAAACAGGCTAGCTGTATTCTTAGAGTAGAAGTGCCTTCTGTGATGTGTGTTGGGGAGTAATTTTCTTTTCCACTCACTAAACACAATGACTCCATCATCAGTGCTTGTCTTTTGTTTTTATTTTTTAGTTTGAGTTCATTCTTTGTCCTCCAAGCCCCCAGTGGTTTCTTTTCCCTTAACTGTACATACTTTGGGAGGAGAAGTTGGTCCTAGTCATGGATAAGTAGCTGGAAACCGCTTCCTCAGTTTCTCCAAGGGACAACACCAAGAGTCAAGACTTAAGGGAGTGGAGACCTTATTGATGAGAACTGCACAACATGGGCTAAGAATGAAGAAGGCAGTAGAATACTGGTCACCTGAAATTCAGAAAGTAGGACACCAGGATGTGAACATAAAGCCCAGCCTCACCCAGAAGCACTTACCTGAATGTTAGGCAGTGACAGAGTGGGAAGCTAGGCTCAAACACATTACGTATGAGTGTGTGCACATGTATGTAGTTGTATCTTAGCAAACATCCTTATGGCTCCTGCAAAGTACGCTGATGGCCCTGCATTTCTCCACTTCTCACCTTTGAGCATCTAGAATCTACAGCATGGGTCTTTAAGTAACCTTAGGAAAGGCCCCTAACGTGCGCAGAATTAGGCCTTTGAACTCCCACCGCACTCCTCAAAGCCCCACTAGTGTTATGTGTAAAATTGATCCTGGAGGTTGCCCTGAGCTCCCAGGGGATGGAACTGGTTGACCTTAGGGATTCTGGGAGTGTTTCAGTTTTTGCCAGTCCTGAAGAAGACTGAAGAGAGGAGGAGTGAAGCTGAAACTAAGCCTGGGCCTAGATTAAGGCTCAACAGTTTGGGCGTTCCACAGACTGTCACTCCCAAGTACATGGATGTATGGGAGTGGGGAAGTGACTTACTCTGTGTCAGGAGTAATCACGCCTGTGAAAAAAATCAGAAAGCAACTCCTGTTGATAGATAACCATGGCAAAATCATGTTTGCAGCCTCAGATTCCTGGCTATTTCTAGCCTCTTTCTGATTTTCACTCTCAACTTTTTTCCAGTATTGTGGGTTTGCCCTAGAAATTTCCCCGGGCATTTCTCCAGTCTACCATTTCTCCCTACCTCCCTGCTTTAGTCTCAGGGTACTCCCAATTTCTGGATCCAAGTGTGGCCAGATTCCTTTTCTTTCTTGTAAGCTCAGAGAAAACAAGTTATTAAAGTTAGTCAAAAAGCACTTTGCAAGCCCACTGCAAAATGCCCAACATGAAGTAAAATAGTTACAAAGTTATGTGAAGATGTGATAGAAGCAGGATTCACAGAGCCAGATTCAATATCCTGTTGGAAAAAATGTTCTGCCTACAGAACAACCCTTTGGGAGGCTTTGTTCAGAGTCAGGTGTCAGTAAGAGGGAAGCACTGACAGAAAAAAATGAGTGGCAGAGTAAATGACCTAAGACAATCAACGCATAAATGCAAAGGTCAATAAATAGGTAAGCATGGATGCATCTGGCTATGACTTTCCTAGACCTTTTACCTGGAGAATGCCAGGGCTATAATAACATGCAGAAATCCTGGCCTCTGTCTTCTCTTTCCTCTCTGTCCTGACGTGGTCCTGATGGATGGTATTGATAAGTAGAATCCTTTCCTTCTGACCAGTTCGTAACTATTTGCCGTTGAGTCAACTCTGACTCGTGGCAACCCCATTCGTGTCAGAGTAGAACTGAGCTCCATAGGGTTTTCAATGGCTGAATTTCAGAAGTACATCACCAGGCCCTTCTTGCAAGGCATCTCTGGGTGGACTCAAACCTCCAACCTTTCAGTTAGCACCCAAGCGTGTCATTAGCCATTTGCACAACCCAGGACCCTTTCCTCCTAGCCCTCATTTTTATATACATGGTCCTATCTTATCTCTAAATACGAATTCATAATCTTTTCTTGCAGAATGCCCCCAAAGCACTGTCAGTCACCCTCCATTACCATATATTTGTTGATAATAATGTTTTAGTTCTTCCTTTGTGACTCTTAAAGATTTTTATTTTTCTATTACATCAGTTTAAACTTTTGGTATCATTGCTGAATAAAAATGGCAAGCTCAACCATACTTATGTCCTGCTGTATTTTAAAGAAACTTTCTGCCTTTCACTCTTTACACCAAAAATAATGGGGGGAAATGTAGACAATCCAACAAAACTCCCAAAATAATTCAAGGAGTGGGATTGCTGGATCATATGGTTGTTCTACTTCTAGCTTTTTAAGGAAGCACCAAATTGATTTCTAAAGTGGTTGTACCATTTTACATTCCCACCAGTAGAGTATAAGTGATCCAGTCTCTCCACAACCTCTCCAACATTTATTATTTTATGTTTTTTGGATTAATGCCAGCCTTGTTGGGGTGAGATGGAATCTCATTGTAGTTTTGATTTGCATTTCTCTAATAGCTAATGATCGAGAGCATTTCCTCATGTATCTGTTCGCTGCCTGAATGTCTTCTTTGGTAAAGTCAGTGTTCATATCCTTTGCTCACTTTTTAATTGGGTTATTTGTCTTTTTGTGGTTGAGTTTTTGCAGTATCAAGTAGATTTAAGAGATCAGACCCTGACTGGATTCGTCATAGCCAAAACCTTTATCCAGTCTCTGGGTGGTATTTTTACCCTTTTGCTGAAGACCTTGGATGAGCATAGGTGTTTGATTTTTAGGAGTTTGTCTTCTGCTGTTTACGCACTGTTAGTAATGTTTTGTATACTGTTTATGCCATGCATTAGGGCTCCTAGCATTGTCCCTATTTTTCCTTTCATGATCTTTATCATTTTAGATTTTATATTTAGGTCTTTGATCCATTTTGAGTTAGTTTTTGCACACGCTATGAGGTATGGGTCTTGTTTCATTTGTTTGCAGATGGATACCCAGTTACACCAGCACCATTTGTTAAAGAGTCAGTCTTTTCACCATTTAAAAGACTTTGGGCCTTTGTCAAACATCAGCTGCTCATATGAGGATGGATTTGTGTCTGGATTCTCAATTCTGTTCCACTATGTATCTGTTGTTGTACCAGTACCAGGCTGTTTTGACTACTGTGGCGGTATAATATGTTCTAAAATCAGGTAGTGTGAGGCTTCCCACTTTCTTCTTCTTTTTCAGTAATGCCTTACCTACCCGGGGCCGCTTTCCCTTCCATAGAAAGTTGGTGATTTGTTTCTCCATCTCATTAAAAAATGCCATTGGAATTTGAACTGGGATTGCATTGTATCTATAGATTGCTTTGGGTAGAATAGACATTTTCACAATGTTGAGTCTTCCTATGCATAAAAAAAAAAAAAGCAAGGTATTTTTTCCACTTATGTAGGTCTCTTTTGGCTTCTTGCTGTAGTGTCTTGTAGTTTTCTTTGTATAGGTCTTTTACATCTCTAGTTAGGTTTATTCCTAAGTATTTTATCTTCTTAGGGGCTATTGTAAATGGTACTGTTATGGTGATTTCCTCTTTGATATTCTCTTTGTTGGTGTAGAGGAATCCAAATGATATTTGTATATTTATCTTGTATCCTGGTACCTTGCTGAACTCTTCTATTAGTTCCAGTAGTTTCCTTGTGGATCCTTAGGTTTTTCTCTGTATACGATCATGTCATCTGCAAATAGAGATATTTTCACTTCTTCCTCGCCAGTTTGGATGCCGTTTATTTTTCCGTCTAGCCCAATTGCTCTGGCTAGGACCTCCAGCACAATGTTGAATAAGAATAATGATGAGGGCATCCTTTTCTGTTCTCATTCTCAAGGGAAATGCTTTCAGACTGTCTCCATTTAAGATGATGTTGGCTGTTGGCTTTTTATTAAAAAAAAAACAAAAAAACAAGATGTTGGCCGTTGACTTTGTATAAATGCCCTTTATTATGCTTTGGAATTTCCCTTCTATTTCTATTTTGCTGAGAGATTTTACCATAAATGTATGTTGGACTTTGTCAAATGCCTTTTCTGCATCAATTGATAAGATCATGTGGTTCTTGTGTTTTGTTTTATTTATATGATGGATTACATTGTTTTTCTAATGTTAAGCCAAACTTGCATACCTGGTATGAATCCCACTTGGTCATGGTGAATTATTTTTTTGATATGTTGTTGAATTCTATAAGCTAGAATTTAGTTGAGGATTTTTGTGTCTAAGTTCATGAGGGCATAGGTCTGTAATTCTCTTTTTTTGTGGTGTCTTTACCTAGTTTTTGTAACAGGGATATGCTGGTTTCACAGAATGAGTTTGTGGGTATTTCATCCTTTTCTATGCTCTTAAATACCTTTAGTAGTAGTGGTGTTAACTCTTCTCTGAAAGTTTGGTAGAATTCTCCAGTAAAGCTATCAGGGCCAGAGATTTTTGTTGTTGTTGTTGGAAGTTTTTAAATTACCTTTTTGATCTCTTCTTTTATTAAGGTTTATTTAGTTGTTCTAACTCTGTTCGTGTTACTTTGGATAAGGTAGTGTGTTTCTAGAAATCTGTCCACTTCTTCTAGGTTTTCAAATTTGTTAGAGTACAATTTTTCATCGTAATCTGATATGAGTCTTTTAATTTCAGGTGAGTCTGTTGTGATATCACCCATCTTATTTCTTATTTTGGTTATTTGCTTCCTCTCCTGTTTTTCTTTTGCCAGTTTGGCCAATGGTTAATCAATTTTGTTAATTTTTTTCAAAGAATCAGCTTTTGGTCTTGTTAACCCTTTCAATTGTTTTCCTGTTCTCTATTTCATATAATTCTGCTGTAATTTTTATTATTTGCTTTCTTCGGTGCTTGAGGGTTTCTTTTGTTGCTCTCTTTCTATTTGTTCAAGTAAGGATAATTATTTGATTTTGGCCCTTTTTTCCTTTTAGATGTGTGCATTTATTGCTATAAATGGACCTCTGAGGACTGCTTTAGCTGTGTCCCAAAGGTTCTGACAGGAACCTTTCATTCTCATTGGTTCTGTGAATTTCTTTTTTCTGTCCTTAATTTATTCTATAACTCAATAGTTTTTGAGGAAGGTGTTGTTCAGTTTGCATGTGTTTGATTTCTTTTCCCTGCTTTTTCTGTTATTGATTTCTACTTTTTTGGATTTGTGTTCAGAGAAGATGCTTTGTAATATTTTCATGTTTTGGATTCTGCTAAGGCTTGCTTTATGGCCTGGTATGTGGTATATTCTGGAGAATATTCCATGCATGATGGAAAAGAAAGTTTACTTGGCTGTTGTTGGGTAGAGTGTTCTGTATATGTCTAAGAGGTAAAGTTGGTTGATATTGGCATTTAGATCTTCCATGCTTTTATTGAGCTCTTTTCTGGATGTTGCATCCTTCACAGAATGTGGTGTGTTGAAATCCCCTGCTATTATTGTGGAGCTGTCTATCTAGCTTTTCAATGCTATTAGAGTTTGTTTTATGTATCTTGAAGCACTGTTGTTGGGTGTGTAAATACTTATTATGGTTATACCTTCCTGGCATATTGACCTTTTAAAAACTATATAGTGTCCTTTCTAATCCTTTGTGGTGGATTTAACTTTAATGTCTATTTTATCAGAAATTAATATTGCCACTTCTGCTCTTTTTTGATTGCTGTTTGCATGATATATACATATATATATATATTTATTTCCATCCTTTCAGTTTTTGTTTGTATCTCTAAGGTGTGTCTCTTGTAGGCAGCATATAGATGGATCATTTTTTTATCCATTCTGCCACTCTTTATCTCTTTATTGGTGCATTTAGTCCATTTGCATTCAGCATAATTATTGATAGGTATGAGTTTATGAGTTTAGTGCTGTCATTTTGATGTCTTTTTTTGTGTGCTGTTGACAGTTTCTCTTTTCCACTTAATTTTTTGAGCTGAGTAGTTTTTACGTAATTTCTTTTCCTCTTTTTCATTGTTGTTGATTTTGTTTCTGCTGAGTCTTTCTGTTTTTCTTGTATTTTACTTTGATTTGTGGGACTGTTAGTCTCCTTTGTGGTTATGTTAATATTTACCCCTGGTTTTCTAAGTTTAAACCAAACTTTTACCTCTTTATATCACCCTGGCTTCATCTCCATATTAAAGGTCTATGACTACATTTTTAGTCCCTCTTTATTGATTTAGTGTTGTCATTTTTTACATAATGACATCAGTGTTGCTGTGTTTTGATAGTTTTTTATTTTGATTTATTTTTGTGATTTCCCTATCTGGGTTGATGTCTAGTTGCTCTATCCTGTGTTCTAGTGTTGGGTTGTTATCTGATGTTACTGATTTTCCGACCACAGTACTCCCTTTAGTGTTTCTTGTAGTTTTGGTTTGGTTTTTGCAAATTCCCTAAATTTCTGTTTTTCTGAAAATGTCCTAATTTCACCTTCACATTTAAGAGAATGTTTGGCTTGATATGTGGATCTTGGCTAACAATTATTTTATTTTATTTTTTTTCTTCAAGGCTTTATATATGTCATCGCATTGCCTTCTTGCCTACATAGTTTCTGCTGAGTAGTCTGAGCTCATTCTTATTGCCTCTCCTTGGCAAGTGACTTTTTGTTTATCCCTAGCCACTCTTAAAATTCCGTGTTTATCTTTGGTTTTGGCAAGTGTGATTATATGTCTTGGTGACTTTCTTTTGGGATCTACCTTGTATGGGGCTTGATGAACACTGTGGATAGATATTTTCTTGTCTTTGATGATATCAGGGAAATTTTCTGCCAACAAATCTTCAACAATGCTTTCTGTAATCTTTCGTTCTCCTTCCTTGTTCTGGTACTCCAATCACTTGTAGGTTATTTCTCTTGTTAGAGTCCCACATGATTCTTAGTGTTTCTTCATTTTTTTTTTTAATTTTTTATCTGATTTTTCTTTGACTATATTGGCACCAAGTGTTTTGCCTTCAATCTCTCTAATGCTGGCTTCCATTTCCTCACTTCTGTTCCTCTGACTTTCTATTGAGTTGTCTAATTCTGAAATTTTATTGTTAATCTTCTGAATTTCTGTTGTTTATGGATTCTTGCAGCCTATTAAATTTTTCATTATGTTCTTGAATAACCTTCTTAATTTCCTCCACTGTTTTATCTGTGTGTTCCTTGGCTTTTTCTGCGTTTTGTCCGATCTCCTTCCTGATCTTTTCAAGACTTCTGTGTATGAAAGTTTTGTATTCTACCTCTGGTAATTCCAGGAAAATATCTTTGTCCAGAAGATTCACTGATTGTTTTTTTTGGAACTTGTTGAAGCAATCATCGTCTGCTTCTTTATGTGATTTGATATTGACTGTTGCCTCTGAGCCATCTATAAGTAATTGTATTAATTTATTTTATGTTTGTTTAATGTGTACTAGCTTCTTGCTTTGTTTTGATATGCCCAAATAGGCTGCTTGAGTGAGCTAATTTTATTACTGGTAACTTTGAAGCTCTAACATCCTGTCATACCAGATGGCTAGAGCTGTTACCAGGTATATGAGCCCAGGAGTCCATTCACTGTTCTTATGTGGATTCATCTCAGGTGTCCAAGCATTTGGTCACCAAGTGTGTGGTGCAGGCTGTCACCTACAGTCTTAGAGGGCAGGGGTAATTGGTGTAGGCACAAGTATCTGGCTGCAGGGGGGGTCATTCTCTGAGCTAGGCAGGGGGCTGACAACCATCTCCTGAGTGCCTGTTAGGCAAGAGTCTTCCTGTTTTCTAGAGTTGAGTGGGCTATACAGCTGGGCCATGGGTACCCAATGCTTTTTGCTGTTAGGACTATGTGGCACCACTTATCTTTGGATCCCTGTCACGGGAGGCTAGGTGGTGTGGGTGCAGTCACCAGTCTTCAGCTCCCTGATGTGGGTAAGCGAGGACCCTGCTTAATAGGTAGTGCAGTGTCAAACTTCAAAAACCCACCTTTCTACCACACAGCTGAAAAAGTTGAAGTCAGACCTCAGACACATACACCTTTGCAGCGTGCCAATTTGGGCCTAAGCTGCTGAAATGGGCCCACACAGAGTCATGCAGGGATGAAAAGCATTCAGACTCCATGGGCTGCTTGTGCCTGTGCCCAGGCAAAGGAGTTGCCTCTGCCCTGAGTTCCCAGCTTAGGGTAGCCAGAAAATTATGTTTTCCCTATTTGTTCCTTCTCCAAGGCTGGGAGAATGGCTCAGTGTGTGCAGCAGGTCCTATCTCAGGCCCAGGGACAGCAACCACCACTGAAGCCAGCTCTGGGGCTTGAGCAGAGGGAGGAGAGATCAGATAAATTGGAGAAAGATCTTTTGAAAGAGGCGCATTTTTGGTCCGAGAGGTAAATTAGGTGCAATTACTTATCTTTTGCTGGGAACACTGTTCTCCACTGACTCTGGAGGTGTGAATAAACTGTGTCACTTACTCTCTCTCGCTGTGTAAAATGCATCCTGAACACTACTGCCAGCCCTGCTGCAGTTGTACCAGGGTATCGGGCTTGCAGGGCACTGGTTCCCTCCTAGTCAGGTCTGGCAACTCCTTGCTGCTTCTGAACCATTTCTCCCTCTCCCTATTGTTCAGTCTGATCTCTTAACTTTTCCTTTGATGTTCAGGGCTCCTAGCCTGTCATATATATAATTGATTCACTTGTGTTTTGGGGTTGTTATTGTAAGAGGGACCACCGGAAGTGTCTGACTACTCTGCCATCTTCACCCCACCTTGTTTTCTTTATTTTGAGGTGTAATTCATACTGACGGCTGTAATTCTTGATCTTCATGAAAAGGTGCTTCAAGTCCATTTCAGTTTCAGCAGGCAAGGTTGTGTCATCTGCACATCACAGTTTGTTAATGAGTCTTCCTCCAATCCTGATGCCTTGTTGTTGTTCATATAGTGCAGCCTCTGAGATTATTTGCTCAGATTACAGATTGAATAAGTATGGTGAAAGGATACAACCCTGACAGTAACCTTTCCTGACTCTAAACCATGACAACTGCTTCTTGGTTTATGTATAGGTTCCTCATGAGTACAATTAATTGTTCTGGGATTTCCATTCTCCTCAATGTTATCCGTTATTTCTTATGATCTGCACAGTTGAATGTCTTTGCCTAGTCAGTGAAACATAGGTAAACATATTTCTTGTGTATTTCCTACTTTCAGTCAGGATGCATCTGACATCTGCAATGTTATCCCTGGTTCCACATCCTCTTCTGGTTTGAACCTGGTTTGAATTTCTGGCAGTTCCCTTTCCATATACTGCTGCAACTACTTTTGAATGATCTTCAGCAAAATTTTACTTGTGTAAGATATTAATGATATTATTCAATAATTTCCACATTTTCTTGGATCATCTTTCTTTGGATAGGAATAAATATGAATCTCTCCCAGTCAGGTGGCCAGGTAGCTGTCTTCCAAATTCCTTGGCATAGACTAGTGAGCACCTTCTGTGCTGCATCCATTTGTTGAAACATCTCAATTAGTATCCCTTAAATTCCTGAAGCGTCATTTTTGGCCAGTTTCTTTGGTGCAGTTTGGACTTCATCCTTCAGCTCCATTGGTTCTTGAGCATATGCTACCTCCTGAAATGACTGAATGTCAGCCAACTTTTTTGGTGACTCAGTGTGTTCCTTCCACCTTCTTTTGGTGCTTCTGGCATTGTTCATTATTTTGCCCATAGAATCCTTCAATATTACAACATGAGGCTTGAATTTTTATTTCATTTTTTGCAGCTTGAGAAAAGCTGAGCATGTTCTTCCTTTTGGTTTTCTAACTCCAGGTCTTTGCATGTGTCATTGTTATACTTTACTTTGTCTTCTAGAGCCACCCTTTGAAATCTTCAGTTCAACTGCTTTACTTCTTCATTTCTTCAATTGGCTTTAGCCACTTGACTTTTAAGAGCAAGTTTCAGAGTCTCTTCTGACATCCATTTTGGTCTTTTCTTTCTTTGTAGTCTTTTTAATGACTTCTTTCTTTCTTCATGTATGATGTGCTTGGTGTCATTACACAACTTGTCTAGTCTTCGGTCATTAGGGTTCAGTGTTTCAAATCTATTCTTAAGATGGCCTCTAAATTCGTGTGGAATATACTCAAGGTTGTACTTTGGCTCTCGTGAACTTGTTCTAATTTTCTTCAGCTTCAACTTGAACTTGCATATGAGCAACTGATGGTCTGTTCCACAGTCAGCAACTGGCTTTGTTCTGACTGATGATATTGAGTTTTTCCATCATGTCTTTTCATACATGTAGTCAATTTGATTTATGTGTTTTCCATCTTGTGAATTCCATGAGTATAGTCAGCATTTATGTTGTTAAAAAGAACATATTTTGAATGAGGAAGTCTTTGATATCGCAAAATTCTATCATGCAATCTCTGTCATCATTTCTATTATAAAGGCACTAGTTTTCAACTACCAGTCCTTATTCTTTCTTTGCAACTTCTGCATTCCAATAACCAGTAATTACCAATGCATCTTGATTGCACGTTTGATCAATTTCAGACTGCAGAAGTTGATAAGAATCTTCCATTTTTTCACCTTTGGCCTTAGTAGTTGGTACATAAATTTGATTAAGAGTTGTATTAACTATTCTTCCTTGTAGGTGTATGGATATTATCCTGTCACTGACAACTTTGTGTTCGGATAGATCTTGAAATGTTCTTTTTGATGATGAATGCAACATCATTCCTCTTAAGTTTGGCATTCCCATCATACAGATCATATGATTTTCCTGTTCAAAATGGCCAATACCAGTCTATTTCAGCTCACTAATGCCTAGGGTATGGATATTTATGTGTTGCATTTCATTTTTGACAATTTCCAATTTTCCTAGATTCATACTTTATAATTCCATGTTCCTATTATTAATGGATGTTTGCAGCTGTTTCTTACCATTTTGAGTTGTGTCTCACCAGCAGATGAAGGTTCTGAATGCTTGACTCCATGCACGTCATTATGGTTGACTCTACTTTGAGTAGGCATATTTTCCCCAGTCATATTTTGAGCCCTTCCAACCTGAGAGGCTCATTTGCCAGCACTATAACTATATCAGACAATGTTCCTCTGCTATTAAGAAGGTTTTCATTGGTTAATTTTTTTTTTTTTCAGAAGTAGACCACCAGCTCCTTTTTATATTTTGTTTTAGTCTGGAAGCTCACCTGAAACCTATACACCATGGATGACTCTGCTATATTTGAATATTGGTGGCATAGCTTTCAGCATGACAGCAACACACAAGCCCCCACAGTACGACATACTGACAGATGCATGGGGGTCCATAGTGATAAAAATAAAAAAAAAAATTTTTTTGATAGATAAAAAAATATATATATAGTGATAGATAGGTAATATTTTATGGAATTTTAGAACAAAAAACAATGTATACAATGAGAAAAAAAAGTTGGTCTTTAATGAAATTTGAATGACTTCTGCTTAGTCTTCTAATCAAACTTGAAAACATAAAGTTGAAATATTCACTAGAATTAATTTATGTTCCAAATATTTCTTAAGGCCTTGTTTGAGAAAATGCAGCACAGACATTATATAAGTCTACTCATGCAATTTGGCTGAGTAATTTAAAACTTTGGCTATAAAGTTAGTGAGAACTAGGTTTTTCCCTTAGACCAATTAGACAATTGTATTCATAAAGACATGGTGGCTATGTTATGTTTTTACCATTTTCTGAAAACTGCAAGGAAGAGGTGGTAAAAACACAAAGCTTTTAATATATATTCACTTGAGGAATTTAAATGGTGTTATGTGAGAATATCCATGTCCAAGTATAACAAAAGATCAATGTTTTGATTAGAACATCTAAACTCAGCACCCTCAAGCAGTTCCCTGAGCCCATGATGGCATAGAGCCAGAGTCTCATTGAACTGAACAATGAACTTGTCAGACCCTTCGCCTATTCTTGCAAGAAACGTCTTATCAGTATATTCAGATACATGATCACTGTCACTTTATTGGCTAGAAAGAATCAACCTAAATCATGACTATATAAACACTGAAAAACATAATGGTAACTACATTTTGATACATGTTGTATGTTCATATGCAACCTTATAACCTCATAATACTGTACTCTTTTGAACTACTCAATACTTTTAAAATAACGTAAGGGTGTATGGGATCATTTGCTCCACAATTTTCTGTATTTCTTTGGACCAATGGGCTTACCTTTGCAATTTCTGCAAATTTTAAATATTTACTAATTTCTAGTATAATTGGAAAACTTGGTGGCATAGTGGTTAAGAGCTACAGATGGTAACCAAAAGGTCAGAAGTTTGAATCCCCCAGGCATTCCTTGGAAACCCTATCGGGCAGTTCTACTCTGTCCTATAGGGTCACTATGAGTCGGAATCGACTCCATGGCATTGAGCTTTTTGGTTTAGTATAAGATTGCTTAGTAAAATGTTTATTTTTTGTGATTGTTAGTCATATTTACATTACTAACAACTATATTAATGATTAATACATAATAAGCAAAGCATTCAATAGTATTTGATGAATAAAGAATTTTCTTGGGTAGTCTGAATCATCGCTGTGTTTATGAATGAAGGTACATATTGTAACCAGTTGAAAATCATTTAAAATAACACACTTGATAGAACTAAGCAAAGGTAATTCAAAATGTTATTTCATCAAATTTGTGTCTTCATGCATACAGAGTTTGATACCTGATAAAGAAGTGTACTCTTGTAGGTTCTCTCATGAGGCATCATATATTTTCTGCTTTTTCCATACATTTGGTGTGATCCATTAGTGCGTTCTTAATTTTAATTCTTCTCCAAATTTACTAAGTGATATAATGGTAAAGCATCCTGTTGCTAATGGAAAGATTGGCAGTTTGAATCCATAAGTGGTTCCACAGAAGAAAAGACCTGGTAATCTGTTCCAGGAAAGATTACAGCCTAGGAAACCTTATGGTACAGTGTTATTCTGTCATATAGGCTTTCTATGAGTTGGGATTGATTCTGTGCCACAAACAACAAATACAACACCAGTCACATTTATTGTGCAGATTATGTCTTTACCAAAATCTTGCATGAGCACAGTAGATACTACTTCTACTATTGCTAATTATAGAGTTTCTCTAAAGTCTCTGTAAAGATAAATGTTTTACTTAAGTCCTGCATAGATTTTCACATATAAATTTAAACACAAAAGAGAATTCTCTTAATCTAAGATATCCTGAGAGAACTTAGATTTGGAAACCAAAGCAGTTCACAAATTTATTTAAAACTCAAAATTTTGAAAAAGTTGGAATGTACACCTATGTCAGGTGCTTCTTAAACACCCCTCAGAGCCACTGGATTTCAATTATTCCTTATTGCAGTTGACTTGCCATGATAAACCATGTCTGGGTTCTAAATGAATTAATTTCAGCACAACCTTGTAGTACTTCACTGCACGCCCACATTCCAAAACTCCTTCCCAGAGTAAAACCTTACAACACTAATAATCTGTAAATGTAATGAGGTGACCCTTTGATGAACGCCAGAAAGAAGTCAGTGAATAAATTATTTCCCCTTTCTTCCCCAACAAGCATTATTCCTGAGATATAAGCATCTAAGAAATGGTCCCGTTAGATACAGCATGTAGTCACACTTACCAGCACAAAGATCTATAATACATTCTTCACAAGGGTCTCCTGCTTTGCTTGACCTCATTCTTGCTGTTTGGGGCCAGAGTCTCTAATAATACATTATCTTCTCCTAGGCCTTTATTTCTTTTGAAAAAGGGCCATTATGGTAGAAAACAACACATTGAAGCCTCAGTAACTAATATATACTCTAAACAAGATATTAAATCATAAACAGTTACACATCACAGGAGAATTTAAACATCTAAACCATCATTAAGACTGGATGATAAATTACGAAATTTAAAATAATTTGTTACCTAGAAGAAAGAATGAGGAAATAAGTTTGTAGGGACTGAGACAGAACCTAGAATTTCTTAAATATATTCTGAATGGTAGATTTAAATGTGGAATCATCTTCATATCTTACTTGAGTATAAAACAAAAATTGTAAAAGCAATTCCCTTAAATCAAAACTGAAACAAACGAGAAATGAAAAAAAAAAAAAAACAAACAAAACTGTCTATAAATTTGGTGATATATCTTTATATTTTTTTAATAGCCAATATATCTCTTATTGCTAATGACAAATGGGTCTTTGCTTAAAGTAAATGATACCTGAAAGGTGTTTACCTGTGTTTATTGACTATGCCAAGACATTTGATTAAGTGGTTCATGACAATGGAACGACATATGTAAAACCATGAAAGAAAAAAAAAAAAAAAACAAGAATAATTTATCCTGCAAAACTCTCATTCAAATATAATGGTAAAATTAGGACATTTCCAGATAAACAGAAATTAAGGGAATATGTAAAAACCGAGCCAAACTTACAAGAATTATTAAAGGGAGTCCTTCTGTTTGAAAACAAACAACATGAAATCACGGCCTCAATCTAGGAAACGAGATAGTACCAGCCAGATACTAATGTAGGAAATGAACTCTCAAGGACTATCCAAAATCAAAAGCATTACAACAGGGAATCAGAGAGGTTAATTTGTAAATGACAACAATGTCATAGCAATAAAATGGAAATAAATGGTACCAGTATGGAACTTTTTAATGGAAAGGAAGGCAAGGTGATGTCAGGTAATAATAGACCAGTTCAAACCTAGGAAGATAAGGGTAAATTTCAGGTAACCGCAAAGAAAGTTAACAAACCTACTCATTAAAATAAAGAAGAAAAACATAAAGTCTAAATAAAAACTAAATCTACAAAAAAAAAAAAAATTCCACAAAAAAAAGGAATTCAACGCAGGAGAGTAAAAGGAACAAAGAAAACATCAGCACCACAAAAAAGCACTACAAAATGACAGCAATAAACCCACACCTATCAATAATTACACTGAATGTAAATGGCCTAAATGCATCCATAAAGAGAGAGAGTGACAGAAAGGATAAAAATACAGGATCCATCAATGTGCTGTCTAAAAGAAATGAAGATGTAAACTTACTAAAAATCAAAGGATAGAAAAAAATATATCAAGCAAACAGTTACCAAAAAAGAGCAGGAGTGGCAATACTAATCTCAGATAAAATTGATTTTAAAATAAAATCCACCATAAAAGACAAAGAAAGTACTATATAATGATTAAAGGGATGATCTATCATGAAGACATAATCATAAACATCTACACACCCAATGACAGGGTCCCAAAATACATAAAACAACCTCTAACAGCTCTGAAAAGAGTAACTGACAGTTCCACAATTATAGTAGGAGACTTCAACACACAACACCACTCTTGGTAAAGGACAGAATATCTAGAAAGAAACTTAACAAAGATACAGAGCACTAAAGGACACAATCAGCCAACATGACCTCCTAGACATATACAGAACACTCTGCCCAATAGCTGCAGAGTACACATTCTTTTCCAATGCACGTGGAACGTTCTTCAGAATAGACCACATCTTAGGCCGCTGAGTAACCCTCAACAAAATCCAAAACACTGAGTTAATACAAAGTATCTTCTCTGACCACAATGCCATCCAGGTAGAAATTAACAGCAGAAGTACAAGGAAAAAAATCAGTTACATGGAAACTGAATAACACCCTGCTTAAAAACTACTGGCTAAGAAAAGAAATCAGAGATGGAATAAAAAAATTCTTAGAATCAAAAGAGAATGAAAATATATCATACCAAAACTTTTGGGACACAGCAAAGGCAGCCCTCAGAGGTTAATTTATAACAATAGATGCACACATCAAAAAAGAAGAAAGGGACAAAATCAAAACCTTAGCTATACAACTTGAACAAATAGAAAGAGAACAGCAAAGCCAAAAAAAAAAAAAAAAGGCCACAGCCAACAGAAGAAAAGAATAAAGATTAGAGCAGAAATAATGAAGTAGGCAATAGGAAAAATAGAATCAACAAAACCAAGTTTGTTCTTTGTAAAGATCCACAAAATCAAAAAACCACTGGCCAAACTGACAAAAGAAAAACAGGAGAGGATGCAAATAACCAAAATAAGAAATAAAATGGGGGACATTACAACAGATCCAACTGAAATAAAAAGAGTCATAACAGTGTGTTATGAAAAACTGTACTCCAACTCCAACAAATTTGAAAACTTAGAGGAAATGAACAAATTTCTAGAACACACTACCTACTCAAAATAATGTCGAAAATCTGAACAGACCCGTAACAAGAGATTGAAAAGGTAATTTAGAAAGAAATATTCCCATCCAAAAAAAAAAAAAGCTCCAGTCGAGATGGTTTCACTGGAGAATTCTACCAAACATTCAGAGAAGTGCTTATGCCAGTACTACTCAAACTATTTCAGAACAAAGAAAAGTAAGGGATACTTCTGAATTCATTCTATGAAGCCAGCATAACCCTGATACCAAAACCAAGCAAAGACACCACAAAAAAAGGAAATTACAGACCAATATCTCTCATGAATATAGATGCAATAAATTCTCAACAAAATTCTAGCCAATAGACTTCAGCGTCATATCAAGAAAATAATGAACCACTACAAAGTAAGATTCATACCAGGCATGCAGACAGTTCAACATTAGAAAAGCAATCAATGCGATCCACCACATAAATAAAGGCAAAGAAAAGAATCATATGATCATCTCAATTGACACAGAAAAGGCATTTGGCAAAGTCCAACACACACCCCGATAAAAACTCTCAATAAAATAGGTATAGAAGGGAAATTTCTCAACATAATAAAGGGCATCTATGCAAAACCAACAACCAACATCATTCCTAATGGAGAGAGGCTGAAAACATTTCTCTTGAGAACAGGAACAAGACAAGAATGCCCTTTATCACCTCTCCTATTTAACACCATGCTGGAAGTTCTAGCTAAAGCAATAAGGAAAGAAAAAGAAATAAAGGGCTTACAAATTGGTAATGAAGAAGTAAAACTGTCCCTAATTGCAGATGATATGATACTATACATGGAATACTCAAAAGACTCCATGAGACAACTACTGTAACTAATAGAAAGAGTCAGCAGAATAGTGGGATACAAGATAAACATACAAAAATCAGTTGAATTCCTATACACCAATAAAGAAAACTGGAAAGAAAATCAGGAAAACAATACCATTTATATTAAAAAATATTAGCCCCTAAAAAAATAAAATACTGAGGTATAAATCTAACCAGGGATGTAAAAGACCTATACAAAGAAAACTATAAAACACTACCACAAGAAACCAAAAGAGATCTACATTAATGGAAAAACGTACCATGCTCAGGAAAAGGTGGACTCAACATTGTGAAAATGACAATTCTACCCAAAGCAATCTATCGATGCAATGCAATTCCATTTCAAATGCCAGCAACATTCTTTAAAGAGATGGAAAAACTAATCATTAACTTTATATGGAAAGGGAAGAAGCCCCGGATAAGTAAAGCACTACTGAAGAAGAAAAATATGAGGACATGCACTACCTGACCTCAGTACCTACTATACAGCCACAGTAGGCAAAACAATCTGGTACTTGCACAATGACAGGAACATTGACGAAAGGATAGAATTGAGAACACAGATGTAATCTATCCACCTATGGTCACCTGATCTTTGACAAGTGACCAAAGTCCATCAGATGAGGAAAAGACAGTCTTTTCCGCACATGATGCTGGCAAATCTGGATGTCCATCTGCAAAAAAAAAAAAAAAAAGAAAAGAAACTGGACCCATACCTCACAGCACACACAAAAACTAATTCAAAATGGATCAAATATCTGAATATAAAGCCAAAAGTTATAAAACCCATAGAAGAAAAAATAGGATCAACACTAGAGGCCCTAATACACAGCATTATCAGGATACAAACCATAACCAACACCACACAAACTCTAGAAGGTAAGCTAGATAACTGGGATCTTCTAATAATTAAACACTTATGCTCATCAAAGACTTCACCAAAAGAGTAAAAAGAGAACCTACAGACTGGAAAAAAATTTTAGGCTATTACAAATCAGACCAAGGTCTAATCTCTAAAATCTACAGGAGAATCGAACACCTCTACAACAGAAAGACAAATAATTCAATTAAAAATAGGCAAATGAGGGATGGGAGGATAGAGTGAGTTGGAAGCTGGCAAAATTGTCACAAAAGGAGACACTGGAAGGGCTGACTCATTAGGGGGAGAGCAAGTGGGAGTACGGAGTAAGGTGTATATAAACTTATATATGACAGTCTGACTTGATTTGTAAACGTTCATTTGAAGCTCAATAAAACTTAATAAAAAAAATAGGCAAAGGAAATGAACTGACACTTCATCAAAGAAGTTATTAAAGTGGCCAACAGTCACAAGAGGAAATGCTCCAGATCACTGAACATTAGAGAAATGCAAATCAAAACCAAAATGAGATACCATCTCACTCTGGCATTACTGGCAAGAATCAAAAATACAGGAAATAAGTGTTGGAGAGGTTGTGGGGAGATCAGAACTCTAATGCACTGCTGGTGGGAAAGCAAAACGCTACAAACGTTTTGGAAAATGATATGGCGCTTCCTTAGAAAGCTAGAAATAGAAAAACCATATGATCTAGCAATCCCACTCCTAGAAATATACCAAACCAAAATAAATAAATAAACCCAGTGCCATCGAGTCAATTCCAACTCACAGCAACTGTATAGGACAGAGTAGAACTGCCCCATAGAGTGTCCAAGGAGCGCCTGGCGGATTCGAACTGCCGACCCTTTGGTTAGCAGCGGTAGCACTTAACCACCATGCCACCAGGGTTTACCCTAGAAATATGTCCTAGAGAAATTAGTTGTCACACAAAGAAAGATACGCACACCCATGTTGATTGCAGCATTGTTCACAATAGCAAAAAGATGGAAACAATCCAGATGTCCATCAACTGATGAATGCATAGACAAACTATGGTATATATACACAATGGAGTACTACACAATGATAAAGAACAATGATGAATCTGTGGAGCATCTCATAACATGGATGAATTTGGAGGGCATCAGGCTGAGTTAAATAAGTTAATCACAAAAGGACAAATATATGAGATCACTACTGTAAAAATTCATGGAAATGTTTATACACAAAAAGAAACAATCTTTGATGGTTATCAGGAAGGGGAGAGGTGGGGATGGAAAAACACTAAATAGACAATAATTAAGTGATAACTTTGTTGAAGGGTAAGACACTATACAATACTGGGGAAGCCAGCACAACTTGTACAAGGCGAGGTCATGGAAGCTCCGTAGGCACACCCAAACTCCCTGAGGGACATAATTGCTGGGCTGAGGACCTAAAGGATCGTGATCTCAAGGAATATCTAGCTCAATTGGCATAACATAATTTTTAAATAAAATGTTCTACATTCTGCTTTGGTGAGTGGCATCTCTGGTCTCAAAAGCCTGTGAGCGTCCATCTAAGATACTCCACAGGTCTCACCTTGTCGGGAGCAAGGGAGAATGAAGAAAACTAAAGATACAAGGGAAAGATTAGTCCAAAGCACTAATGGACCATAGCTACCATGGCCTCCACCAGACTGAGTCCAGTAAAACTAGATGGTGCCTGGCTACCACCATTGACTGCTCTGACAGGGATCACAATACAGGGTCCCAGACAAAGCTGGGGAAAATGTAGAACAAAATTCTAACTCATAAAAAAAGACCAGATTTACTGGCCTGAAAGAGACGAGAAACTCTGGACACCCTTTTAGCTCAGTAATGAAGTCATTTCCAAGGTTCGTTCTTCATCCAAAGATTAGCCAGGCCCATAAAACAAAATGAGGCTGAAAGTGCACACCAGCCTAGGGCGAGGGCTAGAACGCAGGAGAGGACAGTCATGCAGGTAATAAGAAACCCAAGGTTGAGAAGGGAGTGTGTTGACATGTCATCGGGTTGTTAACCAATGTCATAAAACAATAGGTGTACTAACTGTTTAATAAGAAACTAGTTTGCTCCGTAAACCTTCATCTAAAATACAATTTAAAAAGTTTTCAAGGAGAGGCGGGGCCAAGATGGCGGACTAGGTGGATGCTACCGCGGATCCCTCTTGCAACAAAGACTCAGAAAAACAAGTGAATCAATCACATACGTAACAATCTACAAACCCTGAACAACAAACACAGATTTAGAGATGGAGAACGAACAAATACGGGGAGGCAGCGATTGTTTTCAGAGCCTGGAGCCAGTGTACCAGTCAGGTGACCTTCAGCGCCCGATTTGGGGCAGAGCCCAGGGGGGCAGACGGCACAAATAAGGGGCCCAGCCCTGGCCCCCGAACTCATTCTGGGAGGGGGCCCAGCCGGTTCGCGCGGGCGGCGTGGCAACGCAGCCGGTGGGAGAAGTCCCCGGGAGGCAGTGACTGGTCTTGGAGCGGGGAGAGCAGCGTCCCGGCCGGGGAACCATTCCGCTGGGATTTTGGCGGGGCGCGGTACGGCATAAACGCGGGGAGCAGCTCCACCCCCCTGAACTGACCCAGGGGGGGCCCAGCCAGTTAGCGCGGGCTGCGTGGCGATGCGGCCGGTGGGGGAGGTCCCGGGGCGCAGCGACTGGTCTTGGAGCAGGGAGAGCGGCGTCCCAGCTGCTCCGCTCTCCTGAGCTGACCTCGGGGGTGTCCCAGCCGGTTCTCAGGGGCAGTGTGGCGACGCGGCTGGCGGGACGGGGAGTCCCTGGGAGGCAGAGACTGATTTTGGAGTCAGGAGTGCACCATCCCAGTAGGGGAACCTTGGTGTTGGGCGTGGGGCTGGCAACAGAGGATCTGACCGTGACTCCAGCGGGACAGACCCCCCGGGGGCAATCTCCACATAGCCAGCACACATAGGCGACGTGCCCCACAGAAATCTCAGATATAATAGTCATTCCAAGCAACAAGCAACTCTGGCTATATTCTGAGGTGCTACTCTCCTATCTCTGTGATCCCTCCCCCACCCTCCCCAGGCAGCTTCATTAACATCCGAATAGCCTGAGCCAGAGGGAGAACTCTGATAGGGGTCTGACTGCATTTTTTTTTAGCGGATTTTCTGGAAAAACTAGTTTCCCAGTGATGGCTCGGAGACAGCAGTCCATATCAAACCACATAAAGAAGCAGACCATGACAGCTTCTCCAACCCCCCAAACAAAAGAATCAAAATCTTTCCCAAATGAAGATACAATCCTGGAATTATCAGATACAGAATATAAAAAACTAATTTACAGAATGCTTCAAGACATCACAAATGAAATAAGACAAACTGCAGAAAAAGCCAAGGAACACACTGATAAAACTGTTGAAGAACTCAAAAAGATTATTCAAGAATATAGTGGAAAAATTAATAAGTTGCAAGAATCCATAGAGAGACAGCATGTAGAAATCCAAAAGATTAACAATAAAATTACAGAATTAGACAATGCAATAGGAAGTCAGAGGAGCAGACTCGAGCAATTAGAATGCAGACTGGGACATCTGGAGGACCAGGGAATCAACACAAACATAGCTGAAAAAAAATCAGATAAAAGAATTAAAAAAATGAAGAAACCCTAAGAATCATGTGGGACTCTATCAAGAAGGATAACTTGCTGGTGATTGGAGTCCCAGAACAGGGAGGGGGGACAGAAAACACAGAGAAAATAGTTGAAGAACTCCTGACATAAAACTTCCCTGACATCATGAAAGACGAAAGGATATCTATCCAAGATGCTCATTGAACCCCATTTAAGATTGATCCAAAAAGAAAAACACCAAGACATATTATCATCAAACTCGCCAAAACCAAAGATAAACAGAAAATTTTAAAAGAAGCCAGGGAGAAAAGAAAGGTTTCCTTCAAGGGAGAATCAATAAGAATAAGTTCAGACTACTCAGCAGAAACCATGCAGGCAAGAAGGGAATGGGACGACGTATACAGAGCACTGAAGGAGAAAAACTGCCAGCCAAGGATCATATATCCAGCAAAACTCTCTCCGAAATATGAAGGCGAAATTAAGATATTTACAGATAAACACAAGTTTAGAGAATTTGCAAAAACCAAACCAAAGCTACAAGAAATACTAAAGGATATTGTTTGGTCAGAAGACCAATAATATCAGATACCAGCACAATACAAGGTCACAAAACAGAACGTCCTGATATCAACTCAAATAGGGAAATCACAAAAACAAACAAATTAAGATTAATTAAAAAAAAAAATAATACACATAACAGGGAATCATGGAAGTCAATAGGTAAAAGATCACAATAATCAAAAAGAGGGACTAAATACAGGAGGCATTGAACTGCCAAATGGAGAGTGATACAAGGCGGTATAGAACCATACAAGTTAGGTTTTTACTTAGAAAAATAGGGGTAAATAATAAGGTAACCACAAAAAGGTATAACAACTCCATAACTCAAGATAACAGCCAAGAAAAACGTAACGACTAAACTAACATAAAGTCAAACACTATGAAAATGAGGATCTCACAATTTACTAAGAAAAACGCCTCAGCACAAAAAAGTATGTGGAAAAACGAAATTGTCAACAACAGACATGAAAAGGCATCAAAATGACAGCACTAAAACTTATTTATCTATAATTACCCTGAATGTAAATGGACTAAATGCACCAATAAAAAGACAGAGAGTCACGGACTGGATAAAGAAACACGATCCATCTATATGCTGCCTACAAGAGACACACCTTAGACTTAGAAACACAAACAAACTAAAACTCAAAGGATGGAAAAAAATATATCAAGCAAACAATAAGCAAAAAAGAAGAGGAGTAGCAATATTAATTTCCGACAAAAGAGACTTTAGACTTAAACCGACCACAAAGGATAAAGAAGGACACTATATAATGATAAAAAGGACAATTGATCAGGAAGACATAACCATATTAAATATTTATGCACCCAATGACAGGGCTGCAAGATACATAAATCAAATTTTAACAGAATTGAAAAGTGAGATAGACACCTCCACAATTATAGTAGGAGACTTCAACACACCACTTTCGGAGAAGGACAGGACATCCAGTAAGAAGCTCAATAGAGACACGGAAGACCTACTTACAACAATCAACCAACTTGACCTCATTGACTTATACAGAACTCTCCACCCAACTGCTGCAAAGTATACTTTTTTTTCTAGTGCACTTGGAACATTCTCTAGAATAGACCACATATTAGGTCATAAAACAAACATTTGCAGAGTCCAAAACATCGAAATATTACAAAGTATCTTCTCAGACCACAAGGCAATAAAACTAGAAATCAATAACAGAAAAACTAGGGAAAAGAAATCAAATACTTGGAAAATGAACAATACCCTCCTGAAAAAAGACTGGGTTATAGAAGACATCAAGGAGGGAATAAGGAAATTCATAGAATGCAACGAGAATGAAAATACTTCCTATCAAAACCTCTGGGACACAGCAAAAGCAGTGCTCAGAGGCCAATTTATATCGATAAATACACACATACAAAAAGAAGAAAGAGCCAAAAGCAGAGAACTGTCCCTACAACTTGAACAAATAGAAAGTGAGCAATAAAAGAATCCATCAGGCACCAGAAGAAAACAAAGAATAAAAATTAGAGCTGAACTAAATGAATTTAGAGAACAGAAAAACAATTGAAAGAATTAACAAAGCCAAAAGCTGGTTCTTTGAAAAAATTAACAAAATTGATAAACCATTGGCTAAGACTGACTAAAGAAAAACAGGAAAGGAAACAAATAACCCGAATAAGAAATGAGAAGGACCACATCACAACAGAACCAAATGAAATTAAAAGAATCATTTCAGATTACTACGAAAAATTGTACTCTAACAAATTTGAAAACCTAGAAGAAATGGATGAATTCTTGAAAAAACACTACCTAAACTAACACATTCAGAAGTAGAACAACTAAATAGACCCATAACAAAAAAAGAGATTGAAATGGTAATCAAAAAACTGCCAACAAAAAAGAACCCTGCCCCGGACGGCTTCACTGCAGGGTTCTACCAAACTTTCAGAGAAGACTTAACACCACTACTACTGAAGGTATTTCAAAGCATAGAAAATGACGGAATACTACCCAACTCATTCTATGAAGCCACCATCTCCCTGTTACCAAAACCAGGTAAAGACATTACAAAAAAAGAAAATTATAGACCTATATCCCTCATGAACATAGATGCAAAAATCCTCAACAAAATTCTAGCCAATAGAATCCAACAACACATCAAAAACATAATTCACCATGATCAAGTGGGATTTATACCAGGTATGCAAGGCTGGTTTAATATCAGAAAAACCATTAATGTAATCCATCACATAAATAAAACAAAAGACAAAAACCACATGATCTTATCAATCGATGCAGAAAAGGCATTTGACAAAGTCCAACACCCATTTATGATAAAAACTCTTACCAAAATAGGAATTGAAGGAAAATTCCTCAACATAATAAAGGGCATCTATGCAAAGCCAACAGCCAATATCACTCTAAATGGAGAGAACCTGAAATCATTTCCCTTGAGAACGGCAACCAGACAAGGATGCCCTTTATCACCGCTCTTATTCAACATCGTACTTGAAGTCCTAGCCAGGGCAATTAGGCTAGACAAAGAAATAAAAGGCATCCAGATTGGCAAGGAGGAAGTAAAGTTATCACTATTTGCAGATGACATGATCTTATACACAGAAAACCCTAAGGAATCCTCCAGAAATCTACTGAAACTAATAGAAGAGTTTGGTAGAGTCTCAGGTTATAAAATAAACATACAAAAATCACTTGGATTCCTCCACATCAACAAAAAGAACACCGAAGAGGAAATAACCAAATCAATACCATTCACAGTAGCCCCCAAGAAGATAAAATACTTAGGAATAAATCTTACCAAAGACGTAAAAGACCTATACAAAGAAAACTACAAAGCTCTACTACAAGAAATTCAAAAGGACATACTTAAGTGGAAAAACATACCCTGCTCATGGATAGGAAGACTTAACATAGTAAAATTGTCTATTCTACCAAAAGCCATCTATACATATAACGCACTTCCGATCCAAATTTCAATGTCATATTTTAAGGGGATAGAGAAACAAATCACTAATTTCATATGGAAGGGAAAGAAGCCCCGGATAAGCAAAGCATTACTGAAAAAGAAGAAGAAAGTGGGAGGCCTCACTCTACCTGATTTCAGAACCGATTATACACCCACAGTAGTCAAAACAGCCTGGTACTGGTCCAACAACAGACACATAGACCAAAGGAACAGAATTGAGAACCCAGATATAAATCCATCCACATATGAGCAGCTGATATTTGACAAAGGCCCAGTGTCAGTTAATTGGGGAAAAGATAGTCTTTTTAACAAATGGTGCTGGCATAACTGGATATCCATTTGCAAAAGAATGAAACAGGACCCATACCTCACACCATGCACAAAAACTAACTCCAAGTGGATCAAAGACATAAACATAAAGACTAAAACGATAAAGATCATGGAAGAAAAAATAAGGACAACCCTAGGAGCCCTAATACAAGGCATAAACAGAATACAAAACATTACCAAAAATGATGAAGAGAAACCCGATAACTGGGAGCTCCTAAAAATCAAACACCTATGCTCATCTAAAGACTTCACCAAAAGAGTAAAAAGACCATCTACAGACTGGGAAAGAATTTTCAGCTATGACATCTCAGACCAGCGCCTGTCTCTAAAATCTACATGATTCTGTCAAAACTCAACCACAAAAAGACAAACAACCCAATCAAGAAGTGGGCAAAGGATATGAACACATATTTCACTAAAGAAGATATTCAGGCAGCCAACAGATACATGAGAAAATGCTCCCGATCATTAGCCATTAGAGAAATGCAAATTAAAACTACGATGAGATTCCATCTCACACCAACAAGGCTGGCATTAATCCAAAAAACACAAAATAATAAATGTTGGAGAGGCTGCGGAGAGATTGGAACTCTTATACACTGCTGGTGGGAATGTAAAATGGTACAACCACTTTGGAAATCTATCTGGCGTTATCTTAAACAGTTAGAAATAGAACTAGCATACAACCCAGAAATCCCACTCCTCGGAATATACCCTAGAGATACAAGAGCCTTCACACAAACAGATATATGCACACCCATGTTTATTGCAGCTCTGTTTACAATAGCAAAAAGCTGGAAGCAACCAAGGTGTCCATCAATGGATGAATGGGTAAATAAATTGTGGTATATTCACACAATGGAATACTACGCATCGATAAAGAACAGTGACGAATCTGTGAAACATTTCATAACATGGAGGAACCTGGAAGGCATTATGCTGAGCGAAATTAGTCAGAGGCAAAAGGACAAATATTGTATAAGACCACTATTTTAAGATCTTGAGAAATAGTAAAAACTGAGAAGAACACATACTTTTGTGGTTACGAGGAGGGGAGGGAGGGAGGGAGAGGGTTTTTTATTGATTGATTAATCAGTAGATAAGAACTGCTTTGGGTGAAGGGAAAGAGAACACTCAATACATGGAAGGTCAGCTCAATTGGACTGGACCAAAAGCAAAGAAGTTTCCGGGATAAAATGAATGCTTCAAAGGTCAGTGGAGCAGTGGCGGGGAGTCTGGGGAACATGGTTTGAGGGGACTTCTAAGTCAACTGGCAAAATAATTCTAGTATGAAAACATTCTGCATCCCACTTTGAAATGTGACGTCTGGGTCTTAAATGCTAACAAGCAGCCATCTAAGATTCATCAATTGGTCTCAACCCACCTGGAGCAAAGGAAAATGAAGAACACCAAGGTCACACGACAACTAAGAGCCCAAGAGACAGAAAGGGCCACATGAACCAGAGACCTACATCATCCGGAGACCAGAAGAACTAGTTGGTGCCCGGCCACAACCGATGACTGCCCTGACAGGGAGCACAACAGAGAACTCCTGAGGCAACAGGAGATCAGTGGGATGCAGACCCCAAATTCTCATAAAAAGACCCTACTGAATGGTCTGACTGAGACTAGAGGAATCCCGGCGGCCATGGTCCCCAGACCTTCTGTTGGCACAGGACAGGAACCATCCCCGAAGACAACTCATCAGACGTGAAAGGGACTGGACAGTGGGTAGGAGAGAGATGCTGATGAAGAGTGAGCTAATTAAATCAGGTGGACACTTGAGAGTGTGTTGGCAACTCTTGTCTGGAGGGGGATGGGAGGATAGAGAGAGAGGGAAGCTGGCAAAATTGTCACGAAAGGAGAGACTGAAAGGGCTGACTCAATAGGGGGAGAGCAAGTGGGAGTACGGAGTAAGATGTATGTCAACTTATATGTGACAGACTGATTGGATTTGTAAACGTTCACTTGAAGCTTAATAAAAGTTAATAAAAAAAAGTTTTCAAAAAAATAAAGTTATTTTGAAAAAAGTAGATGATATTCAGTAACAGATGAATAAAGTAAGCAGAGAGATGGAAACTCTAAGAAAGAATGAAAAGAAAATAATGGAAATTAAAAATTAAAAAAAAGAGCCCCCTTCCTCTCACTGTACAACAGAAATAAAAATGTTCTTCATGCAAGCTCGGCTTTGCCTAGGAAAGAATCAGTGAACTTGAAGATATGAACAGAAACTTCTTAAACCAAACGGCAATATATATATATATAACAACAATAATGAAACAGAATATTGAACTGTGTGACAGTTTCAAAAGTTGTAACATAAATGTAACTGGCGTGCCAGAGGGAAAAAAAGGAAAGAATGCAGCAGAATATATTTCATGGTAAAATTGGTTGAAATTTTCCAAAATTATTTATTTATTTATTTTTTACCAAAGGACAGGTTCAGAAGACCGAGATAACACCAGGCAGGATAAATACCAAAATATCTACATCTATACTTTTCATATTTAAACTACAGAAAACCAAAGACAACAAGAAAATCTTAAAATCAGTTCAGAGGGGAGCCTTTTATGGAGAAAGAGTGATTAAAATTATGTACGATTTCAAAGCAAATCAGAAGACAGAGTAGTAATATACGTAAAGTATCAAAAGAAAGTAAACATCATCCTAAAATTCTACATACAGAAAAAATTATCCTTCAGAAGTCAACGAGAGATAGACTTTCTCAGAAAAACAAAAATTGAGAAAATTCATCACCAGTAGATCTGCCCTGCAAATAATGTTAAAAGCTCTTTAGGGAAATGAAAAAATTGTATACAATGAAGGCAAGAATGTCAGAGTAAGAAAAGTGAATACAAAATAAAATATTTTATTTTCTTGCTTTTAAGAAAGTCAAATTCAGATTAGTAGTAGAACTGTATACAAATGGAATAGGCAGCAGAGAATTAGTGGCGTGTTAAATTGTATTTGGTAGCTCAGCACTTTTTTTACTCTGAAGAAAACATGAAGGTATTTATTTGAAATAAAATGAATGGCCAACATCTACAAAGCCAGGGGAATTTTCTAATTATGGTAATATCTAATATTTATTATGTACTGTAGCACAGCACTCAGCTGCTAATCCAAAGATCGGTGGTTCAAACCCACCACCCACTCTGTGGGTGAAAGACGTGCCAGTCTGCTTTCATAAAGATTTATAGCCTTCGAAACCCAGTGGGACAGCTCTCCTCTGTCCTGTCGGGTTGCTATGAGTTGGGATTCACTCGATGGCAGTAGGTTTGGTTTGGTATGGTATTATGTACTCATTGTGTAAAAGGCATAGTATCCGGGGCACTACATGTTACTTCTCATTTAAACTTTACATAAACACCATGAGATAGGTATGCTTTTATTCCTTTTCTCCTTTATAAGAATATTAGATCTTAGAGATATTAAAGTAGCTTACTCAATGCCACATGGGTAGTAAAGCAGACAAGCTCGGATGGGGACATAGGCAATTAAATTCCACTGTGTTAGAGCCCTGGTGGCACCGTGGTTAAAGCGATTGACTGCTAACTGAAATGTTGGTGGTTTGAAGCCACCAGTGTCTCTGCAGGAGAAAGATATGGCAGTCTGCTTCTGTAGAGGTTTAGAGCCTTGGAAAGCCTGTGGGGTCACTATGAGTTGGAATCAACTAGATAGCACTAGATTTTTAATTTTGGTTCTTGGTCTCAATCATATTACCATACTGGCTTTGAGGTGCTGAGTATTTCGTGATTTATTATGTGCTATCTTCCTTCCAGACAAGAAGCATTTGAATTGTGGCATTGGCAAAGAATATTGAATATACAGCAGTCTGCAAGAAGAATGAACAAATCAGTCTTGGAGGAAGTATAGCCAGAATGCTTCTTATAAGTGAGGTTCCTCTTGCTTACTTTGGACACATCATCAGGAAAGGTTAATTGTTAGAAAAGGACATCATGTTTGGTTAAGTAGCGAGTCAGCAAAAACGAGGGAAACCCTCCAGAAAAGGATTGACATAATAGCCGCAACAATGGACTCAAACATACCAACAATTGTGAGGATGGCGTAGCACCTGGCAATGTTTCATTCTGTTGTACGTAAGGTTGTCATGAGGCAGAGTCAACTTGATGGGTGGCAACCAACAACAACAACACATTCCAGGCAAGAAGTAGATTTGATTGACATAGGCTCAGATGAGCATCACTGATTCTGAATGGTCTGCCTTCTTAGCTCGGGAGGAGGGCAGAACTCCCTGGTGCACTCACCTACTCTGCTCAGAGCCGGGCTGAGAAACAGGCACCTCTGGGCCTGCCTGCCCTTCACAAATATGGCCTCAGGGAGTTTTGTTTAGAAGCTCCTCCTCCAGAAGCATCAGCTAAAGAATAAATCCTTCATTCCTCATTTGGCTAGGTGTGAAAATATAGCGACCAAGGCAGGCTCAGGATTGCTTATGGTACACAGCTTGGTGAGTCTACTACAGCTTGGTGAGTCTACTACATCTTTTTTCCAGGCTGCAGCCAGGATGACAGACAGAGAAGATGGAAGGAGAGGATGTAGAAACGTCAGAAAGTAGAGGAGAACATAGGGTCTGAGACTAGGTTTATGACATAAACGAACTGATACGTTTATATGTGGCAGCAAAAATATCACTAATTCCTGTTTGAATTTGTATCTGTTCAGCCATTACAAGGTCAGATGTTCCAAACCAGGAAGATCTGATAATCGTTTTTTATTAGGATGAAGTTAAGGACAACAAAACAAAAACCCTAAATAAGTACTCTCAAGTCTTAAGTCTAGTGTTATTACAAGTAAATTGCTGTTGTTCTTAGGTGCTGCCCAGTAGATACTGACTCACCATGACGCCATGTGACAGAGTAGAACTGCCCCATAGGGGTTTCTAGGCTGTAATCTTTACTGGAGCAGATCGATAGGTCTTTCTCCTGTGGAGTCTCTGGGTGAGTTGGACTTGCCAATCTTTTGTTTAGCAGCTAAGTACTTAACTTTTGGGCCACCAAGGCTCTTATTATATGTAAAGGAAGTATAAACTAACCATAGAAATAGCTAGCACATTTCCGAGCACCACTTTATGCAGTGCAGATCAAGATTCAATCCACCATCAAGAGAGGGCGTGGTGCTGTATAAACAGTACAGCAGATGTGGACACTAGAAAATATCATGTTACATCTCTAGAAGTCACAAGGTTTTGCTAAGAAATTTCCTTGTCTTCTCTAACTCTTAAGATCCATGATTTTGAGTTTTCAGTTCTTTGGAGCAGGCGTCCTGTATCTCAAATATTTACTGTTTCCTGAAATGTAAATACTTCCCTCTATTATTGCCCGAAATATCCAAGGTAGGCAATAAAACTTGGGCCCTCTTTACTGATTATCATACAAGTTTTAAGTCTCTCTTAGAAGATGTTCTATAATAATTGGGATATATTTTATACATTTTTCTCCAAAAAAACTTATAAATTATTTCTTTTGTTATTTACTTGAGTGAATAACAGAATAAAAAGGTCACAGTTAAGTAATCACTGAATTGGACCACTTTGCATTCATTTAAAAAAAATTCCCTTAAAATATGTATTCATGTTTTCTGTAACTAGCATGGAAAGCTGAGTACTAGATTTTGGTGTCAAAAGATAATGTATCAAAGATGCCAATAAGATAAGATCTTTTTAACATTAAAGAGTTCACTGCCTAAAAATTAAAGAGATAGGTAAATACAATTTTAATTAATTTTGTTAAATGCAATTCTAAAGTTAACAGGTATGTAGAGGAGACCTACACTCTCACTATTCCAGTCTCTCCAAGTTTACATGGTATTTATTTCTTCTCTCTTTCTACCTGAAGCTACCACTGAGTCTCCCTATATTGCTTTTCTCTTCTTTCATAATCATACATGGCACACATTTGCGTGAAGTACTTCCTTTGTGATAAACTTGTGCTCTTTTTAAAAATCATCGACTGACTCTACTAAGGAGGAGATTGTAAGAAAAGCAGCTAAAACAAAACAAACAAAAAACAAAGAACTCAAAGGGATAAATTTTTCTTTTACCCTGAGAGAAAAGAGGGAAAGTTTATTTGAGTATCATTTAGCAGGTGTCTTTCATCAAGTGAAGCTTCTTTTATCCTTATCATGTCATTGTTCAGCTCAAGTTTATAGGCAGGGGCTTAAAAAAAAAGATGTGGTTAATGGTGTTATCTACCTCCTCTGCATTGCACATAAGTGAAAGATGTAGAGAGAGTTCCATAAATTCAACAAATGTGAAAAAGCATACATAATGCTGACAGACTGATTAAACCCCAATATCAAACTTGTAGCTGTCAAGTAAATTCTGACTCGTAGTGATCCTACAGGACAGAGCAGAACTTCCTCATAGAGTTTCCAAGGAGTGTCTGTGGATTCGAACTGCCAACCTTTTGGTCAGCTGCTGTAGCTCTTAACCACTACACCACCAGGGTTTCCACAGACTGATCAGTAAGGCTAAAAAGCAGAAGTTTCCCTTCTGGCATCACGATAAGGAGCTAAGTATTCTAAGCTCTGCTGAATAATAGAAAGATATGGAAAAACACACACACAAATTGTTTTTCCTTTGGAATTATATTAAAAACGGTTAAAAACGCTCTAGAGAACATTTAAAAACACATCTGAGGGCGAAACTGTTTAAATGAATCATCTTTAAACAATGATCCTCAAAGCTTTTAATGTAGTCATCTCCAAAGCAGGCTACATTCAAAATCGAGTGATACATGAAATTTTAATATGTTGTTTTTCTCATTTATGCACATTAGGTGCCAGTGGTTCAAATATACTTAGCCTCCTAACCAAGGCATTAAAGAGGAGATCAAGTGAAGAAAATATTGAAGATGCTGAACTATGAAGGACTTTCTGTCTTATAATATTTATGCAGCATATGATCTACTTCAGATATGATCTACTTAGAGCTAGTAAAATGTCCCAAATCTGAAGAGGGTCATTATAAGGCTCTCACTGTTATAGTGGAAAGCCAGGTAAAGCAAGATCCCCTCTTCCAATATTTGGAGGTTTTTCATCCTATTTTTTTTAGGCAAAGTAAATGTGACAGACATTCTTGGAACAGAAAAACTTGGTGTGCAATTGAAAGTCAAGGAAACTGAGTCAAAAGAAAAAAGGCTCCCCACCTCCCAAAAAGGTTTTGTTTAGATGCTTAATCACGATAAGCTTGGTGGTTTGAGAAATGTTTTCAGAGAGAGAGAAATAAATGGAAATTGGAGTGATTTTAATGGAGTCTTTTCATTGTGAGCCAGTATTGAGTGTGTCAGATGGCTGAAAAACGTGTGCTTCCTGCCAAGAACATGGAGTGGTAAGAAGGGAGACTAGAGGAATAGAAGGGGTATTCACCATTGGGTAACAGAAAATTACAATAGTACAGCACCAGGCAGTGATTCCCTCTGTTGCACAGAGGGTAATTATGGGTTGGAGCCCACTCAAGGGCACCTAACAACAACAACATCAAGGTTAAGTGAAACAATACTCTATCACAGGTCTTTCTGTGTGTGTGGGGGGGGGAGTACTCTTTTCCTGTTGGTTTGGTTTCCATTACTCTGAATTCTAGGTCAACGTCTTGCACTTTTAAACTTCAAATTTTGTAAACTTCAAATTTGTAAACTTCAAACCATAATTTTGTCTATTGAGAGTCGAAAGAATTCTTTAGGCAAAAAGAACTTCAAGAGGGGGTAATGTATGGTGGTCATCATCCATTCCAGTTTGTAACTTTGTCTCTAAGGAATCTCCTCTTGAGAGCCTTGAACATGTTTCTTGGCCTCTTAAAGCCATTTGTTTCTAATTTGAAAAAATAAATGTGCTAACATTATTTTCTTATTGTTTTTGTCTTGTGCTCATTGGTTATTCTGTACCCCATTTTAGAGATTACTGCCTCAGAATCACCAATTAATTGACGCTTAACTTCAACATTTTAACATACATTTTTAATTAAATTTTAAAAGCAAATATATTATTATTCACTTATTTAAATGTGTCCCAAGAGGTAAGTAAATATCTGTATTCAGAACAGAAACACTCAATCCATCCAGAGGTATTAATGGGTTTGAGAAACACCTTACTGTGAGGTTTGGTTTGCACAGAGGGATTCTACTGGTAACTCATCAATTTGTGATATTGAAGTTTAGGATTGAGACCTAATTGACAATCGTAATGGAAGATCAATATACTACTGATGAAATAAGGTAAAAATAAAAATGTATAAAATAAAATGGAAGAGGATCAAGTATGGTCATATTAAAATTTTAAAAATCAAGAATCATATTAATCTAAATATTTGAGACATCCATAAAAAGTGTACATGGACAGAGATATAACAATATGAAACAGTATAGATGAGGTTTGTGGTGAAGAAGATGGTTAAAAAAATGAGTAGTTACATAGGCATTAGTATTATTTTTTTTAATTTTCTGCAAATACCATGCTACTCATTCCATTTCTTGATCAATCAGTATTTACAAATATGGAGGGTGAACTTTAATGGCTGAGGTCCCTGGGTGGCTAGAACAGTTAACGTGCTCAGCTGCTAACAGAAAGTTTGGTGGTTCACATTCTGCCAGTGGTACCACAGAAAAAAGGCTTGGTGATCAACTTGCAGAAGATTACAGCCGTTGAAAACTCTACGAAGTGCAGTCCTACTCGGAAACTCGTGGGGTTGCTGTGTGTAAGAATCCACTCGATTGACAATCTGCTATCTGTAATGGCTTAAAAAAAATGAGAAATTTGCGTTGGTACATGTCACAATTGCTCAGATCTTTTTCTTGGGCCTCTGTCTTTGGCAGGTCCTAGAACTCTGCATATGTATATGATGTGTGTGTAAGTTTTAATTTTTAGGTAATTGAGAACTTAATTTTATAAAGACATAAGATGGAGTAATATCTCTGTCCCTTTTTAGGATTAATCTGAAAATATCAGGGTGACTGGTTCCTCTATAGTGGAATAGCAACCCTAACAACATGTTCATATGCCATTTTGGAGAAGATGTCCCTACCAAATGACAGCCAGTTTCACCCACCCTCCTTCCTACTGCTGGGAATCCCAGGACTGGAAAACATCCACATCTGGATCGGCTTTCCCTTTTGTGCCGTGTATTTGATTGCGCTCGTTGGAAACTTCACCATCTTGTTTGTGATCCAGACTGAGCACAGCCTCAACCAGCCCATGTTCTACTTCCTGGCTATGCTGGCTACCATTGACCTGGGCCTGTCCACAGCCACCATCCCGAAGATGCTCGGCATATTCTGGTTCAGCCTCAAGGAGATACTTTTTGATGCCTGCCTCACTCAGATGTTTTTCATCCACATCTTTACTGGCATGGAATCTGTAGTCCTCCTTGCCATGGCTTATGACCGCTATGTAGCTGTTTGTAACCCTCTTCGCTATAGCACAATCCTTACTGACAAGATAGTATCTCTCATTGGTTTTGGAGTAATTGGGAGATCTTTCCTCTGTGTATTCCCCCTTGTATTTCTCATCCTGAGATTACCTTTCTGTGGGCACTATGTCATCCCCCACACCTACTGTGAGCACATGGGTCTTTCTCGCCTGGCCTGTGCCAGTATCAGGGTCAACATTATATATGGGCTGGTAACCATTGCTATCTTGGGGTTTGACATCACGGCCATTGCCCTTTCCTATGTCCAGATTCTCCATGCTGTTTTCCATCTTCCCTCCTATGAGGGCAGACTCAAGTCTCCCAGTACCTGTGGTTCCCATGTCTGTGTAATTTTAGCATTTTACACTCCAGCCTTCTTCCCTTTTATGACTCACCGCTTTGGCCGAAATGTTCCCCGTTACATCCACATCCTTCTGGCCAATCTGTATGTAGTTATTCCACCTATGCTGAGCCCTGTCATTTATGGAGTCAGGACTAAGCAGATCCGTGAAAGAGTGCTCAGAATATTTCTTCAGAAATAAGGAATAAAAAGAGAACTCCAGCTTTTGTCTAAAGGATTAAAAGCAAATATATGTAAGTCTGAGGAAGGAGGAGAGGTCTTTGAAAGGGTAAATGAAATAAGGACATACTGATTAATGGAAAAGATGCTTTTTTGTTCATTTCATTCATTTAGTTGGTGAGAATAGAAACTTTGGAGTTTAAGTCTCAAGGTGGAGAACCAGTGGATATAATTATTTTGACAGTGAACATGAACTATATTCATAACACCCAGGGATCTAAGCCTTGCCTCTTTCCCTTTTGGCACCAGGTATTTCCCCATTCTCGTCTTCCTTCTTTTGTTGCATCTCCTTCCCTTCATTTACCACCTTGTTGTTGTTCTTCTTCTTCTCTGCCTCTTTCTTAATCCCTCCTTCCCAAAATTTTCTGCTCTATTGGACTTTCATGTATTTGTTCCCTTTTTTCTCTCTAGCTTCCTACCTTCATTTATGATTTTATTTCATACACTTTTAAAGTATAAAAAACTATGTAGTAGTTGATTTCCTGTGTAACTTGATTGAGTTACTAGATCATCTGATTTGATAAAAAAAATTTTCCATTATGATCTAAGTGCCCAAAATGAGGAACTCTCCACAAGAGTCATGGCGGTCACATGGAACAAAATACCAATACAGACAAAGATCAATATTGAAGAGCTATATCAGGAGGATTTTGATACAAGAAGGTATAAGTAAAGGCAAGAGACCTGAGGACTAAGCAGAATGTTGTTGTTAGGTGCTGTCGAGTGTATTCCGACTCATAGTGACCTTATGTACAACAGAACGAAACACTGCCTGGTCCTGTGCCGTCCTCACAATCCTTGTTATGCTTGATGCCATTGTTGCAGCCACTGTGTCAATCCATCTCATTGAAGGTCTTCATCTTTTTCACTGACCCTCTACTTTATCAGCATGATGTCCTTCTCCAGGGACTGATCCCTCCTGATAACATGTCCAAAGTATGTGAGATGAAATCTCCCCATCCTTGCTTCTAAGGAGCATTCTGATTATACTTTTACAAGACATATTTGTTAGCACTTTTGGCAGTCCATGGTGTATTCAATATTCTTCACCAATACCACAATTCAAAAACATCAATTCTTCTTCAGTCTTCCTTATTCATTGTCCAGCTTTCACATGCATATGAAGAGACTAAAACCACCATAGCTGGGGTCAGGCACACTTTAGTCTTCAGGGTGACATCTTTTTTTTTTTTTTTAACATTTTAAAGAGGTCTCTAGTTGCAGACTTGATCAATGCAATGCATTATTCTTTGATTTCTTGACTGCTGCCTACATGTGTGTTTTTGTAGATCCAGGTAAAATGAAATCCTTGACAATGTCAATCTCTTCTCTGTTTACCATAATGTTGTTTATTGGTCCAGTCATGAGAATTTTTGTTTTCTTGGAGTGAAGGTGTAACCTATACTGAAGACTGTGGTCTTTGATCTTCATCAGCAAGTGCTTCATGTCCTCTTCACTTTCAGCAAGCAAGGTTGAGTCATTTGCATAACGTGGGTTGTTAATGAGTCTTCCTCCAATCTTGATACCTTGTTCTTCTTCATATAGTCTAGATTCTTGGATTGGTTGCTCAGCATACAGACTGAATAAGTATAGTGAAAGGATACAACTCTGATACACACCTTTCCTGACTTTAAACCAAGCAGTATCCCCCTGCTGTTTGAACAACTGCCTCTTGATCTATGTTCCTCGTGAGCACAATTAAGTGTTCTGGAACTCCCATTCTCCACAATGTTATCAATAATTTGTTATGATCCACACAATTGAATGCCTTTGCACAGTCAGTAAAACACAGGTAAACATCTTTCTGATAGTCCCTGCTTTCAGTGAGGGTCCATATGACAGAATGTTAAGAGATAACTATTACAGCATAAAAAGTTCTCCTATTCTGGTTTTCCTCTTACTTTTGTGACCACTTTTTTTCAGTTTTCTTTAGATGCTTCCCTTCATCTACACTCCTTTCCTTCATGGTTTGATATTCCCAAGTTCAATCTTTGTAACTCCAGCTACATTCTCACAGACATCGAAGTTCCGCATATACAAACGTAAACATCCACTCCACTAAAAAAAAAAACAAACAGTTTCTTACATGATTTATAGAGGCATTATTGATTTAGAAGTCAGTTCTGGATGTGCTTTTGTTCATATCAATTATCAATTTGATTTGAAACAGCATTTCAGAATATTTGTCCGTAAATAAGGAATGGAAAAAGAACTGCAGGGTTTGTCTAGTCATTTTTAAAATAATTTCTCAGTTGCCTGGTGTTATTTGTACACTTTGGTTGAGAATTAACTTGCCTCCCCAAATTGGCTGTAGGTTTCTTAAGAAAACATAGAATCTATGAAGTGAAGTATGTTGACAAGCAAATACATACAAATCTATGAAATATTCCTGGGTCTGAATAGGTAGAGGTTAGTTCTGTTAACAGAGTAAATCACCACCCATGGAAGCATCATACATAAGTTACTGATTTATGTAGGTTCTATAACAGGACTTTCATGAAGGGAAAATATTGCGAGGATTATAAGACAGGTTTGATAAAACCTTGTGTTTATATATCCACATGTAGGTTAGAGCACTATCATTAATAAAGAGGGTGAAATGGGGACCAAGGATGGTCAAGGGGAATAGATGAGGTCGTGTATCACTTTTTCATGGCAAAGCATTTGGTATTTAATCGGCAATAATTAGGTCTGTATCATTGTAAATTGTTTCAACTGTGATCTAGGGTCAAATTGTATTTGTTGTGAGAAGAGATAATAGAAACCAAAAGTTTAATACTGGATCTGACACATAAGCTCAACTTAAAATGCAAAATATCATTATTTTCATGATCTCAGAATCCATGCTTCTTTTGGTTGAAGATTATTGCTTTTACATTATTCCCATATAATTGGAAAATTATTTTCTGTTTTATTTTTAGTTAAAACTATATGTAAGTAGATGTTCTACTGTCCTGTGAAGTACCATGATGCCCTTTAAAGACTGATGGTCAGGGGTGAAAGAGAGGTGGCCAAATATTTATTTGAAACCAGGACGATCTTAAATCTGTGATTAATAAAAAAAAGAAAGAAATCATTTGAAATTAGGTAATAACAAATGCTTCTAAAACAATCATTGTGTATCAGACACTGTTCCAAACACTACATATATTAACTGAAATAACTTTCATAACAATCCTATGATTTAGGTGCTATTTTGATTCTTGTTTAACAGTTGGGGAAACTTAGGGACAGAGACATTAAGCACTTTGCCCAAGGTCACATAACTACTAATATGTTGGACTTGGATTTCACACCAGGCTGTGTGGTTCCACAGTTTGTGTTTTACAACTATGCTATAATGTAGAAATATGTATGATATTTTAAAAATTACTCTAAAATATTTTATTTGCATTGGAAATTTTACATGACTCAGTGTTAAGTAAAGAATGTTATAAAGTTATATACAGTATGCAAAATATCAAGAAAAATAATACTTTTGCAATTAAATTGATGAGATAGTAAATTATTTATACCCAGATAATGACATTTGTTTTTTATATATTACTGATTTTATAGAATGTCTACTGCTGAGAATATGTAATCTTTATTATTACAAAATATCACTAAGCCACAAAAAATTAAGAAGAAAAAAACACTAAAAGAAAATAAAACTGAATATCTAATGTTTCATTATAGCTTTCTTTCCACATCTGTCTGGTCTCTTTTAAACTTCACTTATACAATAAAGACTGTTAATGCCAAGGTACCTAAATACACATGACACCTTTTATTTTCATTATGAATTGTTAATAATTACTATTTTATTTCTAATTTACTAATAAAAATAAAACGTGGAGCAATCCTTAAATTCATATTAAAAAAATAAAAACTATCATATAATCTCATTAACTCTACCTTCAAAACAGAGCCAAGAATCTGAGTATTTTCATCCACTACTCTCTGGCAAATGTTGTCCAAGCCATCATCACTTCTTGCCAGCCTTTCTGAAATAGCCTATTACTTGATTTCCCTGTGCTTATCTTGCTTCATCTATCCCCATACTCTATTCTCAAAACAGCAACCACAGTCATCCTTTTCAAACATAAGTCGTATAATGCCATTGTTCTCCACTCTCAACCTTCCAATGGAAAACCATCTATTTGCAGTAAATTCTCATCTGTTTATTGCAACTGGCTCTCCTTATTTCTCTGATTTCTTCTCCTGTTGTAACTCTTCCCTGTATTCATCCTACTCCATTCCACACAGAACTCCTGCTGTTCTTTGGACATAGTAGTTATGGTCCATGAATAAGGAAGACCGAAGAAGAATTACTGCCTTTGAATTGTGGTATTGGCAAAGAATATTGAATATATACCATGGACTGCCAAAAGAATGAACAAATCTGTCTTGGAAGAAGTACAACCAGAATGCTCCTTGGAAACAAGGATGGCAAGACTGCATCTCACATACTTTGGACATGTTGTCAGGAGGGATCAGTCCCTGGAGAAGGACATCATGCTTGGTAAGGCAGAGGGTCATCCTAATAGAGGAAGACCCTAGATGAGATGGATTGATACAGTGGCTGCAACAATGGGCTCATGTACAGCAACAATTGTGAGGATGGTGCAGGACCAGGCAGCGTTTTGTTTTGTTGTGCATAGGGTTGCTGTGAATCGGAACCGACCGTCGGCATCTAACAACAGCAACAACCGTTATGCTCCTGTCTCAATACGTTTTCACTAGCTATCCCCTGGAATGCTCTTCCATAGTTTATCCATGTGGCTTGCTCCTTAAACTCATATCATTTCTCAAATGTGACTTTCTCAGTGAAGCTTTTCTTGATTACTCTATTAAAATCTAAATCCTCACCCTGTTTTATGGATTGAATTGTATCCATCCAAAATATATGTTGAATTCCTGACCTTCTGACCTTTGTACCTTTGGGTATGATCCTGTTCCAAAATACAGTTTTACTCGTGTTATGTTAAGGAGGGAATGCCAGCATAAGGTGGATCTTAAACTTAATCACTTCTGAGATATTTCCTGCCTGTGTTAAGTAAACTTGAAATGTTTAAATATCGGGAACACATTCCAAAATTGATGAAATTATTAGACATCGAAAGCTCAGTCATGAGAATTTGCTGTAGAGAGTATGAACAAATATAGGAAGGACCAAAACAAAGAAGACATCCACTGTGCTAAAGGTCTCCTGCACTTAACTTTCACATATTTTTCAAATCATGACAGTCTCTTCTCCTGTTTTTTTTTTCTGTTATCCATTACTACATAATTTTATTTTTCCAAGATCTGTCATTTTTATCTATACTTTTCATTACATATATTCTATGATACATGGCATTTTTTTCTAATCCTAAGGTTTGAATGCAGTCAATTGTGCTAGATTACTGAGTTTCTCATGGCACTTTTTTCTTCCTCTCTCAATATAATCAAGATGTTTTAATCAGTCAATTTTCCAAACAGTTTAATGCTGAGAATACAATGATGATTAGACCAGTTCCCCTGATCTCAAGGAATTTATGTAGTTTCAAATTATTTTGCTAAAATGTAACATAGCAAAGGTGCAATGGATGTGATTGCAAACATTTGGAGAATGGTGAATAAATTAATTCAGCTGAGGTACAGGGTAGACAATCAAAGAAGCTGAGCATTTGACCTGGGTTGGGAAGGATGTCTAGGTTTCAACTTAGGCTAAAACAATGTTCCACGGTGAGTGAAAATATGAGGGAACAGGAATTATGACAGCTCTGGTTATGTTTGAAGTGCAGCCAACCCTCGGGGTCCCGCACCAGTCGGTTCCGCACCCACGCAGATTAGAAAATATTCTGAAATAAAAAGTTCCAAAGAGCAAAGCTTGAATTTGCCATGCTGTGAGCACTACACTGAATCCACATGAATGAAGTCATGTATAGACATACCCTGCTGTAGCCTCCTCTTATTTCACAGATCCTCAATCTCCAGCACTTTTCTTTGAGCATTGTTCACCTAAGTCTCATTCATTTGCTACTTGAGTCGTGTGCACCCTTAGTTTAGTGCAAATTGCTAGAAGAAGTTTCAGGCTACTAAGAGGTGGCTAGCTAGTTATATGTAAAGTTCTACAGCTTCAAGAAATTCAAGAACTTCAAGATCACAGCATCAGCCTTTCCAGAGAGCTCAAGAAAGTCAGAGAAAAGAAAGGCTATCTTCCACAGCAAGTCTTCAATTGTGATGAAACAACTATTTACATAACATTTACCTTGTAGTGAGCATTATAAGTAATACAGAGATGATCTGAAGTATATGGGATGATGTGTGTAGGTTATATGCCATTTTATACAAGAGACTTTAGTATCCACAGTCCTGGAACCAATCCCCTGAGGAAACTGAGGGACAACAGTATTTCATTTATTGAATGATATCTTTAGAAAAGGTTTCAGGAGGTAATAAAACTGATTAAGAGGAGAAATGACGCTTGCCATGGTAAAGAATGTAAGCTTTTCATCATAATAAAGCGTTGTATCACCTCTTGTGTAGCCAAATTACTTAACCTTTCTGAGTTTATATTTTTTCATTTCATATATCAGGATAATAACAGTAACCATTAGAGTTGTTCAAATGTTTTTTAATATACTTATTGCACAACACATACTATAGTACATGCTACATTAAAAAAAAACACTAAAAACTAATGTTTTTTTATTTACCATAAATTTTGAGACAGCTAAAAAAAAAAAAATTTTTTTTTTAATGTTCTGAGACATCTCCATAAAACAGCATTTTCTTCACTTCAAGCCTTCACATACTCTTTCATTTTTCCACATTCGATTCAACAATTAACAGTTTTACTATATTATGCCTACCATCAAGTACAGTTTTAAGAATATTTCAGTCCTGCCTCAGTCATACAACTGCAAGGAACTAGAATCTTCCAAGAACCTAAATGAGCAGATTCTTCTCCAAATCTCCAGATGAGAGCCCAGGCCAGTTGATACCTTGATTCTGGCTATAGGAGACCCTAAGCAGAGAGCCCAGAGCTTCTGGACTTCTCACCTATATAACTGTGGGGTACTAATGGCTGTTTTATTTTTTGTTTGTTTGTTTCATTTTGTTTTTTTAAACTCTGGGGTTGTGGTAATTTGTTATCATGCCGCAATAGAAAACTAATACAGCTGTGGCCTTTTCACCTCTTATGCTTTCTATGGGACATAGTTCCTGAGTTATTGTAAGTACTCAACAAATGTTTGTCCATGGAATATTAGATTACTTCTTCAATTTCTGTACTTACCCTTCAAGAAAAGCCTTCTTTTCATTATTTGTTATGGATCTTACTGATGAAACTTTAGGTTTGCAAAAACTCAAAGAAACATATTTCTGTATCATTATCTAGAGACACTACTGCTGGTTTCCTCTGTATATTCAGATTTTTAAATAAGCCAGTTCAAAGGTACCTTGATATAATTCCTGATATACCTCACACTATCTAGTATATCTAAATTATATGTAAGTAAAGTTTCAATTCTAAAGTTAAAAAAATAAAAGAATATTTCAGTCCTGTACAAGAGATTAAATTAATTAACTTTATTGTAATGTTTTTATTATGCTGCTCATTATATTACCATACCACCACCTGTCTGCCATTTTGTTGTTCTGTGGTGGCTTGCCTCTGGCTATCGTGCTGAAACCTATACCACTGGTATTTTAAATACCGGCAGGGTCACCCCTGATGGTTTCAGTAGAGCTTCCAGGCTAAGACAGGTTAGGAAAGAACACCTTAGTCATCTACTTTGGAAAATGCTCATTGCTGTCGAGTTGATTGTGACTCATAGAAACCCTATAGGACAGAGTAGAACTGTCCCATAAGGTTTCCAAGAAGCGCCTGGTGGATTTGAACTGCCTACACTTTAGTTAGCAGCCGAACTCTTAATCACTATGCCACCATGGTTTCTGCTTTAGAAAATAGTCAATAAAAACCCTATGGATCACAGCAGATATATAGTGCTGGAAGATGAGACCTCTTGGTTGGAAGGCACTCAAAATACACAGTGGCTAAAACAATGGCCCTGAGCATACCAATGATTGTGAAGATGGTGCAGGACCAGGCAACATTTTGTTCTGTTGTACATAAGATTACCATGAGTCAGGGACAGCTCAGGCAATTAATAACAACAACATACTAATGAGCAATGCAGAAGGGGAAAATCATGGTGTGATAGCAATCCATGATGTTTCAGTTCAGAAACACTTCATAAGTTATGAGACTAGTAAATATAGATAGTTGTGATGCTGATTTGATAGAAGAAGATAATTTAATGATGGTGAAATAGATAAGTGACATAAGTTTTTACACCAAGAAAAAACTAGAAACCAAGCTAAAAGTCTCTGAAGGCAAACAGGAATAAAAGCATTAAATAATCACAGAGTCAAGTTATAGGAGAACAGTAACACAGAGAGTTAAGTCTAGCAAGTAGGATACCATTATCTCTAGGGGAAATGGACAATTACAAAAGAGCAAGTTGAGAGGATGAAAGGCTGAGCAGAAATTTGTACAGAGTTATTGGACAGGGGTGATTAAAATTGGAAATCAGCATCTGGGAAACAACCCAGGTGTTGGACCTGAGCCCTGCCGGGCTAAACCACAGGAGTAAGGAAGATGCCAAATGGTTCAGCCCCTACAGAGGCTGAAGTGATTCAGGAAACCTGAGTCCTCTAGTCTTCTACAAGAAAGCAAGAATGAAGATGTTTTGAAGGAATATGACATTCCTCTAAGTCTCAAAGAACGTCTGTATTTTTAATATACCATATCTAGAACAACCTAAAAAATCCAGTTATACAATGAGACAATAATAATAATAATATATCAAAAAGAGAAAACATAAGCAATAGATTTATATGCACAGGTCATATGTATAACAGAGAAAACAGATTTTTAAAATGTATGTATTTAAATTACAGAAAATAAAATATTAAAATTATTGGCAGAGATTTGGAACTATGGTAAAATAAAGGATTTAGGAAAATATCTCAAAATAAAACAGGTTGGTTTAACCACATATTAGACACAGGTTAAGTGAGAATTAGGAAAATAGAATATGAGTTATAAAACATGTACCTAGAGTTTCAGATACAAAAGGGTGGGAATTTTAAAATGTTGATAGAGTAATGGAGAGAATGAAATCTATCTGTGAACTTGTAAGTCAAATAGGAAAACACATAGAAAATGGAATGGGGGAATATTTATGGAAAAAATGACTAAGCATTTAGTGAAACTTTCAAAAGAAATTAAGTAAAATATTCAATAAGGAATAAAAACTTAAAAAAGAAAAATACAAATAAATCCACACCACAAAAGATATTATAAATGCAAACAAAGGGAAAAGATATATTATCTTTAAAACAGCAACGTTAAAATTGACACCTGACACCTCACCAAAAAAAGGAAAGCCAGAATGCAAGAAAATGATATTTTCAAAGTTCTTAAAGAAAGGACAAACCAAAAATCTAAGTTAGGATTCTATAACATCAAAATGACTTTAAAATAAAGATGAAATAAAGCCATTTTTAGGCAAACAAAATTTATTACCAGCAAAATAATATCAAAGGAAGTATCAAAGTTTATTTCTCAGGCATGAGTAAGATTGTTACAAGATAGGAGTTTAGAGATCAGGGAGGAATGAGTAACAATGGGGAAGTAAATATGCACAACCGTTGAAATGAGCACTGACTATATAAAACAATAACTATAATGTGTTTAAGGTTTAAACTTTATAAGAAGCAAAATGCTCCACCAATATTATATGTAAGAAAGTGGGTAAATGGGCTAAAATTGTTCTAAGATCCTTTCTTCACCCAAAGAGGTAATACTACTAATTTATATTAGACGTTGTTTGTTTGACAAGTTATGTGGGGATCTCTATGACAGTGGCTAAAATAAGTGTAAAATGATGTATAAAATCAAAGCAAAGGGGTATGCTGTAGTAACAATAAGAAAATAATCCTAAAATGGAAAATCATCGTTGTGACAATGGCTCACAGGTCATGTGGGTGTAACAGACTGTAAATATATAAGGTAAGATATTAGATAGAAAACACGAGTAACTATCTTAAATGTACATAAGTAGTCTATTTTTAAAAGTAAAAAAAAATTTTTTAAAGTAGCACATTTAAAAGACAAAAACTGTTAGATTGCCTTAAATAGGAATTCAATGCTGCTTTATTTTTTTGTAAGGGGAGGCAAATAAAATATAATTATATAAAAAATGCTAAAAGGAAAATATGGATGTTTATAAGTTAAGATGGCTGATCAATTTTAAACTCTGTAAATTCAACAAAATCAGGAAAGCAACATAGTCACCATTGTATTCCTACTATACTGCACTTCTGAAAAAAAAGAGACACTTTAAAAATGATCTTAATTATATTGGGAGAAGAAAAAAAGCTCCACGAAAAACCAATTAATCTAGCAACAATGTGTCCATTCAAATCTGTTGATATCAAAACATCAAAAAGGCATTGAAACGAATAAAATGGTCAAATAAAAGGAATAGAATATGGTCAAGAGAATGTAGCAAAAGTAATAAGAAAAGTAGTTGGAAATACAAATGGGAATTTGGTGCATTGAAATACTTATAGAAGGCAGCAATCATAAATACCCACTGAATATGTTTCTATAACAAATCATTTCTCTGCCTAAAGTTCCATAAAAGTGCATACCGAATCTCATCCATATCGAATAATACTCCTCGTGTTTTCCTTTTTTCTACATTAATATTTTCTTCACATGGTCATAAATCTGCTTGGTTCTGACTCCATAGATAACAGGATTGAGCATCGGTGGCACTATGACATAGAGATTGGCCAGAAGTATGTGGATACAGTGGGGGACATTCTGGCCAAAACGATGTGTCATAAAGGAAAACAGGGCTGGTGTATAGAAGGCAAGAATTACAAAAACATGTGAACCACACGTTCTGAGAGACTTGAGGCGGGCTTCATAGGAAGGTAGATGGAAAACAGCACTGAGTATTTGGACATAGGAAATAGTAATGGTTATGATGTCAAACAGGAGATTACAAATGGCACATAAACCGTAAATAATATTGATCTTGATACTGGCACAAGACAAGCGAGCAAGACCCATGTGTTCGCAATAGGTGTGGGGGATGATGTGATTCCCACAGAAGGGCAATCGTATAATAAGAAATATAAATGGAAACACAAAAACAAATGACCTCACTAATATGCCAAGACCAATGACAGAAACAACCTTGTTAGTGAGAATGGTGCTATATCGGAGTGGGTTGCAGATGGCCACATGGCGGTCATAAGCCATTGCCAAGAGAACTGCTGATTCCATAACTGTGAAGTTGTGGATAAAAAACATCTGGGTGAGGCAGGCATTAAAAATGATCTCTCTAAGGTTGAACCAGAAGATACCGAGCATCTTAGGGATGGTAGCTGTGGAGAGGCCCAAGTCAATGGTGGCCAACATGGCTAGGAAGTAGAACATGAGCTGATGGAGGCTGTTCTCAGCCCGGATCACAAACAGAATGGTGATGTTCCCTAAGAGTGCAATCATGTACACAGCACAGAAGGGAAAGCCGATCCAGATGTGGAACGTTTCCATTCCTGGGATTCCCAGCAGCAGGAAAGACGAGGGGTGGAATTGAGTGTCATTGATAGGGAACATTCTATATGGTAATGCATAAGTTTCAGTTGTCAGAAATGTGTGCTCACCCAGTCTGCAAGGCACCAGATATAATCCTGCAGTGTCAGAGACGTAAAGATAACATAATAACATCATAAAATTATGTACATTCTCTTCTGCAGACAATTCCATCAACTTGAAATTTATTATGTACAGAGCACTAGCTATAAGTGAAATCTCAAGGATAAGGCCCTAAAGAAAATTGTATAGTGAATTAAAATAAAATGTTCTACACGGTACTTTCAATTTTGCTAGCATCCTCTTTTCTGTTAGTTTAATAAAAAAGTCTTATCACTGATACTACACAAAAATTTTTCCTGAACATTCCATTCTTTAGTTATCTTCTCTAATCACCAACATCATCACTAACAAAATCCCTTTTAAATTTTGAATAACTTGATATTCTCCTATCCCCTAAATATAAAACCAAAAAAAAAAAAAGAATACCCTTTGCTGTCAAGTCAATTCCAACTCATAGCAATCCTATGGCACAGAGTAGAACTGCCCCATAGAGCTTCCAAGGAGCGCCTGGTAGATTTGAACTGCCGACCATTTGGTTAGCAGCCATAGCTGTTGACCACTACGCCACCAGGGTCTTAAATATAGAGGTGGCCATTATTTTCGGTTGATTGAATAACAGTACACAGGGATTAACATACAAGATGTATAATAAATATTCAATAAATGTGCAGGCTGGTAAAAATTTATACCAAAATGTTAAAAATCATTTTAAATAATTAAAATTGGTCCTCTTTTAATATTTGATCATTACAGAATACCACAACCCATTTGTCACTTTCTTGTACCGTGATGGCTTGTGTGTTGCTATGATGCTGGAAGCTGTACCACCAATATTTCAAGTACCAGCAGGGTTACTCAAGATGGATAAGTTTCAGAAGAGTTTCCAAACTAAGACTAGGAAGAAAGGCCTGTTAGTATACTTCTGAAAAGTAGCCAAATAAGCCCTGGGTTTCATGACACAATATTGTCTAGTATAGTACTGGAAGATGAATCCACTGTGTTAGAAGACACTCAAAACACATAGTAGCTGAAACAGTGGACTTGAATATGCCAACTACCTTGAAGATGGTGCAGGACTGGGCAACATTATGTTCTGTTAGACATGGGATCACCGTAAGTCAGAGCTGACTTGAGGGCAACAACAACAAATCAGTAGTCTCAAAGCCTGATTCTAGAACTCAGAGCTTTCCAAATATTCATATAGGCTATTAGGAAAATAAAGGAGCCCTGAGGTCTTTATCAGAATGCATTATATATTTGGGGACCTGGTATTTGCCACTGTGCCAAACATTCACGGAAATGATTCTGATTATACAAATATTCACTATGTTCAAACAGGGAATTGCATTTTATTTATTTTAATGAAATTTAATGAGATAATTACATATGGAGTTATGAGAAATGATACAGAAACATCCCTTGTAATTATAATCACGTTTTCATAAAACTACTACAACTTAAATACTTCTAAAATTTAATTTCTCACCGTGCCTTTGACAAACCCAATCCTAAATTTAATTTTACTTTTGCTGTTGTCTGTCTAAACAAACATCATTACCATTCAATGAATTGTACAATTCAGACATATGAAAATCGTCTTTTCCCTTCTCCACCCATTTGAATTGAAGCCTTTGAATTATGGTGTTGGTGAAGAATACTAAGCATACCATGGACTGCCAGAGAAAAAACAAATCTGTCTTAGAAGGAGTAGAGCCAGAATGCTCCTTAGGAGCGAGGATGATGAGACTTCCTCTCATGTGCTTTGGACATGTTACCAGGAGGGACCAGTCCCCGGAGAAGGACATCATGCTTGGAAAAGCAGAGGATCAGCAGAGAAGAGGAAAGCCTTCAACAGGGTGGATTGACAATGTGGTTGCAACAATAGGCTCAAGTGTAACAACTATTGTGAGGATGTCACAGGACAGGGCAGTGTTTCATTCTGCTGAACATATGTCTCTATGAGTCGGAACCAACTTGATGGTACCGAATAACAACCATCCATTTGAAGAAAAATACTGTTGATCAATAAAATAAGTACATTTGTCTCCACCCTAATGGGATTGGTTTAAACTATAGTCGTTTCTTTGGTTGATTGTTGTTTGTTGTTGGTTGATTACAGGACAGTATTTTCTAATGCTTAAGAGTCTGCAGTCAGACTAATTGTGCTGTAGCCCAGTTTCACTATTTTCTCTGTTGTCAAAGGAAAATAAATAACAGGAATTGCTTATTAGCTGTGTGACCTTTCACAAGGAAGTTAACACCTATAATCCTCAATTTCTTTATCTGTGAAATATAAATAATAGAGATATACAACCCTTTAACTAATCGTTAATGTTAAAACAGATAATCTCTTTAAAGCACTTCAAATTATATTCTGTAGACATTGTTATCCATCGTTCTTTAGACAGCAGGCAGACTGATTTTTCTAAAATGCCCACCAAATGGATTCAGGCTGAAATCCAAATGCTTTCAGTAGTATTAGGTCCCTTTCTAATTGTGACCCTCTTCATTCCCCAAGCTTCATCCTTAGTCTTCTTTTCCCAAAGCTTGCCCCTTGTCTTCTCACCTTCTCTTCCATCTCCCCTCCTCTTTACCTTTGTTCATCAACAGGACCTAATGGTGCCCAATAGGCTGAGATACAGGGAAGACTCACCAGACTGAGCACCAGGATGGAGTCCTCTCTCCGTTTTGTCTTCCTCTTCTCAGTCTTTATGAAGACACTGCTCTTTGCCTGCGAAGAGCTTTCAAAAGAAAATTCCCTAGAGCTAGTTTTGTAAAGGCCACTGACTCTGAGAATTCTAGTTTCTAATCTGGCTCTGAGTCGGGGACGGAAAGGCATTGGGGAGCTGTCAGCCAACAGCTGACCTGTGGTGCTCTGTCCCCAGTGTGTGTGTGAGAATGCATGGCATCTGAAACAAGAGCTCCAGGTAGGATCAGCCCTTCTCACCAACACTACCAGGGTTTTTCCTCCTATCCCTAAAACCTTAGGTTTTGTTGACTAGAGATTCTGATTCCCAGGGGGTGATTACATTCACCAAGAAATGCAGGAAGGGTCAGGAGGAACTTGAAGCTGTTATTAGTACCTAGTCTGATTAGGTGGAGCCCTGGTGGTCCAGTGGTTAAGCCTTTGGCTGCTAACCAAAAGATCAGCAGTTCGAATCCACCAGGTGCTGCTTGGAAACACCGTGGAGTAGTTCCACTCTGTCTTGTAGTGTCGCTATGAGTCAGAACTAGCTTCATGACAATGGGTTTTATGGGTTAGTCTGATAGGGCACTTCTTACTATTGCCACGGGGTCAATTCTGATTCATTGCGACCCATGTGTGACAGAGGATCCACGTGTTACTGGGAAAATCTATAAGATTTTCTTGCTGTAATCTCTATGGAAGCAGATTGCCAGGCCATTCTTCATGGTGCCACTGAGTAGGTCAAACCATCAAATTTTAGGTTAGTAGTTGAGTGCAAATCATCTGCACCACCGAGGGACAAAGACAAGTAAAGGATTTGCTCTACAGGTGGTGGTAATTAACCCTAATTTTCATAAGAAGCCAGAATTGCTGCTACATAAGAGGGACAGAGAGATGTATGTCTGAAATTCTGGGAAATCATTGGGATATTTCTTGATGCTTCCATGCCCAATGATTGCAGGCAATGGGCAATTGCCAACCCCACAGCCTAACTAGTGGCACCCACCATGCAAACAACCCAGATTGTTGGACTTGCCAGCTCTGGGTCACGAAAATCTAGAATGGGTAATGGAGGGGGAGGGAGATGAATAATAATAATTACTCCCTTATTACCCTATGTATGAGCAAGGAATGCAGTTTACTTCACTAAACTTCTGCCTTGATTCTTAGACTACTTTTTTTTTTTTGCTAACTTGAAGAAGACTCTATGACTAAATAGACTGGTACTCCCACTCTTGGAAAACAAGTGAGAACATCTTGTTTTCACAAAAACTTGGCCCCATGCTGTAGCATGGATTCCAATATAATGCAAAAAAAGAAAAAGTCGGTTTGAGTGGTACAAGGAATGTACTGCATAAGGAACCTCTGTCCTTGTTTTTCTGAATAGTTTTCTCACCACTTTTTTGTTCCATCCACCACTGCAGCAACCAGCACGGTATGTGCTCCATCTCACTTCACACAACTGCAACCAGAAATAGCCACACCTTTTACCTGAACCAAGCACCTTATGTCTCACATGTCATAGCTTCTTTGTTGGTGACATCTTGGGACTACCCCCAGTGCTTAAGGGCAGTCAGGAAGTCTGGAGGAAATCATGCCAGTGCAACTAATTCGGCCAATTGGAGGCAGGCTTGGCTGCTTAAATCACTATCTGTTTTCACCACTTTTGTCTCTATTGTACAATCATGAGAAGAACTCTCAGGTGATTGTCTCAGAAATTGAGCTATCCTTTGCACCTGTTGTGGGCTTCTTTCTAATGCCTCCTTGTCCTATGAATCAGTGTTTTTCATTTTGTTCCTAAACTTGTATACCTTAAAGGAGCCCGAGAACTCAGTTTTTATTGGTTTGCTTGTTTTTGTTTGTTTTACTTTTCCTGTGAAATGTAGGCTAAGGCATGTATTTCTCACACATGTCTTGTAAACAGATCTATTTTAAGTCCCCATGAAATAAACCAAAAAAAAAAAAAAAAAGTAAGTGGATCCTATCTGTCAAGGCCAGCTAAGTCTTCTCTCATAGACCTATCAATTCATCTTACAAAATTGATCACATGGATGAGTCAATTTGGCCTCTTTTTTTTATGGTGTGACCAGGTTCAGTTCTAAGTTGGGGAAAATAGGTAGTATACTCTGATGCATTTAAGTATAAGCAAGATTATTTGAACTGGATATATGGTTTGGCTTCTTGCTTTTTTCTTGTTTTATTTGAATTTTTCAGAGTAGGTCAAGGTGAGGACTAAGGGAAAATTGGGTAAATAAATAGGAATCTGGAGAACCAATATTAAATGGTTAATATTTGGCTGCTAACTGAAAAGCTGGTGGTTGAAGTCCTCCCAGAGGCACCTTAGAAGAAAGGCATGGCAATCTACTTCCAAAACATTAGCCATTGAAAACTCTATGAAGTACAGTCATACTTAGACACAGATGGGGTCAACAGGAGTCAGAACGGACAAGAGGTAACTGGCTTTAAATAGAGAGCTACCCTCTAAACTTAAATGCACATAGGTGTGTAACACAGATTTAAGGACTACGGAGAGTCCATGAGAAAGTGACTTTAAGAAAAAAAAAAAAAAAACTGAAGGAGGTATAAGATATAAAGGGAGACAGGATAATACTCCAGGCAGAGTACATTGTTCAATTTTGGAAAGAGTCTTGCCAATTGGGTACATTCATATACACTCAACTTTTGATATATATTGGTAGGTTATCATTTCTGGGGAGGAAGGAATAGGAAAAAGACTGTAGGGGCATACATGCCCCTGTAAATTTTTTTTTTTTTCAGTGTTAAGTAGTGTTTGCTGAAACAAATAAAACAAACTGCAACATCAGCTTAAACTTAGTGGTGAGTACATAGGGATTGATTATATACTTTTCTGTTATTTTTGCACATTAGAAAACATCTACAAATTTAATCACAGCATTACAAATCCTTAAAATATATGGAAGAGTAAATGATTGCAATTTGAGGTTAACCATAAATGAGAAATGGGTTAGCCAGACATAAAAAGGGAGTGACAGGAAAAAAAAAAAAAAGAGAGAGAGGCAGCAGAGTTAAGAAATTATTACCTACCCAATGCCACTTTAGTTAGTAAAATGATAGAGCTACAAGCAGAACAGAGAACTTCTGCTCAGGTGCCCTTGTTCTTGAACACACATCCCTAAATGATGGTCAGGGATGGTGAGATAATGTGCTGTGTCAATCACTGTGTGCTCTAAGCAGCGTTTAAAACTCATTCATTTCAGTTGGACTCCCTGAGGAGAATTTGCATTTTCACCCCAGATATACTGTATCAAAATCTACGTTTTAACAAGATCCCCAGGTGATTCTTATGGATCCTCAGGTAATTCTTATAGATCCCCAGGTGATTCTTATATATCCATTATGTACAGAATGTTAAATGTACATTCTGATTCAGTATATCTGGGGTGGAAATGCAAATTCTCAACAGGGTGTCAAAACAGAATGGACAGGTTAGAAGCCCTGGCTCTAACACAGAGTGAGTAACAAAAGATCCTTGGACATATCCAAGATGATCATGAAGCATCGCTCTTCTGCCTTCGTTTCCTTAATTGCTGTGGAGTTGATTCCCATTCATAATGACCATATAGAACAGAGTAGAACTGCTCCATAGATTTTCCAGGACTATAATCTTTGAGGAAGTCGACTGCCACATCTTTCTCTTGTGGAGTGAGGCTGGGGGGTTTGAAACTGTGATCATTTCAGTTAGCAGCCAAGTGCTTAACCATTGCACCACCATGACCCCTTACTTAGAAACCAGGGCTCCCTAATGGCCTTCTGTCCCTGATTAAGAGCGAGATTAGAAATCAGAATCCTCAGAGACTCTGTGACCTTTACAAAACTAGCTCTAGGGGATTTTCTTGTGAAAATTTCTCCCAGGCAAAGTGCAGTGTCCTCATAAAGACTGAGGAGAGGGAGACAAAACGGAGACAGGACACTAGCCTGGTGCTCAGTCTGGTGAGTCTTCCCTGGCTCCCAGCTCACTGGGGCACTTCTAGGGCTTGGTGACAGACAAAGGGAAAGAGAAGGGATAGAAGAGGAGAGGAAACAAGGGGCAAGCTTTGGGAAAAGAAGACTAAGGATAAAGCTTGGGGAATGAATAGGATCACAAGTAAAAAGGACCCTAACACTACTGAAAGCATTTGGATTTCAGCCTGAATCTATTTGATACACGTTTTAGAAGAAACAGTCTGTCTGCTCTCTAAAGAATGATGGATAACATAACATTTTTGTTATAAAGATTTTAAAATATCACCAGTTTTAAAACTAACAACGGATATACTGGTTATTTATCTTCATTATCTGTATTTTATAAATGAAAACTTTAGGAATATAGATGTTAATTTACTTTGAAAGTTCCCATAGCTAAAATGTAATGTTTGTTACTGACTTTTCTTCAACTACACATGAAAATCTAGTAAAACTGGGTTTCACCACGAGTTGTCTGACCGCAGAGCTCATGGTCTGAAGCGCTAGAAAATACTGTGCTGTTATCAACGCAAGAAATGATGGTGCTTTAAACTAGCCCATTAGGATGAGACAGATGTACCATTTTCTTTTTTTGCTCTGATGATAAATTTATTTATTTTAGTAGCTTTATTAAGGTACAATTTACAATTTAAAGTGTACAAGTCAATGGCTTTTAGTGTATTCACAAAGTTGTGAATTCATCACCACAATCAATTTTAGAACAAACTTATTACCCCTGAAAGAAATCTCACACTCCTTAGCCATCAACACCTAAATCCCCTACACCACTTCATCTCCTGGGAACCACTAATCTACTTTATACCTCTGTGAATTTGCCTATTGTGGACATTTTATATAAGTGGAATCCTGCAATATGTGATTCTCTCTGTGTCTGGCTTCTTTCACTTAGCAAAATGTTTTCAGGATTCATGTTGTAGAATATATCAGTACTTTACTTATTTTTATTGCTCAGTGATATTCCACTGTATGGGTACACCACGTTTTATTTATGTTTATCAGTTGATGGACTTTTGTGTTTTTTTTGAGTTTTTGGCTATTTTGGGTAATTTTTATTATTTAAAAAAATATTTTGTTGAGAATATACACAACAAAACATACCACTTCAAGAGTTTCTACAAGTACTTTTTAGTGACATTGATTACATTCTTTGAGTTGTGCAACAATGCTCACCCTCCTTTTCTGAGTTATTGCTCCTCCATTAATACAAATTCACTGCCCCCTAAGGTTTCCATCTAATCTTTTGAGCTCCTGTTGTCACTTTGATCCTGTGTAAGTAGTTCTTAAAACAGCATAATGCTTAAGGCAGGCATTTTATACTAAACTATTGCTTGGTTTTAAGAAGACATTGGTGGATATTTTTGATTTAAGGTTTAATGATTATCTCAGGATAATACTTACAGGGGTTATTCCAACCTTCATGGCTCCAGGAGGACTGGAGTCTTTTGAAAGATACTGGAGAAGTGAAATCAGTAGTATACTTTTGAATGTATGGGAAGTGGGGAAGACATATGTTCAGAATTCTGATTTAGTCAGTTCACTAAATGCTAATGACATAAAACAGACAACCTCAAAATTTCCTCGGTCTGTAATTATCTTCCAATTATTTCTGCTTGGTTATTCATATAATGCTCTCCCTGTATACCAACTGCTCAGATACTGCCCCATTTTAGAATATAATTATCTGAATTGAGAGACATAATTTCCCCATATTTTACTTACAAACACAGATTATAGGCTTCTATCTCTTACAAAAAACCAGAGCCGTTTCTTATTTTTCTCCTTTTCTGCATAAAAAATGTTACCTAAATTTTCCATGAACTGAGAATCTACTGTGTATATGTATGCTGAAAAAAGGAAAAACACTAGTGTTTATAACTTTCTCAGACTAATGTCTAGATTTATGGTCTTCAGAGATGTCATTCAAAGAATACAGAAAATTTTAATTAATAAGACAGCCTGTCATTGATACTTATATTAATAATTTTCAGAAAATTTTGCCTCAATGAGTGAATCCTTTTGTTATCCTTCATTACACCTTTTAAAAATATTTAGTATTCCATTAAAAGGCCAGGAAATTATGGAATAAACTTCTGTTCCTATGGAACTTCCACAAGGTGTCTTCTGCAAATAGCATCTCCTGCTCTTAGCTTTGCTAATGTTCAACATTTCCTACTAGGAGTTTCCTGCTTCCCTATCTACATTGTATGTTTCTTCTATTACCTATTCCTTCTATTACTCTTCTTGGCTTTGCTTCCCACATATCAATGACTAGGTAATCACCTGATCATCTTAAAATTGTGGTCATAATTAATATGGCTCCCATGGAATCCTCACGTGACCTGAAGTGATCAGAAGAGATAATTTTGTACTACAAAATAGTTGCACATACTGGATGATTAAATGCTTTGGAAATACCCATCTAGCAAACACTAAGGTGTATGAAAACATGTAAGAACCATTTAGGTAACTTTGAAAATGATAGATTTGGCTTGCTCCTGACAATTTAACGCTCAGGTTTTTTTTTTTTTTTCCATCTAGTCTTTTCTTCAAACTTTTGCCATGTGTTTTAAACTCTTAAAATCTGAATTGCTTCAACTTCATAATAAAGATACTAATATGCCTTATTCAAAAGGATGTGAGTTAAAAAAAAAAGATCTTGTGTTTGAGTGAACATGTGGGGGGAGAAGAGAAGCTGTGTATATGTGACATGAATAAGGCATGAATTGTCTTTTTGCTCACTCTCTATTCTCCCTCCATTTTAATTAATTTCTTTCTTCCCTAGCTTCTTTTCCAATCTCTATTACTCTAAGCATTTTGACTATTTGCCAATTCTCTTAAACTATTTGAGATTCAGATCCTGTACACAAAATAGGGCTAAAATACGTCCTCGTATACCTTTTTATAAATATTATAGATTGCATTTGCACAGGTTCTGATATAAAGAATTGCAAATATTAGGTAGTCCCTCGATAAGTGGTAGTTAGGTATATTGTAGTAACACATGGGCCAGTTTTAATCCTTTAAAAAGTGATATTTAATATTATAGGGTACATTTTAATGAGTCCGTGTGTTCATGGACAAGTTATTACCAATGCTGTGTGTTAACACCTATGCTATCATCCAACCAACTGGAATCAATAGAGGTCACTATGTATAGGGTCTAGAAAAGACCTAAGTTTGTCAAAACTGAACATGGTTTTGTTCAGGATGATGACAGAAGGGAAATAATAAGGAGTTATTAAGGCATAATGAAGTGATGAGGCCAATGCAAATAAACAGAGAAGAAGGATACTAACAAAAATAAATATATATCATGGAGGACTTTTATTGTAATCTATTACATAACTTCTTCCAGAGCTTTCTCACTGAGATATCCCTTCTTCACTGTTCCCTATACATAGTACATTTCTAAATGTGTGAATTAACTATGGACGAGAATTTACACAAACATATGACATTCTTATTTCTCTTTAGGTCTCCAAAGCTTCAGGGTTCTATCTAGTGCCATAAAAGTTGGCCAACCACATACTTACAAGAACCATGGACTTATGCATTACCAGGCAGGATGTTTCTACAAATGACACCCAATTCTATCCCTCATCCTTCCTACTGCTGGGAATCCCAGGACTAGAAACTTTCCATATCTGGATTGGCTTTCCTTTTTTTGCTGTATACCTGACTGCACTCTTAGGGAACTTCACAATTCTGTTTGTGATCCAGGCTGAGAACAGCCTCCATCAGCCCATGTTCTACTTCCTAGCCATGTTGGCCACCATTGATTTGGGTCTCTCCACAGCTACCATCCCTAAGATGCTCAGTATCTTCTGGTTCAACCTTAGAGAGATCATCTTCAATGCCTGCCTCACCCAGATGTTTTTTATCCACAGCTTCACTGGCATGGAGTCAGCAGTTCTCTTGGCAATGGCTTATGACCGCTACGTGGCCATCTGCAACCCACTCCGATATAGCATCATCCTCACTAACAAGGTCGTTTCTGTGATTGGTCTTGGTGTACTAGTGAGATCATTTCTTTCTGTTATTCCATTTGTATTTCTCATACTGCGACTACCCTTCTGTGGGAATCACGTCATTCCCCACACCTATTGTGAACACATGGGTCTTGCTCGTTTGTCTTGTGCCAGTATCAAGGTCAATATTATCTATGGCCTGGGTGCTATTTCCATCTTGGTGTTTGACATCATAGCCATTGCTATTTCTTATGTCCAGATACTCCATACTGTTTTCTGTCTTCCTTCCCGTGAAGCCCGGCTCAAGTCCCTCAGCACATGTGGTTCACATGTATGTGTAATTCTTGCTTTCTATACCCCAGCCCTCTTTTCCTTTATGACACATCGCTTTGGCCAGGAGGTCCCCCGCTATATCCACATACTTCTGGCCAATCTCTATGTCATAGTGCCACCGATGCTCAACCCTGTTATCTATGGAGTCAGAACCCAGCAGATCTATGACCATGCGAAGATAATATTATTACAGAAATAAAGAGGGAAAGAGAAATAAAACCAAATACATATGAGATGGACCTTTTGGGAAGAGAAATGCCTTGTCGTAGTAACTAGGTTTAGTTGTACTTAACAGAAAGGCTTGTTTATATTGGCTTCCTTCTGTAAGTATTTAATGGGTATAGGGTCTGTATGAGTTGGAATCCACTCAATGGCAACCTTTTTTTTTTTTTTTTTTACAGACTGAAAATATATGGTTTAATATCCAATTATATGGTAAATAACAACAGAGAACCTTATATGTGCATTTTGATCACTACATTCATAGAGTTAAATTTTGATTTAGAGAGTTTTCCATATTCTTTTGTGTGCTAGTCACTTTGTCTCATGCCTGTGGATATTTGCACATTTTGGTTAGGCATCACTGCAAACAAAGGTAATATTGGGTAAGTTTTAGAAAAATTAAGATATATATCCTAGTTTAAAATTTTGTATTGTAAATCTATGAAGCTATAGAACAGCTTTCTAGTCCAAATATCCCTAAAAATGTTGACATATACTTCCATAGCTTGTTTTTTGTTCCAAAAATATTTCAAGTTTGGAAAATTCATAACCCTGCTGTAGACAACTCAAAGCATTTTCCCTTCATTATAGGTAAGAGATAAATAGCTTTGATTATGGAAGCAGAAAAAATTGGTTTAGATTTATGGGTCTACAAATAATGACCAGCAGGTCCTAAGGCAAGTTTGTCATTGTCTTAAATCTTCATTTTCTCACCTGAATATGGGAAGTTACTGTTATTTACCTTATATGTTACAGTGAATATCAATGAGAGATTATGTTTATAAACTAAGCAGAGCCACTCAATTATATAAGTATTATTATTTGTATTGTTAAATGTATTTTCTATATATTTTCCATTTGTTTCCTGCAAATTCATCTCAAATAAAGAAACATAAATGGTTATATTTATAGCCTCAGTTTTTAGAAGTTAATATTGCATTTTTGGGTTTCTAAGCAGAAATGATGATAATACTGTTTTTAGTATGATGATAAAAATAATTATCTAAAAAATTCCTACTAATTTGCATGTATATATCAGCTCTGAACATACATTATGCTGACTGATATTTTAGATTTGATGCCATATTTCTTTGGATGCTGCAATCACTAGCAATATTTGTGCAGAATTTAGAGTTAGTATGAAAGAAGAGTGGGAGTTAAATACTGACCAAATTGTCAAGTTTCCAGACTCTAAGTGATAGTGTAAAACGTAAAAATAAAAATTGTTTTCCATAAATATTGTCGTTTTATAATTACTTTATTATAAAATTTTGAAAATATTGCAATGTTCTTCAGAAGTAATTTATGACAAATCAACAAAAGTGAGAAACTCAGTATTATGGATTCAAAGAAGTGGGACCGATCACTTTGTACCAGGTTGATCAGGAAGACTTCATGGAAGATATGGTAGTTTATATTGACTAACCATGGACTGCCAGAAGAAGGAACAAATATGTCTTAGAAGAGGTATAGACAGAATGCTCCTCAGAATCGAGGATTCTGAAACTTCATCTCATGTACTTTGGACATGTTATCAGGAGAGACCAGTCCCTGGAGAAGGACATCATTCTTGGTAGAGGATCATCAAAAAAGAGGAAGACCCTCAACACAATGGATTGACACAGTAGCTGCAACAATAGACTCAAACATAGCAACAATTGTGAGAATGGTGCAGGACCGGGCAGTGTTTCGTTTTGTTGTACATAGGGTCACTATGGGTGGGAACTGACTCAATGGTACCTAACAACAACCCAATAGTTTAGTGTGTAGAAGGGTTGAAAGAATTTCAGTAGGCAGATACCGCGTTATGGCTTAATCCCCTATGAAAACTCATGTTCATATAGTGACCTATTTATTTTAATGTTTATTGGAGCCTTATCTATAAATACTAGAAACTGAAAACAATCTAAATGTCCTTCTACTGGTGAATGGATAAGCCAATTTTAGTAACACTAATACTCATGATGAGTATTATAGATACTTGTGATGCTCTACAATTGATTTCCTCATAAAGGGCCTAAATACACCTAAGTGTTCTGTATTTAGTCCATGCCTCACCAAATATCTTCATATTTTTAATCATGTAATTGTTCTTTATTTTACTCGATTGTCTCTGTCTACCCTCTATCTTCCTCAGTCTCTATACACCTAAACATCTCAAAATGTTAGGTATAGCCTGTGATTACTTGCTTGTGTGGTTGAATAACTAACATTCATCTCTCAGCTCACGACAAAACATATTGAATCCACATCATTTTATTAAACCTTTGCAAATTGCCTCTACTAAAAAAAATCATTATTATTTGCCTCTCTCCAGCATTTTTAAGTGCTTTTCTCTTCACTCTTAATTTTTTTTTATCACTTTGAATTCAACATGTTTCTCAGTCTCTTTTCCTGGTTTGATTTTACACTTGCCCCTTAAATGTCAACATTCCTTGGAATTTTAATACTCATCTACTTCTTCATAACTAGTCTTTCACCTTCAGACCCACTCTGTACCAACACATGCACTCACAGAAACACAATCACATGAAAACTTTGAACATCTTTTTATTGGCCATGGACAAATATTGTGTTTGTATGCAAATAATGCATGCCTTCTACGTTTGTTTGCCACCTGTGCCCTCCCCCGACAGAGGTATTTTCTTAAGAATATTATGCTAATTTTTTTACAGCAGCATATAAAAAAAAATTGGCATAGCAGCACTTACAAAAATACCTTGGGGAGTGGTGGGGAGGGCGCAGTTGGCAATCAAGGAGGTGTGTGTTATTTGTCTAAAAATATGGTATGAGAACCAATACCATGCTTAGGCAAACTCTAAAACATAAGATATAAATAAGAAATGGAATCTTCTGATTTAAATCTTATCATTTTATTTTAGCTGTTCAGTAAGCAAACTGTAGCAATTAGGAGACATATGCAGAATGCAAAAGAAGCCCTTCTAAAGGGGGCTTTGTGAAAAATGTGCATTTTTAGCCTATATACAAAGGGAGAGTAGACAAAGAGAGAAGTTAAATGACAGTGGTAAAAAGATGTTGATAGAAATTAAAAAAAAAAAGAGTATGTTACCGTTATCCTGAACTTCTAGAAGAGAAAAATATAAAATGTGCATTCTGAGGCATTACTTCACTACAGTTTGACCATCCTTTTTTTTTTTAAACATATTTCCACTCATTAAGTGTTCACTGAGTGCAGGAACTGATAATCCAATAATCAGGCAAATGTGTGCCTTCTAGAAATTTAAGATAAGAATAACATCAATAATTCAAATTATTTTAATGCACATGTACTAGATGACGAAACCCTGGTGGCATAGTGGTTTATTCCTACGGCTGCTAACCAAAGGGTTGGCAGTTCAAATCCACCAGGTGCTCCTTGGAAACTCTGTGGGGCAGTTCTACTCTGTCCTATAGGGTCGCTATGAGTCAGAATCGACTCGACAGCACTGAGTTTGGTTTTTTGGTTTACACTACATGAGAGTGATAATCTTTGAGAGCATTGAGAAATGCGTTCACTGATACATGAACAATTAGCTTTCTGAGCAACTCAGCAAAATGATTATAGTAACACAGAGAGAGTAAGTGATGCTCCCATGTTCATGGGCTTATTAGGTGGTATACTAGAAAGACACATGGCTCTTATCTCTTGATAATTTCTCAAAAACACAACTTTGTAAGGGTACACTGAGTAGAATAAATGTAAAGATTTCAATGACGAGAAGTCATTTCCAGAAAATTTAAGTGATTAAAAAAAAAAAAAAAAGATTTAACAAGATTTAGTTTTTGCTTTCACAGGAAACATTTGATTCCAACAAAGAATATAGAACCCACAGTGAGTACAAAAAGATCAGAAATGAGATAAGAAATTTACATACATATTATACCACGTTATTTGCAAATTTATGATAGCAATGGGATCTCAGAGAATTGGGAATTTACTAGTAATTAAAATATGAACACTGTCATTATGCATCCATACTTCAGAATCTAGTAGTAAAAAGTATGAGAACAAGTATGATAGTTGTACCAGGTGAAAACCAGGCAAACTCAGGGTAACATTCTGTGACATCGAGCCTTATTCAAAGACAGAGGATATCATATCTATCTATATCTATCTATATATATATATCTTATAACGTTAATGAAACTTTTCATGGTAAATATCATGTTGAAAGGGGTTCAAGGTTCTGAAATGGTGTCTGAAAACTGGTATATGAGTTACTGGCAATTTTTTTACTAAACTTATAACTAACCCTATGTGAGCTAAAAAATACAAAGGCTATTATAATAACACTATGTATGACAAGAATTGGTAGGCATAGCACTATGAAGAGTGAATGCAGCACTGGAGCGTGTATCATTTTAACTCTTGGTAGTGAACATTTTGATAACCCTCTTTCGGATCTGTTTGGTTTTTACTCCATAGACAATAGGGTTAAGCAAGGGTGGAACAAGCAAGTAAAGATTGGACAGTAGAATATGTACATAAGGAGCAACATTGAAGCCAAATCTGTGTATGAAGGATGTAAAAAATGTGAGGATATAGAATTGGAGAAAGACGAAGATGTGGGCTGTGCATGTGTTGAATGCCTTGAATCGTGCCTCCTTCTGTGGCAGTTTGAAGACAGCATGGAAGATAAAGGCATAGGACAAGAAGATGAAGACTACATCAAATCCAAGGACTGAGAAAGCCACAAACAATCCATATGCTTTATTGGCCCTGACATTTTCTGCGGCCAGCTTTACCACAGCCATGTGCTCACAATAGGAATGAGAGATAACTGTAGTTCTGAAATGCTTCAGACGCAGTTTTATTAGAAGTGGACACATGATGATGATAACAGACGCTCGTATGATCACCACCAATATAATGCTGATTAACGCTTTCTTAGTGAGGATAGCAGAATGCCTCAGAGGCTCACAAATAGCAACATATCGGTCAAAGGCCATGGCAAGGAGAATGCCAGACTCTATGCACTGGAAAGTGTGAGTGAAATACATCTGGATTAGACAGGAGTCAAAGCGAATCTCCCTTGACTGTAGCCAAAAGATAGCCAGCATTTTAGGGGTAATGCAAAGAGTCAGACCCAGGTCAGTTGCTGCCAACACAGCTAAAAAGATATACATGGGCTCATGGAGACTACGCTCAGTGCGGATAATGGTGATGAGGAGGCTATTTCCAATCATGGCCAAGATAAAGGAGATGAAGAATGGGATCCCAATCCAGTGTTGCATGAATTCAAGGCCTGGAACTCCAATTAGTGTGAAGATAGACGGCTTGAAGAAGGTGTCATTGGTATGTGGCATGACAGGGCAATGATGGTAAATCCGTTCAGACTTCAAGTCTAGTTACAAAGAATGCATAATTTATTAATAGCATCCATAGTGCTGGAACATAGTTCGGAGAATAATGTAATTTATTGCATCCTACTATGCTAAACTGAAGTTCAACTGATTCATTAAGAAGGGAATTTTTTAAAGGATTTTTGTAAGATAAAGTAAAATACCATGTAATTTTATGTAGCTTTTGAAAAAGTCCTTAAATAAAACATATGTACAAAAATACAATGAAGATAAAAGTTAGCAGTGACTCCTTCAAATAATTTATATTCCAATTTTCAAGTATGTCTCTGCTTTAAAGAGTATTAAAAATATTAAAAATTTAATGATTTGAAGCATATGTTTTATTTTGTAAAATGTAAAAATATACCAAATCAAATATATAAAGATGAGTTTTAAATAATATCCATTAAAATATAAAATAGTTACACTTTTTAACTGTTTTCTGCTCTTCTTCCTTGTGTACCCATTGCCGTCGAGTCAATTTAGACTCATAGCAACCCTATAGGACAGAGTAGACCTGCCCCAAAGGGTTTTAAAGGAGTGGCTGGTAGATTAGAACTGCTGACCTTTTGGTTAGCAGCCACAGGTCTTAAGTACTACACCACCAGGTTTTCCACTCTGTCCTATAGGGTCTCTATAGGTTGGAATCGACTCTATGACAATGGGTTTCCCTCAAGAACAATTCTAGTTTCTCTGAGTATTCAACTTTTCAAATATAAGAGCTCAGTTGCTTACCAAAAAGTCTGCAGTTCGAATCTACAAGCCGCTCCTTGGAAACGCTACTCTGTCCTATAAAAAACCAAGCGAAACCCGTTGCTGTTGAGTCGATGCCAACTCATAGCGACCCTATAGGTCTCTACTGTGTCATCTGCAAAGTAAAGGTGATAACATAGTAACAGAGCTTTTGCTTTTCTCTGTTCATCTCAGCATTGTGAAGGAAAGACCTTGTCAGGCCCTAAGGTCACTGGATGGTGCAAGCTGTTTGTGAAGTTGCAAACCTAAAGGTTAGTGGTTCAAACCCAGCCAGTGGCTTTGTGGAAGAAAAGCCTGGTGAACTGCTTTTGTAAAAATTACAGCTAAGAAAACCCTATGGAGTAGTTCTACTCTGTAACATATAGGGCTGCCATGAGTCGGAATTGATTCACGGCAACAGCTTTGGTTTTGGTATGGTAATATTATATTGCCACTATATAATGGTGCTCTGGTAGCAGTAGATGGCAAATTTTATCTTCTTTTCACTTTCTGCTGCCCACACAACTCTAAATGGGACAGTGCACCAAGAAGATCACAGATTTACAAAAGTTTGTTTCCTCTCTTTTTGAGCAGAGCCTTCCCTCTGCCCACTTTAAAGGGATATTTGAGGAAAGGAGTCAAAGCAACAAAACAAAAAGAGGGGGGCTATATGCCACTTCTTCATATAAGTGAACAAGGGCTCTAGAAAAATTAGGGGTGGCCTATACTTGGAATGGAAGCCCTGGTGGTGTAGTGGTTAAGAGCTGCAGCTGCCAACCAGAAGGTCGGTGGTTTGAATCCGCCAGGCACTCCTTGGAAACACTACGGGGCAGTTCTACTCTGTCCTATACGGTTGCCAGGAGTCAGAACTGACTAGAAGGTAAGGGCTTTATACTTGGAATGCTGAATAAGACAGACACAGCTTGGACTGGCTCTAATCTACGTAAAAGCTAAAAATACACAAATGTTTATTTCTACTGCGTCTACTAGGGTAATGTACAAATAGGAAATCAGGAAAAAAAGTAATGTTCATGAATAAATATTTTAAATTAGTCTGAAGTTGTCCCTGTGCTATATGTCTTTGTGGATAAGGAGAGGGGCAACTGGATGTTGTTTGGATATTTTGATGGCGCAAATGGTTAAGCACTGGACTATAAACCAAAAGGTTGGCAGTACAAACCCAACCAGAGGCACCTCAGAAGTAAAGCCTGGAGATCTGCTTATGAAAAGTCACAGCCTTGAAAACCCTATGGAGTATAGTTCCACTCGGCAACATATGGGGTCACCCTGGGTCAGAATCAACTAGACAGCAAATAACAATAACAACAGATATTTCAGATTGCAGAATTAAATTATGTTATATTCATTTGATGAACTTAGCCACTAACAAAGTGTTTCAATATCATGGACAATCTTTATAAAGAATCAGAATACTAACAAATGCTTAATATGTTTTTGTTTCTTACTCTATAACTGGCAATGTCCAATTTTATAATTGATAAAAATGAACCACAGGGAAGTAAAATAGCTGGGGCATTGTCTCCCAGGTAACCAGCAGTGAGGTCACTTTTATCCAAAATGCCAGAGGGAGTACATTTAATCACTAGATGAATCTGTCTTTGGATATATAGTATGATAACTTTAATGAAAAATACATACTTGCACAAGAAAACTGACAGGAATTACATTGAATTTGTATTAAATTACATTGAATAGGAATGATAGAAATTTCTAGGTTGTGGGATTTTGGGACATTTTATTAGTGTTTCTTTATTGTGTTGCATTAAAATTTAAAAACACTCAAAAGAAGAATAAAAATCAAACAGGTCAGGCAGAAATTTGTGTTTCTCTACGCAAAAGAAAAAAAAAAAACTACAGTGAAACTTCAGAAAAACCAGCGTTTTCAATAAAGCTACCACCAATAAAATGTTTATGAGTTCTATCTCTCCCAACGTGTTATTGTTTCTGATTCCTAAGAACTCTAATTTACAAATGAGTTAATGATGATGGCTGATAAAAAGTAAATGTAATAACATGGACTAAAGGAAAACAGACCAGGCTGTACTTACATGTAGAACAGTAGATTTCAACTCCGATGTGAATTGGGAAGAGAATTTGGAAGTCATTGAATACTGCCCCTTATAATTTAGCTCAATGAGTTATCCATTATTTCAATCAACGAACAACAAATTCATTATACATTTTCTTTCTGAGGCACTACTCAAATGCTTAGAAATATAGCCTTGAAAAGGACAAGAACAAAACTTCCTCCCATATAATATTCATGGCATGACAGGCATCAACAGAATGAGATAAACAGGTTACCATAAAGAGATATCTGGAAATCTCAACACTTGCCTAATGGTTTCAAACCAAAAGGAATCTATAATTCTACAAGGTTATGCTTAAAATAACAATAATAGCACCTATCATTACCAAGTCAAAAATACAGAGTTAGTGTGTAATACAGTGTTACAGGCTTTACACGAATTTGCATTTTTCATAGCATATAATTGTAAACATATCAACTCTGTGTATGAGGTATTATCACCATGAAATTTTTCCTTCATAGAAGTTAAGTAACTTGATCATATGTCTAGTAATTGACTAAAGTGAGATTTAAAACAAGATCAAGCTGACATCAATGCAGCTAGAAATATACAATTTTCTATCAATATTGTCTTTCTTACATACAAGAGTCTTCAGTTTTTTCAAAGTATTGTTTCAAAGCCCACCTTGGTGTGTCAGGAAAGGAGCATAAACCGGGACAAATATCCCTGAGTGCATCAACACAGTTACTTACGCTTTGGTTCTTCATCATATCCCTTGTTTAGCACTGTGCACTGATATCCATATATTTAATCGCTATCATGCTAATCACTTCTCTTCTACTTATCTTCTCTATTACAGTGAGGAACAGACCAACTGTTCACAACATGTTGAGTGTCTAAATGCTCCTTCTAGTGTGTGCTAAAATACTCACACAAATCTGAACTTCAGAAAAGGAATGCATGTGTGTGTGTTGTGTGACACTGAGAAGTGTGTCTCAGGTCAGCAAGGATCATGACTGAGTGGGGTTTATAACATAGAGGACACTTCCCTCAGGAATCTGGTGGTACTCTAGAGACATAATATTTCTTTCTTTCTACAAAGTTATCCATACCATCTGAGGCCTTAATTTTCTCATCACTTACTGAGAGCTTAAGAAAAAGCCTCAGGAACCAGAAAATGGGAAAAGAAGGAGCAACACAGGAACAAGGCAAAAACAAGAAAAACAACAAAGTATCTCCCCGTCATCAATAAACACTTCTTAAGAATTCTTGAACTGAGTTACAATAAATATTTGATAAACATTTGAATATGAAATGACCTTGCTTAAATGTTTCGTTTTTTCAGTGCAGAAAAATTGCTAAGATGCATTAAACAAACTATTTTGCATTCACTTATTCAATACTTATACGGCAGTAGTTACATGTGAGACGTTCTTCTAGGAATTGTGTAAATAATGAATTTTAAAATGCTAAGACCTCTACCCATATGCCACTTAAATTTTCAACTCTTTTGTTGTTGTGAGTTGTAATCCTGTCAGCTCTGACTCAGAGAGACATAATGTAGAACAGAATGAAACATTGTCCTGTCTTGTGCTATCCTCACAATCTTCGGTATGTTGGAGCCCATTGTTGCAGCCACCATGTCAATTCACTTCATGGAGGGTATTTATCATTTTTTCTAACCCTCTACTTGATGAAACATGATGTCCTTTTCCAGCCATTGGTCTTTCCTTATGACCTGTCCAAAGTGAGTAAGCCAAAGTCTCCCTATCTTTGTTTCTAAGGAATATTCTGATTATATTTCTTCTAAGACTGATATGTTTGTTCTTCTGGTAGTCCATGGTATAGTCAATATTCTTCACCAACATCACAGTTCTTCTGTCTTCTGTTTTCCTTGTTCAGCTCTTGCATGCATATGAGGTGACTGAAAAGACCATAGCTTGGGTCAGTCACACCTTAGTCATCTCTTTACTTTTTAAAATTTTGAAGAGGTTTTTTTTGTAGCAGGCTTGCCCAATGCAATCCATTTTTTTGTTTATTTCTTTTCTTGACTGCTGGTTTCATGGATTAAATCCTTGACAATTTCAGTTTCTTCAACTTTTGTCATGATTTTCATTTTCTTTATGGTCAGTGGTAATCCATATTGAAGGCTCTAGTCTTTGTCCTTTATCAGTAAATGTTTCAAGTCATCTTAATTTTCCAACTATCACCCTAGCCTTTATTACTAAGGCATACAAAATTCATCCAGGACAATCCACACCTGGTTTATATTCATTTTATTTTTAAACATGAAGACTTTCCTATAATTCGTATTATTGCTTCTTCTAAATTAGTAATTCTAAATATTTCAAGGCTCATCTCAATCTTTCTTCCAAAAAAAATCCCATGTTTCTCTTTTTTACAGTCTTATTATAATTTGTTTCCATATTTCTGATGTCATTTATATTAATACTTTTCTACATAAAAGTAACATCTTTTATTTATTATTATTTATTATTATTTATTTTGTTAATAAACACATTTTCTAAACCAAGAACAGTCTTAGAAAGAAGATAGACAAACCATGAAAAGTGTGCTATCTAATCAGCAAAACATGGATATTCCAATCCATAGGTATAATATTGGTCTGCATTTATGCATTGTGTAGGTCTTTCTTAAATTCTGTCTCTAATGTTCTATAGTTTTCAGTGTACACATTTTGAACATGTTTTGTAAATGTTTCCCAGTATTTCATGTCTTATTTTCTATTGGGACCTGATTTTTGAAATTCTAGTTTTAATTATTTATTGCTAAAATATATAACCCCAGGCCTCTGTCAGATTGTCATAATATGGTGACTTGCGTGTTGCTGTGATGTAGCCTTCAGTATGGATTATACCTCAACATTAAGAAAACAAAATCCTCACAACTGGACCAATAAGCAATATCACGATAAACAGAGAAAAGATTGAAATTGTCAATGATTTCGGTTTACTTGGATCTACGATCAACGCCAACAGAAGCAGCATTCCAGAAATCAAATAATGCACTGTATTGAGCAAATCTGCTGCAAAATACCTCTTTAAAAAGGTATCATGTTAAGGACAAAGGTGCACCCGATCAAGCCATGGTGTTTTCATTAGCCTTATATGCGTGCAAAAGATGGACGATGAATAAGGAGGGCTAAAGAAAAATTGGGAAACCCTGGTGGTGTAGTGGTTAAGAGCTATAGCTGCTAAATTTTGAATTATGGTGTTGGAAAAGAATATTGAATATACCATGGACTGCCGAAAGAATGAACAAATCTGTCTTGGAAGATGTACAACCAGAATGCTCCTTAGAAGTGAGGATGTCTCACATACTTTGGACATGTTATCAGGAGGGACCTATCCCTGGAGAAGGACATCACATATGGTAAAGCAGAGGGTCAGCAAAGAAGAGGAAAACCCTCAATGAGATGAACTGACACAGTGGCTGCAACAATGGCCTCAAGCATAACAACAATTATGAGGATGGTGCAGGACCAGGCAGTGTTTCCTTCTGTTGTACATAGGGTCACTATGCCTTAGAATCAATTTGATGGCACCTAACAGCAACAAAATATATAAAATATATTTGATTTTTGAGTTTGGATCTTGTATTCTCCAAACTTGCTAAATTTATTCATCAGTATTATAAAAGTGTCTGTAGTTCTTTAGAATTATCTGCTTCAAGCATGAGATTCTATTTATTTTACCTACCTTATTTCACTGGTTATGAAGGACAATATGAAAAAAAAAAACAAAAAACAAAGCCATTACCGTCGTCAATTCCGACTCATAGCGACCCCATAGGACAGAGTAGAACTGCCCCATAGTGTTTCCAAGGATCACCTGGTAGATTCGAACTGCCAACCTTTAGTTTAGTAGCTGTAGCTCTTAACCCCTATGCCACCAGGGTTTCCATGAAGGACAATACAATGGTGAATAAAAAGATTGAAAGTGAACATTGTTGTTGCATTCCTGATATGCTATTGATAATTTACCTCTGCTTTCTTTTTGTCTTAATCGGTCTAGGAATGATTTTATCATGTAAAATGATATTTTCCTAGAATTGACTTTTGAGTTTATCTACTTTCTCTTCTGCCCACCCACTTTCTATTTTATTGGTTTTCACACTAAAAATGTTATTTCTTTCCTTATCAAAACTTTAATTTTCATTTCCCCTTACTTTCCTGGCTTCTTAAGGTGAAAACGTATAAGTTATTGGTGTTATACCTTTTTTCTTTTCCAATGTATGCATTTTAGACTATAAATTTTCTTCTCAATATGGTTTTGGCTGCATCCCAACATTTCAATATGTTGCATTTTCAATTTCATTTTATTCAGATTATTTTAATATCCCATGAGACTTCCTTATTGACCCATGAGCTATTTAAATATGTCATTTAAACTACAAATATTTGATGATTTTCCAGATACCTTTTCTCTAGTTTCCTAGTTTAATCCCTTTATTGTCAGAGAGCATATTTTGTATGATTTTTATTTGTTGAGACTTGTTTTATGGTCAAGATGTTCTGTCTTGGTAAATTTTCTTGTGTGCTTGAAAATAAATTATGTTCTTAGGTTGTTGGAAGGAGCAATCTATAAATGTCAACAGTGTCTAGTTGGTTGATAATGTTATTCAGGTTTTCTACAGCACCTGTCTACATGTTTGTTCAATTACTGAGAAAGGAGTAAATTAAGGTGAACAACCAACCATCTCTGAGTACCCTGGACTTTCCGAGATTTATCAGTGGAAGTTCCGTGCCCCCAGGAAATTTCTCAGTGCTAGGCAAAGCTGTGTGGTTGGTCATACTAGGTGAAACCTCCAACTATAATTATTGTCGTGTTGCTGTTCATTGCCTCCAGTCAGTTCCAACTCATGGCAACCCAATATGTGTAAAGTAAAATTGCTCCATAGGGTTTCCAAGGGTGTGATCTTTGGGAAATATGTCATCAGGCCTGTCTTCTGAGGTGCCTCTGTGTGGGTCTGCAGCACCAAACTTTTGGCTAGTGGCCGAGAGCTTAAAAATTTTCACCACTTAGGAAATCCTAAGTATAATTACAAATGTGTCTAATTTTCCTTTAGTTCCACTAGTTCTTAAATTTTTTTTTTGTTCATGTATATTGAAGATTATTTAAAATTATTTTTTCTTAAAAATTATTTCTTTATTATCCTTTATCTCTGAAAATATTAATTATCCCAAAATCTCTCTTATTTGATGTTAATATAGATATTCCAGTCTTTGGGTTATTGTTAGCAAAATCTACATTTATCTGTTTTTTAAACATATTTAAGTATTCATGTTTAAAGAAGGATTCTTAAAGGCCATCTATAATGAAGTCTTATTTTTTTAATCCAGCCTGACAATCTCAGACTTTGACTGCTTTGTTTAAATAATTCATATTTAATGTGATGATTCATATGGCTAGGTTAAAACTGACCATGTTGATAGCTATCTCCTAATTGTTCCATCTATTCTTTCTCTTTCCCTCCTTTCTGCCTTCATTTTTCCTAACCAAACATATTTTATTTCTTCTATTGACTTATTATTTATTACTATTTTAATAAACATTTTAGTGGCTGAGATAGAGTTTAAAACATATTTTTGAATGTATTAGAGTGTACTTTCAAATAACATTATACCTCATATGTGCAGCATAACTACAGGCAGTCCCCGGGGTATGGATGTCCAATTTATAGATGCCTTGTACTTGCCCTTTAATGTTATGTAAACTTGCCCTGACTTTGAAATGATTGAACCAATCACAAGTCAAAACAAATTGTTCATCACAATCACCTTCACTCGCAGCACATGCAGCTTTTATATAATTGAAAAGGCTTTGAGCCTTTTTCTTGCACTGAAGTAAGGCTAAATAAGAACTCTGTGCTACTATTTCAACTCACCTACAATTCTACTTAAAGACACTGTTGGGAACGGATCTTGTCTATAACCCAGGGTCTGCCTGTAATTTAAAATATTACATTTCCAATTCCTCCCTCACATAATTTATACCATTGTCCTACTCCATATTTTCACACATGCTATAAACAAATGACACAACTAAGCCATTATCAACAAACGTATGAATTTCTTACTATGTATCAGGATGTTTTAAGTGCTGTACAAGTATATATATATTCTTAACCTTCACAATAATATTTGTGCCAGGTGTTTATTCTGCTTATTTTACAGATGATGAAATGGAGACACCATTTAAATTTCTTGCCCAAACTCACATATCCAGTAAACAGACAAACTGAGTTTCAGACCCATATTGTCTGACTCAGAGTCTTTCCATTAAATCATTTCCCTGTATTTCACATTTCTTTCTCTAAGTCTTTGTCCCTTTCCTAGAAAAAAGAAACACAAAATAAAAAAAAACACCACCACGACCACCACAACCACCATCAACAAAGCAATTTTGCTTTTCTGTTAATTACAACCAGTGAGGAATGAGGATTTGTGGTGCGTCCAGACAAATGTTCTTTGTTTTAATATATAATCACTCCCCGTTTAGTTTTTCCAATGAATGTTCTACTCCCCAGTTTCAGAAAGATGGTCATTTTAAACCTAGTTCTTTTGGCATTATTTTTTTTTCCAGGATTATATTTACAGTAGATTTGGGTTTAGCATTGGAATGGGATAAAGAAGGTATGTAAGTTTAGAAAAAAAAAGTGGCTAGAGAAGATCAGTGTAAGCAACCATATACTGGGGAAAACAAAAAGTAGAGATGACCCGCCTAACCCTTACACCATCATCTCAGATTCTTTGTGACCCGGACGTGTACCTGGGTCCATGACAGGAAATGTAGAACTAGAGGTGCCTTGAAGAGAAAAAATGTGAGTCAATCCCTTCTCATAGACTCTCCTGCCTAGAGATATAACAATAGTTCCAAGAATTCTTGAACCACTAAAACTGCTAAAGTCTTCAAAAGAAAGCAGCTACACACCATCTTGTCTCAAGTCTATTCTCTTCATGATTTTCCAGTGGAGTGGGTATCCCCTTTAACAGAGTAAGCTTGTGTACTGGAGAATCCAATGGAAAACTTTACTAGCCTATTAAAATTATTATTATTATTAACCATATGATGTCCTTCTCCAGGGACTGGTCCCTTCTAACAACATATCTAAAGTATGTAAGACGTAGTCTCGCCATCCTTGCTCCTAGGGAGCATTCTGGCTATATTTTTTCCAGGACAGATTTGTTCATTCTCCTGGTAGTCCACAGTATATTTTATTTACCAACACCATAAATCAAAGGCATCACTTCTTTGGTCTTCCTTATTCATTGTCCAGCTTTCGAATTCATATGAAGAGAATGAATACACTGTGGCTTGGGTCAGGTGCACCTTAGTACTTAAAGGGAAATCTTTGTCTTTTAACACTTAAAAGAGATCTTTTGCAGCAGATTTATCCAACGCAATGTGTCTTTTGATTTCTTGACTGCTGCTTCCATGAGCGCTGATTGCGGATCTAAGTAAAATGAAATCCTTGACTTCAATCTTTTCTACCTTTACACTTGGTGTTGCTTATTGGTCCAGTTGTGAGAATTTTTGTTACCTTTATGTTGAGGTGCAATCCATACTGAAGGCTGTAGTCTTTGATCTTCATCAGTAACTGCTTCAAATCCTTATCACTTTCAGCAAGCAAAGTTGTGTTATCTGTATATCGCATATGATTCTTTCTCCAATCCTGATTCCCCCTTCTTATTCATATAGTACACTTTCTCAGATTATTTGTTCAGTATACAGATTGAAAAAATATGGTGAAGGGATACAAACCTGACACACACCTTTCCTGACTTTAAACCACTCAGTATGCCCTTGTTCTGTTCGAATGACCGCTTGCCTCTTGGTCTACATACAGGTACTGCATGAGTACAGTTAAGTGTTCTGGATCTACAAACTGGATACAAATCCATAATTTGTTATGGTCCACAAAGTCAAATGCCTTTGCATAGACAATAAAACAGAGATAAACATCTCTCTGGTTTTCTCTGCATTCAGCCAAGATGCATCTGACATCAACAATGATATCGCCTGTTTGGAACCCTGTTCTGAATTCTGAATCCAGCTTGAATTTCTGGCAATTCCCTGTTGTACCACTGCAACTGCTTTTGAATGATTTTAAGCACAATTTTACTTACATGTGGTATTTATGATATTGTCTGATAATCCCCCATTCCAGAATCAACACATAAAAGAGAAATTTTGGATATTTGAAAATACATATATTGTTGAACTGCCTTCACCCATAGCTTAGTAAACTTACTGGAATGGAAAAAAATATCATTTAGTCATTTACTTCTGGATCCAATCTTGTGTTCCCCTTCCTTATAGCTGAGTTTATGCCCAGATAGGCTGCTATGTTGGCCAGTAAGGACAGTAGACATGATCATAGGAGAGTGTAGGAAATAGATTTCCAGTAATGTCGGTTTGAAATGAGATGAGATGAGAGGCTTCGTAATGCTTAGCATAAACTCTCAAATGCTCTTATTCCCGAGAGAGACTAGCAAAGGACATGCTTCCCAAGGGAGCTACATCCCCTGCATAAAGGGTTCCTCTTGAGGGGTCCTAAGCAGGGCCAGCCTGACACTGCAGGGACAGGCAGAATGCTGTACCTGGAAAGGGAGTCCAGGTCATAGTTTGTGATTGTGGTTATCCCCCAACAGGAAGGCTCTAACAGGTGGGGCAGACCAGCACTGTGGACATTGAGGAGACTTTCTGGAAGTCACATCAGGTAGTATCACTTAAGATATTTTGCAGATTTAAGTGCCAGGGTCTCTTTATGACAGCTAACACTATAGACTAGGAGCATTCAGACAACAGATGGATATACTTTCAATGCAGATATGAGCATAACGAATGACCAGATTCCAGAACTATAGACTGTGTCAGGGAGAACAATGTGTTGTTCAGTAGAGTGACATCTTTGAGATAGTTTATGGATCTTATTAGCCGTACAGCTTTGGGAAAGTTCTTCATACTCTGAGCTACAAACCAAGAGTGACAGTACCAGTTCACCTGAGTCTGAGGCGTGTTTGAGGATCAGATTCTGTAAATGTGCTTGTCATCAGTACAGTGACACAAAATACAAGTTACTCTGACTTAAAGAATCCTGTTTTTTTCTGTTTTTTGTTCCAACGAACAGAGTCCATGTATCAGGGTTATTTCCCAGGAATTTGTATATTCGTCCCAGGCTAAACATCTTTCATAAGTGAAAGCATGTTAATACATTATAAAAATATTTCCATAATTGTCCTGGATATATAGGCTTTAAATAACTGTGCAATGGAAAATAGACTCTTTTCCTTTTTAACTTAGAATTACTTCATCCTTCTAGACCTACTTAATCAAAAGAAATATTGAACAAAGTTTATGAGATTTAATAATATGAAGACAAAGCCACTTTTGAAACCCAGCTGTACAACTGACTTTTATGAGTTACGTTAGACAAGTTTTTTAGATTCCTTTAATCTCAGCTGTTTTTATGTAAAGTTGGTTGTTACGAAATCTGAGTGAGAATATTTGTATAAATAATTTAGCAGAGTGTTTGGCAAATATTATTGTCTTTGATGGACCCTTTTTCTAGAATAAAGATTCAATTAAACGAAAGAGAACAACGAGAGTGTTTATATTTCAAGTGGAGGAAAAAAATGCACCCTGGAGGCCATCCAATTGGGTTATTTCCCATCGAGAAAACCGTTGGCTCCCAGACATTAGATTTGAATTTTCTAAAGGTAATATAGAATTTTGTTCAATTTGGAATAAATATATACTGTAACTCTTGTAAAATAAAGGGTAAACTCTAAAGAAATCTTGGAGAGAACTGTAGGGCACAGCCTAAGACACTACTCTGGCCTTTGGTCTGGCTTTGTAATTCTACGCAGTCCATCATCATTCAGAGGAATGGCGGTTATCAATGAGCTTGTTGCAAACAGTCATAAATAATGTACTATGGTTAGCATTTCACTGAGAAGCTGATGAGTGTGTATAAGAAGGAAAATATGAGGAATAAAAAGCTTAGATCATATTAATAATGGAAGTCATTACATAATATTTGATCTTCACAAATGTTTATTTTATGCTCTTTGAATGTGATTATGAAATATGGTACTTATTTTAGGATTCTGGAGTTTTGTATTAATTTGGTGAGATTATTTAATGTCTCATTCAAAGTGAATATCATCGCTAAAATAAGATCCAAATTGAATAATTCGTTAAATCGAAGTTTCACTTTTTCTCTAAAAAAAAACCTTTTTTTCTCTTACTAGGTAGATTTCTTTATAGCATTTCATTATGAAGGACTTCAAACATATACAACTAAAAAGAGTATTATAATGTACCCATCACTTAATTTCAACAACCATAAATACTCTTCTATTCTCTGTAGGCTTGGATTTGATTATTTTAGATAAAATTTGTGCACATATAGATGCACATATATTAAGTGCACATTTTAAACAAATGAATATACGCATTTATCCCGTACTCTATTACGATTTAGAACTTTTCCATCACCTCAAAAAATCCTCTTGTGTTCCTTTTCAGTGAACTTTTGTTCTCTCTTACGGCACAAACACCGACCTGATATTTTTCACCATAGATTTTTTTGCATATTCTAGAAGTTAATATAGACTCTTGTAACTAGCCGCCATCGTTAGCATAACTATTTTGAGATTCATCTCTGCTGTCGATCTGCTGTTATCTGCAGTTGATGTATTTTTATTGCTGAATAGAATTTCATTGGGTAAATATTCCAAAATTTGTGTGATTACCCATCTTTTGATGAACATTTGTGTTTGTTTTCCCACTTTAGGAAAATCATAAAATAAAGTTGTTAACGAACAATTGTGTACAATTAGTTTAAACAGAAGTTTTATTTTATCTTGGGTAAAACCTAGGAATTCAACTGTTGTATACAATGATTGGTGTGGTTTATGAGAAATTTTTAAGAAATGACTTGTTTATCCCCCAACATTGCTTTATATTCAATTTATAGTCAATTTCTACTATCAGTGTGAGAGCTCCTACCGCTCCACATCCTGGCCAGAATTTGGTGCTGTCATTCTTTCTACTTTTAGTGACATTTCATTTCAGTTTACTGTTCATTCCCTGATGACTAGTAACTTTGACAATCTTATGTCATTTGTATATTTTCCTTTGTGAAGTGTCAATTTAGGTCTCTTTGCTTCCTTTTCTATGATTTGTTTTTCTTATTTTTTAGTTGTAAAACAAAAACAAACACATTACCTTCGAGTCGATTCCGTCTCATAGTGACCCTGTCGGACAGAGTACAACTACCCCATAGGGTTTCCAAGGAGCAGCTGGTGGATTTGAACTGCCAACCTTTTGATTAGCAGCCAACCTTTTGGTTAGCAGACGAGCACTTAACAACTGCACCACTGGGCTTCTTTAGTTGTGAACATGTTTTATACAAGTTTGACACAAGCCCATTGTCAGAAATAGGGATTGAAAATATTTTCTCTCAGCATGTACCTTCTAAATTCACTTTCTTAATGGAAAGTTTTTAATTTGATGACATCTATTTGATTAGTTTTTGTCTGGTTATTGCTTTTTATGTCTTAAGAAACCATTGCTTTCCACTGGGTTGCACATATATTCTTCTATGCAGTATGTTAATGACTAGAGTTTGATATTTTTATCTAAGTCTATGACAGAAATATGATTAATATTTTATGTGTGTTGTGAGGTTGAGTCCAAAGGTCATGTTTTCCTAGGCATATTCAGTTGCACTAGCACCATTGGACGGACAACTTACCTATCCTCGTGGAATTACTATATTGAAGTGTTTATAAAAATTTAATTGAGCATAGATATTGATTAATTTTTATCCTGCTCTAGTAGGCACTGTTTTTTTTTTTTTTAAGTAGGTAGGTTTTTTTAGGTAGATAGGTATTTATCTATTTGCTTATCATTGTGAAATAATTACACTGACTTGATTGCTGTACCTTTATAACTTTGAAGATCTTTAATATAAAACATCAGCTTTGTTATTCCTTTTCCAAGGTGTTTTGGGTATTCACATAATTAGTTTAGAATCAACATAAATTTATTGGTATTAACTGAAACTGTTTTGAATGTGTTTACCAATTTTGAAAGAGTTGACATACTAAGAGCAATTTGAATCTTGCAAACCATTGATATGATATGGTACATTTGAAAATTTATTTAGTCCTTCTTTCATTTCTTTATCCGTGTTTTATAATTTTCAGTAGTTATTCCTAAATACTTCAGTTTTTTATGTCATTGTACATGTTCTTGTAAAATTTTAAAAAATGAACCATTTGTTTACTAATAGTATATAGAAATATTCATTCTGATATACAGATAAGTAATAAGTAAGCTACATGGTTAGCTGTAGAACACAATTTTCTTATATAAACATAACTTGCCATTTAGGAGTAGGGCAAGTATACTTCTCTCATTCCAATCTTTGTCTTTTTTTTTTTTTTGCCATATTGAATAGTTAGAATCTCCAGTAAAAATATCAAATAAATTGATGCTAGTTGATATTCTTGCCTTCTCCTAATCCTAGTATGCAAATCACTCAGTGCTTTACCACTCAGCATGATGCTAGCTATAAGTTTTTCATAGATGTTTTTCACCAAACTGAGCAAGTTTTCCTTTTCATAGTTTTCTGAGATTTTTTTTTAATATCATATATGGATGCTAAATTTAATTAAATGCTTTTTCTTTTTCTACCTCTATTAAGATGTTTATGTGACTTTTGTGTTGTTTCTATGGTTAATTGTAATATTTTTGACTAATGAGGAAATAGTGAGTCAAGGAATATAAGTACGGTTTAATTGCCAAATGAATATCAACACAATCTTAGAAAGGCACATAAATAGAGCAGGCATGGCTAAAAAGAGGAAACTACGAAAGGCAGATGAACGTCACAGGTGGATATCTTCCTGAACTTCACATCCCACGTTTCCTCCTATTTCAATCCCTCCTCCTCATTTCATAGCATTTTGGGGAGTTTTCCCTTAAGTGTCTTGCAACTAATAACAAAGTAACTTGAAGTACTTTGGAAAAGTCCTGGCCACCGAAAGAGTTTTCTGTTGGTACAAATGATCATAGAGGTATAGGCACTTCACAAAAGAATAAGCGCAATACCATAATGAATCACTACATTGTATTGCTAGAAAAGGCTGTTTCAATCCTTCTCAATTCCCACGGTAATGTTAAATGTGAAAGGCAAATTGAATGTCTCTGATAGTTTATTATGCTCCTAGTCCCTTCCATTATGTCTCAACAGTTTTATCAGCATGCTATTATATCTAGTTATATTCAACCATCATATATTTCCTTGTGTTTTCCCAGAAATATTGAAGAAGACAGTATTCTCCAAGAGTCCTCAACAGGATGTCCTCTACCAATGGCACTGCCTCATATCCCTCCACCTTTCTTCTGCTGGGTGTCCCAGGTCTGGAAGCTTTCCATGTCTGGTTTGCTTACCCTTTCTTTGTTGTTTATCTCATAGCACTTGTGGGGAATGTCACGATCCTGTTTGTGATCAAGGCTGAGCAGAGTCTTCATCAACCCATGTTTTACTTTCTAGCTCTACTCTCCTTTATTGATCTAGGCCTCTCCACTTCGACCATCCCCAAGATGCTAGCCATTTTCTGGTTCAATCTTAGGGAGATAAGCTTTGAAGCCTGTCTCATTCAAATGTTCTTCATCCACACCTACACTGGTATGGAATCTGTTGTGCTCCTGGCCATGGCGATTGACCGTTTTGTGGCCATCTGCTACCCCTTGAGATACACCACCATCCTCACCAACAAGGCGGTAGCATTCATGGCCTCTGTTGTAGTGGGTAATTCAGTCCTCCTTGTCTTGCCCTTCTGCCCTCTTCTCAAGCGATTGCCCTTTTGTGGACACTACATTATCCCTCATACCTACTGTGAACACATGGGAATTGCTCGTCTTGCCTGTGCTAGCATAAGAGTCAACATTATCTATGGCTTGTTTACCATTGCCGTCCTCATCTTTGACTTGATCCTTATTGCCCTCTCTTATGTTCAGATTCTCCATGCTGTTTTCCATCTTCCTTCTAGGGATGCCAGGCTCAAAGCACTTAGCACATGTGGTTCACATGTCTGTGTCATCTTGGCCTTTTACACACCAGCATTTTTCTCCTTTATGACTCATCGTTTTGGTAAAAATGTTCCTCGCTACATTCACATCCTCTTGGCCAATCTGTATGTAGTTGTACCTCCTTGTTTAAATCCAGTCATTTATGGGGTCAGGACAAAGCAAATTCGGGACCGAGTTGTGAAAATATTTGTAAAGAAAGAGTGACTTAAATGTTTTCAGATATTGATGAATTCTTTCATGTTATCCTTCAGCATGTGTATCTTTTAAAAATGTCCAAAATTGAGACTAGGTAATGGTCCCTTAAAGAGCCTTGGTAGCACAATGGCTAAGCTCTCAGTTGTTAACCAAAAGGTCAGAGGTTTGAATCCATAGCAGCTCTAAAGGAGAAAGATGTGGCAGTTCTGTGCATAAAGATTACATCCTTGGAAACCCTATGGGGCAGTTCTACTCTATCCAATAAGATCTTTATAAGTTGAATCAACTCAAAGATAACTTTTCTTTTTCTTTCTTTCTTTTTTTTTTAATGGTCCCTCAGGCATTACTTCAGTCATTCCTAGGGGCTACTAAACTCACACTCAATGTTTCTTGTGTGCAATTTCCACTTTCACTTTCAACATATTATTGAAGTTCTTTTTCTCATTGTGAGAGAAGATTGTGGACACCAGTAAAATATTAATTTTTGTCCAGAGTATATGAGGATAGGAAACCCTGGTGGCGCAGTGGTTAAGTGCTACAGCTGCTAACCAAAAGGTCAGCAGTTTAAATCCACCAGGCACTCCATGGAAACTCTGTGGGGCAGTTCTACTCTGTCCTGTAGGGTCACTATGAGTCGGAATCAACTCGACGGCAGTGGGTTTGGTTATGTACTAGGATAATGATGTTCCTATGTCACTGGTAAAATATGATATACAGATATGATAAAAAGGGAGTTTCTAGTGTTGACCTCTAGTGGTGCAGTGGTTAAGAGCTCGGCTACTAACTGAAAGGTGGATGATTCAAATCTATCCGCTGTTCAGGGGAAGAAAGACGTGGCAGTCTGTTTCTCTAAAGCTTTTAGCCTTGGAAACCCTATAAGGCAGGTTTACTCTGTCATTTAGGCTCACTATGAGTTGGAATCGACTCAACAACAATGGTTTAGTATCATATAATTCTGCAGGCTGACTTTGACCTATGCATCACGATTTTGGATGCCATCCTTCTACCTATTATTAGCCTACCATTCTCAATTTTCTCTAAGCCATAATTTCTAACTTTCCCCAGGAGAAAATTGCCGCCTGCATGCTATTTGTCAATCAATTCTGTGTCTGCAAGAAAATCTGTAAAATGTCAAGCTGATCAGAGAAGGAAAGAAACCATGCAGATAAACAAAGGGTGAAGGAAAAGAAAATCAGGAGGAACAAAAAACAACACAACGGGAGAGTATAGTAAGTGCCCCAGAAAGTAACTTATCTTGGAGAAAATGTCGTAGATAGAAGAAGCAATATTGATTTTGGAGAACTAGCACTCTGGAACTCTTAGGGATCTCTGGGTCATCAGAAATGAGTGCTCTCATTTGTTCATTTGATTCTATTCTTTCTCTCTATCATTTACTTCACCCTCTTTCTATTTAGATCTGTGTTGTCCCTCATGAAATCTGTCTATACACAAACATAAACACAAACTAGTGAGTGGGATGTGTGGAGAATTGTATTTGGAACTCGCTTTGCAGTCCATGTGCCTGAAGAGCCTAGTTCAGGCTCTGGGGTAATGAAACCAGAGTTGTTACATGAAGTTATTTCTAGCTCTCATGTTATCCTATCCAGTGAAGCAGGTAAAAGCACACTACTCTGGGTCAACATTCCATGCAAAGATAACAAGAATGTTCTGGGCTAGCATATTCACAATTGTATGGCTCTAGGAAACTTGAACTTGAAATTTGGGATATAAGTGTATAAAAGGATGAGATTTCAGCCCAATATAAGAAAAGTTGTCCTTTAAAAAAAAAAGAAATTTGGTGTATCTGTATAAGCTTGTCTTCTTTATTATTATTGTTAATTAAATAGTGGATACAGAAATGATTATATATTTTAGGCAAACAACTAGGCAAAACTACTGGGTTTATACACAATACAATTATTTGAATCAATTCTACTTTAGTTTGCAAATTAGAAGTAAATAGCCTAAGTAAATTTGGGGAATGTATAAATATGTGGAAATTAAATCACACACTCTTAAATAACCAATGGATCAAAGGAGAAATCACAAAGAAATTAGAAAATACTTACAATGAATGAAAAGGAAAACATGGTATACCAAATGGTGTGGGATGCTGCAAAATCAGTTCGTAAAAGAAAATGTATACTTCTAAATGTTTATATTAAAATAGAAGAAAAATCTCAAATAAATAACTTAGCTTTCCACCTTCAGAAATTAGATGTGGAAGCGTAAATTAAACCCAAAGAAAGTTGAAAAAAGGAAATATTAATAATGGTGTGGAAATAAATGAAATGAAATGAAAATAGAATAACAGTAGAAAAATTAAATGTTGGTTCTATGAAATTAAATCAACAAACTGAGAATTCTTTATACCTAGACTGACAAGAAAAAAAAAAAATGAAAAAGAAGATCAATTTACTAAAGTCAGGAATAAAAGGGAGGGGGCATTATTAAATACCTTAAAGAAATAAAAGTAAAACAGGGTAGTATGAACCTAAATGAAATGCAAAAATACTTAGAATTACGCAAACTGCTGAAATGATTAAAGAAAAAATAGAAAATCTAAATAAACTATAAAAATAAATAATATATTCATGCAATAAACAAAACACTTCCACAAAGAAAAGCCCATATGTCTTTGCTGGTGAATGCTACCAAACACTTAAAGAAGAATAACAACCAATTTTTCATAAACTTGTGCAAAAAATAGAAAAGGAAAGAACACTTACTAATTCATTCTATGAAGCCAGTATTACCCTGACAATAAAACCAGAGAAAGACATTGAAAGAAAAGTATAAACTGATATCTCATATAATTACAGACATAAATTGTTGCTATTCACTAAAGAAACACCAGTTTTGCTGGCCATCAAGTACTGAATGACATAGGAGGAAATGGAAATGTAATTGAAACGATTTAAAGAATATTGATTTTTTTTTTCATATTATGGTTAACATCTCTCAAGAATATGAGGAGAAATTGATAACGGGAGAAATTGAAAATAAAAGAGAGAAATGGACAGACTGAGATGGACATGCAGATGGGTATGGAGATGAAGATGAGAAGAGAGGTGAGGGAAGGAGGAGAGGGGAAAATGAATGTAGGATAAAGAGAGCTATCTGCAGCCTTGAAAGAATAAGACCCAAAGCAAACATTGAAAATATTAACCTCAGGCTGGAGTAAGAATGCTTCTATAACTACTTAGCATGAGAGTTGAAAGAATGGAAATACTGCTAGCATGATCGTCTTAATTTTCTAGGGAGACTAGAGAAAATGCTTAGCATTGAAGAATGTGCATACATATGCTACCATGTGCAAGTTTAAAATAGCTGTTGAAGAAATGATCAAGGAAACTAAAGGACAAAAGAAAGGTTTACATGTAGTTTTAGATGGCCCAGTTAAGGAGGCTTCAATTGTAATAATGCAGTGAATGTCTTGCAACTGTTTTTATTGGAAGAAAAGTGGTTGCAGATTGCAGGACTGAGATTTAGGCACACAGGTTTGACAGAGATGAACGAAGGGGCTGCAGAGTCAATGGAAAGAAAACGCAGTGATGGAATGGGATCCAGTGGATAGATGAAGTGAAAGATTCATGAAGTAAGCAATTTGGAAGAAAAAGAATGAGCTGGGGGCTACAGAACTTGAGCCAGAGACATTTGTGAGAGCACAAAGCTTTGAGGGGGCTGGAAATGTGTGTGGTGCAGTCTGACAGAGATATAGAGTTTTACAATTCAAAGCTGAGGCAGGTGTATGTGCTAGTAATATCCAGACTCTAAATATGGAAAAGATGGCAAAAGATGAGTGGACATGAACAAGAAGAAAAATTTAAACCAATCTGAAATTCATAACCAGACATTTCTTGACATACAGAAATGATGCTATGATACATAGAGAGTATCATTGTTGATTTTACTCTATTTTAAATATTCTGTATAGTGCATTTTTATGCCAAACTCATATGGTTTGGGAACGATTTCAAATTGGAAAAATTATTTTGAATCTTCCTATTCAGTCATTAAAAAATAGCTTACAGTAGAACTTCTTAATGAAAATTGAGCTCTGTGTACACTTTAATTCTTTTTATGTTGTTACTGAGAGTTATACTGGAATTGCAGAAACACACACAAAAAAAATATTTCATATATGCTAGAGAGAAATGAAAGTAAAAAAAGAAATAATAAATATACATATATGGGCAGACTTCCAACCATAGCGAACATTTAAAAATACAAAATAAAATAAAATAAAGAAACCAGCTACCTGGGGTACTCTATAAAGTAAGCAAATCAGGCAGGTTGAAATAGGGTGTCAAACTTAAACAAGTGATTTGTACAGTTGAGATTCTAATTTTTTCCCTATCTCTTTCCTTCCATTGATTTGAGGGCAAGCCTCCAGCATATATACAACAGGTTGTGCAAAAACAAAAACTGCAAGACTAATCCTGTATTTCTGACCACAGGAAAAGGAGAAAGGATCCTTTCAGTTGGAGAGTAAGAGGGGAATTCCTTATTTGTTCTGTGCTTTTCTACTAGTCCTGCCCAGTGAGTCCTAGTGTCTTAATTACCTACTACTGATGAAACAGAAATACCACAAGTGGGAAGTTTTAAATAAAGAAATTTATTTTCTCACAGTTCTGGGGCCTACAAATTCAAATCAGGGTCTTGGCCATTTTGAATCCTTCCCTGAAGTTAGTTTCTTCTCTCTTTGGTTCCTTGGCCTGTAGATGATCCTCACATACCATCTGTCTCCCCTCACACACATCCACACACACGCACACTTGTGTGTACGTGTCTATGTCTATGCTGTTTTATATATATTCTATATATCTCAGAAGAGATTTAAGCTTAGTTGAGGTCACTGGTATGACCTCAACTGATTGATCGATTCTTCAGGTTGAACAGTGATTATGTAACAGTGGGAAAATTGGCAGGTCAGAGCAACAGTAATTATAACTTAATGGTTCAATGTAAGAGGCTAATTTCACAGTTAAATTATTTAAACTGTGCATCACTCTTGAAAACAAACATTATAACATTGTCTGGTGGGTTTTTCATGTAATACATATGACAACTACAAAGAAAAATACAGAGACAAAGGACCCTAAAATTGTAAGTTTTTTTCCATTTCACTCGAAGTGGTAAAATGTTAACTTTAAGTAGGTTGTGAAATGTTAGACTTGTATATTGTAATCTCTAGAGCAGAAGATCTCAGCCAGGAGAGATGTTGCCCCCCCCCCGTCCCCCCAGGGAATTTGGTCACTTCTGGAGACAGTTTTGGTTGCTATTGGTATCTAGTAAGGAGAAACCAGAGATACTGCTAAATATTCTACACTGCACAGGGCAGCTTCACAACTAAGTATTATCTATGGCCAAAAATGGCAATAGTGGCAAGGTTTAACAATCGCTAAAAAATAAAAGAGACACGGGCAAAAACCAAAAGATACATGAAAATAAATACTAAAAAATTCAAATTTAAAAGTAAGCAACAAGGGGGAAACAAGAGTAAAATAAACAAGCAAACAAAAATACAGGTGAGACTTACATAAATTCAACCTTATTAATTACTTTAAATAGAAAGGGTCTGAAAACACCAATTAAAGATAGTGAAATCCAATAAAAAAGCAAGATCAAACTATTAGTTTTTGAAAAAAAGCCCACTTTAAATATAAAAACAGGGATAGGTTAAACTTAAAAGGATGGGAAAAATATACCATGCAAACAGTATTTAAAAGAAAGCTGAAGTGGCTATATTCATATAAGAAAATATAATTCAGGACAAGGAGTATTGGCAAGGATAAAGAAATATATATATATATATAAACAATCATAAGAGAGTTAATTCACCAGGAAGACATAACCATAGGAAATGTATATGCACTTAACAGAAAAACTTCAAAAAGTATGAAGCAAAAACTTATAAAACTGAAATGAAATACAGCCAAGACTTCAAGACTGTCCTCTCTGTATCCAAAGAAAAAGTGAAGAAAAAATCAGGAATCAAAATCTGTGAGATGCAGTCAAAGATTTTGACTAGAAGAAATGAACAGCATTAAATACTTTTAAGAAAGACTTATCATAATAAACCAAAAATCCAGATCTATTGCCATCAAGTCGATTTTGACTCCTAGCAACCCTCTATCATAAGTGTACATTATTTTTATTAAACGTCTTTCCTTACTTAGTTGTGAAATCTACCAAGGAAAGTGATTTTGTTTGTTTTGCTCATGGTTTTATCCCTTATGGCCAGATAAGTTCATGGCACATAACAAGTGATCACTAAATATTTATCAAATGAATGAATAAATGCATAAATTACTGTCATGATTTTACCTCATTTACTTACTCTGCTTCAGAGAAGAATAATTTCTGATTATTTGGAATTTTCTACAAGTTGGAAAGGTACACAATGTCTATACCAGCAGTGTAAATGATTCATTTTAGAGTCCATATTCATTCTCAAGGGAGTCCCCAAACTGCACCCTCCTCATCGGTTACAAAGTAAAAACTATTGGGCTTGTCACAATTTTTCTCTTCTAACCATTTATCACTGCTTCCAAAGCTTTTATTTATGGTTATGATAAGGCTACAAATCCATCATAGAATGACTCTGATTAATGTCAGGGTCATATACTTCCAAATTCCTTCATTTAAAAAAAAAAAAGTCATACTCAGAAAAATGTTCTTTTTTGGTAAAAGCTTATAAAATAATAAACATGATTTATGAAGGCACTAAACAAATACATGTACAGAGAAGGAATGAGATTAAAACAATCTGATAACTTCCATTAAGTGCTTAAATGTGCTAGAAAGACAGGTGTAATTATATCCTTTCTACGGATGCTCATATAATTTAAATACAATGTATATAACTTTCATTCTAATTCCTGTTTTTGCTGATTCTATAATACCAGAAATTTTCACTAAAGCATTCTAGGAGGGAGGAACTTAGAAGTAAAGTAGGGCCCATAAACCTCAGCTAATTTTGTTGTTGTTGTTAGGTGCCATTGAGTCAATTCCGACTCATAGTGACCCTATGAGTCGTCCGCTCCTGCACCATCCCCTCAATAGGTGGTATGTTTAACAACGACAATCATTTCTGTGTTTAAGCCAATTGTTGCAGCCACTGTGTCAATCAATCTCATTGAGGGTCTTCCTCTTTTTCACTGACCCTCTACTTTACCCAGCATGATGTCCTTTTCTAGGGACTGATACCCCCTGACAACATCTGAAGTATGTAAGACACAGTCTCGCCATCCTTGCTTCTAAAGAGCATCCTGGTTTTACTTCTTTCAAGACATATTTATTCACTCTTTTGGGAGTCCATGGTATATTCAATACTCTTCTCTAACACCACAATTCAAAGGTGTCAACTTTTTTTTTTTATTGTACTTTAGAGGAAGGTTTACAGAACTAGTTTGTCATTAAACAGTGCACATATTGTTTTAATGCATTGGTTAACAACCCCACGACATGTCAACTTCCTCCTTTCTAAACCTTGGGTCCCTATTACCAGATTTCCTGTCCCTCCTGCCTTCTAATCCTTGCCCCTAGGATGTTGTGCCCCTTGAGTCTCGTTCTCTTTCATGGATCTGTCTAATCTTTGGGTGAAGGGTGAACCTCGGAAGTGACTTCATTACTGAGCTAAAAGGATGTCCAGGGACTGTACTCTTGGGGTTTATTCAGTCTCTGTCAGGCCAGTAAGTCTGGTCTTTCTTTGTGGATTAGAATTTTGTTCTATGTTTTCTCCAGCTCTGTCCGGGACCCACTATTGTGATCCCTGTCAGAGGAGTCCGTGGTGGTAGCTGGGTACCATCTAGCTGTACTGAACTCAGTCTGGTGGAGGCCATGGTAGTTGTGGTCTGTTAGTCCTTTAGACTAACCTTTCCCTTGTATCTTTAGTTTTCGTCATTTTTCCTTGCTCCTAAAAGGGTGAGACCAGGGGAGTATCTTAGATGGCTGCTCACAAGCTTTTAAGACCCCAGATGCTACTCACCAAAGTAAAAGGCAGAACATTTTCTTTGTAAACTATGTTATGACAGTTGAGCTAGATGTTCTCCAAGACCTTGGTCCCTGTAGCCCTCGGCCCAGAAATTCTGTCCCTCAGGCAGTTTGGTTGTGTCTATAGAGTCAAAGGAATCAATTCTTCTTTGGTTTTCCTTATTCATTGTCCAGCTTTCACATGCATAAGAGGCGATTGAAAACACCATGATTTGGGTCGGGCCCACCTTAACCTTCAAGATGATATCTTTCCTTTCTAATAGTTTTAAGAGATCTTTTGTAGCTGATTTTAGTTGTGAATAATTGTATAACCCATTCTCGGATCTGCTTACTCCTCACTCCATAAATGATAGGGTTCAGCGTAGAGGGTACCAGTAAGTACACGTTGGCCTGCAAAGTGTGGATGTGGCATGGGATATGCCTACTAAAACAGTGGGTGAGGAATGAAAAAAGAGCAGGGATGTAGAAAGTGAGGATGACACAAACATGGGATACACAAGTGCTGAGAGTCTTCAGTCTGGCATCTTTAGAAGGGTGGCTCAATACAGTATGGAGTATATGTATATAGGACAGAGAGATGCATGTCACATTCGTTCCAACAATCAAGAGAATGACTGCCAAACTATAAAGACTATTGACAGAAATATCAGCACAAGCCAATTTCACCACAGCCATATGCTTGCAGTATGTGTGTGGGACCACATTGGTCTGACAATATGGCCACCTCCTTAGTAAGAAGGGATGTGGTGTCATCAGGACTAACCCCCGTAGAAGTGCCACTATGGCAAACTGGGCCACCACTACATTTGTAAGAATAGAAGAGTGTCTCAGAGGATTGCAGATTGCCACATACCAATCCAGTGTCATGGCCACAAGAAGCCCTGACTCCACTCCAGAGAAAACATGGATGAAAAACATCTGAATAAGGCAGGCCTGGAAGCTGATCTCATGATAATTGGACCAGAAGATACTCAACATCTTGGGAAGGGTAGAGGTTGACAAGATGAGGTCTGTGATGGCCAACATGGAAAGAAAGTAGAACATGGGTTCATGGAGAAGAGTCACTGTTTTGATGATGAAAAAGGATGGCTGTGTTTCCAATTAGGACAATAACATACACTGAGCAGAAAGGGATGGATATCCAAATGTGAAAGTCTTCTAGACCAGGAATGCCCATCAGGATGAAAGTACTGAGATCGGTGAATGCAGTGTAGTTAAAGTCAATCATGGTGATTCTGGCTACACGTAGTCTTATTCTCCCTCGTCTATCCTTAGTGTAGTTCAGAATGTAGTCCAAGTGCATATCCTGTGATAAATCTGCAATAGAATAGCTCAGCATAAAAATACAACCAAGAATGTTTATTCACCTTTTAAGTCCCCCATTTTCGAGGTTCTTGAATTTTAGAAGTACTGCATCTCTCACTGCCATTTATTAATCTAATTAGGGACTGATAGGAGAGGAGTGGATCTCTGATAATAATCCTACGTTGGGCTCGCAACTTCTAGAGTAATCTATCTAATACTAGGTGGCCTCACCCTACCTCCAATAGATAGGATGGAAAGAGTTTCTGATAAGTTACATTGGTTATTCACACCGTAACAAGGCAATGGGGAAAATTCTACAATGTTGTCTTCCTTTGAAGATATCCCTGAAAATCATTTATGGTCTTCAAGACTTATTGCATGAGGTAAAACCTCAATAGATATTTGTTGAAATAACACACAAAAGAATTATAATCTTTCCAGATGCATATCCCCTTTAAATGACAATACCTCTAGAACATTGCTTCCCTGGTAAACTTTCCCCTATTTAAAAAACAGTACCTAATCACTTAAGTGCATAAAAATCAGGTTCAGCCAAGTTTTTAAGGTAGTATATATTTAAATATACATGTATATGCATATATATAACTTTTTTTTAAAAGAATTAATCATTATATTGGCTTTTTTTTAATCTATTTGAAATGGAGACTGGAGGTAGTAGCTAGGGCACATGGGGATTCTTACTATACCTAAGAATTTAAACGACACTTTATAGAGGAAGAATTGGTGACCTCTAAATCAACCAATCAATCAAGAATTAATATTTCAAAGTAGTAATAGTGGTTACTACTATGTACCAGAAAAAATGTAGAGGGGCACCAGCAAGTGCCCAGTTGCTGATTTGTATAAATTCTGACGAGATCACCATTAGAATCCTTAATTTATAAAAGGAGAAACTTAATCTTTACAAAGGCTAAATAGTTATCCAAAGCTATACAACCAGCATGTTCCAGAAGAGAATAATGACCCTTGTTTCCTCCAAAACTCCATCCTTGTTCCACTGCAACATGCAATCCAAATAAAGGGAGATGGTATGTCAAAGATTTTTCACATATTGAAGGTTATCATGACTGATTCTCACGATAGCACTTGGAGGCAATAAAGACAGATGCTATTTTTTATTCTGTTTTATAAATTAGATTTTATGGATTAATTATAATGGCTTATAGCAAATTCATAAAAATAATCCTTAACTCTTTTTGTTCCAACATCTAGTTGACCCCAAGATACTCATTATGAAATTAGTGTTAGTAACTTGACAACCCAGAGTGTACACCTGCAGCCACTTCCTTTTCCAATGATGGTATTAATTGTCTGGCAAACTAAAAATTCAAAGGAATTGTGAGGAAAATCTCAGGCTAGACAGAGATAACCTCTCAAATGGTTTGCTCCATGCGGTGGGAGTACACGGTTTTTACATGTTAAACATGATGCAGCATAGTGTCCCTAACGTACCTTCAGAAGAACTATATTTTCTGCCTTTGCGGCACTCTCTCGGTCTATTTTCAGCACAGCTATGTATCAGGAATACACAGTAATTCTGGGTAGTTATTCCTCAACTTTGGGAAACTCACCTTCACCCCAAACTGTTACAGTTCCCTTGTCATTGTCTTCCTCAGTTCTTAGGCTTGGACACACACAGATGAGCTGTTCATTCTTCCAGATTAATTTTGTGCTGAATCAGAGCCAAGAAGTGAAAATTTTAAACATTCTCTGCATGGAAAACTGATTATAGGTTTTATAGCCCCATGTGGAGCAGTCCCAGAGGCTCAAATTCTGCCACAATTATTCCTTTGCCTCTGGAAAGTGTGGGTGAAACCTGAGGGAATAAGCATTTTCTATATCACATGCTGCTAGCTTGGTCTGAGGGAGATTAAAGGCGCTTTTTAAAGAAACAGTACTTTCCTAAATCCCATCCTCTGACCAACATACAAATTTAGTTAAAATTAAATGCTTAGTTAAGTAGGAGACTTACCTGAGGGAGCAACATAACAATGAAGTAGAAAATTGGATCCCTGTAGTACTGACAGACTTAACGATAAACACATTGAATACATATATACACAAATATGCATAGACTTCCATATGTTCCAAATGAGTCACGCAGGTATCAAAAGATATCATTTGTTCTTTGTAAAATGTGAAGAAGCTTATCAAATATTGTCCTTAGCTCTGATGATTTAGATGAAATTGCATGGCCATGCAAAATAACCTTTCTGCACCCTACCAGAAATAGCTGCAAACATCCATTAGTCATCAGAACATGGAATGTACAAAATACATTTCTAGCAAAATTGGAAACTGTCAAAAATGAAATAGACCAAATAAAGATCAATATCCTAGGCATTAGTGAACTGAAATGGACTGGTACTTGCCATTTTGAATTGGACAATAAAATGATCTACTATGTTGGGAATGAAAAATTGAAGAGGAATGGGGTCACGTTCATCATCGCAAAGAACATTTCAAGATCTGTCCTGAAATACCATGCTGTCAGTTTTGTCATAATATCCATACTACTACAAGAAAGAACTGTTAATGCCACTATTATTCAAATTTATGCAATTTGGAAGACAGCTATCTGGCCTACCAATCTGAAGTGATCCATATTTATGCTTATGCCAAACAAAAGTGATAAAATTGAATGTAAAATATCATTAATATCACACACCAGTAAAATTTTACTGAAAATCATTCAAAAGCAGCTACAGCAATATATTGACAGGGAACTGCCAGAAATTCAGTCCAGAGTCAGAAGAAGATGTGGAAACAGGGATATCATTACTGATGTCAGATGGATCCTGGCTGAAAGCAGAGAACACCAGAAAGATGTTTACCTGTGTTTTATTCACTATGTAAAGACTATAGATGGTGTGGATCAAAACAAATTATGGATAACATTGCTAAGAATGGAAATTCCAGAACACTTAATTGTGCTCATGAGGAATGTGTCCATAGATCAAGATGCAGTAGTTTGAGCAGAACAAGTTGATAATGCATGGTTTAAAGTCAGAAAGGTATGCATCAGAGTTGTATTCTTTCACTATGCATATTTGACCTTTATGCTGAGTAAATAACCTGAGAAGCTGGACTGACTATATGAAGAGCAGGGCATCAGGAAGGGAGGAAGACTCATTAACGACCTGTGTTATGCAGATGACACAACCTTTCTTCCTGAAAGTGAAGAGGAGTTGAAGCAATTACTGATGAAGACCAATGACCAGAGACTTCAGTATGGATTACACCTAAACATAAAGAAAACAAAAATCCTCACAACTGGACCAATAAGAAACATCATGATATACAGATAAAAGATTGAAATTGTCAAGGGTTTCATTTTACATGGATCCACAATCAACACCTACGGAAGCAGCCGTCAAGAATTCAAAAGACGCGTTGGATTGGGTAAATCTGCTGCAAAAGACCTCTTTAAAAGCATAGTTGTCACCTTGAAGATTAAGGTGTGCCTGACTCAAGCCACGGTGTTTTCAATTGCCTCATATGCACGAGAAATCTGGACTATGAATAAGGAACACCAAAGAAGAATTGACACATTTGAATTGTGGTGTTGGAAAAGGATATGGAATATACTGTGGACTGCTATGAGGAGGTACCAGTCCCTGGAGAAGGATATCATGCTCCATAAAGCAGAGAGTCAGGAAAAAAGCGGAAGACGCTCAGCAAGATAGATTGACACAATGGCTGCAAGATTGCACTTATGCACAACGATTGTGAGGATGGTGCAGGACCTGGCAGTGTTTCGTTCTGTTGTGCATGGGGTCACTATGAATCAGAACTGACTCAACAGCACCTAAAAACAACTACTCTGAATAAGTTTCTGATTTAACATATCCTTACTAGTCTTTTTTGTTTGTTTTGTTTAGCTAGATATTCCTTCTTTCTATTTGTTAAAACTGTTAAGCTCATTCCCATTTCAAGACATTTTCATTTGTTTTTCCTTATGCTCTGAACTCTTTTGTGTGCGTGTGTGTGACAGTTAATCTTAGGTGTCACCTTGACTAGGGTCTGATTCCCACTTATTTAATCAAACTGTAATCTAAGTGTTGTTTGAAAGTATCTTATAGATGTGGTCAACTTCTACAACTGGTTAACCTTAAATCCAGAGATTACCCTAGATAATGTGGTTGGACCTTACCCGTCATTTGAAAAGCCTTAAAAACAAAGGCTGAATTTTCCCAGACAGCAAGAAATTCTCCAGATTGCAGAATCTGCTCATCCATCATACAAATTTTCGATTTGCCTGGCCCCAAATTTTATGAGTCAGTTCCTTAAAATAAATATTTTAAAAAATTTTTTTCCTTCTTTTTTTGAACTAAACTAGTATATCCTACTTGTTCTGTTTTTCTGGAGAATCTTGACTAATTACATGCCTGATATTTCTCATTATTTAGGTCCCAGTCAAAAGTCATCTTCTCCTAAGAGCTGTCTTTGACCAACCAATTTAAGGCAGTTGCTCCAGTCATTCTCTTAAATGTTATCCTATTTAACTTTCTCTGTACATATTATATTAAGCGTAAATTATCTGCATACCTTAATGAAGAGTAAGCTTCTTGGGCTAATCCAACATAGCACTATAGAAAGAAGTACACCATCTCTCCCCAGCAAAGACCCAAAAAACTAAGTAAAACAGAGACAAACGTCAGACCTGGAACCCTAAATGTTAAATGAAGAGATAAAGAACTCACCCAAGCACCAAGTGGAATAAGAAAATGATAGAGAACAGACAGTGAGGAGAGATATGAGTGGAGGTCCTCTATCAACTAACGCCACATGAATTCACCATCTTAGACTCCTGTGGGAGATCGGCGGACAGGGAGTACAGGAAAGCAGATTAATGGAGCTCTCAGCAGGCAACAGAGCACCAGGTAAACAGCAATACGCGCTTTCCCACCCACCCACCCTTCTTCTGCCTGCTCAGCCTTCTCCATTTCCCAGCTTGAATAGGAGGTCCCAACCCCATGCAGCTTCGCTTCACCCCACCCACACTGGCGAACTCCTTCAGTGCCATTTTGTTGTTGCTTTTTTCAGCTTCTTTTGGTTTCTTCCTTGCCTCTTACTTCCTCTCCCTCCTTTCTCTTGGACATGTGGCTCAGTATAACCATCTTTGCTTCTTCTTGACAGGCTGGACGTGCTGCTCAGCTGGGGAGCTTCTTCCCATCCATGCTTCCATGCTTTTTTTGGTTTTGTTTTGCTTTGTTTGTTTTCTTTTTATTTTCATGCCTTGGGAACCCCTTCTAGCTGGGCTGTACTGCGAGGCTTGGGAGCCACTTTCCTAGCTGCACAGCTGCATTGGTGGGATCCCTGGGGACATTTCCTTTTTTTCTTTTTTACTTTTTGTGTTTCTTCATTTCTGTTTCTTGACTATCTTGCTTACTTTCTTTTCCTGTCTCCTGAATACCTGGTGCTGAGTGCCATCTCTGCCCCTTCTAGCCTGGCTTCACTGCAGCCAGGGCTTGGGAGGTACTTGCCTGGTCTGCACAGCCACACTGGTGGGATCACTGGGGGTTTTCTTTCTTTCTTTTTATTTTTTATAATATTTCTTTTTCCCTTTTTGTTTTTCTTCATTTCTCAGTTTCTCCCCTCTCTACTTACCTTCTTTTCCTGTCTCCTGAGTAACTGATGCTGTGTGCTATCTCTTCCCCTTCTAGCAAGGCTGTAGTTTATGGCTTGAGAGCCACTTCCTCATGGGATCCCTGGAGGCATTTCTTTCTTTCTTTTTTTAATTTTCACTTTTTTTTTTTCCCTTTTTTCTTCATTTCTCATCAGTCCACTCCAACAGCAAGCTCCTTCAGCACTTTGTTTGTTTCTTTACATTTTGGCTCCTGTTTCTCTTTCCTCTCTCTCTTCTTTCCCATGACCATCTTAGCTCCACACATGATGGCTTCAACCCCTCCCTCCTGCCTACCAGCACTGTGTGCTGAATATCACACCCCTGAACAGCACATGCATTGCCCACTGGAACCTGCCCTGCACTGACACCTGGCCTACACATTAGCTCCAGTACATGCCACAAACAACCCATCCCAGGCCCTTCCCTTCAGCTGGACCTGCCCTACTGCATCATAGCTGAGCACCTGGCCATGCTCATTTAACAAGGAGATGAAAAGTATCATATCCATAGGTGAGAAAACAACAAAGAACACACAGTCCACCTACCCAGATGTAACCAAATAAAACAAAAAAAGCAGGATGAAACAAACAAATCTACAATCAATAAATGAAGAAAATAACTACTGAATGTCCCAAAGACAGCAGACAATATCAAAACATATTAAAAAAAAAAAAAAAAAAAGGATAGGATGGTTTCACAAGGTGCTCAAAATAAAATGAGAGATCACTTTGCAGTAGAAAAGAAGACACTAGAACTACCTGACAGGGAATTTAAATCTCTAATATTCAGAGATATCCATGAATTGAAGCAAAATTCAGACAAAAGAGGAACAAATAGACGAATTCATGGAAAAGCCAGACCAAAAAAAAAAAAAAAAAAAAATAGAAGAATTCAGGAAAATAATACAGGAAGAAAATGTCAGAACAAATTCACAACTAGAAGTCATGCAATAACGACAATTAGAAATCCAAAAGGTAAATAACAAAATTTCAGAAATGGATAGAGTCATAGAAGGTCTGAGGAGCAGGTTTGAAACAATAGAAGATAGGATCAGCAAAATTGAAAACAAATACTTGGGCAGCAATTGGTGTGAGGAAAAAAAAATGAATGAAGAAACTGTGAGAATTATGTGGGATGCAATCAAAAGCAAAAATTTAAGAGTGATCATAATTCCACAACAAGGAGAGAAAATGGAGAATACAGAGACGATCATTGAAGAATTGCTGACAGGAAACTTCCCTAATATGAAAGATGAAAACTGACCATCCAAGAAACTCAATAAAACTCATATAGGGTAGGCCCAAAAGAAAATCACCAAGGCATATCATAATCACACTCAGTAAAACAAAGTACAAGGAAAGAATTCTGAGAGCAGTTAGAGAAAGAAGAAATGTTACATACATACATAAGACTAAGCTCTGATTACTTGGCAGAAACTGTGCAGTCAAGAAGGCAACGGGATGACATATATAAACCCTTGAAAAAAAAATAACTGACAACAAAGAATAATATATCCTGCAAAAGTCTTGTTAAAACATGATGGTGAAATTAGGACATTTCCATAAAAATACAATTTAAGGGAATATGTAAAAATCAAATCAAACTTACAAGAATTATTAAAGGGAGTCCTTCGGTTTGAGAACAAACAATATCAGACCACAGCCTGAATCTAGGGTGCAGATACCAATCCAGGAAATGAACTCTCAATGTCTATTCAAAACCAAAAGAATTGCAGCAGGGAACCAGAGAGGATAATCTGTAAATGACAACAACATCAGAACAATAAAAGGGGGAATAAATGGTGTAGTTATAGAACTTTCTAATGGATAGGAAGGCAAGGTGATACCAAGTAAAAATAGCCTGGTTCAAACCTAGGAAGATAAGGGTAAATTTCAAGGTAACCACAAAGAAAGTTAACAAATCTAATCATCAAAATAAAGAAGAAAAACATAAAGCCTCAGTAAAAACAGAATCTTCAAAAATGAAAGAAATGAAAAAAAATTAACAAGCAAAAGGAATTCAGCACAGGAGAGTAAGAGAAACAAAGAAAACATCACCACGACAACAAAAAAAAAACAAACAAAACGGACTGCAAAATGACAGCAATGATTTCATACCTATCAATTACTACACTGAATGTAAATGGCTTAAAGGCACTCATAAAGAGTGACAGAATGAACTAAAAAAAAAAAAAAAAAAACAGGATCCATAAATATGCTGTCTATAAGAGACACACCTTAGAAACAAAGACATGCATTTATAAAAATTCAAAGGATGGAAAAAAAAAGTATCAAGCAAACAGCTACCAAAAAAAAAAGAGCAGAAATGGCAACACTAATCTCAGATCAAATAGACTTTAAACAAAATCCACCATAAAAGGCAAAGAAAGGCACTATATAATGATTAAAGGGATGATTCAACATGAATGCATAGCCATAATAAATAACTATACACACAATGACACGGCTCCAAAATACATAAAGCAAACTCTAACAGCACTGAAATGAGAAATTGACAGCTCCACAATAATGGTAGGAGACTTCAACACACTACTCCCTGTAAAGGACAGAACATCTAGAAAGAAACTCAACAAAGATACAGAAGATCTAAAGGACACAATGAGCCAACTTGACCTCATAGACATATATATAACACTCCACACAACAGTAGTTGAGTACACATTTTTTTTTTCCAATGTACATTCTCCAGAATAAACCACATCTTAGGACACAAAGCAAAATCCAAAACACTGAGATAATGCAACATATCTTCTCTGACCACAACACCATCAAAGAAGAAATTAACAATAAGAAGAGCAAGGAAAAAAAAATCATTTAGATGGAAACTGAGTAACAGCCTGCTTAAAAACTACTGGGTAATAGAAGAAATCAGAGATGGAATAAAAAAAAAAAATCCTAGAATCGAATTAGAATGAAAACGTATCATACCAAAATCTTTGAGACACAGCAAAGGCAGTCCTCCGAGCTCAATTTATATCAATAGATGAAATAAAGAAGAAAGGGAAAAAAAATCAAAAAATTAGCTACTCAACTCAAATAGAAAGAGAATAGCAAAAGGTGCCTGCAGCCACAAGAAGAAAGGAAATAATAAAGATCAGAGCAGAAATAAAAGAAATAGTGAATAGAAAAACAATAGAAAGAATCAACAAAACAGAAAGTTGGTTCTTTGAAAGAATCAACAAACCATGGGCCAAATTGAAGAAAGAAATATAGGAGAGCCCACAAACAACCCAAACAAGAAATGAAATGGGGGACATTACAACAGACCCAACTGAAGTAAAAAAGATCATAACAGTATTATGAAAAACTATGCCCCAGCAAATTTGAAAACCTAAAGAAAATGGACAAATTTCTAGCAACACACTACCTATCAAACTAGCACAAACTGTTGTTGGAAATATGAAGAGACCCTTAAGAAGCGGAGAGATTGAAAAGGTAATAACAACAACAACAATAACAACAACAAAAAAAACTCCTCCTCCCCCCCCAAAAAAGCCCTGGCCCACTTGGCTTCATTGGAGAATTCTACCAAACATTCATAGAAGAGTTACTCCAATACTACTCAAACTATTTCAGAACAAAGAAAAGATAGTGATACTTCTGAATTCATTCTATGAAGCCAGCATAACCCTGATACCAAAACCAGGCAAAGATACCACAAAAAAAAAAAGAAAGAATTTACATAACAATATCTCTCATGCATAAAGATGCAAAAATTCTCAACAAAATTCTTGCCAATAGAATCCAGCATCATATCAAAAACAAACAAACAAACAAATACCACGACCAAGTAGGATTCATACCAGTTATGCAAGGAGGGTTCAAATTAGAAACTCAATCACTGTAATCCACCACATAAATCAAAGAAGAAAAATCACATGATCATCTCAATTGAGGCAGAATAAGCACTTGACAAAATCCAACCACAATTCCTGATAAAAACTCTCAATAAAATAGGTAGAGAAGGGAAATTCCTCAACATAATAAAGGGCACCTATACATTCTACTTGTGCGACTCATAACAAATTATGGATAACATTGCAAAGAATGCGAATTCCAGAACACTTAATTGTGCTCATGAGGAACCTTTACGTAGATCAAGAGGCGGTTGTTTGGGCAGAACAAGGGGATACTGATTGGCTTAAAGTCAGGAAAGGTGTGCGTCAGGGTTGTATTCTTTTACCATACCTTTTCAATCTGTATGCTGAGCAAATAATACCAGAAGCTGGACTATATGAAGAGGAATGGGGCATCAGGATTGGAGGAAGACTCATTAATAACCTGCGTTATGCAGATGACACAACCTTGCTTGCTGAAAGTGAAGAGGACTTGAAACACTTAACTAATGAAGACCAAAGACCACAGCCTTCAGTATGGATTGCACTTCAACATAAAGAAAACAAAAATCCTCACAACTGGACCAATGAGCAGTATCATGATAAACGGAGAAAAAAATGAAGTTGTCAAGGATTTCATTTTACTTGGATCCACAATCAACAGCCATGGAAGCAGCAGTCAAGAAATCAAAAGATGCATTGCATTGGGTAAATCTGCTACAAAGGACCTCTTTAAAGTGTTGAAGAGCAAAGATGTCACCTTGAAGACTAAGGTGTGCCTGATCCAAGCCGTGGTATTTTCAATCGCGTCATATACATGTGAAAGCTGGATAATGAATAAGGAAGACCGAAGAAGAATTGAGGCCTTTGAATTGTGGTGTTGGAGAAGAATATTGAATATACCATGGACTGCCAAAAGAATGAACAAATCTGTCTTAGAAGAAATACAACCAGAATGCTCCTTAGAAGCAAGGATGGGGAGACTGCGTCTTACATACTTTGGACATGTTGTCAGGAGAGATCAGTCCCTGGAGAAGGACATCATGCTTGGCAGAGTACAGGGTCAGTGGAAAAGAGGAAGACCCTCAAAGAGGTGGATTGACACAGTGGCTGCAACAATGAGCTCAAGCATAGCAATAATTGTGGGGATGGCTCAGGACTGGGCAGTGTTTTTTCTGTTGTGCATAGGGTCGCTATGAGTCAGAACCGACTCGACGGCACCTAACAACAACAACAACAACATTCAAAACCAGCAGCCAACATCATTCTTAATGGAGAAAGACTGAAAACATTCCCCTTGAGAACAGAAACAAGACAAGGCTGCCCTTTATCACCACTTCTATTTAGCATTGTGCTGGAGGTCCTAATAGAGCAATACAGCAAGAAAAAGAAATAAACGACATTCATATTGGTAAGGAAGAAGTAAAACTGTCCCCATTTTCAGGTGATATGAACCATACATAGAAAACTCAAAAGATTCCATGGGAAAACTATTGGAACTAATAGAAAGATTCAGCAGAATAGCAGGATACAGGATAAGCATACAGAAAACAGCTGGATTCCTGTACAACAATAAAGAAAATGACGAAAGGAAATCAGGAAAACAATACCATTTATAATAGCCCCTAAAATAATAAAATACTTAGGAACAAATCTAACCAGGAATGTAAAAGACCTATGCAAAGAAAACTACAATACACTAGTGCAAGAAACCAAAAGAGATCTACATAAACAGAAAAATATACCATATTCATGGATAGGTGAAGTCAACATCGTGAAAATGACAATTCTATCCAAAGAAATTTACAAATACAACGCAATCCCTATCCAAATACCAACAACGTTCTTTAAAGAGATGGAAAAACTAATCATTAACTTTATATGGAAAAGGAAGAAGCCCCAGATAAGTAAAGCACTATTGAAGAAGAAGAATAAAGTAGGAGGACCCTGACTACCTGACCTCAGAACCTACTATACAGCTATGGTAGCCAAAACAGCCTGGTACCGGTACAACAACAGATACATTTACCAACGGAACAGAATTGAGAACCCAGATGTAAATCCAACCACCTAAGATCACCTGATCTTTGAGAAGGGTCAAAGCCCATCAAATGGGGAAAGGACAGTCGTTTTAACACATGGTGCTGACAAAACTGGATGTCCATCTGCAAAAAAATTAAACAGGACCCATACCTCACACCATACACAAAAGCTAATTCAAAATGGATCAAACATCTAAATACAAAGCCAAAAACTATAAAGACCGTAGAAGAAAAAGTAGGATTAATGCAAATCAAAACCACAACGAGATGCAGTCTCACCCTGGCATTACTGGTGCAAATTTAAAAAAAAAAAAAAACAGAAAATAACAAATTTTGGAGAGGTTACGGGGAGATTGGAACTCTTATACACTGCTGGTGGGAATGCAAAATGATACCATTTTGGAAAATGATATGGCACTTCCTTAGAAAGCTAGAAATAGAAAGATCATATGATCCAGCAATCCCACTCCTAGGAATATATCCTAGAGAAATAAAAGCTGTCGCACAAATAGACACATGCACACGTGTGTCCTTTGCAGCATTGTTCACAATAGAAAAAGATGGAAACAACCTACATGCCCATTGACAGATGAATGGATAAACAAACTATGGTACACATACACGCAATGCAGTATTATGCAATGATAAAGAACAATGATGAATCTGCCAAGCATCTCACAACATGGATAAATCTGGAAGGCATTATGCTGAGTTAAATAAGACAACCACAAAAAGACAAATATTGTATGAGACCACTACTACAAAAACCCATGAAAAGGTTTACACACAAAAAGAAACAATCTTTGATGTTTATGAAGGAGGAGAGGGCTGGGGATGGAAAAACACTAAACAGACGATAGATAAGGGTTAGCTTTGGTGAAGGGTAAGACAGTACCAAATATTGGGGAAGCCATCACAATTTTTACAAGGCAACTTCACGAAAGCTCCGTAGACACATCCAAACTCCCTGAGAGACCAGATTAGTGGGCTGAAGGATGTGGGGGTCATAGTCTCAGGGAACATCCAGGTCAATTGGCATAACACGCTTCATAAAGAAAATGTTTTACATTCTACTTTGGTAAGTAGCATCTGGGGTCTTGAAAGCCTGTGAGCAGCCATCTAACATACTACTTGGTCTCACCCCTTCAGGAGCAAGGAAGAATGAAGAAAACTAAAGATAAAAGAGAGAGATTAGTCCCAAGCACAAATGGACCACAACTACCATGGTCTCCACCACTCTGAGTCCAGTACAACTAGATGGTTCCCAGCTACCACAGCTGACTGCCCGGACACGGATAACAATAGAGGGTCCTGGACAGAGCTGGAGAAAAATGTAAAACAAAATTCTAACTCATAAAAAATAATGCCAGACATACTAGCCTGACAGAGACTGAAGAAATCCCAAAAGTATGGCCCATGGACACCCTTTTAGCTCAGTAATGAAGTCACTCCTGAGGTTCACACTTCAGCCAAAGTTTAGACTGGCTTATAAAGCAAAATGAGACTAAAGGGACACTACAGCCTAGGGACAGTGAATAGAAGGCAGGAGGGTACAGGAAACCTGGTAATAGCGAACTCAAGGTTTAGGAGGGAGAATGTTGACCTGTCATGGGGTTGTTAACCAATGTCATGAAACATTATGTGTACTGTTTAATGAGAAGCTAGTTCTGTAATTCTTCATCTAAAAGGCACAATTAAAAAGCCAAAAAAAAAAAAAAAAATACAGAGTAACCTTCTTGAGGAGAAAATTATATTTGTCTTTTCTTTCAATGTTATATTTCAAAGCATCTAGAATAGGTCTTTTTTTAGAATAGGTCCAGATGCAAAATAGGCATTCAATAAATATTCATTAAATATGAAATTGTTATATTCACAGGTAGATAGGCACACATATATGCATGTGTATATCTGTATTTTGTGTGTAATATATATTATCAAGCCTCTATTAGCACTCAGGTATAAAAGTCATAGAAATATATGAATATATATATTTAATAATATGTGAATGTGTGTATATGTGTACATGCACAAATAGAAACATGTATATGTAACATACATATATACATATAAACACACATTATATATATATACGGACATTATATATGCACATAAGTGTGTGCATTTGTGTAGCCACAGCCTGTATAGACTTATGTTGATCATTTAAGAATATATATGTCTTTATTTTGTATATTGCTTTATATAAGTGTATTTTGTGTATGCAAATAATTCAGTAAACATAATATTCTATATTATTAAATATGTAATTTAATATTTTATAATGTTTCTGTATTCTATAATATGTATGCACATATAAAAACATATATGTATAATTTGTATGTACCTGAGTAGCACAAATGGTTGATATGCTTGCCTATTAACCTAAAGACTGGCGGTCTGAGTCCACCCAGAGGCATCATGGAAAAATGGACTGGCGATCCACCTCTGAAAACCAGCCATTGCAAATCTTATGCAACACAGTTCTCCATGAATTAGAATGGACTCGAGGGCAACTGGTGGTAATATATTGAATATCTACAGGGAAATACAGACATATTTGGGTATAATAAATCTTTTTAAAGTTATGGAAAAAGGTAACATAATTACATTTTTTTAAAAATGAGGTGTGGAGAAGAACAAACATCTTGTAGAGGACACAGAACCTAGACAGGTAAGCCCTCCAATATAAAGAGAACATTGAAACATTGAACCAAAAATAATTCAAACAGTCAAAGGGAAAAGTTTGTGAAAGTGTATCTACATGTGATTCAGTACAGAACATTTCTAAATGGCCTATCAATACAAACATTTGCTCATATCAGTACTTTTCAAGACAATGTAAATCAAAATTAACTTTTTTTTTTTTTTATAGAGGAGAGTTCTTATGAAACATGATGTGTTCTTGGTTGAGATACATTGTGTTCTTCTATGTTGTGGAAATGTATTCCTTTAATATTTTCACAAGTGATTTGGCGGTACTCATTATTTTTAAAAATAAAAATGCATATACCTTTCAACTGGGTGATTCAAATTTAGAATTTCCCCATATGAGCAGAAGCAGAAAATATGTGCAAGAATAGTTAGTGTAGTAATATTAAAAGGCATAGCTGAAAAGCAAAATGAATGGCTAGCAACAGAGGACTAGTTGAATAAATTGCAGCATACCTGTTCCACAGTATGTTTAGTAATCAAAAAGGATTAATTAGATATTGATATCAGAGTTGTCCATATAAGCTATCCATCATTAAAAAAGTAAAATTTCCGTAAGTACATACTGCGTAATCCCATTAAAATACATCTCATTTTAAGTAACTTTTCAAATCAGCTATGCAAGCTTGATCCTAATGTTGTCCACCAACTACAACATACGAATATGGTGAAAGGTATGAAAGAATGCACGTGTTGTTCACACTGTTAAACTTGAGTGAAGGAATAAAATAAAGCTAAGTAAATATGTGGAAAACCTGGTGGTGTAGTGGTTAAGTGCTATGGCTGCTAACCAAAGGGTCAGCAGTTTGAATCCACCAGGTGCTCCTTGGAAACTCTATGGGGCAGTTCTACTGTGTCCTGCAGGGTCGCTAGAAGTCAGAATCAACTTGACGGCACTGGGTTTGCTTTTGGTTTTTGGAAGTAAATATCTAGTGTAATAAAAGTAGGTATAATGTTCACATTTATGGAAAACCGTGTAAATCTGTAAGCTCAGATGCATAGTTTCATGAAGGGAAGACTAATAAAATGTCCTTTTTTTGGCATATTTTTACTTTCTTTTACCTTTTCTGTGTTAATTAAAAAAAAATTCAGTTGTATAATCAGAAAAGCATAGGCATGCCACTGTGGATAAATTAAGATCATCTGTATCAAAAAAGCCAATAAAATAACAAATGTGACATTTCCCCCTAAAGACCTTAGTTTTAAATAGCTACTTTGAAGAACATACTTATACAATGGGAAATTGATATGCAGATTTTTAATTCACTACCATGATTTTATTTTTCAATTCCTTTTCCTTCATTGTGAATGTTTTTTTGTTTACAAACCAATAATTTCTAAGGGATAAATTATTTCCTAGGAAAAATATTTCCTAATTTGTAGCTATGATATATACTGACTGTCTTAGATATCTTTTTTTTTTTTTTTTTTAGATATCTTGTGCTGGTATATCAGAAATACTACAAGTGGATGGCTTTAACAAAAACAATTTATTCTCTTACAATCTAAAAAAAAACCACTGCCATGGAGTCGATTCTGACCCACAGCGACCCTATAGGACAGAGTAGAACTGCCCGATAGAGTTTCGAAGGAGCGCCTGGCGGATTCAAACTGCCGACCTCTTGGTTAGTATCCATAGCGCTTAACCACTACGCCACCAGGGTTTTACAGTCTAGAGGTCTTGAAGTCTGAATTCAGGGTGCCAGCTCCAGGGGAAGCCTTTCTTTCTCTGTCAGATCTGGAAGAAGATCCTTGTCATGAATCTTCCCCGGTCAAGGAGCTTCTCAGCTCAGGGACCCCTGGTCCAAAGGACATGCTATTCTTCTGGCTCTTGTTTCTTGGTAGTATGAGATCCCCATGTCTCCCTGCTCCCTTTTCTCTTTTATATCTCAAAAGTGATTGAATTAAGATATGACCTGCCTTATAGATTGACTCCTTCCTCATTAATATAACTGCTGTTAATCCCACCTCTTCAACATCATAGAGTAAGAATTTACAGCACAAAAAATTACATCAGATGACAAAACTGTGGACAATCACACAATACTCAGAATCATGGCCTAACCAAGTTGACAGATATTTTGGGGGACACAATTTAATCCATCACACTGACATATATAAAACTTCTACCTAATCTACACCTAATCGATTCTCTTTAAAATAAATAAAAATAAAGTGTATGTGATAAACTAAGTTTCAGTCATGGCCCAGTTTCTTTATAACAGAAGAATAACCATGATTTTCAGGTACAAACTTTGCCTCTGAGTATTCTACTTTCCATTCCTAGATCATTAACTGTTATAAACAAGAGAACAAATCTTGCATGTCTATAAATTCAGGCTGATACTTCAGGGTCCATAAAGCAAAAACCCATTGCCATCAAGTTGATTCTGACTAATAGTGACCCTATAGGACAGAGTAGAGCTACCCTATAGAGTTTCCAAGGAGTGACTGGTGGATACGAACTGCTAACCTTTTCGTTAGCAGCTATAGCACTTAACCACTGCGCCACCAGAGTTACCAGTCTGTCAGAAGTTTCTGCAAAATATTGGCTCATTAGATGATGGTCAATGATCATGGACGAAGGTATCTCTCTCAGTTCCTCAAGAGAATTCTCACTGAGATGGCAGATCACACTCTTGGAGAGTTTTGTGCTCACTAGAGCACTATCCTCAGGGATCAACAATTAAGTAACCTGTGGTTTTTAGGGTCATGCTCATAACTGTTTCATTGCAGTTTGGGGGGACAAATCACATATAGTCTACATAGGGAAAATACTGGGCTGTACATTCTGAGGTCTATTAAACTTTCCATAGCCCTACTTTTTTGAACTGTAAAGTGATGAGTCAACAGAACTTGTGGCAATGTTGATAAGATGTCATCCATGAAGTTTCTGCATCAAAATTACCTGCTGGTTAAAATTTTATATTTCTCTCAGATATTGGATTAGTTATATCAGCTTATCTGATGCTATGCTGTTATCTTAAAAAAGAATAAATAATATGTTTTTCATAATTTTATCAATATTAAAATGGATAGTATATATAATAAATTTTCCCAGCTACCACGTGGCGAATGGAAAATCATTATATTTATTATTACTGCTATTTCTATATTAATATTGCCTTTCAAATGTAAGCCTGGAATCTCTGGTTCTAAATAAACATGAAAAATGAAAAGCTGTGCTTATCAGTGTTATTAAGTCCCCTGTTACTTTTTAAATGATAGCCTTGGAAAGAATTGCAGAATTAGCAGTGATAATCACTGATAACCAAAGAAGAAGATGAACCAAAGCAGAGAGATAAATCACCACAGATAATATAATGAATTATTGTGTCCACTTTTTCTCCGTTTCTCCTGGCAGCATTAACTGTACCACTTAATTTTTTTTCATATAATGTTTATATTAACCCACCAAATACCTAATTATTACACTTGTCTAATTACTTGTAGGCTTTTGTGGGTATGAAAGAATAATAACCAGAATCAAATATGAATTATTTACCTTCATTTCAATGATTATAGCTCTTTTACTCTTCTGTGTTGCAAAGAACTTAAACCGTATTATATTGAACAATAAAGAGATTCAGTGCATTTATGTTCATCTTATTACCAAATTAAAATGGAATAATAGGGACATATTAAACTGCTTAATTACCTATTAAAATGTTGCCCAAGTAAGTTTTGGTGGCAACAGAAGGAAAATGGGGACTCTAGTCTCCATTGTTGTTCAGTGGTGGCTAAGGAAAAATGAGAATGAACTTCTAATGCGTGGGCCTTTCTAGGTCTCTTAGGTTCACATACAGTCTTTATAGGCTTTTCTATTTCTTTGGAAGATATTTTCACTAAAAAATGTGACGGCCAAAATCACGATAAGATGAAATTCATTTTAAGAACACGAGGAAGAGGTAAAACCTTAAAGAGAGAAAGCTAAACCCTGCTCTGCATCTGTTTGGAAAGAATTAACCTCATGTTAAACTGTTCTGTGCTAGTTTACACAGATACATTGTGGGTTTCTTTTCTTTTTCTTTTTAACTTGTGGATGTTTCGGGAAATGTTTTCAAGTTTCTATAGATTTCTGTAGTGAAGATTCGAATGATAAGATTTCAGATAGTTAAGGATTTCTAAAATTTGAACTTAAAAGGTGATGTAGTGGCATCCAATTCTAGCCAAGTTGGAATAACAGGAATCCAGCTGAAACAACTAAAATATCACAAAAAATATTTGAACCAAAGTCTCCAAATACATTGAGCATGCTGAGAGATGGGGAACAAATGAGTTGAAGCCTACAATTGCCCAAGCTTACTGCCTGGAGAAAGTAAGAAAGAAAGCTTGCATGGGGTGCACTTGCTTTCTGAGATGAGGAGCTAGAGCAGGGATTTTTGAGGACAGAATGTTAGAATCAGTAGATCTGAGTGCCAGAGGGTAGCAATCTGCACAGAGAGGGAACTCCGGTGATATTCAAAATCTCCCCTTTGAGCATTAGCTTCAGCGCCCACCAGTGTATGTGTAAGGAAACTACCCAAAACTGGAAAAATAACAGAAGGTTTCTAGGAAACAATACTTGAAGGTCCCAACATGTTTCCAGTGATCAATACTTGAAGTCCCAGACAGCCAGGCATAGTGCCTCTTCCAACAACCTATACTGGAAATTTTTATAATTTATGGTGATGCAGAGTACTAAGAGGAGTCCCTGGGTGACACAAAAGGCTAAGTGCTTGACAACTAACTGAAAGACTGGGACTTCAATGCTACCCACATGTGCCTTGGTAGAAAGGCCTGGTGTTCTCTTTCCAAAAGGTCACAACCTTGAAAACCCTATTTCTACTCTGCAACACATGGAGTTGACATGAGTCAGAATCAACCTGATGGTAATTGGTTAAATTTCAGAGTAATAAGGAGGGTCTTATCAATAGTGCGGCAAAATGAACCCTAAATAAAGTGCTACTCTGGTTCCACAAAAATCCCATACTGTTCCATATAAAAACAAAACCAAAACCAACCTCTTGCCACTGAGTCTGACTCATAGAGACACTATAGGGCAGAGTAGGACCATCCCATAGGGCTTCCAAGGCTACATATAATCTTTACGAAGCAGATCGTCAGGTCTTTTCTGCCACAGAGCTGCACTGTCGATATTTAGGTTAGCAGCTGACCACATAATCATTGTGCCACCAGGGCTCTACTTAGCAAAGCTTAAACTCAAGCCCTGAAAAGATCAACCAGTGTCCAAACAACTTAGCAAAGTCTGAGGACAAAACTCAAAAAGTATTTCCAGGAATGCAAAAATATCCAGTAGCCAAAAAAGGCAAAATTCACAGTCTGGGATCTATTCTAATGTACCAGTTATGAAAAGAAGTAGGAAAACACACCTTAAAAGGAGGAGAAAAATTAATCAATTAAAACTGACCCAGAAATAGCACCTATATTGGAATTAATAGAGAAAGACATTTAAACAGTTATGATAAATGCATTCCACATGTCAAAAAGTTATAGGAAAGATTAAAGATAAGTAGAAATATTGAAAATATGGAAAGACTCAAAACAAATTCCCTAAGAGTAAAATTATAATGCTTGAAATGAAATCTATGCTGGATGGAATTTCCAGTAGATCACATATTGCAGAATAGTAGATTAGTGAACTTGAAGATATATTAACAGACACTACACAGTCAAAATGATTAAAAAAAAATAAAGAACCAGTGAACTGTAGAACAACTTAAAAAGCAGTAAAATTAATAATATTATTGGAGTCCTTGATGAAGAATAGAGAAGTTTTTTCCACATTTAATAAATATTATAAATCTGCATATCCAGGAAGCTCAATACACCACAACTACAAGAAATTTGAAGTAAACAACACAAAACCAAACACCGGAACACATTGCGTAGTACCAATTCTAACTCATGGAGAGCCCATGTGTTACAAAGTAGAACTGCTCCATAGGGTTTAGCTCTAATCTTTAAGGAAGCAGGCCATCAGGCCTTTTTTTCTGCAGTGCCCCTGGGTGGGTTCAAGCCACCAAACTTTAGGTGAGTAGTTGAGTGCAAACCACTTACGCCACCCAGGTGTGTAAACCACACAAAGGCACATCATAAACAATTTCCTTAAAGACAATGATAAAATGAAAATCTTAAAAATAGCCAAAGAAAAAGACACATTATACACAGAGGAACAAAGAAGGAAGATAGCAGATTTCTCACTGGAAACAATGCCAAGTAGAAGAGAGTTGAGCAATACATGTAAAGTACTGAAATTAGTATATATTATTACATATCTGCCCCTCCACAAAAGCAATTGAGAACATTGGTAAAACCTGTCAAAACTAACTTTTTCAAAATTCTGGGAAATTATTCTGGAAAAATTTGAGGAGTTTTTAACCCTAGAAAAATATTCAATTTCAGTAAGAAGACTGAGCTTTTGGGCATTTTCACTTGTCCTGATCCTATTCCTCTTTCATCAGTGCATTGTCACCTTACAACTACTGCAGCTGTGAAAACAAGAGTAGCAGGTGGTGGAGAAGGAGAGAATTTAATTTTAATTTTAAATTTGTTCCAATAATTGTAAATTAGTTCACTCTGTGTTTATGTTATTTTACTTTGAGGAAATGCAAAATCACATTTTAACTCCCCAATATATCAGGAAACAAGAATTTTCTCTAATTTAATATTTTTATTAACTGCTATGAATTTGAGAACAATATAGCACACCTGAAGAGTGAGTCTTTGGTGAAGAAAACATATGTGAATTATTACTCCCATTCTAAAGCTAATGAATTTAGGGATCATAGTCTGTATAACCAATAAAGGCTAGCTCTAAATATCCTTGCAATATAAATTTAGTTATGATTTAATAAATCCTGAAATCTATACTAAATACGAGGTTTAGACAGAAAAATCATAATAACAAAAGTGTTCTCCAAATATTTCTTATCCTTGCAATATTTCTTCTATGCATTCTATTCCTCACTGGAATTATCATGTTTAAAATGTTTTCCTAGCCTAATGTAAATCTCAACTTTAATGAAAATTATTCCACTCTAAGATAAGTCTATTTCATTTTATTTTTTTTTTTTTTTCATTCTCTTTGTTGATGACCTTGGGAATCACAAATCCTTGCAAAGTCAAACAGTTTTAATTGTTAAGATTTTAAAGAATCCCTCCCTGATCCTCTTGGTTTTAATGCCATAAACAATGGGGTTCATCATGGGTGGAATAAGGAGATATACATTAGCTATGAAAATGTGGATATGTGGAGCAATGTGATGGCCAAACCTGTGGGTGAGAAAGGAGAAAAACGCTGGTGTGTAAAACACCAAAATGACCCATATATGGGAGACACAGGTGCTTAAGGTTTTGAGGCTGGCTGCCTTGGATGGGAGATGGAAGACAGTGAGAAGAATAAGGACGTAGGAACAAATGATCAAGATGAAGTCTAGCCCCCCTGTTAGGAAGGCCACAATTAGGCTGTAGCCTCGGCGAACGTCAGTTTTATCACAAACCAGCTTTATCAGGGCCATGAATTCACAGTAAGTATGGGAAATGACGTTAGTTTTGCAGTAGGAGAGCCACCTCAGTAGAAAGGGGTGTGGACTGAGGAGTACAGCTCCTCTAAGGACAATGGCCAAACCCAAGCCTACAATGACTGCAGGTGTCAGAATGGTAGAATGTCTCAGTGGGTGGCAAATGGCCACATAGCGATCAAAAGCCATAGCCAAGATAAATCCAGATTCTATGGTAGACAGAGAATGGATAAAGTACATTTGAGTGAGGCAGGCTTCAAAATAGATCTCTCTGTCGTTGAACCAAAAGAGGCTGAGTATCTTGCGAAGTGTAGAAAAAATGAGCATCAAATCAGCCACAGACAGCATGCATAGAAAGAGGTACATAGGTTCATGCAGCTTGGGGTCTGACTTGACAATTAATAAAAGGGCAGCATTTCCCATCATTGTCAGCAGGTAGACCAGGCAGAAAGGGATGGAGATCCAGATGTGGGCAGCCTCCAGCCCTGGAATCCCAAGCAGTAGAAACATGGTAGGATGATGATTGGTCTTGTTAAAAGCTAACATTACGTAAGCAATGGATGTTCAATAAATGTTTCCAAATTAAAATAAGAAAAACTGCAAATATGTGAATTCAAGTTTCTTCATTGTTATGGTCAGTGAGAGATGTTGACATCCCAATAACATACCAATTGTTTTGAAGATTTCCTCTTTAGCACCTTTTTCAATTCTTTTCAGAAAAGAAATAACCAGTGAAAACCTTATGAATAGCAGAAGAACATTGTCTGATATAGTGCCAGAAGATGAGCCCCTCAGAATGGAAGGCACTCAGAAGACAACTGTTGACCTTAATGATGTAGATGGAGTCAGGATTTCAGGACTTTCTTTTGCTGATGTGGCATGACTCAAAAAGAAACAGCTGCAGGCATCCATTAGTAATCAGAATATGGGATGTACGAAGTATGAATCTAGGAAAATTAGAAATCGTCAAAAATGAAATGGAACTCATAAACATCAATATTCTAGGCATTAGTGAGCTGAATAGACTGGTATTGGCCATTTTGAATTGGGCAATAATATGCTCTACTATGTCAGGAATGACAAGTTGAAGAGAAATGGTGGTGCATTCATCATCAAAAAGAATATTTCAAGATCTATCCTGAAGTACAACACTGTAAGTTATAGGATAATAGGATAATATCCATACACCTACAAGGAAGACCAGTTAATATGAATATTATTCAAATTTATGGACCAACCACAAAAGCCAAAGATGAAGAAATTGAAGATTTTTACCAAATTCTGCAGTCCAAAATTGATCAAACATGCAATCAGGATGCACTGATAATTACCGGTGATTGGAATGTGAAAGTTGGAGACAAAGAAGTAGGATCCGTAGTTGGAAAATATGGCCTTGGTGATAGAAATGATGCCAGAGATGGCGTGTCAGAATTTTGTAAGACCAATGACTTCTTCATTGCAAATATCTTTTTTCACCAACATAAACAGTGATGATACATGTGGATTTTGCCAGATGGAATGCACAGAAATCAAATCAACTAAATCTGTGGAAAGATGATGGAAAAGCTCAATATCGTCAGTCAGAACAAGGCCAGGAGCCGACTGTGGAACAGACCATCAATTGTTCACATTCAAGATCAAGTTGAAACTGAAGAAAATTAGAACAAGCCCGTGAGAGCCGACTTATGACCTTGAATATATCCCACCTGAATTTAGAGACCATTTCAAGAATAGATTTGATGCGTTAAACACTATTGACTGAAGACCAGACAAGTTGTGGAATGACATTAAGGACATCACACATGAAGAAACCAAGAGGTCATTAAAAAGGAAGAAAAGGCCAAAATGGATGTCAGGAGAGACTCTGAAACTTGCTCTTGAATGTCCACTGGCTAAAGCAAAAGTAAGAAATGATGAAGTAAAAGAGCTGAACAGAAGATTTCAAAGACAAAGAAGACAAAGTAAAATGTTATAATGACATGTGCAAAGAGCTGGAGACAGAAAACCAAAGGGAAGAAAAATCTTTGCATTTCTGAAGCTTAGAGAACTGAATTAAAAATTCAGGCCTCAAGTTGCAATAGTGAAGGATTGTATGGGGAAAATATTAAATGACGCAGAAAGCATCAAAAGAAGATGGAAGTAATACAAAGAATCATTATATTAAAAAGAATTGGTCAACGTTCAACCATTTCAGTAGTAGCATATGATCAGGAACCAGTGGTACCGAAGGAAGAAGATCAAGTTGCACTGCAGGCATTGGCAAATAAAGAAACCTCCAGAAACTGACAGAATACCAATTGAGATGTTTCAACAAACAGATGCAGCGCTGGAAGTGCTCACTTGTCTATGCCAAGAAATTTGGGAGACAGCTACCTGGCCAACAGACGGTAAGAGATCTATATTTATCCCTATTCCCAAGAAAGGTGGTCCAACAGAATACAGAAATTATCAAACAATACCATTAATATAACAGGAAGTAAAATTTTGCTGAAGATCATTCAAAAGTGGCTGCAGCAGCATATCAACAGGGAACTGCCAGAAATTTAAGCCAGATTCAAAAAAGGACATGGAACCAGGTATATCATCACCGATGTCTGATGGATCCTGGCTGAAAGCAGAGACTATCAAAAGATGTTTACCTGTGTTTTATTGACTATGCAAAGGCATTTGACTGGGTGGATCAGAATAACTTATGGATAACATCGCGAAGAATGAGAATTCCAGAACACTTAATTGTGTTCATGAGGAACCTGTACATAGAACAAGATGCAGTCGTTCGAACAGGGCAAGGGGATACTTCGTGGTTTAAATTCAGGAAAGGTGTGCATCAGGGTTGTATCCTTTCACTATACCTATTCAGTCTGTATGCTGAGCAAATAACCCGAGAAGCTGGACTGTATCTGTATGAAGAAGAGTGGGGCATAAAAATTTGAGGAAGACTCATTAACACCCTGCATTATGCAGATGACACACCCTTGCTTGCTGAAAGTGAAGAGGACTTGAGGCACTTACTGATGAAGATCAAAGGCCACAGCCTTCAGTATGGATTACACTTCAACTTAAAGAAGACAAAAATTCTCACAACTGGACAAACAAGCAATATCACAATAAATGGAGAGGATTGAAGTTGTCAAGAATTTCATTTCACTTGGATCCACAATCAACACGCATGGAAGCAGCAGTCGAGAAATCAAAAGATGCGTTGCATTGGGCAAATCTGCTGCAAAAGACCTCTCTAAAGTGTTGAAAAATAAATATGTCACCGTGAAGATTAAGGTAGGCCTGAACCAAGCCATGATGTTTTCAATTGTCTCATATACATGCTAAAGCTGGATGATGAATAAGGAAGACTGAAAAAGAATTCTTGCCTTTGAATTGCGGTGTTGGAGGAGAATATTGAATATACCATGGACTGCCAAAAGAGCAAACAAATCTGTCTTGGAAGAAGTACAACCAGAATGCTCCTTGGAAGCAAGGGTGGTGAAACCAGGTATCACATACTTTGGACATGTTATCAAGAAGGATCGGTCCCTGGAGAAGGGCATCATGCTTTACAAAACAGAGGACCATAGAAAAATAGGAAGACCCTCAACAAGATGGACTGACACAGTGGTTGCAACAATGGGCTCAAGCATAACAAGGATTGAGGATGGTGCAAGACTGGGCATTGTTTTGTTTTGTTGTACATGGGGTCACTATGAGTTGGAAAACAACTCAATGGCACTTAACAACAATAACAACACCTTCTTTAATACTTCAAACACATGGGAAAGTGCTTTCTCACAGATGATATAGTGAGGATAAAGGGAAAAAAATCTGTAATTGCAACAAATTTTCACTTGTTTAAGTGATGTACTTGACTTTTTTCAGAAAGTCTTGTGCAGCATGCTAGAAACATTTTAGTTTTTTTAAAGAGAGGTAGTAGTTGAAGGATTCCTAATTAAGGAGATATAATTTTCTAACATATGAGAGTATTGATAAAATAAAGCCCAGGTATCATGAATGATATTAGTCATGTGTATAATAACCAATTTCATGCCCTCCCAATAATAGGCATGTGAATAAGAGGACAAAGAGGCTTGAAAATACCAAAGAATTTTAAAGTCAATTAGTTGAGTTAGTAGAGTGAAGACAGCTGTGGACATAGCTGTTAATATGTTAGAAGATCAGTCACTGAGTTAATTTAATAAAATAAGACCTTTATTTTCATGAAATCAGTGAAACTGACTGCTAAGAAATAATAGTTCTTTTTTTTTGATTATAGGTCCTATATTAAAACTAGATTTCTTTACACATTAATATTTCAAGATGTATAAAGTTACTTTTTTCCTTTAGAATGAATGACCTGCCAAAGATTGCTTTATTCCTGTCAAAATTTTTCTGTTCCCCCAGATAGCTTCAGGCTGGTGGACATTGATTTTGGAAATTTAAGTTTTAGACATTTCTACTCATTTTTTTGAGAACCACCACTCAGTACTTGTTTAGATGTTAGTTGGCAGACAACTTAAAAACTATTTCATATAAATTTTTGCTTGAACAGTAAGTACTAATTATTTTTTGAATGCTAAGAAATAGTAATTCTTACAAGGAACAATCCAATAAGAAGAGGAACACCCATGGAAAACATGGGTATTCATGTTCCTAGGCATTTGTGCTCTTTTGTAATTTATCAATCAGATTCTTCATGAAGGTAGGTATATAATATGTTCCTTGAAGTTACACAATACACTTGACACTGATGTTTGGCTTCTAAGAAAATGTTTCTACTCAAACTTTGGTTCACAGACATCAGAAAGGGTACCCTGGAATGTAGTATTCTGGAAAGTTGTCCTAACAACACTAAATTTTAAATTAATCGATCATTATTTTGATTCAAATGTCAGTATATGATGATATTATGTAGTAGGGGATATCTTTTAGCCTGAATAAAACTAGGTGCAGAAAGAAAAAAAAAAAAAAAACGGTTTCGATAATTGAAGATCTTGATTTAATCCTAGACCTTGCTTATATCCCAAAAGTAACAAAAAACATGCAATTCACAGCTTGCACGTTCAGTCTTCTTCTTCTTTTTTTGACACCTCCTTTTGTAAAGTTGAGAGGTAGAACCATCTTTTAGACAACTACAAGGGCTCAGTCTTCACTACCCAGGGTTTGACCTAGAGCCTCATTCCATCCCACTCCTTCTTATGGAAGCAAAGGATTATTCCTTCTCACCTAAACCACAAACCCTCCTGACCATAACCTGGTTATCTTACCTCTGCAAATGAATGGTCTCACTGCTCAGTCTGAATTCAGCTGAATGTTAGCTATAACTGCAACAAGTCCCCTTCCACTTCTTTTCCTGGGGGACTACAAACTTATAAGGAACAACTTACATACATCTCATGAGGATGTCATCTTAGTATAGGCAATTACACTAATATTTCCAAGTCTCTCCAGGCATACTTTGGTCTCCTGAAGGTACTCAGTCTTTGTGGTGCCTATGCACCTGAGCTCTGTGCATAAAACCTAATAGGAGATGGTGTCTGGACTCCAGGTACCTATAATATTTGATTCATTACACCTCTTGGACTTACATACAGGGGCCACAGACTAAATGTTTCTTTACAGTGAATGTGATTAGAGGTGGAAGAAGTAGACAGCGTTGTGGAGGGATGAGTCTAGGCAGTAACTAAGGTGATAATATTAAAATATCCACACGCCTCCACACAGTCTTAAGTAACTTACTCTGAACCAGACTTAAGTCTAAAAACTAATTAAGGAACCAGGACATTTTCTAGTCAGGCTCCTATTCCTGAATACCCCTGAGTATCCCTTGTTTAACGAAGTAGGGAATTTGCATTATCCCCATGTACCAAACAAATCCAAACTCATTGCCATCAAGGCAATTCCGACTCATAGTGACCTTATAGCACAGAGTAGAAACTGCCCCATAGGGTTTCCAACGTTGTAATTTTTTAAAAAATTTTTATTGTGCTTTAAGTGAAAATTTACAAATTAAGTCAGTCTCTCATACAAAGCATTGCTATATAAAAAAAAAACACACATTGCTATATACTCCTAGTTACTCTCCCCCTAATGAGACAGCACACTCCTTCTCTCCACTCTTTTTGCTGTTGTAAACAGTGCTGCAATGAACATGGGTGTGCATGTATCTGTTCCTGTAAAGGCTCTTATTTCTCTAGGATATGTCCCAAGGAGTGGGATTGCTGGATACTATGGTACTTCTATTTTTAACTTTTTAAGAAACTCCCAAATCGATTTCCAAAGTGGTTGTACCATTTTAAATTCCCACCAGCAGTGTATAAGTGTTCCAGTCTCTCCACAACCTCTCCAACATTTATTTTGTGTTTTTTGGATTAATGCCAGCCTTGTTGGAGTGAGATGGAATCTCACTGTAGTTTTGATTTGCGTTTCTCTAATAGCTAATGATCATGAGCATTTCCTCATGTATCCTTTCCAAAAAAAAAAAAAAACCTGAATATCTTCTTTAGTGAAGTGCCTGTTCATATCCTTTGCCCTTTTTTTAATTGGGTTATTTGTTTTTTGTTGTTGTTGGGTTTTTGCAGTATCCTGTAGATATTAGAGATCAGACACTGATCAGAAATGTCATAGCTACAAACTTTATCCCAGTCTGTAGGTAATCTTTTTATTCTTTTGGTGAAGTCCTTGGACGAGCACAGGTGTTTAAAAGGAGCTCCCAATTATCTTGTTTCTCTTCTGGTGTTAGTGCGTTGTTAGTAACATATTATATACAGTTTATGCAATGTATTAGGGATCCTAGCATTGTCCCTAATTTTTCCTCCATGATCTGTATCGTTTCAGATTTTATATTTAGGTCTTTGATCCATTTTGGGTTAGTTTTTGTACATGGTGTGATGTGCAGGTCTTATTTCATTATTTTGCAGATAGATATCCAGTTACACCAGCACTATTTGTTAAAGAGGCTGTCTTTCCCCATTTAACTGACTTTGGGCCTTTGTCAAACATCAGCTGCTCATATGTGGATGGATTTATGTCTGGAGTCTCAATTCTGTTCCATTGGTCTATGTATCTATTGTCATATCAGTACCAGGCTGTTTTGACTATTGTGTCGGTATAATATGTTCTAAAATCACGTAGTGTGAGGCCTCCCAGCTTGTGATTCTTTTTCAGTGATGCTTTACTTATCTGGAGTCTCTTTCCCTTCCACATGAAGTTGGTAATTTGTTTCTCCATCTTATTAACAAATGTCATTGGAATTTGGATTGGAATTGTATTGTATCTATAAATCGCTTTTGGTAGAATGGACACTTTTACAATGTTCAATCTTCCTATCCATGAGCAAGGTATGTTTTTCCACTTACGTAGGTCTCTTTTGGTTTCTTGGAGTAGTGTCTTAAATTTTTTTTTTAATAGATCTTTTACATCTCTGCTAAGATTTATTCCTAAGTATTTTATCTTCTTGGGTGCTACTGTAAATGGTATTGATTTGGTGATTTCCTCTTCGATGTTCTTTTTGTTGGTGTAGAGGAATCCCAACTGATTTTTTTGTATTTATCTTGTATCCTGATACTCTGCTGAATTCTTCTATTAGTTTCAGTAGTTTTGTTGAGGATTCTTTAGGATTTTCTGTGTATAAGATCATGTCATCTGCAAATAGAGATACTTTTACTTCTTCCTTACCAATCTGGAAGCCCCTTTATTTCTTTATGTAGCCTAATTGCCCTGGTTAGGACTTTCAGCACACTGTTGAATAAGAGTGGTGGTAAAGGGCATCCTTGTCTGGTTCCCAGTCTCATAGGGAATGCTTTCAGACTCTTTCCATTTGTAATGATGTTGGCTTTGTATAAATGCCCTTTATTACATTGAAGAATTTTCCTTCTATTCCTATTTTGCTGAGAGTTTTTATCATGAATGGGTGTTGAACTTTGTCAAATGCCTTTTCTGCATCAATTGATAAGATCATGTGGTTTTTGTCTTTTATTTACATGATGGATTACATTAATTGTTTTTCTAATGTTGAACCATCCCTGCATAGCTGGTGTGAATCCCTCTTGGTCATGGTGAATTATATTTTTGACATGTTGTTGAATTCTATTGGCTAGAATTTTGTTGAGGATTTTTGCATCTAAGTTCATGAGGAATATAGGTCTGTAATTTTCTTCCTTTTGTGGTGTCTTTACCTGGTTTTTGGTATGAGAGATTTGCTGGCTTCATAGAAGGAGTTTAGGAGTATTCTGTCCTTTTCTATGCCCTGAAATACCTTTAGTAGTGAGGTGTTAACTCTTCTCTGAAAGTTTGGTAGAACTCTGCAATGAAGCCATCTGGGCCATGGCTTTTTTGTTGTTGTTGGGAGTTTTTTAATTACCTTTTCAATCTCTTGTTTTATTATGGGTCTATTTAGTTGTTCTACCTCTGTTTGTGTTAGTTTAAGTAGGTAGTGTGTTTGTAGAAATTCATCCATTTCTTCTAGATTTGAAAATTTGTTAGAGTACAAATTTTTGTAGTAATCTGATATGATTCTTTAATTTCAGTTGGGTCTGTTGTAATATCACCCATCTCATTTCTTATTTTGGTTATTTGCTTCCTCTCCCGTTTTTCTTTTATCAATTTTGCCAATGGTTTATCAATGTAGTTAAATTTTTCAAAGAACCAGCTTTTGGTCTCATTAATTCTTTAAATTGTTTTTCTGTTCTCTATTTCATTTAATTCTGCTCCAATTTTTATTATTTCCTTTCTTCTGGTGCCTCAGGGTGTCTTTTGTTGCTGTCTTTCTATTTGTTCAAGTTGTAGGGATAATTCTTTGATTTTGGCCCTTTCTTCTTTTTGTATGTGTGCATTTATTGATATAAATTGACCTCTGAGCACTGCTTTCACTGTGTACCAAAGGTTCTGATAGGAAATGTTTTCATGCTCATTGAATTCTATGAATTTCTTTATTCCATCCTTAATGTCCTCTGTAACGCAGTCATTTTTGAGCAGGGCATTGTTCAGGTTCCAAGCGTTTAATTTCTTTTCCCTGCTTTTTCTGTTATTGATTTCTACTTTTACGGCCTCATGGTCAGAGAAGATGCTTTGTAATATTTCGATGTTTGGGATCTGCTAAAACTTGCTTTATGACCTAATACATGGTCTATTCTCAAGAATGTTCCATGAGTACTAGAAAAGAAAGTATACTTGGCTGCTGTTGGGTGGAGTGTTCTATGTATGTCTATGAGGTCAATTTGGTTGATTGTGGCATTTAGATCTTCTGTATCTTTGTTGAGCTTCTTTCTGGATGTCCTGTCCTTCACCAAAAGTGGTGCATTGAAGTTTCCTGCTATAATTGTAGAGCTGTCTATCTCACATTTCAATGCTGTTAAAGTTTGTTTTATGTATCTTGCAGCCCTGTCATTGGGTACATAAATATTTAATATGGTTATATCCTCCTGGTGTATTGTCCCTTTAATCATTATATAATGCCCTTCCTTATCCTTTGTGGTGGATTTAAGTCTATTTTGTCAGAAATTAATATTGCCACTGCTGCTCTTTTTTGATTGTTGTTTGCTTGATATATATTTTTTCCATTCTTTGAGTTTTAGTTTGTTTGTGTCTCTAAATCTAAGATGTGTCTCTTGTAGGCAGCGTATAGACAGATCTTTTTTTTTTTTTTTATCCATTCTGCCATGCTCCCCCACTTTATTGGTGCACTGAGTCCATTTACATTCAGCGTAATTATGGACAGGTATGAGTTTAGTGTTGTCATTTTGATGTCTTTTTTTGTGTGTTGTTGTCAGTTTCTTTTTCCCACTTAATTTTTTGTGCTGAGTTGTTTATCTTTATATATTGTCTTTTCCTTTTACAAGTTTTTGTTAATTTCGTTTCCACTGAGTCTCTATTTTTTTCTTCTATTTTATTTTGATGAGTAGGATTGTTAGTCTCCTTTGTGGTTACCTTAATATTTACTCCTATTTTTCTAAGTTTAAACCTAACTTTTATTTCTTTATATTGCCTTGTCTTCCTCTTGATATGAAAGATCTATGACTACATTTCAATTTTTTTAATTTATTTTTTATTTTTTTAGCACCTCTTTATTTTACTGTTGTCTTCTTTTGCATAATGACATTGCTGTTTCCCTGTTTTCAGCATTTTTTTATCTTGATTTATTTTTGTGATTTCCCTTTCTGGGTTGACATCTGGTTGCTCCGTCTTGTATTTTAGCCTTGGGTTGAGATCTGATATTATTGATTTTCTAACTAGAGAACTCCCTTTAATATTTCTTGTAGTTTTGGTTTGGTTTTTACCAATTCCCTAAACTTCTGTTTATCAGGAAATGTTCTAATTTCACCTACATATTTGAAAGGCAGTTTTGCTGGATATATGATTCTTGGCTGGCAACTTTTTTTTCCTTCAGTGCTTTATATGAGTCATTCCACTGCCTTCTACCCTGCATGGTTTCTGCTGGATAGTCCAAGTTTTTTCTTATTGACTGTCCTGTGTAGAGGACTTTTCATATATCCCTAGCTGCTCTTAAAATTCCCTCTTTATCTTTGGTTTTTGCAAGTTTGATTTTAATATGTCTTGATGACTTTCTTTTAAAATCTGCCTTTTGTGGAGTTTGATGAGCATCTTGGATAGATATCTTCTCATCTTTCACGATATCAGGGAAGTTTTCTGCCAACAAATCTTCAACAATTCTCTCTGTATTTTCTGTTATCCCTCCCTGCTCTGGTATTTTAATCACTCGTAGGTTATTCCTCTTGATAGAGTCTCACATGATTCTTACTGTTTCTTCATTTTTTAAAGTTCTTTTATCTGATTTTTCTTCAAATATATTGGTGCCCAGTGTTTTATCTTCAATCTCACTAATTCTGCCTTCCACTTGCACAATCCTGCTCCTCTGACTTTCTATCAAGTTGTCTAATTCTGTAATTTTATTGTTAATCTTCTGAATTTCTGATTTCTGTCTTTCTATGGGTTCTCGCAGCTTATTGAATTTTTCATTATGTTCTAGAATAACGTTTTTAATTTCTTCAACTGCTTTATCTGTATGTTCCTTGGCTTGTTCTCTGTATTGCCTGATCTCCTTCCTGATGTCTTGGAGAGTTTTGTATATTAATCTTCCATATTCTGCTTCTGGCAATTCCAGGAACGCACCTTCATCCAGAAGATCCCTTGATTCTTTGTTTTGAGAGCTTGTTGAAGCGATCACGGTCTGCTTCTTTATGTGATTTTGTATTGACTGTTGTCTCCAAGCCATCTGTAACTTATTGCATTAGTTTGTTTTATGTTTTCTTACTGTATCCTAGCTTCTTGCTTTGTTTTCTTTTGATATGCCCAAATAGGTTGCTTGAGTGAGCTAGTTTGATTATTTTGCTTTTTAATCTCTAAAATCCTGTCATCAGATGGCTAGAGCTGTTATCAGATATATGAGCTTAGGAATCCATTCACTTTTCTTGTGTGGATTCAGCTCAGGTGTCTAGGCAGTTGGTCATCAAGTGTGTGGTACAGGCTCTATGCTACAAAATTAGAGGAGCAGGGGTTATTGGTGTAGGTACAGGTATCTGGTTGCAGCAGGAGGTCACACTTTGAACAAGGTATGGGGCTGACATCCATCCCCCAAGTGTCTGTGATGAAATCACATCCCTATTGCCTAGAGCACACAGGTGGGTGGGTTTTGCAGATGGACCATGGACACCCTATGCTTTTGGTTATAAGGACTGGGAGGTACCACTTACCCTTGGACACCTGTCTCTGGTGGCTGGGTGACTTGAGTGGAGCCATTAGTCCTTAGGCCCCTAATATGGGTAGGTGAGAACCCTGCTTAATAGGCAAAGCGGTGTCAAACATCAAACATCCACCTCTCCACTGCACAGCTGAAACACTTGCAGTCTGCCAACAAGGGCCTATTCTTCTGAAATAGGCCCACAGAGGTCTATGCAGGGGGGGAGGTACTTTAAGTCCACAGACTGTTTATGCCTGTGCAGGAGCCACTTCTGTCCTGAGCACCCTCGGTTAGTGGAGATGGCAGATTATGTTTTCCCCAAATAGTGAATTTATTCCTTCTCCAAGGTCAGGAGAATGGCTCAGGGCACTAGGAAGGGCTTATCTCAGGCCCAGGGAAATCGACAGCCACTGAAGTTGGCTTGGTGGCTGGGGGTGCAGTAAAATATACATAAGTACTTAGGTTTTGACAAGAGTGACATTCTCTGGTTCCAGAGGTTTGAGTAGGCTGTGCAGCTGGCTGATTCTCCCTGAGGATACTGTGGCCAAACACTACCACCAGCCCACCGCAGTCACTCCTGGGAAGAGTATCTGAGGATTCTTGGCGATTCAGGTTCAGCAACTTCTCTCCGCTTCTGAACCATCTGTCCCTCCCCCTGCCACTCAGTCCATTTTCTAACTTTGCCTTTGATGCTCAGAGCTCGTCTGTCCCTCCCCCTGCCACTCCGTCCATTTTCTAACTTTGCCTTTGATGTTCAGAGCTCCTAGGTTGTCATAAATATAATCATTTAACTTGTTTGTTTTTTTGGTGGGTCTTTGTTGTAAGAGGCATCACCAGAAGCATTTTACTTCTCTGTCATCTTGGCTCTGCCTTCCAAGGTTGTAATTTTTATGGAATTAGACGGCCACATCTTTCTCCTACATAGTGACTGGAGGGTTTGAACAATCAACTTTGGGTTAGGAGCTGAGCACTTGAAGTTTGAACTACCAGGACTCTTTCCTCATGTAAAGGAGCATCATTTTGTTTTGGTTGGAATGTTATGCCAAACTTAGATCCATTTTCTTCAGATCTACTCCACCTCATTCTCCTCTTTTACTTTGTGTTACAGGAAAACTGAAATTTGCAATAATTTTTTTCCTATGATCACAGATAATCTGTATACTTGCTGGATTTTGTTAATGAGAGGCACTAGCAGCAGTAAATTGGAGAAAAGAAGGGGAAAGCCAGGGTATTTTTGCTCTCTCTATTCATCTATATCTTCTCTTTGTTCCAAATCCTGTCAGAGAGGATGGGTGACTCACACCCTTAAGGACTGATAAAATTACTAGTGGCTTTCTCTGATTCTCTGACCCAGAGTTGGCATGGTTCTCTCCTGTTTCTATCTCAGGCAGCTTCACCTTCAAATGTTTGGCTTCTTATTTCCTAGATACTTTCTAAGTAATGTAGATGCCTTTCATTATAATACTGGGTTAGTATCTTTTGTAGTTTATTTTTCAAAACGATGGCCAAGAGTGCCAGTTGCCATCCAGATGACTTTGACTCATGGTGACCCCTTGTGGGTCATAGAAGAACTGTGCTCATAAGGTTTTCAGTGGTTGATTTTTCTGAAGTGGAGGATCTCTAGGCCTTTGTTTTGAGGCACCTCTGAGTGAACTACACTGGTTAACAGCTGAGTGCATTAATTTATACCACCCAGGAACTCCTGGCAAAGAGTACTTTCCCTTTAATTACCTCAGTTTCAAGGCTTAAAAGGAAATAATCAAAAGACAACAACCAAATTGCCTTTAATAATATTGCATCCTAATCCTAAAAACACCCGTGATTATATTCTAGGCCAATTAATTGCCTAAAACCAAAAAAAAAAAAATTTTCTTTTTCAAATTACTCTTCAAATTACTCTAGGGACAGTGTGTATATGAAATATTATTTCATGGGCTTTTCTTTATTATTAACATATCAATATATATCAACAAAGAGAAATATTTATCCCTTGTCAAACTGTCAGGGGAGGCTCTTTCAGATGGCACCGAGGATTGCATAAAAGTTAAATAGAAATGGGAAGGGCATGATAATGGTACATGGCAGTGAAATGTATTTCTGAACTGGAATGCATGACAGTATAGAAGTGTCATTACACATAATATAGATTGTTGTCTTTAAAATTGACATTCTTATTTGAGCTTCATAGCTCACATGATACATACCTTTATGTATCTTATTTAATCCTCACACAACTATATGAGGTGGGCTTTATTTTTCTCTTCTTTTTCTTTTTGCATATCAGAAATTAAATAGTTATAGAACTAGGCGGAGGAAGATTCTAGCATTTTAACCCAGACAGTCCTACTACAAAGCCAATAAGTTATGGAACTACCCAGAAAAACGTTTTTTAGTCCCAAATCCTTCAAAATGTAAGAGTCTGTTTTCCTTTTCAGCACCTATCAGGAAGAGATTTTTCTTATTAAACACAACAGAATACAAATCTTCCAATTAAATAATGCTGTTCATTGGTAAAGATCCAAAATATGAAGACAGAGAGATGGGGGAGAATGAGAATATGAAAAAGAAAAGAAGGGGAACAAGTAAAAACAGAGGGAAAGAGGATGAGAAAGTGAAAGTGGAAGGAGAGGATGAAGAAAGATAAATTATTTAAGGGTTAATAAGACGTCATATTTTTTCAAAGAGTACTGGGGGAAGAAATCAAGTGGTTCTCCCTGAGTGAGGTCACTAGTAGTACCCCTTCCTCAAGTGTTGAAGACATGGAAATATGCACCTTAGCTGAACCCTTTCTCCTATAAAATCCTGCCTCATAGGGTTTCCAAGGAGTGCCTGGTGGATTTAAACTGCCAATCTTTTGATTAGCAACCAAGTTCTTAACCACTGGACCATTAGGGCTCCTTTTTCTACAGGGCAGACAATTTAATATCCTATGTGAATCTCAAACTTACCGTGAGCAAAAGAAACCTATTCATACACCTCTCAAGATTGCACCTGATCCTGAGTCCCTTTTGTTAAGGGAATGATGCCATATATGTCTAGTTCTCCAAAGCAGAATACTTTATACCTTTCTCCATAGTTGAACTATGGACTGAGCAACTGGTGAGTGTAGAGGTACCAGACTTTGTGTGTTAACTCTGGGTGTGAGTTTCTAGGACAAATATGCAAGGAATGGGGAAGTTTTAGAGTACAAGTATCAAAACCTCCATTTGCAGATGGCTGTCAGGAAAAGAAAGAGCCCATGGATTATAGATAACATTCAAAAATAAGATGAGACGTTTATCTGGACTAAAAATAAGATTTAAATATGTTTCTATTTGAGTAGTAGAATCACAACCACATAAACGGATCAAAATTCTTTCCACCACATAATCTACATCGCCAGGCATATAACTCTCTAGAGAACTCTACATGTCTTTCTACTATCTTAGAGTTTTCATCCTTCCCTTTTGTTCACTCCTTATTTGTAATTATCCTCCAAAAGATAGTGAGAGGGAAATTAACAATTTCTCTCCAACATTTACTAAATAAAATACCTGAAATATTTGGTTGATTTAGAATTCTAGTAATTACAGACATCCAGTAAATAACAGAATATTCAGGTGCAAATTGCAATTCACATTGGGTTGGTGAGAACAGTTATTTATTTCTCCTACAACATCTTTTTATTTCAAAGTATTTTTGAACCATCTTTACTACTCATATGCCTAAAATCAGGCAAGTTTGAACCTTAAGGCTCTATGAACGTTGTCCCATATTTTCTTGGTCCTTACTTCATACACATGGGGTTGAGGAAAGGGAGCACCAAAAGGTACACATTTGCAATAAAAATATAGATGTGGGGGGGCGGAGCCAATATGGCCCCATAGACAGAAACAGCACACCATCCCTCCACAGCAAAGACATGAAAAACTAAGTAAAATTGAGATAAACATCAATCCTGGAACCCTAAGTGTCAAATTAAAGGATAAAGAACTCAACTAAACACCAAATGGAATAAGAAACTGACAGAGAACAGAGAACGAGGAAAGCTACGGAGTGGAGGTATCCTATCAGCTAATGCAAAATATAGTCACCATCTTGGATCACTCAGCCACCAAAAATGGTGGACGGGGAGTATGGGAAGGCAGAGTCACAGAGTTTCTAGTGGGAGACAGAGCACCTGGTAACCAACGATACATGCTTTACCACCCCACAACATTTTTGCCCCTTTTCAGCCTCTGCCTCTTTCCACTCCTTCCTGCTGAGCTGTGCAGCATTGCTCAGCTAGGGAGCCCCTTACCTGGTCCATGCCACCATGCCAGTGGGGTCCTTCTGGGCATTTTTTTACTCTATTTTTACCTGTTTCTTGTCTTTCTCTACCTTTCGTCCTTACACTTCTCCTGAACACATGGCACTGTGTGTCATCTCAGCTCCTTCTTGACAGGCTGTGCTAGGCTGAGGACCCACTTCTGGTGGGTTCTTTGGGGCATTTGTTTTTTTCCCTCCATTTTCTGTCTGTCTCTACCTTCCTTCTTGTCCTTCCTCCCAACCACCTACCGTCTTTTTTTTTTCTTTTCTTTTCTTTTCTTGGTTTCTTCTCTCTCTCTACTTTCTTTCCTTTCCTTTCTTCTGACCACCTGTCTGTGTGTGCTTTTACCTTTGTCCATCTTTATTTTATTATTTTTTAATGTACTGTTTTATTTTTCTCTCCCTTCCTCCTTTCCTTTCTCCCACCCACCTAACTGCATTTGCCATATCTGTCACGTCTTGACAGGCTGTGCCACTTCACTTGGCTAGAAAACCACCAGCATACAGCTACCTTGGGTCACCACCACTCCAATAGTAGGCTCCCTCAGCACTTTATTTTTCAGCTTCTTTTTCTCCTCCTCCTTCATTTCTTTCTCACACCCACTTAGCTCCACAAATCATGTATCTCCTTCTCCCTCCTGCCTATCTGCAACATCAGATGACAGCCTGAATCTAGGACACAAGGCTGCATCAGCCAGATACCAACCTAGGTAATGAAAACTCAAGGATAAAACCAAACTAAAAGATTTACAACAGGGACCCAGAGAGGTTAATCTGTAAATGGCAACAACATTAGAACATTAAGAGGAAATAAACAGTATAGGTATAGAACTTTCAAATGGAGAGGAAGGCAAGGGGATATCAAGCAATAAAAAACTCGTTCAAACTTAGGAAGATTATGATAAATTTTAAGGTAACCACAAAGAGAGTTAACAAACCTACACATCAAAATAAAGAAGAAAAATATAAAGCTGTGGTAAACACAAAATCTACAAAAATGAAACAAACAAACAAACAAAAAATTCCACAAACAAAAGGAATTCAGCACATGAGAGTAAGAGGAGCAAAGAAAATGTCAGCACCACCAGAAAACGCACTACAAAATGACAGCAATAAACTCATACCTATCAATAATTACACTGAACATAAATGGTTTAAATGTACCCATAAAGAGACAGAGAGGTACAGAATGAATTTTTTTTTAAAAGGACCCAACAATATGCTATCTACAAGACATACGCCTTAGAAACAAAAACATAAATTTATTAAAAATCAAAGGATGAAAAAAAATACACCCAGCAAACAGATGCCAAAGAAGAGCAGGAGTGGCAATACTAATCTCAGGTAAAATAGACTTTAAAATAAAATCCACCATAAAAGACAAAGAAGTGCATTATGTAATGATTAAAGGGGCAATCCACCATGAAGACATAACTACAATAAATATCTACACATACAATGACAGAGCTCCAAAATACATAAAACAAACTCTAACAGCATTGAAAAGAGAAAATGATGGCTTCACAATAGTAGTAGGAGACTTAAACACACCACTTATGGTAAAGGACAGAACATCTAGAAAGAAACTGAACAAAGATACAGGAGATCTAAAGACCACAATCAGCCAACTTGACCTGATAGACATCTATATAGAACACTCCATCCAACAGCTGCAAAAACACATATTCTTTTCCAAAACAAATGGAATGTTCTCCAGAATAGACCACATCTTAAGCTACAAAGCAACCCTCAACAAAATCCAAAACATTGAAATAATACAAAGTATCTTCTCTGACCACAATGCCATCAAAGTAGAAATTAACAACAGGAAGAGCAAGGAAAAAAATCAAGTACATAGAAACTAAATAACACCCTGAATAATAACCATTGGGCAGTAGAAGAAATCAAAGGTGGAATAAAAAATTCCTAGACTCAAACGAGATTGAAAACACATCATACCAAAGTCTTTGGGACACAGCAAAGGCAGCACTCAGAGGTCAATTTATAGCAATAGATGCACACATCAAAAAAGAAGAAAGGGACAAAATCAAAACATTAGCTACATAACTCAAACAAATAGAAAGAGAACAGCAAACGGTGCCCACAGTCACCAAAAGAAAGGAAATAATAACCAGAGCAGAAATAACTGAAATAGAGAATAGAAAATTGATACAAAGCATCAACAAAACCGAAGGTTTGTTCTTTGAGAGGATCACCAAAATAGACAACAACTGGCCAAAATGACAAAAGAAAAAAAGGGGAAGACACAAATAACCCAGATATGAAATGAAATGGGGGACATTTTAATAGACCCAGCTGAAATAAAAAGGACAATAATAGAGTAGCATGAAAAACTATACTCCACAAATTTGAAAACCTAGAGGAAATGGAGAAATTTCTAGAAACACACTACCTACCCAAACTAATATGAACTGAAGCTGAAAATCTGAACAGACCCATAACAAGAGAAGAGATTGAAAATGTAGTAAAAAAACTCCCAAACAAAAAACCCTGGCCCAGGTGACTTCACTGGAGAATTCTATCAAGCATTCAGAGAAGAGCTTACACCAGTACTACTCAAACTATTTCAGAACATAGAAAATGAAGCGATACTTCTGAATTCATTCTATGAAGCCAGCATAACCCTGATATCAAAACCAGTCAAAGGCATAATAAAAAAAGAAAATTACAGATCATTATCTCTCATGGATATAGATGCAAAAATTCTGAACAAATTCTAGCCAATGGAATTCAGCATCATATCAAAAATATAACTGGGATTCACACCAGGTATGCGAGGACAGCACAACATTAGAAAATCAAACAACTTAATCCACCACATAAATTAAATAACAGAGTCACATGATCATCTCAATCGATGCAGAAAAAGCATACGACAAAGTCAAACACCCATTTCTGATAAAAAAAAATCTCTAATAAAATAGGTATAGAAGAAAAATTCCTAAACATAATAAAGGACGTCTATACAAAACCAATGTATATTGGGTTGCTATGGGTTGGAATTGACTGGATGGCACTGGGTTTTTTTTTTTTTATATATACAAAACCAATAGCCAACATAATTCTCAACGGAAAGAGGCTGAAAACATTCCCCTCGAAAACAGGGAACAAGACAAGAATGCCCTTTATTATAATTTGTACTTTACATTGTGCCGGAAGTCCTAGCTAGAACAATAAGGCAAGAAAAAGAAATAAAGGATACACATATTGGTAATGAAGAAATAAAACTGTCCCTGTTTGTGGATGATATGATACTCTCTGTAGAAAACCTAAAAGACTCTACAAGAAAACTGCTGGACTCTCATACAAAGATTCAGCAGAGTAGCAGGATATAAAATGAACACACAAAAATCAGTTGGATTCCTATACACCAATAAAGAGAACGATAAAAAGGAAATCAGGGAAAAGCACAATTTATAATAGCCCCTAAAAAATAAAATACTTAGGAATAAATCTAATCAGGGATTTAAAAGGCCGATTCAAAGAAAACCACAAACCACTACTGCAAGAAACCAAAAGAACTACGTAAATGTAAAAACATAGAATGCTCACGCAGAGGTAGAATCAACCTTGTGAAAATGTCAATTCTACCCAAAGCTGACTACAGATAAAATGGAATTCCGATCCAAATACCAACAGTATTCTTTAAAGTGATGGAAAAACTAATCATTAAATTTATATGGAAAGGGAAGAGACTCTGGATAAGCAAAGCATAATTGAAGAAGAAGAATAAAATAGAAGGACTCTCACTACCTGACCTCAGGACCTACTGTACAGCTATGGTACTCAGTACAGCCTGGTGCTGGTAAAATGGCAGAAACATTGACCAATGGAATAGAATTGAGAACCCGAATGTAAATTCATCCACCTACAGTCACTTGATCTTCGACAAGTGCCCAAAGTCCATCAAATGGAGAAAAGACAGTCTTTTTAAAAAATGGTGCTAGCAAACTGGATGTCAGGGTGCCAAAAAATGAAACAGGACCCATACCTCACACCATATATAAAAACTAATCCAAAATGGATCGAAGACTGAGGTATATAACCAAAAACTATAAAGATTATAGAAGAAAAAAGAGGATAAATGCATGGCATTAACAGGATACCAACCATAAATAACACACAAACTCCAGAAGATAAGCTAAATAACGGGAATCTTCTAAAAATTAAACATTTATGCTCATCAAAAGACTTCACCAGAAGTGTAAAAAGAGAAACAACAGACAGGGAAAAAAAAATTTTGCTATGGCAAATCTTACAATGGTCTAATCTCTAAAACCTATAGGAAAACCTAACACCTCTACAACAAAAAGACAATTCAATTAAAAAATGGGCAAAGGATGTGAACAGACAGTTCACCAAGGAAGATATTCAAGTGGCTAACAGGCACATGAGGAAATTGTTGAGATTTCTAGCCTTTAAACCATAAAAACCAAACCCGTTGCTGTTAAGTCGATTCTGACTCATAGCAATCCTATAGGACAGAGTAGAACTGTCCCATACGGTTTCCAAAGAGCACCTGGTGGATTTGAACTGCTGACCTTTTGGTTAGCAGCTGTAGCTCTTAACCACTACACCACCAGGATTTCAGAGAAATGCAATTCAAAACCACAATGAGATACCATCTTATCCAGGCATTGCTGGCAAGAATCGAAAAAAAACAAATGCTGGAGAGGCTGTGGGGAGATTGGAACTTTTATGAAATGCTGGTGGGAATGCAAAATGCTACAATCATTTTGAAAATGAATGTAGCACTTCCTTAAAAAGCCAGAAATAGAAATATCATCGTATCCAGCAATTCCATTCCTAGGAATATATCCTAGAGAAGTAAGACCTGCCACATGAATGCACACCCATGTTCATTGCAGCATTGTTCCCAACAGCAAAAAGATGGAAACAACCTAAATGTCCATCAACAGATGAATGGATAAACAAACTATGGTACATACACACAATGAAATACTATGCAACAATAAAGAACAATAACGAATCTGCCAAGCATCTCACAACACAGATGAATCTGAAGGGCATTATGCTGAGTGAAATAAGTCAATCACAAAAGAACAAAAACTGTATGAGACTACTTCTATAAAAACTCATGAATAGTTTTACAAACAAAAAGAAACAATCTTTGGCGGTTACCAGGGAGGGGAGTGTTCAGGATGGAAAAATACTAAATAGACGTTAGATAAGCTGTAACTTTGTTGAAGGGTAAGACAATACACAATACTGGGGAAGCCAGCACAACTGTTTCCCTAGTATTCCATGTCTTATTTTCTATTGTTACCTGATTTTTTAAATTTAGTTTTAATAATTTGTTGCCAAAATATATAACCTTACACTTCTGTCAGTTTGCCATGCTGTGGTGGCTTGCGTGTTGTTGTGATGCAGCCTTAAGTATGGATTACACCTCAACATAAAGAAAACAAAAATCCTCATAACTGGACCAATAAGCAACATCATGATAAATGGATAAAAAGTTGAAATTATTAAGGCTTTCATTTTATTTGGATACACAATCAACGCCCATTGAAGCAGTAGTCAAGAAAACAAACAACTCTTTGCATAGGGCAAATCTGCTGTAAAAGACCTCTTTAAAATGTAAAAAAGCAAAGATGTCCCTTGAAGCCTAAGGTGTGCACGACCCAAGCCACGATGCTTTCAATCACCTCATATTAATGTGAAAGCTGGACAATGAATAAGGAAGGCCAAAGAATCCACACCTTTGAATTATGGTATTGGTGAAGAGTATCAAATATACCATGGAATGCCAAAAGAACAAACAAACCTGTTTTGGAAGAAATACAGCCAGAACGCTCCTGAGAAGCAAGGATGGCAAGGCTTCATCTCACATACTATTGACATATTATCAGTAACGGCCAGAAAAAAAAGTAACCAGTGAAAGCATTATGAATAGCAATGGAACATTGTCTATATGGTGCCTGAAGATAAGCCCTTTAGGTTGGAAGGCAGTCAAAATATAACTGAGGAAGAGCTGCCCCCTCAATGCACAGTCAACCTTAATGACATGGATGGAGTCAAACTTTTAAGACCTCCATTTGCTATTGTGGAAGAGGAATAAATGCATGAAATTTATTTTCACAGCTTATGAGCAATAACAGCAAGATAACTATATTACATAAAATATGTACAGACTCATCTAACAAAAAGTATATATGAACTCAGATTTGTCTTTATCAATATTTTCGTTAAAATATCCCACTGATCTGTAAATGGGAAAATAAACCTACAATAGGATACATCCCTATTTGTAGAACTGGCCTCCAGAAAAGCATTTCAACAAATATCCAGAGAAGGAACACACGAAGATATAAAAATACCTGTGGATATTATATTGCGGAGTGTAACATACTGAAAGTCAACAATAGAAACTGCCTTTTTCAATCAACTGAGTAAATAAAATAAACTACATCAATCTATTTAAAACTCTGGTAAAACTCTGGAACAAAAATTAGTACACATGTGTTGTATGTAAAAGACGGGTACACAACACAACCAGTAAGAAAATAATAGCTTCCTAAATAGCGTCGAGGTGGGAAGAATCACTTCACATTTTCATACATTTTAAGAAACATATAAACACTATGAAACACAAGATTTTATTATTACTAATAATATGCATCATTCCTGATTACTTAAAATGCTCTAGGCAGTACATTTAGTTCTTTCAGTAATTTTCATTTTATAACTTAGACAGTTTAGGTTCTGAAATTACATAACATATAATTATTATATTAAACGATGCAGGAAGCATCAAAAGAAGATGGAAGGAATATACAGTCATTATACCAAAAAGAATTAGTCGATACTCAACCATTTCAAGAGGTGGCATATGATCAGGAACCGATGGTACTGAAGGAAGAAATCCCAGCTGCTCGGAAGGCATTGGTGAAAAACAAGGCTCCGGGAATTGATGGAATATCAATTGAGATGTTTCAACAAACAGATGCAGCACTGGAGGTGCTCACTCGTCTATGCCAAGAAATATGGAAGACAGCTTCCCGGTCAACTGACTGGAAGAGATCTATATTTATGCCTATTCCCAAGACAGGTGATCCAACCAAATGTGGAAATTATAGAACAATATCATTAATATCACACACCAGCAAAATTTTGCTGAAGATCATTCAAAAACGGCTGCAGCAGTATATCAAAAGGGAACTGCCAGAAATTCAGGCTGGTTTCAGAAGAGGACGTGGAACCAGGGATATCATTGCTGATGTCAGATGGATCCTGGCTGAAAGCAGAGAATACCAGAAGGATGTTTACCTGTGTTTTATTGACTATGCAAAGGCATTCAACTGTGTGGATCATAACAAACTATGGAAAACATTGAGAAGAATGGGAATTCCAGAACAATTATTTGTGCTCATGAGGAACCTTTATATAGATCAAGAGGCAGCTGTTTGGACAGAACAAGGGGATACTGATTGGTTTAATGTCAGGAAAGGTGTGCATTAGGGTTGTATTCTTTCACCATACCTATTTAATCTGTATGCTGAACAAATAATACCAGAAGCTGGACTATATGAAGAAGAACGGGGCATCAGGATTGGAGGAAGACTCATTAACAACCTGCGTTATGCAGATGACACAACCTCGCTTACTGAAAGTGAAAAGGACTTGAACCACTTACTAATGAAGATCAAAGACCACAGCCTTCAGTACGAATTGCACCTCAACATAAAGAAACCAAAAATCCGCACAACTGGACCAATGAGCAATATCATGATAAACGGAGAAAAGATTGAAGTTGTCAAGGATTTCATTATACTTGGATCCACAATCAACAGTCATGGAAGCAGCAGTCAAGAAATCAAAAGACGCATTGCATTGGGTAAATCTGCTGCCAAGGACCTCTTCAAAGTGTTGAAGAGCAACGATGTCACCCCAAAGACTAAGGTGCTCCTGACCCAAGCCATGGTATTTTCAGTCACATCCTATGCACGTGAAAGCTGGACAATGAATAAGGAAGACCGGAGAAGAGTTGACGCCTTTGAATTGTGGCATTGGCAAAGAATATTGAATATACCATGGACTGCCAAAAGAACAAACAAATCTGTCTTGGAGGAAGTACAACCAGAATGCTCCTTAGAGGCAAGGATGTCGAGACTGCATCTTACATACTTTGGACATGTTGTCAGGAGGGATCAGTCCCTGGAGAAGGACATCATGATTGGCAGAGTACAGGGTCAGCGGAAAAGAGGAAGTCCCTCAATGAGGTGGATTGACACAGTGGCTTGCAACAATGGGCTCAAGCGTAACAACGATTGTAAGGATGGCGCATGACAGGGCAGTGTTTCATTCTGTTGTGCATAGGGTTGCTATGAGTCGGAACTGACTCAAGGGCATCTAACAACAACAACATAACTATTAAGTGAGAGTTAGATAGTTAAAATGAGTTATTGAACTCCTGGAGCCACTGCTGTAATTTATCTACTAGGAGCTAATCCAGAAACAGACTATAAAATAGCCAATCAAATGTTAAGAACACATTTATAAGTCCACATGTTATTATAAAAGTAAAAATTGAATTACTGTCATGGGTTGAATTATGTCCCCCCCAAAATCTATCAACTTGGTTAGGTCATGTGTGGTTTTTCTCCATTTTGTGATCGTAATTTTATGTTAAGAAGATTAGGGTGGGACTGTAACACCACCCTTACTCAGGTCCCCTCCCTGATCCAATGTAAAGGGAGTTTCTCTGGGGTGTGGCCTGCACCACCTTTTATCTCTCAAGAAATAAAAGGAAAGGGAAGCAAGAAGAGAGTTGGGGACCTCATACCACCACGAAAACAGCACCGGGAGCACAGCATGTCCGTTGACCTGGGGTCCCTGCGCCTGAGAAGCTCCTTGTCCAGGGGAAGATTGATGACAAGGAATCTTCCTCCAGAGCCAACAGAGAAAGCCTTCCCCTGGAGATGACACCCTGAATTTGGACTTGTAACCTACTAGACTGTGAGGGAATAAACTTCCCTCAAGCCATCCACTTGTGCTATTTCTGTTATAGTGGCACTAGATAACTAATTACACATAGCAGAAACCGTAGCCATTAATGCAGAAATATGAATGACAGATGAGAACATTAACCCAAAGACTATAAATAAAATAATTACCAAAATATATAATAATGATTATGAAATCTAGGAAATGATGATAAACCACATAGAAAATCGGTTTGCCTAGGAGACAAAATACACTAAAGTGGGACAGAATATACATTAAACATAAAGTTTTGGGGAAAAAAAAATTCTGATAGAATAAGCAGAATCAACATGTTGTTAAGTGCCGTCAAGTTGATTCCAGCTCATAGTGATCCAATGTAGGACAGAACAAAACATTGCCAGGTGCTCTGCTATTCCCACAATTATTGCACTGTTTGACCCCATTGTTGGCTGCCACAGTGTCAATCCATAACATCGAGGGTCTTCCTCTTTTTGACTGACACTCTACTTGTCCAAACATGATATTCTTCTTCCAGGATTGGTCACTCCTGAAAACATATTCAAAGTAGATGAGACAGTCTCACCATCTTAGCTTCTAAGGAACACTCTGGCTGTACTTCTTCCAAGACAGATTTGTTCATTCTTCTGGCAGTCCATGGTATATTCAATATCCTTTGACAACACCATAATTTAAAGGGATCAGTTCTTCTTTGATTTTGCTTATTCATTGTCCAGCTTTCACATGCATATGAGGTGATTGAAAATACCATGGCTTGGGTCAGGCACACCTTAGTCCTCAAGGTGACATTTTGGCTTTTCAACACATTAAAGCAGTTTTTTGAACCTGATTTTTTGACTGTTGCTTCCATGGGATACAAGTAAAATGCAATCCTTGATAACTTCTATATTTTCCCTGTTTTTCGTGAGTTGCTTATTGGCCCTGTTGTGAGGATTTTTGTTTTCTTTATGTTGAATTGTAATCCATACTGAAGACTGTAGTTTTTGATCTTCATCAGTAATTACTTCAAGTCCTCTTTGCTTTCAGCAAGCAAGTTTGTGTCATCTACACATCGCAGGTTGATAGTGAGTCTTCTTCCAATCCCGATGTCCTGTTCTTCATATAGTCCAGCTCCTCAGATTATTTGCTCAACCTTTGTATTTAATAAGTATAATAAAAGCATACAACCCTGATGCACATGTTTCCTCATTTTAAATCACACAGTATTCCCTTGTTCCTTTAAATGACTGCCTCTTGGTCTATGTCCATGTTCCATGTGAGTACAATTTAATGTTCTGGATTCCAATTCTTCACAATGTTATCCATAATTTGTTATGATTGACACAGTTGATTGCCTTTGCATTGTCAGTAAAACACTGGTACACATCTTTCTGGTAGTCTCTGGTTTCAGCCAGGATCCATCTGACATCAGCATTGATAACCCTTGTTCCAAGTCCTCTTCTGAATCTGGCTTGAATTTCTGGCAGTTTCCTGTCAGTGTACTGCTGCAACTGTTTTTGAATTATCTTCGGAGTAATGTTACTTGCATGTGATATTAATAATATTGGTTGATAATTTCCCTTTTCCTGGATCAACATATGAAAGAGAAATTTTGGATAATTGAAAATACATAAATTGTGGAAAAGCTTTCATGCATCAAAAAAACACCAAAACCAAACACAGTGCCGTTAAGTCGATTCCGACTCGTAGAGACCCTACAGGACAGAGTAGAACTACCCTATAGAGTTTCCAAGGAGCGCCTGGTGGATTTGAACTGCCAGCCCTTTGGTTAGCAGCCATAGCACTCAACCACTACGCCACCAGGGTTTCCTTTCATACATAGTTTAGTAAATTTACTGAAATACAAGGATGAAACAGTATCATTTAGTAATTTAATTCTATATCCAGTTCTAGTATTCCCCTTCCTCATAGCTAAGTTTATGCCCAGATAGGCTGCTACAATGACCAGTAGGGATAGTAGGCATGATCATAGGAGAGTGCAGGAAGCAGGTTTGAACCGAGATGAGATGAGAAGCTTCATAATGCTTAGCATAAGCTCTCAGATGTTCTCAGCCCCAAGAGAGACTAGCAAAGGGCATGCTTCCCAAAGGAGTTACAGCCTCTGTATAAAGTGTTCCTCTTGAAGAATCCTAAGCAGAAAAGCCAGCCTGGCACTGCAGGGACAGGCAGAATATTGTCCCTGAAAAAGGAGTCCAGGTCATAGTTTATGCTTGTGGGTATCTCCCCACAGAAAGGTTCTGACGTGTGGGGCAAACCAGCACTGTGGACACTGGGGAGAGCGCCTCGAAGTCACATCAGGTAGTATCACTTAAGATATATTGCAGATACAAGTGCCAGGATCCCTTTATGGCAGCTAACACTATAGACTGGGAGCACCCCCCCCCCCACACATACACAACAGATGGATATACCTTCAGTGCAGAAATGAGCCTGATGAATGACCAGAATCCAGACATGTAGACTGTGTCAGGGAGAACAATGTGCTGGTCAGTAGAGTGACATCTTTGACATAGTTTATGTATCTTATTAGCTGTACAACTTTGGAGACGTTCATACTCTAAGCTGCAAACCAAGAATGGCAATGCCTATTCCACCTGAGTCACAGGTGTGTTTGTGGATCAGATTTTGTAAATGTGTGTGTCACAGGTAAAGTGATACAAAATACAAATCACTTTGAGTTATAGAGTCCTGTTTTGTTCTGTTTTTTGTTCCCATCTACAGAGTCCATGTATCAGGGGTATTTCCCAGTAATTTATACATTCATCCCAGGTTAAACATCTTCATAAATGAATATTTATGAATGATTTAATCATTCTCTGAATTCAGAAATTTTTATCATTCATTCTTTAACTACATGTGCAATGTATTCCTGGTATATTATGAAGATGCTGTAAAACACAGGTCTCTATCCTGACTCAAATCAGGGCAGCCACACTCACCTTAGAACTGAATGGTGGGGGCTCAGGTCCCTTGTTTTCTTCTAAGTTAATGACTTTCATGTATGTATTGTTAGCAAGGTATTGTCTTTAATTTACAGAACCAAACATTAGCACCAAGAGTCATACCCATGAAAAATAAACCAAAAAAAAAAACCATTGCCCTCGAGCCCATTCCAACTCATAGTGACACTATAGCACAGAGTGGAGCTGCCCTACAGGGTTTCCAAGGAAAACCTGGTGGATTCGAACTGTCAACCTTTTGGTTAGCAGCCATAGCTCTTAATCACTATGCCATCAGGGTTTCCATATATATAAAACACTTGACATTTCCACATTCTTCACAAGTACTATCCTTTTCCAAATGTTTAATTTTAGGTTTTCACTGCTGATCACTATAGGGAATAAAGAGGAAAAATAAAAATAAATGTTAATACATAAGAAAAATATTTCCATAATTCATCTAGATCTATAAGCTTTGAATAACTATGCAATGGAAAATAAACAGCTCTTTTTTTTTTCCTTTTTAACTTAGAATTACTCCATCCTTCTATGCCTTCTTAAGCAAAAGAAATGTCGAACAAAGGTTATGAGATTTAATAACAAGGAGACACCAACGTTTGAATCCCATCTATACAAATGACTTTTATGAGTTACCTTAGACAAATTGTTTAGATTCCCTTAATCTTAAGATTTTTTCTGTAAAGCTGGTATCATAATAACATCTACCTCATAGGGTTGTTATGAATTTTGAGGAAGAATATTTGTATAAAGCATTTAGAAGAGTGCTTGAGAAATATTGCTTTCTTTGATGTACTCTTTTTCTAGATAAATCAAGCAGAACAATAAGAGTATTTATATCTCAAGTAGAGGAACAAAAATGCACCCAGGAGGCCATACATATGAGACATTTCCAGTTGATAAACTTTGGCTTCCTGACATTAGATTTGAATTTTACTAAAAGCAATAGAGAATTTTATTTAATTTGACCTAAAAAATAATGTGATACTTGTAAAATAAAGGAAAAACTATAAAGAAATCTTGGAAGGAATTGTAGGGCACATCCCAAGACACTACCCTGGTATTTTATCTGGCTTTGTAATTTCACCTAGTTTATGATCTTTCAGAGGAATGGTGATTATCAACGAATCTGTTGCAAACAGTCATAATTAATATACCATGGTTAACATTTCACTGAGAAGCTGATGAGTGTGTATAAGAAGGAAAATATCAAGAATAAAAGCTAAATCACATTAAAAATAGTGCTCCTAACATAATATTTAATATTCACAAAGGTTTACTTTTACCTTATGCTCTTTGAATGTGATTGTGAAATATGATACTCAGGTTTTAGGCTTTGGGGATTTTGTATTAAGCTAGTAAGATAATTATCATCTCATTCAATTTAAACGTTATTACTAAAATAAGACCCAAATTGCGTTATTTCATTAAATTAAATAGTTTTGCCTTTTGCTTAAAACATGTTAAAAATAACTTTTTTTAACTTGATTTCTTTATAGTATTTCATTATGATGGATTTCAAACAAACACAAACTAAAAAGAGTATTATAACGGACCCATCACTTAATTTCAACAGCCATAAATATTCCCTCATTCTCATTAGGCTTGGATTTTATTTTTTTGGGTAAAATTTATACATATACACATATCTTAACAGAAAATTTTTAATCAATGGAAATACGCATTTATCCTATACTCTATCAAGATTTAGAGTTTTTCCATCACCTTAAAAAAATTATCTTGTGTTCTTTCTAGTCGACATTTTTCCCTTTTATAACAGAGACAAACACTGACCAGATATTTTTCATGTTTTTTTTGCATATTGTAGAACTTAATATAAATTAAATTATGTAGCATGTACTCTTTTGTAACTAGCAACCACTATTAAAAAAAATCACATTATTAGCTTAGCATAATTATTTTGAGATTCATCTCTGCTGTCGATCTGCTGTTATCAGCAGCTGATCCATTTTTATTGCCAAATAGAGTTTCTTTGGGTAAATATTCCAAAATGTGTATGGCTATCCATCTGTTGATGCACTTTTGGGTTTTTCCCACTTTGGAATAATTATGAATGAAGCTATTATGAACAATTGTGTGCAATTAGTTTGAACAGAGGTTTTAGTTTATCTCGGGTAAACACCTTGGAATTAAATTGTGGACAATGATATGGTGTGGGTTTATGACTAAATTTATAAGAAACTATCTTTTTTTCCCCATAATCATTGCTTTATATTCAATGTATGCTTTCAATATAAGAGATTCCATTGCTCCACATCCTCACCAGAATTTGGTGCTATTGTTCTTTCTAATTTTAGTGATATTTCATTTCAGTTTTGCTGTACATTTCCTGATAAGTAATAACTTTGACAACATAATGCCATTTGTATGCTTTCTTTTGTGAAGTGTCAGTTTAGGTCTTTTTGGCTTCTTTTCTATGATTTATTGTCCTTATTTTTTTAGCTGTACAACAGCAACAAAAAATAAATACATTGCAGTCGAGTTGTTTCCGACACATAGTGACCTTATAGGACAGAGTGGAAAAACCTCATAGGGTTTCCAAGGGTCGGCTGGTAGATTCAAACTGCCAACCTTTTGGCTAGCGGCCAACCTTTTGGTTAGCAGCAGAGCTCTTAACCACTGTGCCACCTGGACTCGTTTAGTTGTCAACATGTTTAATATCATTTTGACACAAGTCCATTGTCAGAAATAGTGATTGTAAATATTTTCTCTCAGTATGTGCCTTCTAAATTCATTTTCTCAATGGAAATTTTTAAGTTTTATGACATCTACTTGATTAGTTTTTGTTCAGTCATGGCTTTTTACGTCTTAAGAAACCATTGCTTTCCACTGGGTTGCAAATACATTCTGTTATGCGCTATGTTAATTACTAGAGTTTGATTTGTTTATCTAAGTCAATGGTAAGAATGTAATTAATACTTTATATGTGTTGTGAGGGTAAGATCAAGTTCATGTTGTTTTCATGTGGATATTCAGTTGTACTAGTACTGTTGGAAGGACTTTTCTATCCTCATGGAATTACTACCTTGAAACATTTACAAAAACTAATTGAGCATAAAAAAGTTGGTCTATTTCTGTCCTGTTCTATTTATCTTTTTAAATATTATTGTGCAATTATTACACTGATTTGATAACTGTACCTTTATAATAAGTTTGAAGATCTTCAATATAAGTCCCCCAGTTGTGTTATTCCTTTTCCAATGTGTTTTGGGTATTCCCATAATTATTTTATAATAAGCATACATTTATTGGTATTGATTGAAACTGTTTTAAGTTTATTGACCAATTTTGAGAAAATTAACATTGCAACAATTTGAATTTTGATCCATTGATATATTTCAAAATATGTTTAGTTCTTCTTTAATTAATTAATTAATTAATTTATTTTTACAGTTTTCAGTAATTATGCCTAAATACTCCACTTTTTATGCCATTGTACATATTATTTTAAAATTAAAAAATAAATTTCTAATTGTTTCCTAGTAATATATACAAATTGATTCTGACATATGTAAGTAATAAATAAGCTACATGGTTAGCTCTAGAACTCTTAATTTTTTAATATAAATGGTAGTGTCATTTATGAACAGGGGAAGTGTACTCTCATTCTGATTTTTATGTCTTTTTTCTTACCATATTGAACTTGCCAGAACCTCCAATAAAAATATTAAATAAATTGACCCTAGTCAAAATTCTTGCCTTCTCCTAATCCCAGGATACAAATCACTCAGTATTTTACCACTTAGTGTGATGCTAGATATAGGTCTCATCAAACTGAGCAAGGTTTCCTTTTCCTAATTTTTGGAGTTTTTTTTTAACATCATATATGAATATTGAATTTCATTAAATGCTTTTTTTCTTTTTCTACCTTTATGAAGATGATTGTGTGGCTTTTCTATTCTTTGTTTCTGTGGTTAATTACAATATTTTTTACTCATGAGGAGATAATTAATCAAGGAATATAAAAGTATGGTTTAATTCCCAGGTGAATATCAACACAGTCTTAGAAAAGCAAATAAATAGTACAGGAATGGCTAAAGAGAGGAAACTATGAAAGGCAGATGAATGTCATAGGTTGACATCTTCTTCACCTTCGTATCCCAAGTTTCTTCCTATTTCAATCCCTCCTCATTTCATAGCATTTGGGGGAGTTTTAAGTATATTGCAACTAATAACAAAGTAACTTGAAGTAATCTGGAAAAGTCCTGGCCACAGAAGGGGTTTCAGCTGATATCGGTGATTATATAGAGATGAGTGCTTCACAAAAGAATAAGCTCAATACCATAATGAATCACTACTTCATAAGGCCAGAAAAGACTGTTTCAATCCTTCACAATCCTCGTGGTAATGTTAAATGTGAGAGGTAAGTTGAATGTCTCTGATAGTTTATTATTCTTCTAGTCCCTTCCATTATGTTTTAACAGTTTTATTGGCATGCTAGTATAGCTAGTTTTATTCAATCATGTATTTCCTTCTGTTTTCCCAGAAATATTGAAGAAGAAAGTATTCCCCAAGATTCCTCAAGAAGATGTCCTCTGCCAATGGCACTGCCTCATATCCCTCCACCTTCCTTCTTCTGGGAGTCCCAGGTCTGGAAGCTTTCCATGCCTGGATTGCCTTCCCTTTCTTTGTTGTTTATCTCATAGCACTTGTGGGGAATGTCACCATCCTGTTTGCGATTAAGACTGAGCAAAGCCTTCACCAACCCATGTTCTATTTTTTAGCTCTTCTCTCCTTTATTGATCTAGGCCTCTCCACTTCGACCATCCCCAAGGTGCTAGCCATTTTCTGGTTCAATCTCAGGGAGATAAGCTTTGAAGCCTGTCTCATCCAAATGTTCTTCATCCACACCTACACTGGTATGGAATCTGTTGTGCTCCTGGCCATGGCGATTGACCGTTTTGTGGCCATCTGCTACCCCTTGAGATACACCACCATCCTCACCAACAAGGCGGTAGCATTCATGGCCTCCATTGTAGTGGGTAGGCCAGTCTTCCTCGTCATCCCTTTCTGCCCTCTTCTCAAGCGATTGCCCTTTTGTGGACACTACATTATCCCTCATACCTACTGTGAACACATGGGAATTGCTCGTCTTGCCTGTGCTAGCATAAGAGTCAACATTATCTATGGCTTGTTTACCATTGCTGCCCTGATCTTTGACTTGATCCTTATTGCCCTCTCTTATGTTCAGATTCTCTGTGCTGTTTTCCACCTTCCTTCCAGGGATGCCAGGCTCAAAGCACTTAGCACATGTGGTTCACATGTCTGTGTCATCTTGGCCTTTTACACACCAGCATTTTTCTCCTTTATGACTCATCGGTTTGGTAAAAATATTCCTCGCTACATTCACATCCTCTTGGCCAATCTGTATGTGGTCGTTCCTCCTTGTTTAAACCCAGTCATTGATGGAGTCGGGACAAAGCAAATTCAGGACCGGATTGTGAAAATATTTGTAAACAAAGAGTGACTTAAACATATTCAGATGTTGATAAATTCTTTCATGCTATCCGCAGCATGTGTATTTCTTAAAAAAAAAAAAAAGAAAAATTTTTTTTTTTTTTTTTTTTTTTTATTGAGACTAGGTAAATGTCCTTCAAGGAGCCCTGGTGGCAGAGTTGTTAAAAACTCAGCTGTAAACCAAAAAGGTCAGCAGTTTGAACTCACCAGGTGCTCCAAGGGCAAAAGATGTGACAGTCTGCTTCTCTTAATATTACAGCCTCAGAAACCCTATGCAGCAGTTCTACTCTATCCCATATGGTAGTAAAGAGTCAAATCAACTCAAGGACAATTTTTTTTAATGGTCCCTCAGGCATTACTTCAGTCATTCTTAAGACTTTCTAAACTCACATCAAGTGTTTCTGGTATGTAATTTCCACTTTCACTACATAATTGACATTGTTTTTCTCTTTGAGAATGAGAGAATATTGTGGGCATCAGTAAAATACTCATTATTTTTCCTGAGTATATGAGGAATATGATGCTTCCATATCACTAGTAAAATATGGTATACAGGTCTGATAAAAAGGCAGGTTCCATTGTTGAGGTCTGGTGGTACAGTGTTTAAGAGCTTGGCTGCTAAAGGTTGGCTGTTCCAATCCACCTGCCATTCAGGGGAAGAAAGTTATAGCAGTCTGTTTCCCTAAAGATTTTAGCCTTGGAAAACCTATGGAGCAGGTCTACTGTGCCTTCAAGGTTGCTATGAGTTGGAATCGACTCAATGGCAAGAAGTTAGTCATACAATTCTGCAGAATGACCTTGTCCTGTGCATCATGATTTAGGATGCTGTCCTTCAACCAATGATTAGTCTACCATTTTTAATTTTCTCTAAGCCATAATTTCTAATTTTATCTAGGTGATAATTGCAATCTGCATGCTATTTTCTGTGCAATTTCATGTTGACTTGAGAAGGAAGGAAACCACGCAGGTAAACAAAGGAATGGAGGAAAAGAAAATCAGGAGGAACAAAAAAACAACACAACAGGAGAGTTTAGTAAGCACCACCAGAATATCACATGTCTTGGAGAAAATGTCATAGATAGAAGAAGAAATATTGCTTTTGGAGAACTAGGGCTCTGAAGCTGTTAGGAATCTCTGAGTCATCAGTAATGAGTGCTCTCATTTGTTCATTTGATTTTATTCTCTGTCATTTACTTCTCCCCCTTCTATTTCCATTTATGTTGTCTCTATTGAAGTCTGTCTATATGCAAATATAAACACAAACTGGTGAGTTGCATGAGTGGGAGAATTGTATTTGGAAGTCCCTTTGGATTCCACATGCCTAAATAGCCTAGTTCAGGCTCTGAGGTAATGAGGCCAGAGTTGTAACATGCAGCTATTTCTAACTCTGATGTTATCATATCCAGTGAAGTAAGTAAAAAGCACAGTAACTCTGAGTCAACATAGTATGCAAAGGTAACAGGAATGTCCTGGGCTAGCACATCCACAGTGGTATGACTCTAAAACCTGAACTTGAAATTTGGAATATAAGTGTATAAAAGCATGAGATTTCAGCCAATATAAGAAATGTTCTTTATTCTGAGGAAATTTGATATAGCTATATGAACATGTCTTCTTTACTATTATCATCAGCTAAAGAGTAGATAGAGAAAATATTATATATTTAAGGAAAAGAATTAGGCAAAACTTCTTGAGTTTATACACAATACAGTTATTTGAATCAGCCCTACTTTAGTTTGCAGATCAGAAATAAACAGTGAAAGTAGACCTGGGGAATTTACAAGTATGTGGAAATTAAATAGCACACTCCGAAATAACCAACGGATCAAACAAGAAATCACAAGGAAATTAGAAAATACTTACAATCAATAGAAATGAAAACACATCATACCAAAATGTATTGTATGAAGCAAAAGCAGTTCTCAGAAGAAAATTTATACTTCTAAATGTCTATATTATAGCCAAAATGCTCCTTAAAAGCTAAGATGGTGAGACTACATCCCACATACTTTGGACATGTTATCAGGAGGGATCAGTCCCTGGAGAAAGGCATCATGTTTGGTAAAGTAGAGATCATTGAAAAGGAGGAAGACCCTCAAGAGATGGACTGACAGAGTGGCTGCAACAACACACGCAAGCATAACAATGATTGTGAAGATAACAATTCTCTAGGGAGACTAGAGAAAGTTATTAGCTTTAATGAATGTGTGTACATATGCTACTATGTCCAGGTTTAAAATGGATGCTGAAGAAATGATCAAGGAAACTAAAGGACAAAAGAAAGATTTACATGTAGCTTTAGATGGCCCAGTTAAGGTGGCTTCAATTGTAATAATTCAGTGAATTTCTTCCAGCTGTGATTGTTGGAAGAAAAGTTGCAGATTTAAGGGCTAAGATTTAGGCACACAGGTCTGACAGAAATGAATGAAGAGGCAGTAGAGTCAATGGAAAGAAAATGAAGTGATGGAATGGGATCCAATGGATAGCTGAAGCGAAGCACTTATGGAGTACATAATATGGAAGAAAAAGGATGAGCTGGGGCTACAGACCTTGAGCCAGAGACATATGTGAGAGAACAAAGCCTTGAGGGGACTGGAAATATGTGTGGTGCAGTCTGACAAGATATAAACCTGTTGCCATCCAGTCGATTCTGACTCATAGAGACCCTATACGTCAGAGTAGAACTGCCCCAAGGAGCGTCGAGTGGACTTGAACTGCTAACATTTTGGTTAGCAGCCATAGCACTTAACCACTACGCCACCAGGGTTTCCTTGACACGATATAGAGTTTAACAATTCAAAGCTGAGACAGGTATATGTGTTAATACTATCCAGACTCCAAATATGGGAAAGGTAGCATGAGTAGACACAAACAAGAAAAAGTCAAAATCAATTAGAAATTCAAAAGCAGACATTTTTTGACATACAGAAATGATGCTATGATACGTACAGGGTATTATTGTTGATTTCACTTCATTTTAAATATTTTGGTATAGTGCATTTTTATTCTAAACTCGTGGTTTGGGAACTATTTCAAATTGGAAGCTGTTTTGAATCTTCCTACTCGGCCATTAAAAAATATCTTACAGTAGAATTTCCTGATAAAAACTGAGCACTGTATACATTTCAATTTCTTTGTATTGTAACTCAGAGTTATACTGGGATTGCAGATACACAAAAAAAGTATTTCATGCATGCTAGAGAGAAATGGAAGCCAAAAAAGAAATAATAAATATGCATATATGGGCAGACTTCCAACCATACCAAACATTTCAAAATACAAGGTTAAAAAAAAAAAAAGAAAAAGACAAACTACATAATCAAATAAAAATCTAGCTATTTGAGGCACTTTATTTTATTATAAAGTAAGCTAATCAGGCAGGTTGAAACAGGGAGTCAAAATTTAAATAATCGACTTGTACAGTTGAGATTCTAATTGTTTTCCTCTATTTTCTTTCCTTCTAAGACATATGCACCATGTTGTGCAAAAACAAAAAACTGCAAGATTAACCCCATCTTTTCTGACCACAGGAACAGGAGAAAGGATCCTTTCAGTTGGAGAGCAAGAGGGGAATTCCCTGTTGGTTCTATGCTTTTCTACTGGTTCTGCCCAGTAAGTCCCAGTGCCTTAGTTACCTAGTAGTGATGAAGCAGAAATACCACAAGTGGGAGGTCTTTAAAGACAGAAATTCATTTTTTCTTGGTTCTGGAAGCTACAAGCTCAAAGCAGAGCCTTGGCCATTTTGAATCCTTCCCTGAGAGTAGTCTCTTCTCTCCTTGGTTCCTTGCTAGTAGATGATCCTCATATACCATCTGTCTCCCTTTACACACATATACATACACATATACACACATACGCTTGTGTGTACGTGTGTCTGTGTCTATGCTGTTTTTTTATATAACTCAGAAGTGATTGATTGATTCTTCAGATTGAACAGTGATTATACCAGTGGGATATTTGGCAGGTCAGAAGAGAAGGAAGAGTAATAATAATTATAAATTTATGGATCATATAAGAGACTAATTTCACAGTTAAATTATTTAAAATATGCATCACTGTTGAAAACAAACACTATAACATTGGTGGATTTTTCGTACAATACATATGGCAACTACAAAGTAAAATACAGCGATAAAGATCCCTAAAATTGTAAGTTTTTTACATTTCACTCAAAGTGGTAAAATGTTAACTTTAAGTAGATTGTGAAGTGTCAGCTTTGTATATTGTAATCCCTAGAGCAGGAGATTTCAGCCAGGAGAGATGTTGCCCCCTCCCCAGGGAATTTAGTCACTTCTGGAGACATTTTTGGTTGCTATTGGTATCTAGCACGGAGAAACCGGAGATGTTGCTAAATATTCTATAGCACACAGGGCAGCCCCCACAACTAAGTATTATCTATGGCTATAAATGGCAATAGTGGCAAGGATTAACAATCACTGGAAAAATAAAAAAGAAACATGGGCAAAAACCAAAAGATAAATGAAAATAAAAACTAAAAATATTTCAATTTAAAATTGGACAGTAAGGAGGAAGTAGAAATAAAATAAAAAAGCAAACAAAAAAAATGAGGCTTATACAATTTTTTTAAATGGTTGACATAAATTTGACCTTATTAATTACTTTAAATGGAAAGGGTCTGAATACACCACCTGAAGATAGGTAGTGAAACTCATTTAAAAAGTAAGGTCTAACTATATGTTTTCTACAACAGCCTGCTTTAAATATAGAAACATTGGTTAAATGTAAAATGATGGAAAAAATATACCAGGTAAACAGTATTTAAAAGAAAGCTGAAGTGGCTATACTCATATAAGACAATATAGTTCAGAACAAGGAATACTGACAAGCATAAAGAAATATATATATAATCATAAAAAACTTAATTCGTCAAGAAGACATAGCCATAGTAAACGTATATGCACTTAACACAGGAACTTCAAAAAGCATGAGGCAAAAACTTTTAGAATTGGAATGAAATATAACCAACACTTCAAGATTGTTCTCTCTGTATCCAATAGAAAAAGGGAAGAAAAAATCAGGAATCAAAATCTGTGAGATACAATCAAAGGATTGACCAGAGAGAAATGAATAGCATTACGTACTGTTAAGAAAGGCTTATCAAAATAAACCAAAAAACCAAACCCTTTGCCGTGGAGTTGATTGCCATTCATGGCGGCCCTATATCATAAGTGTACATTATTTTTATTAGCCATCTTTCCTTACTTAGTTGTTAACTCCACCAAGCAAAGTGATTTTGCTTGTCTTGTTTGTGGTTTTATCTTTTATGGCCAGGTAAGTGCATGGCATGTAATAGATGCTCAGTAAATATTTATCAAATGAAGGAGTGAATGCACAACTTAATGTCCTAATTTTACCTCATTTACTTACTCTACTTCAGGAAGAATAATTTCTGATTATTTGGAATTTTCCACAAGTTGGAAAGATACACGATGTCCATACCAACAGTGTAAAACTCATTTTAGAGTCCATATTCATTCTCAAAATGATCCCCAAATTGCACCCTCCTCAAATGTCTAGCTTGTGCCTGTTTCATCATTGTACTTTGGAAGCAGATAATCTGTATTCTAGATTTCACAGATGAAGAGGAATTTTTGGGTTTTGGAGTTGATGTAAGATTTTGCTATGATATGATGGAGTGAGTATGTTTTACATGTGGCAAGGACATGAATTTTGGGGGGCCAAAGGGTTAGAATGTCATAGATTGAATTGTGTTTCATCAGTTACAAAGTAAAAATTATTTGACTTGGCATACTTCCTCTCTTCTAACCTTTTATCACCACTTCCAAAGCTTTTCACTCTGGTTATGATGAAGCTACAAATCCATTATAGAATGACTCTGAATAATGTCAGGCTCATATACTTCCAAATTCCTTTAACAACAACCAAAAAAAAATAGAAGAATACTCTTTTTTTGGTGAAAGCTTATAAGAAAAAATAATAAACTTGATTTGTGAAGGCACTAAACAAACACATGTGCAGGCAAGGAATGAGATTAAAACAACCTAATAAATTTCATTAAGTGCTTAAGTGTGCTAGAAACAGACAGGTGTAATTACACACAGACACTTATATAGTTTAAACACAGTGTATATAACTTTTATTCTAATTCCTGCTTTTGCTGATTCTATAATCTCAGAAATTTTCATTAAAGCATTCTAGGAGGCAGGAGGTTCAAAGGAAAGTAGTGTCCATAATCCTCAGCTGATTTTAGTCATGAATAATTGTGTAACACATTCTCGGATCTGCTTAGTCCTCACTCCATAAATGATAGGGTTCAATGCAGGAGGCACTAGCAAATATGTGTTGGCCACCAAAATGTGGGTGTGCAATGGGATATGCCTACTAAAACGGTGGGTGAGGAATGAGAAAAGAGCAGGGATGTAGAAAGTGAGGATGACACAAACATGGGATCCACAAGTGCTGAGAGTCTTCAACCTGGCATCTTTAGAAGGGTGGCTCAATACAGTATGGAGTATATGTATATAGGACAGAGAGATGCATGTCACATCAGTCCCAGGAATCAAGACAATGACTGCCAAACTGTAAAGACTATTGACAGAAATATCAGCACAAGCCAATTTCACCACAGCCATATGCTCACAGTATGTGTGTGGGACCACATTGGTCTGACAATATGGCCACCTCCTTAGTAAGAAGGGATGTGGTGTCATCAGAACTAACCCCCGTAGAAGTGCCACTATGCCAATTTGGGCCACCACTACATTTGTAAGAATAGAAGAGTGTCTCAGAGGGTTACAGATTGCCACATACCAGTCCAGTGCCATGGCCACAAGAAGCCCTGACTCCACCCCAGAGAAAGCATGGATGAAAAACATCTGAGTAAGGCAGGCATGGAAGCTGATCTCATGATAATTGAACCAGAAGATACTCAACATCGTGGGAAGGGTAGAGGTTGACAAGATGAGGTCTGTGATGGCCAACATGGAAAGAAAATAGAACATGGGTTCATGGAGAACAGTCACTGTTTTGATGATGAAAAGGATGACTATGTTTCCAATTAGGGCAATAACATGCATTGAGCAGAAAGGGATGGATATCCAAATGTGAAAGTCTTCCAGACCAGGAATGCCCATCAGGATGAAAGTACTGGGATTGGTGAATGCACTGGAATTAAAGTCAACCATGGTGATTCTGACGACATGTAGTCTTACTCTCTTTCCCTCATTTGTCCTTAGGACAGATCAGAATGTAGTCCTTAGGACAGATCAGAATGTGCATGTGCTCTGACAAATCTGCAATGGAATAGCTCAGCATAAAAACACAACCAAGCATGTTTATTCATCTTTTAAGTCCCCCATTTTTGAGCTTCTATAATTTAAAAGTACTGTGTCACTCACTGCCATCTATTAATCTTATTAAGGACTGGTTGTTGAGGAGGAGATCTTCTCTGATAATAATCCTGTGTTAGGCTCAGAACCTGTAGAGTATTCTGCCTGAAACTAGGTGATCTTACCCTACCCCTGATAGATAGGATGGAAAAAGTTCCTAATAAGTTACATTGGTTATTCACAGCCTAACAAGGCCATGGGCAAAATTCTACAATGTTGTCTTCCTTGAAATGTATCCCTACAAATAATTCATGGTCTTCAAGGCTTATTGCATGAGGTAAAACCTCAGTACTCATTTGTTGAAAGAACACATGAGGGAATCATAATCTTTCCAGATGCATATGCTCTTTGAATGGTAATACCTCTAGAACATTGTTTCCCTGTTAAATTTTCAGATATTCAAAAAACAGTACTCAATCACTTAAGTGCATAAAAATCAGGTTTGGCCAAGTTTCTAAAGTAGTATATATTCAAGTATGTGTGTGTGTGTGTGTGTGTGTGTGTGTGTATGAATATATATATGTTCTTTCAAAAGAAGTAACCATTAAATTGGTCTTTTTATGTATTTGAAATGGAGATGCTAGCTAGGGCACATGGGGCTTCTTACTACACCTAAAAATTTAAATGACACTTTATAGAAGGAGGACTGGTGAGCTCTAAATCAATCAATCGATCAATCGATTGATCAAGAATCAATGTTTCAAAATAGTAACAGTAGTTACTCATATGTGCCAGAAAAAATATTGAGGGGCATCAACAAGTGCTCAATTGCTGATTTGTATAAATTCTAATGAGGTGACATTGATTATCCTCGATTTATAAAAGAAGATACTTTTTCTTTACATAGGCTAAATGTTTATCCAAAGCTACACAACCAGCATGTGCCAGAGGAGAATACAGACCCCTTTTTCCTCCAAAACTCCATCCTTGTTCCACGACAACATGCAATCCAAATAAAGGGAGATGTTATGTCAAAGGTTTTTCACATATCAAAGTTATCATGACCGATTCTCACAATAGCCACCAGAGGCAATAAGGATAGATGCTGTTTTTAGTTATGTTTTATAAATTAGGTTTTACAGATTAATTATGATGGCTTATAGCAAATTCATAAAAATAATTCTTGATTCTTTCTGTTCCAGTATCTAGGTGATGCTGAGATGCTCATGGTGAAATTAGTGACGTGACAACACAGACCGTATACCTGCAACAACTTCTTTTTCCAACAGTAGTGTTAATTGTCTGTTGAACTAAAAACATAAAGGAATTGTGAGGAAAACCTCAGGCCAGACAAAGATAACTTCACAAGTGGTTTGGTCCATGTGGTAGGAGCACACTGTTTTTAAGTGTCAAACATGATGCAGCATAGTGAAGTCCCTAACTTACATTCAGACGGACTATATTGTCTGCCCTTGCTTCATTCTCTCAGTCTATTTTTAGCACAGCTATGTATTAGGAATACAAAGTAATTCTCAGTAGTTATTCCTCAGCTTTAGGAAACTCCCCTTCACCCGGAACAACTACAATCCCCTCATCATGGCCTCCCTCAGTTCTTAGGCTTGGGCACACACAGATAAGCTGTTCATTCTTCCAGATTAATTGTGTTGTGCTGAATCGAAGCCAAGAAGTCACAAATTTTAAACATTCTCCACATGGAAAATTCATTATAGGTTTTATAACCCCACTGGGGGCAGTCCCAGAGGCTTAAATTCTGCCACAATTATTCCCTTGCCTCTGGAAAGTGTGGGTAAAACCTGAGGGAACAGGCATTTTCTATATCACATGCTGCTAATTTGGTCTGAGGGAGATTGAAGGTTCTTTTTAAAGAAACTCTATTTTCCTAAATTTCATGCCTCTGACCAACTTGCAAATTTAGTTAAAATTGAGTGATTAATCAAGTAGAAGACTTACCTGAGGAAGCAACATAACAAAGAAGTAGAAAATTGGATCCTTGTAGTACTGACAGACTTAACATGCATGTTAAGCGCATTTCATATATATATATATATATATATATATATATATGCATAAAATTCCACATGTCCCAAATTGGTCATGCAGGTATCAAAAGATATCACTCGTTCTTTTTAAAATGTGAAGAAGCTTTTCAAATATTGTCCTCAGTGACATGACCTTATACACAGAAAACCTTAAGGGATCCTCCAGAAAACTACGAAACTAATAGAAGAGTTCAACAGAGTATCGGAATACAAGGTAAACATACAAAAACCAGTTGGATTCCTCTACACCAACAAAAAGAACATCAAAGAGGAAATCATCAAATCAATACCATTCCCAGTAGCCCCCAAGAGGATAAAATACTTAGGAATAAATCTTACCAGAGATGTAAAAGACTTATACAAAGAAAATTACAATACACTTCTGCAAAAAATCAAAAAAGACCTACATAAGTGGAAAAACATACCTTGCTCATGGACAGGAAGACTTAATATTATAAAAATGTCTGTTCTACCAAAAGCGATCTATACATTTAATGTGATTCCGATCCAAATCTCAATGACATTCTTTAATGAGATGGAGAAACAAATCACCAACTTCATATGGAAGGAAAAGAGGCCCGGGATAAGTAAACCATTACTGAAAAAGAACAACAAAGTGGGAGGCCTTATTCTACCTGATTTTAGAACCTATTATACTGCCACAGTAGTCAAAACAGCCTGGTACAGGTACAAAAACAGATACATAGACAAATGGAACAGAATTGAGAATCCAGACATAAATCCACCACATATGAGCAGTTGATATTTGACAAAGGCCCCAAAACAGTTAACTGGGGAAAAGACAGTCTTTTTAACAAATGGTGCTGGTATAACTGGATTGGCACCTGCAAAAAAAAAAAAAAAAAAAAAAAGAAACAAGACCCATACCTCACTCCATGCACAAAAACAAGCTCAAAATGGATCAAAGACCTAAATCTAAAATCTAAAATGATAATGATGATGGAAGAAAAAATTGGGATAACATTAGGCACCCTAATACATGGCATAAACAGCCTACAAAACATTACTAACAAGGCAGAAGAAAAACTTGATAACTGGGAGCTCCTAAAAATCAAACTTCTGTGCTCATCCAAAGACTTCACCAAAAGAGTAAGAAGATTACCTGCAGTCTGGGAAAAGGTTTTGAGCTATGACATTTCTGATCAGCCTGATAGCTAAAATCTACATGATACTGCAAAAAGACAAATAACCCAATTAAAAAAATAGGCAAAACTTATGAACAGACACTTCACTAAAGAAGACATTCAGGTAGCTAACAGATACATGAGGAAATGCTCACCATCATTAGACATTAGAGAAATGCAAACCAAAACTACAATGAGATTCCATCTCACTCCAAGAAGGCTGGCATTAATCCAAAAAACAATAAATGTTGGAGAGGCTGTGGAGAGATTGGAACACTTATACACTGCTGGTGGTAGTGTAAAATGGTATAACCACTTTGGAAGTTGATTTGGCACTTCCTTAAAAAGCTACAAATAAAACTACCATACAATCCAGGAATCCCTCTCCTTGGAATATAACCTAGAGATATAAGAGCCTTTAGACCAACAGATATATGCACGCCCATGTTCATTGCAGCACTGTTTACAATAGCAAAAAGATGGAAGCATCCAAGGTGCTCATCAACGGATGAATGGGTAAATAAATTACGGTGTATTCATACAATGGAATACTACGCATCAGTAAAGAACAGTGAGGAATCTGTGAAACTTTTCATAACGAGGAGGAATCTGGAAGGCATTATGCAGAGTGCAATTAGTCAGTTGCAAAAGGACAAATACTGTATAGGACCACTGTTATAAAACTCAAGAAATAGCTTAAACAGAGAAGAAAGTATTCTTTGATGGTACTGGGGGTGGGGGTAGGTGGGAAAGGGGTATTCAGTAGATAGTAGATAAGAACTACTTTTGGTGACAAGAAAGACAACACACAACACAGGCGAGGTGAGCACAACTGGACTAAACGAAAAGTAGAGAAGTTTTCGGAATAAACTTAATGTTTTGAAGGTCAGCGTAGCAGGGGCGGGGGTCTGGGGACCATGGTTTCAGGGGACATCTAAGTCAATTGGCATAATAAAATCTATAAAGAAACCATTCCGCAACCCACCTTGGAGAGAGGCATCTGGGGTCTTAAACGCTAGCAAGAGGCCATCTAAGATGCATCAATTAGTCTCAACCCACCCGGATCAAAGGAGAATGAAGAACACCAAAACACAAGGTAATTAGGAGCCCAAGAGACAGAAAGGGCCACATAAACCAGAGGCTACATCAGCCTGAGACCAGAAGAGCTAGATATTGCCCGGCTACAACTGATGACTGCCCTGACAGGGAGCACAACAGAGAACCCCTGAGGGAGCAGGACAGCAGTGGGATGCACACCCCACATTTTCACAAAAAGACCAGACTTAATGGTCTGACTGAGACTAGAAGGACCCCAGTGGCCATGGACCCCAGACCTTCTGTTGGCCCAGGACAGGAACCGTTCCCAAAGCCAACTCTTCAGACAGGGAATGGACTGGACAATGGGTTAGAGAGGGATGCTGATGAGGAGTGAGCTTCTTGGATCAGGTGGACACTTGAGACTATGTTGGTATCTCCTGCCTGGAGGGGAGATGAGAGGGCAGAGTGGGTTAGAAGCTGTTGAAATGGGCACAAAAAGAGAGAGTGGAGGGAGGGAGTGGGTTTCTCATTAGGGGGAGAGCAATTGGGAGTATGTAGCAAGGTGTATATAAGGTTTTGTGTGAGAGACTGACTTGATTTGTAAACTTTAACTTAAAGCACAATAAAAATTAAAAAAAATATATTGTCCTCAGCTCTGATGATTTAGCCAGAATTGTGTGGCCATGCAAAATAACCTTTCTGCACCCTACCAGAAACAGCTGCAAACACCCATTAATAATCAGAACATGGAACACATGATGTACATTTCTAGAAAAATTAGAAGTCATCAAAAATGTAATGGACAGAATAAAGATCAAAATCCTAGGCATTAGTGAGCTGAAATGGAGTGGTATTGGCCATTTTGAATCAGATAATCATATGGTCTACTAAACTGCGAATGATAAAGAGGAATATCATTGCATTCATTGTCAGAAAGAACATTTCAAGATCTGTTCTGAAGTGCAATGCTGTCAGTGATATGATAATATCTATACTGCTAAAAGAAAGACCAGTTAATGCAATGATTATTTAAATTTGTGCAACAATTACCAATGCCAAAGATGAAGAAATTGAAGATTTTTACCAAAATCGTTAGTCTGAAATTGATCAAACATGCAATAAAGATGCATTGATAATTACCCGGGATTGGAACACAAAAGTTGGAACCAGAAAAGAAGAATCAGTAGTTGAAAAATATGGTCTTGGCAATAGAAATGACACTGGAGATTTCATGATAGAATTTTGCAAGACCAAGGACTTATTCATTGCAAATACTTTTTTTTCAACAACATAAATGGTGACTTTAAACGTAGATCTTACCAGATGAAGTAAACAGGAATTAAATCGACTACATCTGTGGAAAGAGATGATGGAAAAGCTCAGTATCATCAGTCAGGACAAGGCCAGGGGCTGACTGCTGGACAGACCATAATTGTTTATATGCAAGTTCAAGTTGAAGTCGAAGAAAATTAAGCCCACGAGAGCCAAAATACGGCCTTGAGTATATCCCACCTGAATTTAGAGACCATCTCCAGGACAGATTTGACACATATGAACACTAATGACCCAAGACCTGACAGGTTGTGGAGTGACATCAAGTACATCATATATGAAGAAAGCAAGAGGTAATTGAAAAGACAAGAAAGAAAGACCAAAATGGATGTCAGAAGAGACTCCGAAACTTGCTTTTCAACATAGAGTAGCTAAGTGAATTGAAGAAATGATGAGACAAAAGGGTGGATCGGAAGATTTCAAAGGGTGGTTCAAGAAGACAAAGTAAAATATTATAATGAAAAGTACAAAGAGCTGGAGTTAGAAAACCAAAGAGGAAGAACACACTCCACATTTCTCAAGTTGAAAGAACTGAAGAAAAAATGCAAGCCCTGAGTTGTAGTATTGAAGGATTCTACTGGGAAAATATTGAGTGACATAGGAAGCATCAAAAGAAGATGGAAGGAATACTTAGTCACTGAACCAAACATAATTGGTCGATGTTCAACCATTTCAGGAGATATCATGTGATCAAGAATTGATGGTACTGAAGGAAGAAGTCCAAGCTGTACTGAAGGCATTAGAGAAAAACAAGGTTCCAGGAATTGATGAAATGCCAGTTGAGATGTTTCAACAAACTAATGCAGCACTGGAGGTGCTCACATGTCTATGCCAAGAAATTTGGACAACAGCTACCTGGCCAACTGGCAGGAAGAGATCCATATTTGTGCCCAATCCAAAGAAAGGTGTTCTAACAGAGTGAAGAAATTATTGACCAGTATTATTAACATCACACACAAGCAAAATTTTGCAGAAAATCATTCAAAAGCAGTTGCAGCTGCACACCCACAGTGAACTAGCAGAAGTTCAAGCTGGATTCAGAAAAGGATGTGGAACAATGAAGGATACCATTCCTGATGTCAGATATGTCTTGGCTGAAAGCAGAGAATACCAGCAAGATGTTTACCTGTGTTTTATTGACAATGTAAAGGCATGCTACTGTATGGATCATAACCAGTTATGGATAACATTGAGAAAATTGGGAATTTCAGAACTCTTAATGGCACTCATGAAGAATGTGTACACAGACCAAGAGGCAGTTGAGGATGGTGCAGAACTGGACATTGTTACATTACATTGTATATAGGGTTTCTGTGAGTCATAACCAACTGGATGGTACCTAACAACAATAAGTTACCCTACCATATATCTAAAATTTCTTTTAAATTGGCTGAATCTTCTTTAAATCATCCTTCAGCTTCCCATGCTGAATAATTTTATATATTTTAAATAAAATGAGATTCTAAACTTCTGTACTCTGGATAACTTTCTGATCTAAAATATCCTCACTATTCTTATTTGTTTGGAAGAGGCCAGCTAGACATCTCTTCTTTCTGTTCCTTGAAACTGTTAAGCTCATTTGCATGTACTTTTCCTTATGCTTTGGGCTCTTTTTTTATATATGTGTTGATGGCTAATATTAGGTGTCACCTTGACTAGGCTGTGGTTCCCACTTATTTAATCAAACTTTAAGTGTTTCTATGAAGGTATTTTATAGATGTGGTCAACTTCTACAATCAGTTGACCTTAAATCAAGAGATTACCCTCGATAATGAGGGTGGACCTTATCCATCATTTGAAAAGCCTTTGGAGCAAAGGCTGAATTTTCCCAGACAGCAAGGAATTCTCCAGACTGCAGCATCTGCCTACCTGTCATACAAATTGCAGGCTTGCCCGGCCCCAAAATCGTATGAGCCAATTCCTTAAAATAAATCTCTTTAAATTTTTTTTTCTTTTTTTACACTAAACTAGTCTGTCCTCTTGTTGTGTTTCTCTGGAGAATCTTGACAATATCTTTACATGACTGCTACTTCTCATCATTTAGGTCTCAATCAAAAGTCACCTCCTCATAAGAGCTGTCATTGGCCAACCAATTTAAGGTAGTTGCTCCAGTCATTCTCTTAAATGTTATTCTATTTAATTTTATCCATGTATATCATATTAAGTGTTAATTATCTGAATCCCTTCATAAAGAATAAACTTCTAGAGGGGAAAGATTATATTTGGCTTTTCATTCAATGTTGTTTTTCAAAGCATCTAGAACAGGCTCTGACAGAAAATAGGCTTTCAATAAATACATATTGCATATGAAATTGTTATATTCACACACAGAAAGGCACACATATATGGTGTGTATATCCGTATTTTGTGTGTAATATATATTACCTAGCTTCTATTAGCTCTCAGAGGTATATAATTCATAGAAATATATGAATATATATTTCATACTGCATAAATATATGAAATCACTTTTGAATTGTAGTGTTGGAGAAGAATATTGAATATACCATGGACTGCCAAAAAATGAACAAACCTGTCTTGGAAGAAGCACAAAGGGAATGCTCCTGAGAAGCAAAGATGGCAAGACTAGGTCTCAATACTTTGGACATGTTGTCAGGAGGGGTCAGTTCCTGGAGAAGGACATCATGTCTGGTAAAGTAGAGGGTCAGGGAAAAAGAGAAAGACGCTCAATGAGATAGATTGACACAATGGCTGCAACAATGGGCTTAAGCATAACAAGGATTGTGAGAATGGTGCAGGACAGGGCAGTGTTCTGTTCCGTTGTACATAGGGTCCCTATGAGTCAGAACCAACTCGATGGCACCTAACAACAACACCACACACCCATATATATATACACACATTATATATGCACATAAGTGTATGTGTTTGTGTGTGTGTAGCCATAGCCTGTATAGACCTATTTTTGTCATTTAGGAATATATATGCATATATTTTGTATATTGATTTATATATGTGTGTTTTATGTGTACAAATATTTCAGTAGACAATATTCTATATTGTTAAATATATAATTTAATATTATATAATGTTTCTATATTCTATAATATGTATGCATATATGTGAATGTATATGTGTAATTTGTATGTTCCTGGGTAGTGCAAATGGTTAACGGGCTTGGTTTTTAACCTAAGATTGGAGGTCTGTGTCCACCCACAGGCACTTTGGAATAACGGACTGTCTATCCACTTCTGAAAAATCAGCCATTGAAAATCTTATGCAGCACAGTTCTAGTCTACACACATGGGTTCTCCGTGAATCAGAATGGACTCGGTGGTAACTGGTGGTAATATATCGAATATCTATAGGAAAATGTAGAGATACTTGGCTCTAATAAATTCTCAAAAATTTATAGAAAAAGATAACATAATTATATTTTTAAAAATAAGATTTGGAGAAGAACAAACATCTTGTAGTGGACATAGTACCGAGATGGGTAAGACTCCAGTAAAAAAAAACCTTTGAAACATTGAACCAAAAATAATTCAGTCAGAGAGAAAAGTTTGTGAAAATGTATCTGCAAGTGATTCCGTAAAGAACATTTCTAACTGGCCTATAAAGACAAACATTTGTTCCTATCAGTACTTTTCAGGACAATGTAAATAAAAACTAGCTATGTTATAGAGAGGAATTCTTATGAAACACGATGTGTTTTTGGTTGAGATACATTGTGTTCTTTTATGTTGTGGAAATGTATTTTTAATATTTTCAGAAGTGATTTGACAGTGCCCACAATTTAAAAAAATAAAAATACATACACCTTTCAACTGGGTGATCCAATAATTTAGAATTTCTCCATGTAAACAGAAGCAGAAAATATATGATATAGTAATATTTTAAAAAATTAAAATTATTAAAAAATAGCTAAAAAAACAAATTAAACAGGTAGCAACAGAGAATTAGTTGAATAAGTTGCCATATATGCGTTCCACAGTATTTTTAGTAGCATTCAAAAAGGGTTAATTAGATATTGATAACAGAGTTGTCCATATCAATTAACTATCAACAAAAAACCAAAATTTCAGTAAGTGGATACTGTATCATCCCATTAAAATATGTTCCATTTTGAGTAACATTTGAAATCAGTTACCCAAGCTTGATCCTAACATTGTATGCCAACTCCAATGTACGGATGTGGTGAACGGTATGAAAGAATGTATATGTGGTTCACACTGTTAAACCTGAGCGAGACTTTTGAGAATACAGAAGGAATAGAGAAATAAAATAAAGCTAAGTAAATATCTAGTATAAAAAAGAAGTAGATATAAATGCTCACATTTGTGAAAAATTATATAATTTGTGAAAATATGGTAAATATGTAATCTTGGATGTATAAAGAGTTTCATGAAAGGAAGGAAAGCTAACAAAATACCCATTTTTTGGTTAGTGTATTTTTACTTTCTTACTTTGACTTTTTCTGTGTTAATATGTCAAAAAACAAGGAAAGATTTCAATTGTATAATCAGAAAAATATTGTCATACCACTGTGAAGAAATTAAGATCACCTATATCACATTTTTTTTTATATCACATAAACCAATATAATAACAAATGTAGCATTTTCCTTTAAAGACCTTAGTTTTACATAGCTCCTTTGTAGAAGAACATTCTTATACAATGAAAAATCTGTATCAGATTTTCAATTGACTACCATGATTTTATTTTTCTGTTCCTTCTCCTTCATTGTGATTTTTTTTTTCTTTGCCAAACCAAGAATTTCTAAGGGATAAATTTTTCCTTAGGCAAAACGTTTCCTATTTTGTAGCTATGACACATACTGACATATATAAAGCATCTACATTAGATACATCTAGTCAGTTCTCTTTTTTAAAAAAAAGTAAAAATAAAGTCTGTGTGATTAGCCAAGTTTCAACTGTGGCCCAGGATTCTTTACAACAGAAGAACAACCATAATTTTCAGGTACAAATTTTGCCCCTGGGTATTCTACTTTCCATTGCTAGATCATTAACAGCTACAAACAAGAGAACAAACCTTGCATGTCTGTCAATTCATGTTGACAACTGTGAATCAGTCACTGCAGTTCAACCTGTTTGTGACTGTGCCAAGAAATGACAGAATTAGTGAACTTTTATTCCACAAATATTTACTAGGTGACAGATGTGTCTTGAACCTAATTCTATGTGCTTGACACTCAAAATTAAGAAATAACCCTGTAATGGAAAATTGCAATGTCTCTCACAAAATGTTCTGTATCTTCTATTTGCTAGAACCTACTCTATTTTGTATATATATATTTTTTACTCTATTCTGTGTATTAGCCATATAGTCTGAGTGAATATGAATCCAATGTTCACTGGAAAAATCTCTGTCTTCTTACATAAGGCTAATTTACTTGAATGTAAACAATCACATAGTTTTATGGAAAAAGATTCAATTATCTGTATTTGTGAATATTTTAAGAAACCTCTCTCGGATATTTTTGGTTTTGACACCATATATGATGGGGTTCAACATGGGAGGGATAAGAAGATAAATGTTCGCTATAAAGATGTGGATATGTGGAGCAATGCTATGCCCAAATCTATCTGGGTGATAAAAGAAAAAAAGGCAGATATGAAAAACACTAAGATGGCCCAAACATGAGTGCCACATGTGTTCAAGGTCTTGAGTCTAGCCTTCTTTGATGGGAGCTGAAACACAGCATGAAGAATGAAAATATAAGAGCAGATTATCAATATGAAATCTAATCCAAGAGTCAGGAAGGCCAGAAGTAAGCCATATATTCTCTGGGGCCTAGTATTCACACAAACCAGTTTGATAAGGGACATGAATTCACAGGAGGTGTGGGAGACGACAGTTTTGCAGTACGGAAGCTTCAGGAGTGAAAAAGGTTGACGAGTCAGCAGGATAGCTCCACGTAAGACAATGGCCAGACTCAAACTCACGATCACTCTAGGTGTCAGGATGCTAGAATGCCTCAGAGGGTTGCAGATGGCCACATAACGGTCAAAGGCCATTGTCGACAGGAATCCTGACTCCATGGTGGACAGAGAATGGATAAAGATTATCTGGGTGAGGCAAGCTTTAAAGTTTATTTCTCTGTCATTGAACCAGAAGAGGCTGAGGATTTTAGGAATTAGTAGTGCTAAGCATCAGATCATTCACCAAAAGCATGCACAGGAAGAGATACATGGGTTCATGCAGAGCGGTGCCTGTCCTGATGATGAACATGAGAGCACAATTTCCCATCAGAGCAAGAAGGTAGGCCAGGCAGAAGGGGATGGAAATCCAGATGTGGGCAGTTTCAAGTCCGGGATTCCAAGGAGGATCAAGGTCGTTGGGTGGAAATTAGTTCTGTTTTGCATTAATGTTTTTAGAGTCACTGGACCTGCTCTATTTTGGGTGTTGTCGATACCATTTTAAACATATCAAACATAGGCAATATTTTTGTTTATATCTGAAATATTTAGTGACAGTCTAATGGTACATCAGCTAGCAGGAAAGTTGTTACCACATTCAGAGACTGTGGAGAGGATGTACAATTGCCAGTAAAACTTTCTTTAATCTCAAAATTCAGAAGAAGAAAGCAACAGTGTATTCTTCTCTAGAAAAAGAGAAAAAGGAATCTAAAGTTGGGATTTATCACTTCATATTTCCTTCATGCTCCACTGTATAAACATTACCTAGCATGTGTTAAAAATATTGCATATTCTTATTTTGCTTTTATTTTCATTAAATAAGTAAATAAAATGAAAGTCAGAAAATTATCTCTCTGATTCTGTCTCTAAACCATCTTTCCCCCTATAAGGCTCATTTTATCCTTATCACAGGAAAATTGTCTATTAGTCTCTTGGTGGCTGAAATATTTAAGTGCTTGGCTGCTAACCAAAAGATGGGTGGTTCTAGTCCACCCAGAGTCATGATGAAATAAAGACTTGCAAACCTGCTTCTGAAAAATCAGCATTGAAAACCCTGTGGAGCACAGTTCTATTTAATACACACGAGGACTCCGTGGGTTGGAGTTGACTCAACAAAGACTGGTTTTTGTTGTTTTTTTTTTAATACATAAACCCATCACAAAAGACAAATTGATATTTTGGATTAAATATGTTTATCATACCTTAAAAAAAAAAACCAAAACACTGCCATCAAGTTCATTCTGAACCATTGCGACCCTATAGGACAGAGTAGAACTGACCCATCGTGTTTCCAAAGAGTGCCTAGTGGATTCCAACTGCTGACGTTTTGGTTAGCAGCTATAGCACTTAACCGCTACACCACCAGGGTTTCCCTTATCATACCTGGTATAAGTCAATTTATGGGAATGTGATGACTTTATGTACAAAGACAAAGCCAAAAGTTTGGACCGTTAATATAGCACTTTATTTTCAGTTTTACACTATTAAAATTTTGCTATCAGTTGGGTGGTGATCAGTTTTTAAAGCTCAGGCATCTCACCAACTGTCTGAGATCCATCTTCTTACTGATGACCAGGCTTGTGCTATTTCAGTGTCTAACTTATTTCTTTCATTATTATTCTTTGTTTTAAATATATTTAAATTCCCTGAAGCTTCTTTTTTTTTTTTAAATCTGGTAGGCACCAGTAAGGCATAAAAATCATTATCATGCTTAATTACTTCTATTCTTATTGATAAATAACCTCCATTTTGAATTTCCCAAATGCTGCCTCTATTTTAGCCATCACAAACTGCTTTGGGGAACTCTAGACCTCTGTTCAATTCAACCATTAAAGTACCCAAGACTGGCAAAGTAGGTGACTTTCCAGACTCTACTTTAACCTAATGACAGAAGGCCATTTGTTGTTCAATATCCATACTGCATAGTTTGTTAAATATTTTTAATTCCTCTCCAGTATCCCTCCCCAATAGCAATGCCATTGTCTCACATTATTCTACAGGTTCTTCTGGCTGGTCTTTTGCTTGGATTGCACTTATCTCTCAGAGGTTATAAGACAAATTGTTTCCCTCCCACTTCTTACGGTAATGGCAAAGGTCTGTCAGGAGGCTCTGCAAAAATAATGGCTCATGAAGATGACGGTCAATGATCACGGATAAGGGTACCTCCGTCGGCTCCTCAAGGGAATTCTCACTGAGGTGGCAGATCACATCCTTGGAGAGTTTTGTGCTCACTAGAGAACTAATCTTAAAAAAAAAAAAAAAAATTTTTTTTTTTTTAAGAATCTTAGGGATCAACAATTAAGTAACCTGTGGGTATTAGGGTCATGATCGTAACTCTTTCATTTCAGTGTTTTGGGACAAAGCACATATAGGCTACTCAGGGAAAATGATGGGCTGTACACTCTGAGGTCTATTAAACTTTTCATAGCCTTACTTTTTTTTAATGGCAGTGTGATGAGTCAATAGAACTTGTGGCAATGTTAATAGGGTATCATCCATGAAGTTTCTGGTTAAAATTTTATATTTTCCTCATATATTAAAGAAAAAGATATATCAGCTTATCTGATGCTGTGCTATTATCTTAAAAAATACAATAATATGCTTTTCATAATTTTATGAGTATTAAAATGGAAAGTATATAAAATAAATTGTCCCAGTACCATGTGGCAAATCAAAAGTCACATTTATTATTACTGTTATTTCTGTGTTAATATTACCTTTCAAATGTAAGCCTGGAATCTTTAGTTCCAAATGAACTTGAAGAATAAAAAATAGTGCTAATCAGTGTTATTAAGTCCCCTGTTACTTTTTAATTGATAACCTTGAAAAGAACTGCAGAATTAGCAGTGATAATCACTAATAACCAAAGAAAAAGATGATTCAAAGCAGAGAGATAAATCACCATAGATAATATAGTGAATTCTTTGCTCCCTTTTCCACCATTTCTTCTAACCATTTCCCGGTACAGACTCTCCTGGCACCATTAACTGTACCACTTGATTTTTTCATATAATGTTGCCATTAACCCACTAACTACCTAAGTTTTACACTTGCCTAATTACTTGTTTGCTTGTATGGGTATGAAAGAATTATAGCCAGAGTCAAATATGAATTATCTTTATTTTAATGATTATAGATCTTTTATTCTTCTGTACTGTAAAAGACTTAAACTGCGTTATAATAAACAATGAAGAGATTCAAAGTGGATTTATGTTCATGTCATTACCAAATTAGAATGGAATAATAGGGAAATATTAAACTGGTTCAGTTCATTACCTATTAAGATGTTACTCAAGTAAGTTTTGGTGGCAAAAGGAGGGAAATGGAGGCTCTGGTTACCATTGTTGTTCAGTGGTGGCTAAGGGAAATGAGAATGACCTTCTAATGTGTGGACCTTTCTAGGTCTCTTAGGTTCATATACAGTCTTTATAGGCTTTTCAACTTCTTTGGAAGATATTTTCACTTAATAATGCGACAGCGAAAATCATGATAAAATAAAATTCATTTTAAGAACATGAGGAAGAGGTAAAACCTTAAAGAGAGAAGGCTAAAGCCTACTCTGCATCTGTTTGGACAGAATTAACCTCATGTCAAATTTTTTTGTGCTAGTTTATACAGATACATTTGTTTTTTTGTTTTTTAGTCCACGTGCAAATATTTGGGGAAATATTTTCAAGTTTCTATAGATTTCTATAGTGAAGATTCAAATGATAAGATTGCCAATACTTAAGGATTTCTAAAGTTGGAAATTAAAAGATGATTTAGGGGCATCCAATTCTGGTCAAGTTAGAATAACAGGGACCCTCCTGAAACAACTAAAAAACCATAAAAATTTATGAAGCAAAGACTTTCAATGTATTGAGCATGCTGAGAGTGGGGAACAAATGAGTTGAAGCCTACAATTGTCCAAGCTCACTGCCTGGAGAAAGTGATTGCTTGGTGTCATGGATTGAATTATGCCTCCCCAAAATATCTATCAACTTAGCTGGGCCCTGAGTGATTTCCCTACGTGTTGTAAATCCTATCACTATGATGAAATGAGATGGATTAGCAGCAGTTATATTGCTGAGATATACAAGATTAGTGTTCTAAGCCAATCTCTTTGAGATATAAAAGAGAGAAGCAAGCAGAGACATGAGGACCTCATACCACCAAGAAAGCAATGCCGGGAACAGAGTGAGTCCTTTGGACCTGAGGTTCCTGCACTGAGATGCCCCAAACCAAGAGAAGACTGATGACAAGGACCTTCCTCCAGAGCCAACAGAAAGAGAAAGCCTTCACCTGGAGCTGAAAAAAAAAAAAAAAAAAACACCCTGGATTTTGATTTGTACCCTACTAGACAGTGAGAGAATGAACTTCTCTTCGTTAAAACCATCCACCTGTGGTATTTCTGTTATAGCAGCACTGGATCACTAAGACACCTAGGGTGCAAAAGGGTGAAACCCAAGTAGAACTGAGCTTATTTTTCTTAGTTGAAGAGCTAGAGCACGGATTATGGGTAGATACTGTTAGAATCAGTAGAGCAGAGTGCCAGAGGAAAGAGATCTGCACAGAGAGGGGACTCCAGTGACATTCAAAAGCTCCACTTTGAGTATCGTCTTCAGCACCAGTGAGTCTATGTGTAAGGAAACTACTCAAAACTGGAAAAAGAACCACCCAAAAAGTCTCAAGGGAACAAGTACTTGAAGGTCCCATGAGGCCAGGCATAGAGCTTCTTCCAACAATCTATACTGGAATTTTTCATAATTTATGGTGATATAGACTACCAAGAGAAGTCCCTAGATGGCGTGAATGGTGAAGTGCTTGACTACTAACTGAAAGACTGGTACTTCAAGCCTACCCAGAGGTACCTCGGTAGAAAGGCCTGGTGATCCATTTCCAAAAGATCACAGCCTTGAAAACCCTACAGAGCCCAGTTCTACTCTGCAATACATGAAGTTAGCATGAGTCAGAATCAACTTGATGGCCATTAGTTAAATTTTAGAGTAATAAGGGGGTCTTATCACAATAGTGGAGCAAAATGAACCCTAAATAAAATTCTACTCTGTTTCCACAAAAAATCCCTACCATTTCACATAAAAACAAAACCAAAGCAATCTTTTGCCATTGAGTCTAACTCATAGCAACCCTACAGGCAGAGTAGAGCTGTCACATAGGGTTCCCAAGGCTGTAATCTTGTGAAAGCAGATCATTAGGTCTTTTCTACCAGAGAGCTGCACTGCCAATCTTTACGTTAGCAGTCAAGTGCTTATGCATTGTGCCACCAGGGCTCCACATAGCAAAGCTTAAAATCAAGAGCTGGAAAGATTAACTGGTGTCCAAACAACTTAACAACGTTTGAGAACAAACTCAAAAATATTGATAGGAATGGAAAAAATATTCAGCACCCAAAAAGGCAAAATTCATAGTCTGGCATCCATTGTAATGTACCTGTTATGAAAAGAAGTAGGAAGACGTATCTTACATTGAGGAGAAAAATTAATCAATTAAAATTGACCCAGAAATGGCACCAATATTAGAATTAATAGACAAGGACATTTAAAGAGTTATTATAAATGTATTCTATGTGTCAAAAAGTTATAGGAAAGATTAAACATAAGTAGAAGTATGGAAGACATGGAACGATCCAAAACAAATTTACTAAGATTAAAATTATAGTGTTTGAAATGAAATATATGCTGGGTAGATTTTCTAGTAGATCACATATTGCAGAATAGTAGATTAGTGAACTTGAAGATATATTAAATGGCACTATGAAACACAGACAAAATGACTAAAAAAAGAGAATGAACTGTAGAACATATTCAAGGAGTCAAATTAAAAATGTTGGAATCCTTGATGAAGAAAAGAAAAAGGAGGTTGAGTTTTTCTCTTATTTAATAAATATTATAAATCTACATATCCAGGAAGTTAATCACACCACAACTACAAGAAATTTGAAGTAAACAACACAAAACCAAAAAAAGAGGAACAAACAACCCCCTTGCTGTAGAACCGATTCCAACTCACGGCAACCCCATGTGTTACAGAGTACTATACCGCTCCATAGGGTTTTTTGGTTGTAATCTTTAAGGAAGAGGATCACCAGGCCTTTTCTTCCATAGTGCCACTGAGTGGGGCCAAAAGGCCAACTTTTATTTGTGTGCAAAGCATTTGTGCCACCCAGGGGCCAAAACAACACAAAGGCACACCAAACAAAAGCAATTCAAAACATTGGTCAAAACTGTCAAAATCAACTTCTTCAGAACTCAGGGAAATTGTTCTGGCAAAAATCTGAGGAATTTATAATCCTAGAAAAATATTTAATTTCAGTAAGAAGACTGAGCTTTTGGCATTTTCATTGTCCTCGTCCTATTTCTCTCTGCTCCGTGCATGGTTATCTTGCAACTACTGCAGCTATGAAAACAACAGTAGCAGGTGGTGGGCAAAGAGAGAATTTACTTTTAATATTAAATCTGTTGCTATAATTGTAAATTAGTTCACTCTGTGCATGTAATATTTTCTTTAAAAAATGGATAATTATGTTTTAACTCCAAAATATATCATGGTACAAGTATTATTCTCTAATTTAATATTTTCATAACTGCTATCAATTTGAGAAGAATATAGCACATCTCATAAGTGAGTCTTTGGTGAAGAAAATATGTATGAATTATAATTCCCACTCTGTAAATAATGAGTTCAGGGATCATAGTCTACATAAGCAGCAAAGACTATCTCTAAATATCCTTTCAATATAAAATTAGTAATGATTTAATAAATCCCAAAATCTATATACTAATTACTATATTTAGACAGACAAATCATAATAACTAAAAGGGTTCCCCAAATGTTTTTGCTCTTTACGATCTGTCTTGTATACATTCTATTGCTCACTGGAATCAATACGCTTAACATAACTTCCTAGCCCAATATGAATCTCAAGTTTAATGAAAATAATTCCACTCTAAGATAATCCTGCTTCATTTTGAATTTTTTAATTGCTTAAACATCCTTCCATTTTTTGATGACCTGGGGAATCACAAATCTTTGCAAAGTCAAACACTTTTAATTGTTAAGATTTTAAAGAATCCCTCCCTGATCCTCTTGGTTTTAACACCATAAATAACGGGGTTCATCATAGGTGGAATAAGGAGATATACATTAGCTACGAAAATGTGGATATGTGGAGCAATGTGGTGGCCAAACCTGTGGGTAAGAAAGGAGAAAAAGGCTGGTGTATAAAACATCAAAATGACCCATATATGGGAGACACAGGTGCTTAAGGTCCTGAGGCGGGCTGCCTTGGATGGGAGTTGGAAGACAGTGAGCAGGATAAGAACATAGGAGCAAATGATCAAGATGAAGTCTAGCCCCGCTGTCAGGAAGGCCACAATTAGGCTGTAGGCTCGGCGAATCATGGTTTTATCACAAACCAGCTTTATTAGGGCCATGAACTCACAGTAAGTATGGGAAATGAGATTAGTTTTGCAGTAGGAGAGCCACCTTAGAAGGAAGGGGTGTGGACTGAGGAGTACAGCTCCTCTAAGGACAATGGCCAAACCCAAGCCTACAATGACTGCAGGTGTCAGCATGGTAGAATGTCTCAGTGGGTGGCAAATGGCCACATAACGGTCAAAAGCCATGGCCAACATAAATCCAGATTCCATGGTAGACAGAGAATGGATAAAGTACATTTGAGTGAGGCAGGCTTCAAAACAGATCTCTCTGTCATTGAACCAAAAGAGGCTGAGTAACTTGGGAAGTGTAGAAGAAGTGAGCATCAAGTCAGTCCCAGAGAGCATGCATAGAAAGAGGTACATAGGCTCATGCAGCTTGGGGTCTGACTTGACAATTAATAAAAGGGCAGCATTTCCCATCAGTGCCAGCAGATAGACCAGGCAGAAAGGGATGGAGATCCAGATGTGGGCAGTCTCCAGCCCTGGAATCCCAAGCAGTAGGAAGATGGTAGGTTGAGGATCGGTCCTGTTAAGTGCTACCATTATGCAAACAATGGATGCTCAATAAATGTTCCAAATTAAAATAATGAAAACAGTAAATATGTGAATAAAAAAGTTTCTTCATTCTTATGGTCTTTGAGAGATGTTGACATTCTGACAACGTACCATTCGCTTTTGAATGATTTCCTCTGCAGTCTCTTCTTTCAGTGCTTCAAGTGCTTTCTCACAGATGACACAGGGGCTATAAAGGAAGAAAGCTGTAATTGCAACACACTTTCACTTGTTTAAGTGATGCCCTTGACTTTTTTCAGAAAGTGTTGCTCAGCAGGCTAGGTACATTTTAGTAGCGTAAAAGAGGTAGTAGTTGATGTATTACTAAATATGGAGATATAACTTTCTAACATGTGAAAGAGTGGGTAAAATAAAAGCCCAAGTATTATGAATGATATTAGTCATGTGTGTATTAACCAATTTCATCCTTTTTCAATAATAGGCTTGTGAATAACAGAACGAAGAGACTTGGAAATATCAAAGAACATTAGAGTCAATTAGTTGAGAGAGCAGAGTGAAGAGAGGCATGGACATAGCTGGTAATATATTAGAAGGTCAGTCATTGAGTTAATTTAATAAAGGAAGACTTTTATTTTCATGAAACCGGTGAAACTGAATGCTAAGAAATGACCATTCTTATCAGGAACAATCCGATAAGGAGAGGAACGCCTATGGGAAACATGGGTATTCAGGTGCCTAAAGGTTTCTGCTCTCTTGTAAATGATCAATCAGGTTCTTCATGAAGGTGCATAATATGTTCCTCAGAGTTACACAATGCACTTAACACTGACTTTTGCTTTCTAGGAAGACACTTCTATGCAATTCTTTCTGCACAGATATCAGGTTATCAGAAAGGTTACCTTGAAATGTGTGAACAGGTATTCTGGAAACTTAACAACACCGAATTTTAAATTGATCATTATTTTGATTCCAATGTCAGTATATAATGAGCTTATGTAATATGGGGTATCTTTTAGCCTGAATAGAACTAGGTACTTTAAGAAAAATAAGGGTGAGTAGCGTCTGGGGTCTTAAAATCCTGTAAGCGACCACCTAAGATACTCCACTGGTCTCATCCTTTCAGGAGCAAGGGAGAATGAAGAAAACTAAAGATACAAGGGAAAGATTAGTCCAGAGGATTAATGGACCACGTCTAGTACAGCCTCCACCAGACTGAGTCCAGTAAAACTACATGGTCCTAGCTACCACCACTGACTGCTCTTTTACAGGAATCACAATACAGGGTGCTGCTGGACAGAACTGGAGAAAAATATAGAACAAAATTCTAACTCAGAAAGAAAGACCAAACTTGTTGGCATGACAGATACTGGAGAAACCCCGAGAGTATAGTCCCCAGACACCCTTTTAGCTCAGTAAGGAAATCACCCCCAAGGTTCACCCTTTAGTCAAAGATTAGACAGGCCCATAAAACAAAACACAACAGCTCCTGGGCAAAGACTAGAAGGCAGGAGGGAACTGGAAAGCAGGTAGTAGGGAGCCCAAGGTCCACAAGCGAGAGTGTTGACATGTCATGGGGTTATTAACCAATGTCATAAAAAAAAAAGAAAAGTGTACTAAGTGTTTAACGAGAAACTAGCCTGTTCTGTAAAAATTCATCTAAATTACAATAAAAAAGTGTGTACAAAATAAATATAAAATTTCCCCAACCCCCAACCAAAAACCAAAAAACAGAAAGAAAAAAAGGCTTTGACCTTCACAGTTCAGGATTTAACCTTCGAGCTTGCTTATACTACAAAGATAACAAAAAACATGCAAATTACAGCTTGCACACTCAGTCTCCTTTTTTTTTTTTTTTATATCTCCTTTTATAAAGTCAAGAGATAGAACCACCTTTTAGACGGCAAGGGCTCAGTCTTCGCTACCCAAGGTTTGACCTAGAGCCTCATTTCGTCCCACTCCTTCTTATGGAAGTTCTGAGTTATTCTCTCCCACCTCAACCACAACCCACCTAACTGTAACCTGGTTATCCTACCTCTGGAAATGGATTGCCTTACCAACCAGCCTGAGTTCAGCTGAACATTAGCTATAACTGCAAAAAGTCCCCTTGCGCTTCTGATCCTGGGGGACCACAGACCTACAAGGAAAAACCTGCATACGTCTCCTCATGAGGATGCTGTCTGAGTGCAGGCAATTACACTAATATTTCCAAGTCTCTCTAGGCACCCTTTGGTCTCTTGAAGGTACTCAGTCTTTGTGGTGCCTAGACACCTGAGCTCTGGGCTCAAAAACGAATAGGAGATGGAGTTGAGACACTTGTTTCATTACAATGGATGTGATTAGAGGTGGAAGAAGTGGAGGGCATTGTGGTGGGATGAGTCTATGCAGTAACTGGGGTGAAAACATCAATGTATCCTCACGCCTCCACATAGTCTTAAGTGACTTACACTGAACCAGACTTAATTCTAAAAACCACTAAAAGGTTCAGAGAATTTTCTAGCCACGTTCCTATTCCTGAATATCCATGAGCATTCCTTGTTTAATGACGTAGGGAATTTGCGTTATCCCCATGCACCAACCAAACCCAAATCTGTTGCTGTCAAGGCGATTCCCAAGCATAAGGACATTATAGAACAGCCTAAAACTGCCCCATAGGGTTTCCAAGGCTGTACTCTTTATGTAAGCAGACTGCCACATCTTTCTCCTGAAGAGTGGCTGGTGGGTTTGAACAACCAACTTTTAGGTCAGCAGCTGAGGACTTAACAGTTGTATCACCAGGGCACTTTCCCATGTAGAGGAGCATCATTGTGTTTTGGGTGGGATGCTATGCCAAGCTTGAATCTGTTTTCTTCAGATCTGCTCCACCTCATTCTCCTCCTTCACTTTGTATTACAGGAGAATTGAACTTTCCAGGTTTTGTTTCCTGTGATCACAGATAATCTGGATGCCTGCTGGGTTTGGTAAAAAAAATGGGAGACACTAGCAGAAATAAATTGAGGAGTATATGGGGAAAGCCAGGATGTTTCCTTCCCCTCCCCCCTCCCTGTTCTTCTGTATTTTCTCCCTGTTTCAAAGCCTTCCAGACAGAACTGCCATGGCCTCAGCTTCCACTGGGTGGCTCACACCCCTGTGATCTGGTAAAACTATTAGTGAATTTCTCTGTTTCTCAGGCAGCTTTACTCTCAGATGTTTGGCTTCTTGTTTCCAAGACACTTTCTAAGTAATTCAGCTGCCTTTCACTATAACATAAGGTTAGAGTCTTTTGCAGTTTGTTGTTCAAAAGAATGGCAAAGAGTACCAGGCTCCTGTCAGTTGACTCTGACTCATGGCGACCCCTCGTGTGTCATAGTAGGACTGTGCTCATAGGATTTCCAATGGCTGATTTTTCCAAAGTAGATGTCTAGGCGCTTCCTCTGAGCCACCTCTGAGTGGTCTCAAACCTCCAACCTTTGAGTTAGAAGCTGAGTGCATTAACAGTTTACACCACCCAGGAACTCCTGGCGAAGAGTACTTTCCCTAATTACCTCATTTTCGAGGTTTGAAAGGGAACCATCAAAAGACAACAATGAAAGATACCTTTAATAATGTTACATCCTAATCCTAAAAACACCAGTCGTTATATAAATAATTCATTGCCTAAAACCTCAAAAACAATTTTTCAAATTACTCTGGAAACTGTATATATAAAAAATATTACTTCATGGACTTTTCTTTATTATTAACATATCAATATACATCAACAAAGAGAAACATTTAACTCTTGTCAAACAGTCAGGGTGGCACTCCTTTCAGGTGGCACTGAGCTTTGCATTAAAGTTGAATAGAAATGGGAAGGACATGATAACGGTATATGACAGTAAAAGTTATTTTTGGACTAGAATGCATGACAATATAGAAGTATCATCACACATAATATAGCTTGTTGTCTTTAAAATATGCATTCTTATTTGAGCCCCCCTTTTTTTTCATGGCTTTACCTAATACATATCTTTACATATCTTACGCAATCCTCAAGCAATCGTATGAGGTAGGCTTTATTTATTTTTACATAGCAGAAATTAAATAGCCATATAACTAGGCAGGGGAAAGATTCTGGCGTTTTAACCCAGACAGTTAGTGTAACTCCAAAGCCAATAAGTTATAGGACTACCCAGAAAAATGTTTTGGAGTTCCAAATCCTACAAAATGTAAGAATAAGTTTTCAGTTTGGGCATCTATCAGGAAGAGACTTTTCTTATTAAACACAATAGAATACAAACCTTCCAATTAAAGAATGTTGTTTATTGGCAAAAATAGAAAATATGAAGACAGAGAGGTGAGGGAGAATGAGAATATGAAAAAGAAAATGAGTGAAAGAAAAACAGAGGGAAAGAGGGTGAGAAAGTGAAAGTGGAAGGAGAGAGTGAAGAAAGAGAAATTATTTCAGGGTTAATAAGACATGTTACATTTTTCAGAGAGTACTGGAAAAAGAAAATCAAATGGTGACCCTGAGTGAGTTCACTAGTAATACCCATTCCCCAAGTGTTGAAGACATGTAAATATGAACCTTAGCTGAGCCCTTTCTCCTATAAAACCAAAAAAACCAAATCCAGTGCTGTCAAATCAATGCTGACTCATAGAGACCCTACAGTACGGCCCCTAGTTTTTCCAAGGAGTGGCTCGTGGATTTGAACTGCCAACTTTTTGATAGATGCCAAGCTCTTAACCACTACACCATTAGAGCTCTCTTTCCCCTAAACCATTGCCATTGAGTCGATTCTGATTCATAGTGACCCTGTAGGACAGAGTAGAACTGCCCCATAGAGTTTCTAATGACCACCTGGTAGATTTGAACTGCCGACTTTTGGTTAGCAGCTGCAGCTCTTAACCACTACACCACCAGGGTTTCTTCCTTTCCTATAGGGCACACAATTTAATACCTTACATGAATCTCAAACCTACTATGAGCAAAAGAAACCTACTAATATACTCCTCAAGATTGCTCCTGATCCTGAGTTCCTTATGTTAAGGGAATGATGTCATATATGTCTAGTTCTCCAAAGCAGAATACTTCACACTCTCTTCGTAGTTGAATTATGAACTAATAGGTGAGTGAAGAGATGCCAGTCTTTGTGTGTTAACTATGGATGTGAGCTTCTTGGACAAATATGTAAAGAATGGGGAAGTTTTAGAGTACAAATATCAAAATCTCCATTTACAGATGGCTGTCAAGAAAAGAAAGAGCCCACGGATTATAGATAACATTCCAAAACAAAGATGAGACATTTATCTGGATAAATAACAAGGCTTCGATTTGTTTCTGTTTGAGAAGAAGTAGAATCACAGCCACATAAAAACATGGATCAAAATCCTTTCCACTGCATACTCTATATCACCAAGCATATAATTCTCTAGAGAACTCTACATGTTTTTCTACTATGTTAGCATTCTCATCCTTCCCTTTTGTTCACTCCTTATTTGAAATTATCTTCCAAAATATACTTAGTGAGAGGGAGGTTAACAATCTTTGCTCTAATATTTACTAAATGAAATACCTGAAGCTTTTGTTCATTTAAAATTCTATGAATTACAGACATCTGGTAAATAACAGAAATTTCAGGTACTAATTGCAATTCAGGTTGGAGAAGTGAGAACAATTAGTCATTTCTCTTTTTTATTTCAAAATATCCTTGAACTATCTCTATTACTTATCCAACAGAATCAGGCAGCTTTGACCCTTAGGACTCTAAGAACATTTTCCCGTATTTTCTTGGTCCTTACTCCATATACAATGGGGTTGAGGAAAGGGGGCACCAAAAGGTACATATTGGCAATAAAAATATGAATGCGTGCAGGCACATTTTTTCCAAAACGGTGAGTAAAAATGGAAAAACCAGCTGTGGAATAGAAGACAAGAATGACACAGACATGGGAACCACACGTACCCAAAGCCTTAAAGCTGGCTTCTCTGGATGGCAGGTGGAATACAGAGCAGAGGATGAAGGCATAGGATACAGCAATAAGAATGGCATCACACGACCCAATGATGGAAGCCATACTGAGGCTATAACGCTTGGTTACCCCTGTGTCCACGCACGCTAGCTTCACTACAGCCATGAACTCACAGTAGGTGTGAGCAATGATTCGTGTTCTACAGTAGGGTAGCTGCTTGAGCAGAATGGGGTGTGGGGAAAAGAAGGCTACACCACGAATCACTACAGTTATACCCATTATGGCAATGCGAGTGTGGGTGAGGATGGTGGTATGGCGCAGCGGGTCACAGATGGCCACATAACGGTCAATGGCCATGGCCAAGAAGAAGCCTGATTCCATGGCAGTAAAGCTGTGGATGAAGAACATTTGGGTCAGACAAGCATCAAAGGCGATGTCATGAGCTCTGAGCCAGAAGAGACAGAGCATGCGGGGCAGTGTAGAGGTGGAGAGGACCAGGTCAGTGACAGATAGCATGCACAGAAAGAGAAACATCGGCTCGTGGAGGCTTCGCTCTGCCCTCACCACAGCCAAGATGGTCACATTCCCCACCACAGCCACCACATACATTGAGCAAAAGGGAATTCCAATCCACGCATGGAGGTGCTCTAGTCCTGGGATTCCCAATAGGAAAAAAGTCATAGGAGAGGGACGAGAAGTGTTGAGGGGTGGCATGATTTTTTTTTTTTTTCTTCCTTTGCTTCCTTTAGGTACTGCTGCAAGTCCTGAAGGTAAAGTTGCTATGTGAAGATGATCACAAACAGATGCTGAAAAACACGGAAATCTTGTTCAGGTGGACCCTTAATTTTCTGTTGTTAAAAACAAATTCATAATCTGCAGTATATATGAAAAAAAGACCAGATTAATAAAATCAGCAAGAACATACTTCATTATTGTGTTCAGAAATACAGAAAGATAATGCATGTACCATTTTATGTTGTCATAGGGACCGTATCATTTACCATGTCCATCCAATGCCAATAAAAGAATTCCCTTTATTGTCAAAAAAAAAAAAAGAAAAAAAAATTTTTTTTGTCATACTTGTACTTAATTTAAAAATAGCTATTGGGCAGTTAATGTGTAATAAACAATGTTGTAAACACTAGCAATTTAGAAATAGATCAAATATTCTTCTCAAGAATTTTACAATCTCCATAACGTTAATATAGCATAAAATGATAAATAGTGAGTAGTGTGTGAGAGCATTAGGTTGGGTGATAAGAATTTCACATTTAGGCTTGTTCTTGTATGATGGAGTTTAAACAGTTTACACTCTGTGATATAGGCACCTGGAAGTAAGAACAACAACAACAAAATAAAATTGCTATGTGGAAGGGACAAAATGAACAGACAAGAAAACCAGTATTTCTGGAATTTTGTAAGTGTCTTAGGTATCTAGAGCTGCTACAACAGAAATACCCACAAGCATATGACATTATCAAACAGAAATTTATTCTCCCAGTTTAGAAGGCAGAAATCTGAATTCAAGGTGCCAGCTCTAGGGAAAGGGTTTCTTTCTCTGTTGTCCCTAGGGAAAGTCCTTGGCTCCTTTCAACATCAGTGGGCCCTGCATTCCTTAGAGATCTCCATGTGTCTTAGCATCAATCTTCCCCTGGAAATAGGAGGTTCTCAGTGCAGGGACCCCATGCCAAATGATATGCTTCTCTCCTGATTTTTTTTTCTTGGTGGTAGAAGGTCCCTCTCTTTACTGTTTGCTTCTGTCTTTTATATCTTAAAAGGGTTGACTCGAAATACAACCTAATCTTGTAGATTGTGTTCTGTCTTATTAACAGAACTGCCTCTAATATTGCCACATTAACATCATAGAGCTCAGGGTTTAAAAAACAAAGAATAATTACAACAAATCACAAAATGGAGGATAACCACAGAATAGTATGAATCATGGTCTACCTAAATAGACACACATTTTGGGGGGACACAATTCAATCTATAACATTCCACCCTATGCCCCCTCCAAAATTCACGCCCTTGTCACATGTAAAACAGTCACCCCATCATATCATCCCAAAAACCTTAAATCAAGTGCAAGTCCCAAATCTCATCTTCTCCAAAATTCCTCTTCATCTGTGAAATCTAGAATGCAAGTTATCGACTTCCAAAATACAATGGTGGAACAGGCCCAAGGTGGACATTTCCAAATGGGAGAAATTTAAAGGGGAAAAAAAAAAGGAATAATGGGCATTAAGCAAGCCAAAACCCAGCAGAACAATTTACGTCAGCTATAAAATCTTGAAAATAATCCTCGGTTCCCTGAGACCATCTAGGCAGTGGCCTGCCCTCCAGATTCTGGCTGTTGCTCATGCTCCCTAGACTTTTGGTAGAGGCCCCTCAGTCCTGGGCTTCAGCTCTGTCTTCCAACCCACTGGGACAGTGATTCTGCTCCCTCAGATTTGGGCAGCCCCATTTCCCTAGTCCATCTGAGTGGCAACCCCACACTCTTAGCCCCAGCAGGATCCATTCTCTGCCCCTTGGCCACAGCAGCCCTGACCCTTCAGCTTTGGGCAGCAAATCTGACCCCATCCCCCTGGTACTCATGAATGGCAGCCCCACACTCCAGAACTGAGTTGGTGAAGATCTGACTCTTTGAAACCTAAGAGGCCTTGGTCCCATCCTTTGAGACCCATCAGGCCATGATTCCACTCTTTGAGACAACAGAGGTTGTATTCCTCCCCTTTGAGACTGAGGTAGCTCTGCTTTCTGTGCTACTTCAGCTTCAGCTTCCTGGTTCCTTGGCTCCTCTGCCCCTCAGGCCCTTGGCCTCTTGGACCTCTTGGGCAGGTCCAGCCTCTGACATGCTCAGGCAGTTGTTACAAAGCTCTTTAGCTCTACCAATATGTGCCAGAAGGTACCCTACTCTGCCATTAATCCTCAGCCAGAAGGAACTCAGCTCTCACTCTGCTCCATGGGTCAGCAAGCCTAGTTCCATTGATAAGAGCACAGAAACACTACACTCTGTTAGGAAGCATCCTACCCAAAGGCACTCAGCTCTCTTCCTTTGTGAGTCAGCACCCGTGCCATCTCCTGCCGATTTCCTGGTTCTGCTGCTGCTGTTTCTCTGCTTCTGCTTCTCACCATCTGTGCTGTCTCCAGTGTTACAGCTCTCCTCACTTCCTTCTGAGTCCTCTTCAGAAATGTCTTTGATATACAATTTAATCCATAAAAGTAAGGAAGAGAGAAAGTGGCATGAGATGATACCAATTTCTACACATTAAGTTTCTCCATGTCATAACTTTTTCATCTGCCTGATATGGAGAAATGTACATTACAACAACAATTATCTGTCTAATACCCTAGACATCTCTGCTTTACTTTCTTTTATCAGGACATCCTGACAAACATCTAATTTAGCATCAACTATATGGGTTTCATATCTGTTATAAATAATAATCCCATGGCTTGCCATATTTTTTGTATATATTTATACCAAAAAAAAAAAAAAAAAAAACTCACTGCTGTCAAGACAATTCTGACTCATAGCGACCCTACAGGAGAGCACAGAACTGCCCCACAGGGTTTCCAAGGAGTACCTGGTGGATTCAAGCTGCTGACCTTTTGGTTAGCAGCCATAGCACTTAACCACTATGCTACCAGTGTTTTCTATATGTAGGTATACATACCCAACCCCAGTGCCGTCGAGTTGATACATGTGTATATATATATATATATATATATATATATATATATATATATATATAATTGTATGTTTATTACATTATTACATTTATACATACTGTTGTCTATCTTTTTCCCTTCTGTCTTCTCCCATATGGTAGTTTTTTTGAAAGCTCTGTTTCTGAAACATCAACTGTTTTACCACAATCCCTAATCCGCTGATGAAAATGATGGGTGCACAGTAAATTATTAACACCACAGATTTAAAATTTCTGATAAACTGAAGCTGAAGAGAATATCCTTAAGATTCCCTAAGGTGGATGATGCAGAAAATTACTCCTCAGAGCACAGAAGTCCCATCCAAAGGCACCTTGGGTTTAAACTTCTCTCCATGGGTTGTTTTCCTGTCAGTGACAATCAGAAACTATTTTAGATGGAACACGATTTTGAGGTGCCTACTGTTGGAGCTATGAGTCAGTATTTCTCTTAAGTGAGTGAATTTTCCATTATTGGAAGTGCTCAAGCAAAGGCCTTGTGAAACTCTCAGGGAGTTAGAGAAAGGACCCCGGTTTAAGTAGAAGGTTGCATAAACAACCGAAACCGAAAGGTTGCATAAAAAAAAAAAAAATCATTTTGGAAATAGAAATAAATGGTCTCTGTCTCCTGATTGAAGAGTAAGGAAGCTAAAACCCAGGTAACTAAGCCTCAGGTGTCACATATGATATTTGGATAACTAGTGTTTTTGTTGGTCTGCAGTAATTAACAGTGTGAGATCTGTTGGGATATTTGTACAGTTGGACATGGTATTGAGGTTCGTGGAGTGACTTGTGAAATGTATTCTATCTCTTCTCTCATTTGCCACTATGTTTATATGTTTAATCTGACAAATAAAATATTACGATATTGATTTTTTTCTTTTCTTTTTTCGATCCTTTCTATCATGTACCCTTTAACAGGTACATGCTATGTGTTGTCTTGAATCAATATTTTTCAAAGATATTGTTAAGGGTAATGCATTTTTTGACCTTAACCCCTTTGCTACCTTCCCATTATCAATGTTTCAAACCTAGATCTTTTCACTGCGCAGGTAGACCTTTCCTGTGCATCCAGAAACCCACATTCTAGCACATCCAGAGTGGTTCCTTTTCTGGATTGGTAAATTGACCTAAGCATGTCCAAGATATCAGTTACTGGGTAAAGCAGATTCCTTTATACTGTTTCCCATACTTCCAGTATAGAGTTTAATCTCCAAGTCAGAGAAGGCCTGAGATAAAGTGGATAAGTACAAGGTAAGGGGTAGAAAGGTCAAAGAAGAGGGAGAAATTTAACTCAGGACTAATTCTTTCTTGGAAAGAATACCTTGGTTACTAGCCTTCTGTTTTCCCCATTCCATGTCAAATAAGTGACCTTGAGCTGCCACCAGCTCTTGAGGAGAGTATCTTTATATGTCAAACAAATCCTTATAATCTGCACTCATAAGAACCTATACAGAGCTATACTTACATGCTCTTGCCAGAATCTCGTAAACCTATTTATGCTCTCCAAATGTCATTAACTAAAGATATATTTTCTAGACTTCTTTACTAGACCCTGTAATTTACTACAGTGAGAAACTCTTGAACAATGCAGAGGTGGCTTTTTACATGATTTAGCTTATTAAAAAAATAAAAACACTGCAAACAAGTAATTTATATGGCAAGGATTGAAAATGGGGGGAGGGAGATGAATAATGTATTTGGTACTCAAAGAGCACAAAAGATATTCATGTGAGTTGAGATTCTATAGGTAAATAAGGGTCCTCACACACACACACATACACACAAGTAATCCCACAGATATTGTTATAACCTGGTGTCTAGACCAGTAACTATTACACACTAGGTTCTCAATAATATATTGAATACATAAATGCTACATAGAACATCACAAGAGTGGAATTGAGAAATGCATACATTCAACAAAAAGACACACTGGTTTCCCAAACACTTTTCTTATAAAACCACACATGATAAAATCTCCTTGTTGCCATCCCCCTGAAAATGCCAACCTGTAATTAAGTCCAGAGGTCATGAGACATCCATATTTTTGTTCCTCTGATATGTATGTAGAATATGAAGTATGAGCAAAAGGAGAATTAAGCCTCGCTTCTATGATAACCTTAAAAAAGATCATTGCCTTTTAAAATCTAGTTCTTTCTTTACTTCATCCATGGAGAATGAGAAGTGTTGATTCCCTCTGTATAAATGTTGATACCTCCCGCCTTGAATTTAGGTAATTTAGAAATTAAGAAGGTGGTGTTTGGAGGAACCAATTGTCTCATATCTTTCCAAGCTTACTAGGCTGCTCAGATTAGCTTTTTTCTTTCCATCTTTCAAAACAACCCTAACTAGCTCAAACAAGAACCAATTCAGAGCCAAGAAGTAAACCAAATATGTAGATTCTACATGTAGAAGCTTCCACAAGATAATCCCATGGGATAAGCAAGAATAACATCTGACACAAGTAGGTCCCTATGGAATCATTGGCAGAAGGGCGAATATTTTGTATACTTGGTGATGATTGATAATCTACACAATTTCAGGGCAAGGAACTTGCCTTGACTCACCAGTTCATAGACCTTTAGATTGTCTCTGTTTTTTTCTTTTTTTTTGGCTATTATGTAATGATGCTATGAACACTTGTGTACAAGTTTTGTGGGGACATGTGTTTTCAATTATTTTGTGTGTATAACTAGGACTTGAATCGTTAGGTTACATGTTAACATTATCTTTAACATTTTGAGGAATTGTGAATTGTTTTCCAGATTTGTTGAATGTAAAATTGTTCAATGTAATGTAATGTAATGACCAATGATGTTGACTATCTTTTCATGAGTTTATTGGGCATTTATGCATGTTTAGAAGAATACTTATTCAAATCCTTTTACAACTTTTTAATTATTTTTCTTTTTGTTGTTGAGTTATAAACAGATTTTCATGCATATATGTATATAGAGAGAGAGAGAGAAATTATTGATTTATTTTTGAGGAGTTGTCTCATGTATTAAGGAAGCTAGTAAGTCCAATATTGGTAGGTCAGGTGATAGGATGGAAATTTTGGCAGTCTTATTTTGGTGGTGGAGGAGGAAAAGGAATTCTGGCATAATGTGTATTTATAGTCTGAAACCAATTCTGCTCTTAAAACCTTCAACTGATTGGATGAGGGCCCTACATTTTGAAACACCATCTGCTTTATTTAAGGCCAACTGATTTAAAAGCTAACCACATGTAAATATGCCATAACAACATCTAGACTACTTTTGACCAAACAGTTGGGCACCGTAGCCTAGGCAGTTAACATGAAATTAACTATCAGGATACTTGTAATGGATATTAGTCTCTAGTTCCATCCCCCTCGTGATGTCTGTCTAGGTTTTGCAGCAAAGTGAAGCTAATTTCATAGTATTAATTAGGAAATATTCCCACTTGCCTTCTAGAGATGGAAATGGTTTGTACATTCATGTACTCATTTTTGAGTGCTTCTCATCATCATGCTCAATCTGAACGGCATTTATTTCATAAACTACAGCTAAAAAAAAAATTGTCATCCAGTTGATCCTGACTCATAGCAACCCTGTAGGACAGAGTAGAACTGTCCCATAGAGTTTTCAAGGAGCACATGGTGGATTTGAACTGCTGACTCTTTGGTTAGCAGTTCTAGCACTTAACTACTACACCACCAGGGTATCCTAAACTATAGTGCTCTACGAAAAAAAACTACAGCTAGGATGACTTAAAGTTTATTCAGATTAAGATAGTCATTATCTCTCTGTTCAACTTCTAGGGTCTTCTGAACTAAATTGTTTGTTTTTTTCCATCTTAACTTTACCATTTCCTTTCTTTTAATTCTTTTGTGTTAATTGGCAGTATTTTTACTTCTTGGTAAGGAAGTTTATGCTATTGATTTTTAAAACTTCCTTCTTTAGCAATAAATAGTACATTTTAAATTAGGGTTTTCTCTTTAACAATTACTTTTGTTGCATTCCACCTTATTTGACATTATGCACTTTCATTCTTATTAAATTCAAAATATGTTTAATTTTAATTGGTATTTTAATGGATGTGTGTTGATTAAATTCCAAATAGTTGAGAATATTTATATAACTGTTTGTTATCCAATTCTAGTTTAATTCTAATTCCAGTCTTGTCAGAGAATCTACTCTTTATAATTTCAAATATTCGAAATATGTTAAAACTTGCTATATGGCTCAGGATAAGTTCTATTTTTTTTGTCTTGTCTTTGACGTAAATCTGTATTATGTAGTAGTTGTTTGTATTGTTTTACATATACATACAATACATATAAATGTATGTCTCAATGGTGTAATTTTATACCTTGAGAACTGAGAAAAATGAGAAAAAAATTGAACAAAAATAACCTTTTGGTTAGCAGCTGAGCTCTTAACCACTTCACCACCAGGGCTCTAGTAAAAAGATACAACTTATAAAGATAGGAAAAAGATTAATGAAATGCAAAACAATTTCTAGATAAAAAAAATGCAAAGACAATGCAAAAAACTAGGAAGAAAATACAATTCATTGTTATAAAACAAGAAAGGAAGCTATTGCATGCATTTATACAACAATAAAATTATTGCAAATAAAATCAACAATGTAAATAAAATACATATATTTTCTAAAGGTATGAACTTAAACTAGTGGGCAGTTTTGTGAGTCTGCATTTCTCATATTTCTTACTATACAATAAGAAAACGGAGATTATATGGCACAGTTGTTAAAGCGATCAACTACTAACTGAAAAGTTGGAGGTTTGAAATCACCAGCGACCCCACGGGAGAAAGATGTGGCAGTCTGCTTCCATAGAGATTTACAGCCTTGGGGTTACATTGAGTTGGAATAGACTTGACAACAGCAGTTAGATGAAATGCTAGGCTTCATCAGCTTCAGCCCTACTTAGCCCCGTGGGAGTGATTTAATACTACATTTGCTTTGTTCCATCTCATGGAGGGAAATTTTATGTTCTTGGTAGTGTGGATGGGAGCCCAAACTTGTTTGTCTGTTGTTCTTTGGGCTTGCAGGCACACCTCTGTGATGGTTAAGACTTTGTGTCAAATTGGCTGGGCCATGATTCTCAGTGTTTGCATGTGATCAACCCCATGATGGGATGGGTTGTGAGTAGCCAATCAGCTGAAAGGGAGTTTCCTTGGGCATGTGGCCTGCATCTGAATATAAGCAGACACTCCGGCTTTTGCCTGCTCTGGATCCTGCTGCAGGGTCCTGTTCATCTGACCTCTGGTTCTTGGGACTTGAGCTATCAGCTTACTTGTGGTCTTGCCCATGGATGTTGGAATTCACCTATCTTCACAGCCTGCGTGCAAGAGCCCTGCTCTCCAACCTGCCAATCTTGGTTTTGCCAGCCCTTCTGCTACATGAATCAGGAGAAGCCTCTATCCTGCTCCACAGACTTGGGACAATCCAGGCTGTATAATAGCATGAGCCATTTCCTTAATATAAACCTCTCCCTATATATTTATACAGTTTACTTGTTTTGCTTCTCTAGAGAATCTAGCTTAAGACAACCTTTTTCCCTTTACTCAGGTTTCATGACTTGGTTCGGCCTATAAACATTAACTGACTCAGTAATATTATCATTCACTTATATGTCTGGGTTTTGGGGCAGGCCCATTTCATGGTCCACAAGTAGAGAAGTTATATCTTTCTCTCAGGGCATATTTAGGTCCATTCCAACCTTCATAAATTCTTCCTGTGGACTTGACATCCACCCAGCTGCTCTGAAGGAGAAAGACCTGGTGATACGTTTCCTTAAAGGTTACAGCTAAGAAAACCCTATGAGACAGTTCCCCTCTGTCACATAGTGTTTCTAGGAGTCAGAATTGACTTGACAGCACTTAACAACAACAACAGCAATATCCAAGTCATGGTGAGGGGAATCATGTTTCCCAGTTTACTCAGTCAATTGTTGTGGCTGCATATGTGAAGTTATGTCTATGTCATGGTAGAGTGTCCTATTCTCTACCAGTAAGGCAAAGTTCTTGATTCAAGAACAAAAATGTTGCTTATACTATAGCACTCAATAGCTTTCTCAAACATATTAATTATATCTTTTCCTTGTTCTGTTACAAGTTCCAGAGGATGGGTGCTTAATTTTCCTAGTCACCTTATCCTCAGCTTGTTCACCTGATAACTTCTACTAAACCACTCACATTGTTAATCAGTCTGTAACTCCAGTCAGTTCTCAAAGTGTTGTAGAACATTATCACATTTCTAAATAAAACCATATCATTAATATCACACACAAGAAAAATTTTGCTGAAGATCATTCAAAAATGGCTGCAGCTGTATATCAAAAGGGAACTGCCAGAAATTCAGGCTGGTTTCAGAAGAGGACATGGAACCAGGGATATCGTTGCTGATGTCAGATGGATCCTGGCTGAAAGCAGAGAATACCAGAAGGGTGTTTACCTGTGTTTTATTGACTATGCAAAAGCATTTAACTGTGTGGATCATGACAAATTATGGATAACATTGTGAAGACTGAGAATTCCAGAACACTTAATAGTGCTCATGAAGAATCTGTGCATAGACAAGAGGCAGTTGTTCGGACAGAACAAGGGGATACTGATCGGTTTAATGTCAGGAAAGGTGTGCATCAGGGTTGTATTCTTTCACCATACCTATTCAATCTGTATGCTGAGCAAATAACCTGAGAAGCTGTACTGTATGAAGAAGAATGGGGCATCAGGACTGGAGGAAGGCTCATTAACAACCTGAGTTATGCAGATGACACAACCTTGCTTGCTGAAAGTGAAGAGGACTTGAAGTACTTATTAATGAAGATCAAAGGCCACAGTTTTCAGTATGGATTGCACCTCAACATAAAGAAACCAAAAATCCTCACAAGTGGACCAATGAGCAACTTCAAGACAAATGGAGAAAAGACTGGGGTTGTCAAGGATTTCATTTTACTTGGATCCACAATCAACAGCCATGGAAGCAGCAGTCAAGAAATCAAAAGACGCATTGCATTGGGCAAATCTGCTGCAAAGGGCCTCTTTAAAGTGTTGAAAAGCAAGAATGTCACCTTGAAGACTAAGGTGTGCCTGACCCAAGCCATGGTATTTTCAATCGCTTCATATGTATGTAAAAGCTGGACAATGAATAAGGAAGATTGAAGAAGAATTGACACCTTTGCACCGTGGTGCTGGTGAAGAATATTGAATATACCATGGACTGCCAAAAGAACGAACAAATCTGTCTTGGATGAAGTACAACCAGAATGCTCCTTAGAGGCAAGGATGGTGAGACTGCGTCTTACACACTTTGGACATGTTGTCAGAAAGGATCAGTCCCTGGAGAAGAACTTCATGCTCGGCAAAGTAGAGGGTCAGGGGAAAAGAGGAAGACCCTGACTGAGGTGGATTGACTCAGTGGCTTTAAGAATGATCTCAAGCATAACAACGATTGTAAGGATGGCGCAGGACCAGGCAGTGTTTCGTTTTGTTGTGCATAGGGTAGCTATGAGTTGGAACTGACTAGACGACACCTAACAACAATAACAACAAATATCTCTGTAAAACACAACTTATTTGACATTAAAGTGTATAAGAAGACTGAATAGAATCAGAATATCTAGAATGCTGGGGGGACAAGTTCACCTCAAATAAATGTTTATCTCATGATCCTGTCTATAAATAATATCTTCTCTAAATTTCTCAAATGGAGGTTGCACAGAGAAAAAAACCTAAAAAAAATCCAGTGAAAATTTCAGGGGAGTTAGATAAACTAATAGGAACAAACACATGATTACAAATTATGTCATGCTCTTATGATATTTTTGTATAAGCGGGTATTATACATTCTCACCACAGAATATTTGCATCATATGTGAGGAGTCCAGAGCCAGGGAGAAATCTTCTGTGTGACCTTTCAGGCCTGACAATAAGCAATTACAAAGCTTTCTCCAGCAGGCCTAATGGGGGAGAGCACTTGCCCCTAAGCAGACTTGATGCGCAGCCAGTGTGTTGAAGTTTTCTGGAGAGAGTTGCAGGGCTCAGCCACCGCAGGCCAACCATGCTCATACATATCTCTGCATTCCTAGCCCAGAGACTTACTCAGAGACTTTATCTGTGGTCATTGCTAAGGCACTTTACTTTGTTTCAGGACCTTTCCACTCCTAGCTCTTCCCCCCTCCCTTCTCCAAGGCTAAAAGTCCACAAGTCCTTTTGTTATAGGCTCCTCATAAGTGAGACAATTCTGTCATCTGTGCTACATTCAGCTGACCCTTTCCAGTGGTGTTTCACAGTGAAAAATTGAACACTGGGGAGTAGGCATCTCCTTTGGTCTCTTGTTTGCACTGTCACAGTAAGTGAATAAAAGCTTGCTGGCTACTTTCAGTTTGGCTCATTATTCTAATTTACCAATTTGACATCTGGTAACTCGACAATTTGTAGCTGCACATCTATAATGTAGCTGTAAGTCCTCAGACAACTGATCAAACCATGCTTCTCTATTCCTAGTAGGCTTTGTTGTGTCTCACATATAAAGTTGTATTAACTATGATGCAGTGGTCTTGATAAAATGATAAAATGACCAATGTAAAAAATGTGAAGTCTATATATCTTGAGATATCACACACAAATGAAATGAAGCAGATGGGATAGTTGCAGAAAAAAAAAAAAAGTCAGAAAAAAGATGTGATAAAATCTAGAGGAAATTCCTGCAGTAATTTATTTGGCCACACAGGTCTGGTAGGGAAAATATATATATTTATATATAAAGTGAAGAGAAAATATGTGCAAATATATTATTAATGTCTTGTAGGTCTTGAGAATAGTGAGTGTGTAAGGTAGAAACTTTCCTGGAATAGACAGTCATGAACTACTAATGCAATCCCAGAAGTCTGATCACAGCCCCAACTATGATGAGATATCATCTGAGGGTTAGAGCTAGAGAGTAGGCTCCCACCAAATTAAACAAACAAACTCGAACCGGCACACCAGGCCCTTTTTCTGGAAGTAAAATGTGTGCTATTGTTCTCACAGAAGTTATTTTTAACTTAAACTTATTTAAAAAATTGGTATCCACATTAATGCTTTTCCCAAGTACTCAGTAAGCTTTTAAAACCAGATATAATTATTTATTAGTTAAAGTGGCAAAATTAATTTAAATAAGTGATACTTGCTGAATCCAACAAGGTGTGCCCACGATTGGGAAGTCGCTTCTATCATGGTAGATTTGTTTCTGCTTACATGGATGCTCTATCATATGGTTCAGAAAGTCGAACATCATTCAGCTTTAGAGAGTTCTTTTATGAGTTCTTTCTTCAGGAAGTTTCCTGATTTCTGTACTTTTGTCTTACATCTCCTCAAAAGTAAGCAGGTTATCCAGTTTAATATAGCACACAATTAATGGTGTCCTATATATTAAGATGAATGTGTGGTCAGAATATCAACCTTACATTTGAAATATGCCCTAATATTCTATGATGCTCATCACCCAGAGATCTTGGGTAAATTACTATAATATTAGAAATATTCAGTAGTTGCTATAGAATTCAGCCAAGTTGTATCAGCGAATAAGGAAGAGAATTATGAATCCTCAAAATTGGTCTAGGCAACATGGAAAATCTGAAGTGACTTTCCCTTATGGAAGTAAAAAATGTTAACATTTTTTTTTTTACACTTAAAAGAGCTTAATGGTTTCATTATAGTAGTTGTAATAGTTTAATAGTGGTAGTAGTAATAATAGTAATCATTGTAGGTCCAGAAGTTAAAGTTGTAGCAGTAGTAACATTACATTTATGAAGAGATATAGTTCCAACTATTTTTTGCCTTAAACTATAAGCCTAGCCATATACAAGAAAGTTGACCAAATTACTTTATTCCATCTTTCTACTCTAAGAATTCTCCATTTCTCAGATTTTCTTTCCCAAATCAAAACTAAAACTAAAAAAAAAAAAAAAAACCCACTACTGTTGAGTCGATTCTAACTCACAGTGATGCTATAGAATGTAGTAGAACTGCCTCACAGGGTTTCCAAGGCTGTAAATCTTTATGGAAGCACACTGCCACAGCTTTCTCCCATGGAGCAGCTGGTGGTTTTGGACCACCAACTTTTCAGTTAGCAGTTGAACACTTTAACCACTATGCCACCAGGGCTCTTTTTTCTTTCCCCACACTCCTAATAATCTCCAAAAGTGAACCATAATTTGAGATTTCCTGGCTCTTTCCTCAGACCCCCCTTGTCTCATTCCTTGGAGACAACTTCTCAGTAGGTAACTGAATGCCTCTGGCTCTGTGTCAGTGGGCAGAGGTTACCTTTCTCCTGCAAGGAGGTTGGGTCTCAGAGGTGTAAGGACTTTTCTAGGGGTCAGGTCTATAGCATTGCCCTGGGATTGGATCAGATTCTAAGCAAACCCAAGAAAAGGAACAGCTAGAGGTGGATGACGACAGAAATTTAGCTATTAATACCTTCCTCAAACCCAAAACCTGGCAGAAAAGATCTGTTCCGTTTATTGTCCTTATATTCCAGCTAGCCATCTATCTGGGCGAGTTTCTTCCTCATGGATTGGAACCTGTTTATGATTCGGGGTCTCTTCTTGTTGCAGAGTTTAAGAGGAAGCCGAAGTGTAATAGAATCAGATCTTAATCCTGCATCTCCCAGTAATGGCCTGTCCTTTGTCTTGCCACATACCTTCTCTGGGCCCAGGTTTCTTTATCAACAAAATGAGAGATGGACAAGATTCATGTCATTTGGAGATGCACATGTAACTTAGTACCATCTACTTAACTGTATGTGAAGAAAACTGAGTAGAAAACATGTCAATTAATTAGTGGCAAGGACAAAATGAGAATAAAATATTCAGGCTCCTTTTGCCATTTTTACCCACAAAGTGATTCTAGCATTGCTTGATTTGTAAAAATAAGAAGAGATAGTCTGCAGCTTGTAACGTTCTTTCTGTGTGTGTGTGTGTGTGCGCACGTGTACACATAAGTATAGCTTGACCAGGTGAGCTTGTAAGGTGTGGAGAGCAGATCCAAGATAGGACCATCCTACTGCCTTGAATAGCTTTGACATATGATCCATAGACACAAAGACCACAGTTCGTATTCCATCCCCTGAAATACAGTCTTCTCTGTTTCAGGAACAGTAAATCTTTTATTTTGGTCTCCATGCTCTATATGTTACTCTCTGTCCATTAAAAAACTCCTATTTCCTTCTTCTTTTCCACTTAGAGACTGGGAATGAACAGCTTCTTATGAGTACCATGCAAAGCAAAGTTGCACAAAATGTGTGCTATTGTTCTCACAGAAGTTATTTTTAACTTAAACTTTTTAAAAAAATTGCTATCCCCATTAATGCTTTTCCCATGTACTCAGTAAGCTTTTAAAACCAGGTATAATTATTTATTAAAGTGGCAAAATTAATTTAAATAAGTGATACTTGCTGAATCCAACAAGGTGTGCCCACGATTGGGAGGTCGCTTCTATCATGGTAGATTTGTTTCTGCTTACATGGATGCTCTATTATATGGATCAGAAAGCCGAACATCATTCAGCTTTAGAGAGTTATTTTATCAATTCTTTCTTCAGGCAGTTTCCTGATTTCTATACTTTTGTCTTACATCTCCTCAAAAGGCAGGAGCGTGCCTCTGTCTTCGCAGAGATACTCCACAGGCTCTGGCAAATATTAGCTACCATATATCAGGTGCTCACTCTATTCCATACTTTGTGGCAAGTCCATCAGGTATAAAGTTATTTTGTTCTCCCACTAATCCAGTGAGGAAAATGGTATTACTCTCCCCAGTTTATAGGTGAGTAAATTTAAGGAACTTGGGCAAGATTCCACATGAGGTAAATAATAGAGTCAGCTTTAGATTATATCTTGCATTTCTAAATCCAAATTCATGATTTTACCTAGTATGGTATATAGAAAAAATAAACCTGATATATAAATCATTAGCTATTATAGAGAAACGGGAGCTAAATTTTACTTTTATCCTTAGGCATTTGGTCTTCTTATAAACTTACTTAGGATATATTAACTGTTACACCTCGTTTAGGCTCTGGCTTGGTCGGCTCATGCCATCTTTAACATCACATATTCATATTTATCAACAACCATTTCTCCAGAATCCACTACTTCCCTTACCTAACGTAATTACATATATAAATTTATTCTCACAAAATATCTAAATGATTTAATCAATATCATTTTATTGTTTCAGCAACAGCCTACTAGTGTAATAAGATCTCCTATATCCATCAATCATTAAAACATTTAAAATTGCACTAAATTGGAGGCTTTCTAGTTACACCTACATATATATTCCTGGTAACTGTGCCCCAGTCTATTTTTCTATATTTCTAAGGAAGTAGATCTCTGTAGTTTCCTTTCAAATGGAAATAAAAATAGGTAAAATCACACCTGGAGTGTTCAATGTGTCTTTCTGGCCCCAAATCATAATGAATTAATGGGGAAAAAAAAGGGATATACTTTTAGATGATTTTAAGCTTGTAAAATTCTTGATAAAATTATATATATATATGTATGATTGTGTTAAGTTTTGCGAAAAGGCAGAGCATGGACAAATTATACACAGATCAGAAGTCTGGGGCGAGTGCAGCCCTGCACAATCAAAGCTCAGGATCTTCAGATGGTACCAGCTCTCCTAGGCTTCCCATCCTCTTTAGATTCAGAAGTAAAATACCTCCCTTCAAATTTAGGAATTAACTCTCAGATAATAGTGAAGAGACCCAGTTTTTCACAAATATGTGCTGAATTACCCATGTACAAGCCAGTTATTCAGATCCTTAGAGTAGATAAGGAGGAGCTATTCTTTTATCCGTAGAAGCTGAGAGTGTTTAACACATTATATTAATTCTGGGATGATCTTTCAAAGAGGATGTGCAAGTAGAATGAAGTGGTAGGTGATGCAAGTACTCACAAATCTTGCAGGAGACAGAAAGTTGAGAAGATAGATAAGGGGACAGTGGTTAAAAGTGCTAGGTTGCTAACCAAAAGGTCAGCCATTCAAACCCTCTAGGTGTTCCACAGGAGAAAGGTGTGGTGCTATGCTTTTGTAAAGATTACAGACTTGGAACCCCCCTGGGAAAGTTGTACTCTGTCCTATAGAGTTGCTATGAGTCAAAATCAATTTGACAGCAATGAGTCTGGTTTGTTTTGGTAAGGGAACCAGGATCTCTATCATAGCCTCAAGTGTCACAAAAAATGCCACTTAATCTGCAATGGGTCTGGAGTATGAAAATGGAGATGAACAGAAAAGCTAATGCTGCCATCTATGACACCACCTGAGGACACTTGAAAAATAGCAGGATCAGTGCTCTTAGAGTCAAGGTTTCCATTTCTAGAATTTCTAGATATTGAACACTTAACCATCTTCCTCTTCCACAAACACCTGTATCGGCTTTGGAAAAATATATTACAAGAGACTATTCCCATATTTCTCTGAAATAATGCCCAAATATTCAAGGTCACGTGGTCACTTTCATTCCTGTTGTTCATGTTCTGAGAGAAATGATGAGGAACTTACCCTTCTCCTTTCCATCCGTGATCTTTCTCTGACTAGGTATCAGAATCAGTAGTGAGGAAAGAATTTACCAGCCTCCATGGGATTCTCCAACATGTCATATTCAAACCCCAGAACGTGACCCTGATTGGCATCCCTGGACTAGAGCATGTACAGTTTTGGATTGGGTTTCCCTTCTTCGGTGTGTGCTTGTTGGCTCTGATGGGGAACATAATCTTGCTAATCATCATCCCTGCAGAACGCAGCCTACATTAACCCATGTACATTTTCCTGGCTGTATTTTCAGCCACTGATCTAGGCCTCTGTATAGCCATTGCTCCAAAGATGTTGGCCATCTTCTGGTTTGGCGCTTATTCCATGGCTTTTGATGCCTGTCTCACCCAGCTCTTCTTCATGCATGCCTTGCAGGGCATGGAATCTGGCATCTTGTTGGCCTTGGCCTTTGACTGCTATGTTGCCATCTGTGATCCATTGACGCGCACATCCATTTTCACACCTTTCATTCTGGTTAAGATGGTGCTGGTGGTGGCAATCCGAACAACAGCACTTGTTGGCATTTTACCCATTCTACACAAAAGACTGAAAATTTTCCACTCTGTGGTTATTTTTCATTCTTACTGTGAACACATGGCGGTAGTCAAGCTGGCTGCAGAAGCTGTCCGAGTCAACAAATCATATGGGCTATTCGTGGCATTTGCAATTCTAGGTTTTGATATGATGTTTGTCTTCATCTCCTACATCCTGATTTTTCAAGCAGTTTTTCTTCTTCTTCAGGAGAAAGCATGACTCAAAGCACTCAACACTGTACTGCTCATCTTGTTGTATTTCTTCAGTTTTATATCCTTGCCTTTTTTTCCTTCTTTAGCCACCGTTATGGTCATGTATCAGCCTATGTTCACATTCTCTTCTCTACCATCTATCTGCTTGTGCCCCCTGCCCTTAACCCCATTGTCTATGGTGCAAAGACCAAAGCGATCCGCAGGTGGGTAGCTCAGATATTTATTCTGAAGCCTAACACCCAGCACTGATCTAATATTTAATATGTCATAGGAAAAAATAGGTTTGTTTACAATGGAGATTCCTTGGACTATGTATGAATGTGTGATCATTTTGTTGAATTTTCACTTGATAATGATATCTCATAAAGACTTTATGTTCTTAAAACTAGAGCATTCCGAAGAAGAAATACACTTGGACAAGAATTATATATTTATTTCATAAATTTCCATCCTGCCTCCATCCCTGCATTCCTTTCATTCTTCCTTAGTCTTTTTGTCTTATTTTTTATCTTTCTATTTTCTTTTCAGCCTTCTTGTTCACATATCTATTGTGTCTTTCCACATTGCCAAGAGGGAGTTTATGCTTTGGATTTGCAAACATGAAACAGACACATTCCGTGATCTCAAAAGGCTCTCAGTATAATGATGACACCAAAATACTAGGCAGATGTAATTTAATGTAATTTAGACTGTGCTAAAGTAGAAACAAGGGGTACACTAATCTAGATTTGAAAAAAGACAGTGAAATACTTTTAAGAGGAAGTTATGATAAAATGAGATTTGAATGGTTTATTTGACTTCAGAGAATAAAATGTTATTCATCTTAATTTCAATTCGTGTTTATAAAATACTAACTAGGATCAGAACTTACACACATGTGGAGAGATGCTTAAGTGGACATCCCAGCGTCAACTTTCTTTTTCTTCAGGGAGATGATCTTTCTCAGACAATTCTCTATAACTAGAAAATAATAGCAACAAATGTTTTATGCAAATTCAGGAGAGAAGAAAAGTACCTGAAAACCAAAACCAAAGGCTGTTGAATACCAGGAGCTTTCTGTTCCTAAAGCTAAAAATCTGCTTTGAAATTGTTTAGTTGTAGCCCACTGATGCAATAGAAGTATTCCACATTGTTTTCAGAGTTTCACAGATGTTTCATCTGTGCAGGTCATGTGTGTATGAATCTGACTTCATTGAACACCCAGTTCATAAAAATAAGACTCATCTGTACCTTCATCAGTCATCAAAATATATAATTCATTCTGTAATAAGGGAATATGTGTTAATACTCCAATCATCTGCCCCTTAGGGTCACTGATTCTTGAGGTCACTGACCTTCTGTAGGATGTGAAATATGAACTGAAAACTTTGACCACTTCATATAGGAAATGAAGGATGTCTCAGAGTACAGAGACAAGAGACCAGAAGGTAAAAAAGAACCACAGAGAAACACAGCATCATCCTCACTGATCAGGACAGCATCTAATTCAAAGTTAACAACATGTGCTTAAGTAGATTTCAAATTGCTTAACACCAATGACTGCCATATCCCTTCTTTATCTCTCTCCTTGAGTGGGAACACTTTTGAAGTTTTCCTATCACTGTATTACCATTGTATGTTAGCAGTGTGTGTGTGGGGGGGGGCAATAACTTTTCTATTTAGTTAACAGATGAACCACATTCTAGGAACGGTATGCAAGGAGCTACACCAAATAAGCCTTATGTATATTTTGTGTGATTTAAATGATGAACTTCAGGACCAATGCTGTAATGAGAAGAAACTATAGAAGTTTGGGGGAGGTGTGAATGTATGTTACAGATGAATTGTTGTAGCCATAAGAGGGATTATGGTAGATTGGATTTTTAAAGATGGCCATACCTTTTATGCTACATGTTCTTCTTCAATGTGATTATCAGAAGGTGGAGTCTATTTCCCAATCCCTTGATTTAGAAGATCTCCTGACTGGTTTGATAAATAGAATACTATGAAGATGATGCTGTGCCAACCCTGGGTAGTCTGGCTCAGTAGCTTCTGCCTCGTACCTCTGAAGACGTGAACACCTCATGAGAAACTTTGGCTAATCTGATGGATACAGCACTGAGGCACCAGGATTGTCAGCAAAGAAACCATGATGGATGTCTCTCCTGTTGAGTCTTCAGATGACTCCACCCCACGCTGATTTTTCTCGTGCAGCCACATGAGGGACCTCAAGTTAGAAATAGTAAGCTGAGCTAGTCCACCCACAGGACTGTGAGAGATAATAGCTTTTTTTTTTTTAAATCTTAAATTTTGGGGTTATTACAAGGCAAAAAATATTCACAAGATTTTAGTTTATGAAAGTTTAGGAGAGGGAGGGAGAAAGAGGAATTCATTGATTAGGGGCCACTAAGCTTCTCCCAAGTATACTGGAAAATTTTGGAAACAGATAGTGGTAATGGTTGCACAACATGATGAACATAATCAATGTCACTTAATCGTACATGTAAAAAAGGTTGACAAATGTTTTGTTATGTATCCACTTACCATGATTAAAAAAAGAAAGTCAAAAGAGGCTTTATAGTTGAAGGAACATATTAGTCTACCGAAGGTGAAAGAATTAGGCCTAAATAATATTCAGGAATAGAGTTGAAGAGCTATCACTATGACAGGATCCTAGATGAAGAGGAATGTTAGCTGGGAAAACAAAATGCTCAGATTTTTTCCTCCTCCACTCCTCTTTCCCTTTTTTCTTCCCTTCTTTTAATTTTTTTTTAATTAGTTAAGTGATTCATTAATTAATTTTAGTCTAATGGGCTGAATTGTAAGTCTATGCATTGTTTTATAATTTTTTTCACCAGATCATAAAATGTAGCTTGCCTAAAAGCAAATATTTAATAAACTTGTATTATTTGCCATGAAAATGCTAGATAGCATGAAAACAAAAGTGAGGAAAACATTCAGTTTAGTGTAGAAAAAGATCAAGTAAAGAGGCAAATATTGGGTGATACATGTAATAATTAAGGAAAAAATGGGTGACATGGGAGACCACTGAAAACAAATTCACCATTGAGTGGAGAAATAGGAGACTGGTGAGGTGAGAAAGGCTTACAGAGAAAATATTGCTTAAGGCGCACTGTAAAAGTTACATAAGAGCACATAGGGTCAGAGATCATGGATACCTGTTAAACCCGTTGCCGTTGAGTGGCAGATAGGTCATTAATTCACTTAAGCAAACATATGCCACTGAAAAATGGTGCAGGCAAACCATGAGGAGGTTAAGAGTCGTTTTACAGATGTATTGATGTAATTGTATATGTGCATCAGGTATATGCTCATATACACATTCTTGTGAATGCGTGCAGATCTCAGGTGATGTGTGTGAATGTATATACATGTGGGAAAGAATGTTTGTCGATAAATATAATCTATGTGTGTGTGTATGTTTGTGCCAGATAGACCTGGGGATATCTAGACTGTGAGTATTAAGGGATGGAAGGATGGGTATATATTATACACCTAGCTCCCATTTTTTTTCCCATGGTAGGCATGTTGATGTTTTACAGGTTTTTTTTTTTTTCTTAATTAAGATATGGGTTTAGAGCCTGCTTATGTTCAGTGCAAAATCTAACATCTAACCATGACCTTGTCCTTAAAGAAATGGCAGTGTAAGAGCAATGACAATGCATGTATTCAAAAAACTAAGGTGCAGGAGAAAACATAGACAACTGACTCAAGGAAAACTAAAATGCTCTGGGAGTACAGAGAAGGGACGATTGACACTGCTAAAAGGGTAAGCAGTAAGAAAAAAAAGAAGGAGAAATTGAAGAAAGTATCTATTGAGTTGGGATGGATTTTGATTGCAAAATATTGAGGGAAAATTTGCTTAGGAGAGTAAGCCAATGTTGCAAGGAATGTGTTGAGAAAAATAGTCAGGCTGGGCTTAATCGATGTCTCTACCGTGGTTTAGTGAGAATGAAAAACCTGCCAAGGCAAATTGGAGTCAAGTAATGAAATGACATTCATGTTGTTCTATAGAGTTAGAACTTTACTCTTAGTAACAGGCTGTTGAAGATTTTATGTGGATGAGATATCATCTCTGTTTGGGGAAGAAAACCCTAGCACAGTGTTAAGAATATCTTTGAATATTCTTTGAATAGGGGACAGATTGGAGATAGGAAGGATAGTTAGGATGGTTTTACAGTACATAAATTAAAGATGATGATAGTCTGAGGTAGGGCAAAGATAACAGAAAGGCAGAGAAGTAAATTCATTAAGGTGACATTGCAGGTAAATCTTGGTGATCAGTTGAATGGATGGAAAAAAATAAAAATAATTAGGGCATTTCAAGATTTTGCATCAAATTTGGTAACTCAAGTCAAATGAACCAAGATGAGGAATTCCAAGGGTCAATTAAGTTGGCAAGGAGATTACAAGTTTAGTTTGGAGCACTTTAAGAGTAGGGGGCATATGAACAGTAACTCACAAGGTAGTTTATATATATATATATATATATATATATTTTTTTTCCCCTGAAGCACAGGCATAATTAATGGTTTAAGACATAGATTTGGGTGTCTTGAATTTGTGTAAATAGATGATGTCAGGTAGATGAAGAGAAAAGTAAAGCTACAGAAAATATAGTTTTTTTAGATCTCCAGTTTTTTCATTTGTAAAATGCCTACATCTCAGCTCCAGTCTATTATATAGCTGGTGCCACATTATGACACTAATAGTAACTCCCTAAGATGATCCTTTCCCATTAAAACCCTTCAGACAGCAAAAGAGAGTTCATTAATTATTGATATACTCATGGATATTTATGTCTTTATTTCCATTAGTACCTTTTTCCATGATACAAAATTCTCTGTTGGTGAAATACCAGAACTGTATTTAATAAGAAAGAAAAATAATAAATAAACAAGAATCATTGAATAATTATTTTTCCTGTAAGTCTCGAGTGTATATAACTGAATTGCATTTTACCTCATGTCATTTAAAAATGTGTTTCTAAATTAACTGATGTGGTGCAATGAGACCATTATTGTATCAATTAACAATAAGATTCACTATTATTTTACTACTTGTATAAGTATTTGGTTGGGGGCAGGTTTTATTTTGAGGGTTTCGTAAAAACTACATCTTGATGGAAAGGGCATTTCCCAGTTTCAGTCCCACACTGGCTAGTTAAATCATAATATTGCCTTAGTTATTCCTTTTCCCATGAATCCACAAACCTGGCAAAAATCATCTCTATCTCCAACCTGACATGATTTCTAGATCCACATCCTCAGATCTCCTGTCCACCTAAGGTATCAACCTTGGTCTCTATGACAGTGGAGGATCCGCAGTACCCGTTCCTGTATCTGCTTGGTTCGGGCCCCATAAATCAAGGGGTTGACCATGGGAGGCACCAGGAAGTATAGGTTGTCAATGATGATCTGTAGGTGGGGAGCCATATAGTAGCCTAACATCTGGGCCAGGACTGAAAAGACAACAGGGGAATAAAAGAGAGCAATGATACAGAGATGAGAGCCACATGTGCTGAGAGCTTTGCCCCGTGCCTCCCAAGACTGTATCCGAAAGACAGCATGAAGGATCATTCCATAGGACAGAATGATAAAAAACAGATCAAATCCCACAGATGCTACAACAACCATGAGCCCATAGACAATGTGATTTGAAATGTCTCCACAGGCTATCTTTACCACAGCCATGTAGGCACAGTAGGAGTAAGCAATAACATGAGTTTGGAAGCTTCCCAGGCTTTTTGCAAGGATGGGTGCTGGGGTCAGCACTGCCACTGCCCTTGCCACCACAGCCAGTGCCATCTTGAAAAGAATGTTGTTATCAAGGATGGTTGTATATCTCAGAGGGTTCCAGATAGCCACAAATCTGTCAACAGCCATGGCCAGGAGGATTCCAGACTCCATGACATAAAAGGAAGGAATGAAAAACATCTGCGTGAGGCAAGTATTGAAGCTGATTTCCTTGGCATTCAACCAGAAGATAGCCAGCATGCGGGGCACAGTGACACCGACCAGGGATAGGTCAACCACTGACAGCATGGCCAGGAGGAGAAACATGGGCTCGTGAAGACTCTTCTCCCTCCGGATGATATATAAAATGGTGACATTACCAATGACTGTAATAATAAACACCAAGAAAAAAGGCACAGAGAACCAACCATAGGAAGATTCCAGGGCAGGGATTCCATCAAGGATAAATACCAAAGGCTGAGGAATGGAGTTGTTGCAAGAGGACATCTCTAACCTGAGCTCCTCAAAGCCTGATTCCTAGGGAGAAACAAACAGGGAACACTTTGAAATCACTGTGTCATTTTCATCTACAAAAAGTTCAGCTACAGTAATTTATGGTGATAATCATGATTATATTACATAAACTAATGACTAAGTAAATGTTTCAGTAACTTGGGGTGCGGAGGGAGATATCCCTGCACTACTACCTTTGCAAAAGGGAGAAAGTGTCTTATAGATAAATTATCGCTAGAGATATATCAACTTTATAATTTAGAATCTCTTGTGGCAGTGATTCTGGTTAATAGTCAATATATGCAATTATGGCAATTATGTAGGTTTTTCTTTTTTTTTCCTAGACAGCAGGACCTGGTAGGAACTCTAATATTCTCAGCATTACAGGGCCAGCATGAACAAGCTAGAAAGCATGGCTTTCACTCAAGACAAAGAAACTGAATTTAATCACCCCAAGGTCCTCAGATACTGGGATTGGCCTTGGTCCTTTGGATTCTTCCCAGAGATGCTTACCTCTTATGTATTAATAATCTAAACAAAGGACCTAGAAAATATCTGTTGATCTTATAACAGGAAAGTATGACAGTAAAAATAAAACAAACAAAAAAAAATAACAGATGTATCAGTTGGCAGAATTGGAATGCAATAATACCCAATAGAGGCAATCACATACAAAAAAAGAAATTTCAATAGAAGGTGGAAATAAAGGGATGGAAAATATACCATAAAGTTGTTTTAGAAAATAAAAGTACAATATAATAATATTTATATTGTATAATATTCTTTTAAGGAGCCCTGGCGGCAAAATGGTTAAGCGCTAGGCTGCCAACAAAAAGCTCAGCAGTTGGAGCCCACCAGCGACCCTGAGGGAGAAAAGACCTGGCAATCTGTTCCCGTAAAGACTAAAACCAATACAACCCATTGCCATCAAGAATCAAGTCAATTCTTTAACTTGTAGAAACCCTATAGGACAGAGTGGAACTTCCCCATAGTTTCCAAGGCTGTATTTTTTTTTAATCTTTATAGAAACAGACTGCCACATCTTTCTCCTGCAAAGTAGCTGGTGGGTTCAAACTTCCAAACTTTCTGTTAGCAGTCAAGCGTTAACCACTGTGCCACTAGGGGTCCTTTCATAAAGATTACATCCTACTTTGAAGTGTGGCGTCTGGGGCCTTAAACGCTGACAAGTGGCCATCTAAGATGCATCAATTGGTCTCAACACACCTGGATCAAAGAAGAATGAAGAACACCAAGGTCACAAGGTAATTATGAGCCCAAGAGACTGAAAGGGCCACATGAACTAGAGACTACATCACCCTGAGACCAGAAGAATTAGATGGTGCCTGGCCACAACCGATGACTGCCCTGACAGGGAACACAATAGAGAACCCCTGAGGGAGCAGGAGAACAGTGGGGTGCAGACCCCAAATTCTCATAGAAAGACCAGACTTAATGGTCTGACTGTGACTAGAAAGACCCTGGCGGTCATGGTCCCCAAACCTTCTGTTGGCCCAGGACAAGAACCATTCCTGAAGCCAACTCATCAGACATGGATTGGACTGGACAATGGGTTGGAGAGAGATGCTGATGAGGAGTGAGCCACTTGCACCAGGTGGGCACTTGAGACTATGTTGGCATCTCCTGACTGGAGGGGAGGGTAGATGGGGTTAGAAACTGGCAAAATGGTCATGAAAGGGGAGACTGGAAGGAGGGAGCAGGCTGACTCATTGGGGGGAGAGTAAGTGGGAGTATGTAGTAAGTTGTGTATAAGCTTCTAAGTGAGAGACTGAATTGATTTGTAAACTTTCATTTAAAGTGCAAGAAAAATTAAAAAAAAAAAAAAGATTCCGTCCTAGGAAACCCTATAGGCAGTTCTACTCTGTCTTATAGTTGCTATGAGTCAGAATAGACTCAATGGCATACAACAAAAACAACAACAAGAACCACCTTTTGCTTTACTTGTTGTATTTGGATTATTAGTCTTTTTACTTATGTATGTATTAATCCCATATTCCAGTCTAATATACTTGCAATTTGTTTTTAATGCCAATGCATTGTTTTTAAGTTTCTTCTAAGAAATTATTATTTTTTAAAATTTCAACCCATAACCCCAGCCTTTAAAAACAAAAACGTAAAATGAAATACAAACTATGAAAAGGAGATTTTGCTAATTAATTTTCTATAAATATTTAAGTTCCCAAAAGACAGTGGCTTATCTGCTAAAAAACTGTTGTAGCATTTATGTATCATGAATGGAGTTATTCTGATCTAGACATTTCATATTTCTACTGCATTAGGTATAAGGCTTGTAACAGCTGAATGATGGCGGTTCACCAGGTAACTTGGTGTAGGGAAAATAACAAGCGCTTTTAGGTACGGTATATTTGAGATAGAGTCTCAGCCCTGACACTTGTGATATGTTACTTGAGCAAGTCATTTAAAGCTTTGATCTTCAGTTTCCCCACTTGACAAAGTGGGAGAAGACATACCTTGCAAGAGTTTAGTGATGATTGAATGTGCCATTAAATTTCAACGTTGTACAATGCATACAATGTTTCTACCATCTTTCTTTGAATGTGTTAGTGTTCTGGAGTGCAAATTTTCTATTAATAAATATCAAAATTCAAGTGAGGCATGTAAAACACAATGTTCTTCTGGATTTTTGTTTGTTTGCAAAGGACTGTGGTGGACAATGAATAGTCTTCAATTCATACCATAGAAATAATACTTCATGACCAGATAATTTTGTCTTCAAATATTTTTAGATTAATTATGCACTGATGGCAGGGGGGGGGGGAAGATTCATTTAGTATCATCAGAGGTAGCTACCTGACCAAACAGAAAATGTTAAAAATTTTAAAGGTATCTTTTAGTTCAGTATAGGAAAGACTTCTATCACACAAAACTGTCCCCAAAGAAAAAGACAGTCCTATGAAACCGGAAGCTCACTGTCAGTGGAGATTTTTCAGGTACAAGCTAAATGACCATCTATCAGGAACACTGTAGTTGAAAATCTTTCACGTGGTGGTAGCATTAGAGGGATGTCATAGGAACCTTGGTGGTTCAGTGTTTAAGCACTTGGCTGCTAACTGAAAGGTCAGTGGGTAGAAACCACCAGCTGCTACAGGGGAGAAAGATGTGGCAGTCTGCTTCCATAAAGATCGCAGCTTGGAAACCCTATGGGGCAGTTCTACTCTGTCCTATAGGGTTGCTGTGAGTTGGAATTACCTCCATGGCAATGGGTTTGGTTTGTTTGTTTGTTTTGTTACAGGAGCTTTAAAGCACCATGACAGGATTTTGTCTGAGATATCAGGAACAATTCCAACAACATTAACTATAAGTAAAGATATCACCCAACCAGGAATAAAATGTAGAGAGGTATTCATCATTTTTTAAAGAATGTCACTGAGAATTCAAAAATTACAGATCCCAACTATGGCCTTAAGAAGAGTTAGTGATTGTTGTATTTGGTTGAAAATATTTGAGAACCTCTTTATCTTACATGTCTCTTCACTTTCCAGGATTTTTTTTTTTTTTTTTTAATCTCTACCATTCCTTTTTACCTTTTTCCTGGAGTACTGCCTGCAGATGGATTTTCATCCTGTCACAATGAGACTAGGGCCAGCAAAACAACTGTCCACTTGAGATACAGGGAGATCTGTTAATGTGCAGAATAAGATGGAGAGTCTGAGCTTGAGGTAGATTTATGCTGGTAAATCCTGCCCTCCTGGGGCCCTAATTAGGCTAAGTGCTTTTCATAGCTTGGATATTTTAGAGAAGAATTCTAGAGCCAATCATTGAGGTTAGCATACTTGAGTGAGACCAGATGTTTAGGGATATTGTAAAATAATCTTTGGTACATTATGAGAGGAGAGAAGGCATGGTGTGGAAACACTAGATAACTCATTTACAATGGAAATTAAAGAAGGGCTGGCACAATGGAAGGTTTTTACTGGAGGGAACTTGGTGAGGCACTGAGGAAGGAAGAGCAAGGTCCTATAAAACCATTTAAGAAGAGAAACATTGATATAAATGATCAATATTTGTGCATAATGGTAAGGAAGCTGGATGGTAGTGGTGACAAAGGAACATGAGGTATAAAGTGGGACCTTGGACCCTGGACAAATTGTGGGTGCTGAATTTCTGAATATTCTTGCCTTTTTTTTATATCTATAATAGCACAAAAATTGCTATATCTTGCTTCAACATCAATTCCAGTGACCTTAGAGCTTCCATGAGCAAAACAAAAATTGAGATTGGGATTCTTGATTTCCTAAATGAGATTAGAATCCACAAATTAACTGACTAAATGAAAAACATTGTTTGGTAAAGAAGTTGTAGAGAAAGGAACAAAGAGAGGGAAAATTAAAATAAGACCAAGGGAGAAACTGGGGGGAAGGGAGATTTTATTATACAGTAATAGGCTTAGATCCAGTAGAAACTGAGCTTCAGAATGTCAGATGCCCAGCTTACAAATAAATTTCAAAGAAAGAGAAGAAATGTTGGGAACTATATTGTTAGAGAAAGGAGTAGAATATATACATTCCAAAGACAGTGGTTGAGTCTCAGTTTATTCACTATTATTTTCTAAGTAACTGGCAAATTGTAAGCCCTCAATTCTTTTTTATATAACTAAATGCACACACACACACACACACACACACATGCAGTTTTCATCCATCTTCCACTCTAGACTCTATCAAGAAAACAAATCAAACCCTTTGCCATAAAGTCAATTCCAGCTCATGGCAACCCTATAGGAAACAGAGTAGAACTGCCCCATAGAGTTTCCAAGGAGCAGCTGATGTATTCGAACTGTCAACTTTATGGTTAAGAGGTATAGCTCGATGTAGCTCTTAACCACTGCACCACCAGGGCTCCACTCTAAGACTCTAAGGCCTAGAATAATATAGCCAAGGATAATAACAGCTATTCAACCTGTGAATCTGTTAGTTTGCATTAAGAAGTGTCTCACAACCAAAAGTATATTTAAGATGCTCAAATCTATCTACTTTTCATTATGATCACTGTCATTCTGAGCAAAATGATTATCAGATTTTCCTAGAAAACTTTTATAGCCTCTTAATAGGCCTGTTCTATTCTTTCCCTTCATTCTTTGCCTCATTTTCCCATTAAAGATACTATATATATATATATATATACATATATGTACCTATGGTGAGCTTCAGCTGCTAACCAAAAGGTCAGCAGTTCCAGTTCACCAGCCCCAGCCACTCTCCTTGGAAACCCTGTGGAGCAATTCTACTCTGTCCCATAGGGTCGCTGTGATTTGGAATCCATGTGAATGCAACAGGTATAAACCAAACGAAACCTGTTGCCATCAAGGAGTATGTGTGTATATATGTATGCATATATATGTAGCAACCCTATAGTACAGAGTAGAACTGCTCCATAGGGTTTCCAAGAAGCTGGTGGATTTAAAACTGCCTACCTTTTTGATTAGCAGACAAGTTCATAACCACTGCACCACCAGGGCTCCATATATATAGGAGTCCTGGTTGCACAGTGGGTAAAAGAATCGACTGCTAGCCAAAAGGCTGACTCTTTGAAACATGTAGGGTTTCTGGGAGAAAGATGTGGCAGTCTGCTTCCGTAAAGATTTACAACCTTGGAAACCCTATGTGCTCCTATGAGTCAGAATTGACTTGATGGCAGTGGGTTTGGTTTGTTTGGTGTATATATATATATATGCATATATATACACACACACACACACACAGTTGTATGTATTTTTTTAAACAACACAAACTTGATCAGGTACTCCTTGGTTTAAAATTATATTTTTTCTTCTTCTTTTTTTGTACTTTAAAGGAAGGTTTACAGGACAAACTAGTTTTCATGAAACAATTAGTACACCTATTGTTTTATGACTTTGGTTAACAACCCCACAACATATCAACACTCTTCCTTCTCAAACTTGAGTTCCCTTTTACCAGCCTTCCTGTACCCTCCTGCCTTCTAGCCCTTGCCCCTGGGCTGGTGTGCTGCTTTAGTCTCCTTTTGTTTTATGGGCCTGTCTAATCTTTGGCTGAAGGGTGAAACTCAGGAGTTACTTCATTACTGAGCTAAAAGAGTGTCTGGGGGCCATACTCTTGGGTTTCTCCAGTCTCTGTCAGGCCAGTAAATCTGGTCTTTTTTTGTGTTAGAATTTTGTTTTACATTTTCTCCAGCTCTGTCCAGGACCCTCTAGAGTGATCGTGGCAGAGCAGTCAGTGGTGGTAGCTGGGTACCACCTAGTTGTACTAGACTCAGTCTGGTGGAGGCTGTGGGAGTTGTCCATTGGCCCTTTGGATTAATCTTTTCCTTGTTTCTTCAGCTTTCTTCATTCTCCCTTGCTCTCGAAGGGGTGAGACCAGTGGAGTATCTTAGATGGGCAGTCACAGGTTTTTAAGGTCCCAGACACTACTCACCAAAGTAAAATGTAGAACATTTTCTTTGTAAACTGTTATGCCAATTGAGCTAGATGTTCCCTGAGACCATGATCCCCTCAGCCCTCAGCCCAACAATTCTGTAGCTCAGGGCGTTTCAATATCTCTATGGAGCTTCCATGACCTTGCCCTGCACAAGTTGTCTTAGCTTTCTCAGTATTGTGTACTGCCTTAACCTTCTCCAAAAGATCCTTTTATTGGCAATGAATGACCAAGGTGAATGATATGGCCCCCATAATAATATGAAATAATACATACATTATCATTTTGTACTTCTGTACATAATAATTTGATATGCTACTAATTTTAATAACTTGATTTTAATGAATTTAAATACCCATATTATGAATTTTTTTTTTTTTTTTTTAAGAAACAGAACATTAAGGATCCTCCTGAACAAGATTTCTGTTTTTCAGAACCTGAATTCGATCATCTTGTCATAGTAACTTCACCTTTAGAAGTACAAATATAAAACAAGAAAAAAAAAAAAAAGCATAATGCTACCTTTAAACACTTCTCTTCCCTCTCCTACGAGTTTTTTCCTATTGGGCATCCCAGGACCAGAGTGCGTCCATGTCTGGATTGGAATTCCCTTCTGCTCCATGTATGCGGTGGCTGTGGTGGGGAATGTGACCATCTTGGCTGTGGTGAGGGCAGAGCGAAGCCTGCATGAGCCAATGTTCCTCTTTCTCTGCATGCTGTCCGTCACTGACCTGGTCCTCTCCACCTCTACACTGCCCCGCATGCTCTGTCTCTTCTGGCTCAGAGCTCATGACATCGTCTTTGATGCTTGTCTGACCCAAATGTTCTTCATCCATAGTTTTACTGCAGCCTGATTCCATGGCAGTAAAACGATGGGTATGCACGTGTCTATTCATGTGATAACTCATTTCTCTAGGATATATTCCTAGGAGTGGAATTGTTGGATCATATGGTATTTCTATTTCTAGCTTTGTAAGGAAGCATCATATTGTTTTCCAAAATAGTTTTATCATTTTGCATTCCCACCAGCGGAGCATAAGTTTTCCAATCTCTCTGCAGTCTCTGAACATTTGTTATTTTATGTTTTTTTGATTTGTACCAGTAATGCAGGGGTGAGATAGTGTCTCACTGTGGCTTTGATTTGCATTTCTCGAATGACCAGTGATCAAGAGCACTTTTTCATGTGTATATTAGCCGCTTGAAGGTCTTCTTTTGTGAAGTGTTTTTTTTTTTTTCATTTCCACTGGCCATTTCTTAATTGGATTATTTGTCTTTTCCTTGTAGAGTTGTTGGATTTTCCTGTAGATTTTGGAGATTTGAACCTTGTCAAATTTGTAATAGCCAAAAATATTTTCCCAATCTGTAGGTTCTCGTTTTACTCTTTTGTTGAAGTCTTTTGATGAGTGTAAGTGTTTAATTTTCAGAAGATCCCAGTTATCTAGCTTATCTTGCGGAGTCTTCGTGTTGTTATAGTTTGTATCCTGTAATGCTGTGTATTAGAGCCTCTAGGTTTGATCTTATCTTTTTCTTTTATGATCTTTATAGTTTTTGTTTTGTATTTGTGTCTTTGATCTATTTTGAATTAGTTTTTGTGCATGGTGTGAGGCATGTGTTCTGTTTAATTTTTTTGTAGATAGACATCATCTTTGCCAGCACCATTTGTTTAAAAAACAAAACCAAACAAAACTGCCTTTTCCCCACTTTAATGGACTTTGGGCCCTTGTTGAATATCATGTGAATTGATTTACATCTGTGTTCTCAATTCTGCTCCATTGGTCAATGTATCTGTCGTTGTACCAGTATCAGGCTGTTTTGACTACTATAGCTGTATAGTAGGCCCTGAGGTCAGGTACTGTGAGTCCTTCTACTTTATTCTTCTTCAACAGTGCTTTACTTATCCGGGGCCTCTTCTCTTTCCATATAAAGTTAATGATTAGTTTTTTCCATCTCTTTAAAGAATGTTGTTGTTATTTGGATCGGGATTGCATTGTATTTGTAGATTAGTTTGGTTAGAATTGTCATTTTCACAATGTTGAATCTACCTACCCATGCGCATGATCTGTTTTTCCATTCAGGTAGATTTCTTTTAGTAGTGTTTTGTAGTTTTCTTGGTATAGGTCTTTTACACCCCTTGTTAGATTTATTCCTAGGTATTTTATTTTTTTAGGGGTTATTATAAACAGTATTGTTTTCCTGATTTCCTTTTCATCATTTTCTTTATTGGTGCATAGGAATCCTACTGATTTTTGTGTGTTTATCTTTTATTGTGCTACTCTGTTGAATCTTTCTCTTAGTTCCAGTAGTTTTCTCATGGAGTCTTTTGGATTTCCTATGTATAGTATCATAACATCCACAAATAGGGACGGTTTTACTTCTTCCTTACCAATTGAGATGGCTTTTATTTTTTTTCTTGTCTTATTGCTCTAGCTAGGACTTCCAGCACAATGTGAAATAGGAGTGCTGATAAAGGGCATCCTTGTCTTGTTCCTGTCCTCAAGGGAAATGTTTTCAGCCTCTCTACATTAGGGATGATGTTGGCTGTTGGTTTTGTATAGATGCTCTTTATTATGTTGAAGAACTTCCCTTCTATACCTATTTTATTGAGAGTTTTTTTTTAGGAATGGATGTTGGAATTTGTTGAATGCCTTTTCTGAGTTGATTGAAATGATCATGTGATTCTTTAATTTCTGTAGTGGATTACTTTGATTGATTTTCTGATATTGAACCATCCTTGCATATCTGGCATGAATGCTACTTGGTAGTGGTGTATTATTTTTTTTTTTTGATATGATGCTGAATTCTATTGGCTAGAATGTTGAGACTTTTTTCATCTATATTCATGAGAGATATTGGTCTGTAATTTTCTTTTGTGGTGTCTTTGCCTGGTTTTGGTATCAGGGTTATGCTGGTTTCACAGAATTAATTCAGAAGTATCCCTGTTTTTTCTATGTTCTGAAATAGTTTGAGTAGTACTCGTGTAAGCTGTTCTTTGAATGTTTGGTAGACTTCTTCGGTGAACCCATCCGAGCCAGGACTTTTTTGTTGTTGTTGGGAGTTTGTTACCTTTTCAATTTCTTCTCTTGTGGGTCTGCTCAGATTTTCAACATTGTTTTGTGTTATTTTGGATAGGTAATGTGTTTCCAGTAATTTGTTAATTTCCTCTAGGTTTTCAAGTTTGTTGGAGCTCTCTTTAAAATTTTCAAAGTCTTCTTCTTGCTCTTAGGATAAAATTGAGACTCCTTAACAGCACCTACCCACCTCTACATGCCTACTTTTCCACGCTTACCTCAAACTGCTCCCACCTTCACTCTCTGTGCTGCAGCCCATGGTGTGAACTTTCTGCAGTTCTTTCAATGTATTACACCCTATCATGTCTTAAGGCTTTCATATGTTCATGTACTCTGCTCTCTTTCCCTGTAATATCACCATATTCATTTTCTGACCACTGTTTCTTTCCTCAGCTAGTTCACTCTCATTCATCTCTCAAATAAATATCATTTGTAAGGAAATTTCCTTGATTCCCCTAGACCAGATCAAAACCCCCTCCGCATGCCTTTACAAAAACCTATGCTTCTCCTTCATAACACTTAATATCAGGTGTAATTGTGGATTTGAGTATGACTTAAGTTCTGTCACCTCCACTACAATATAAGCTCCCTGAAGCAAGGATTGTGTCTCTTTTGTTCACCTGTTCTCAGAATCTAACCGTCTGGCATATTTTAGTCACTTAATAAATATCCGTGCATAAATACAACACTTTTACCCAAATAACATGTGCCTTCTAAGATTGTTTGCCAACCACTCCCTCCTTCTGTGAGGTATTTTCAGAAGTACTGCTATGTCAATTTTTTTTTTTTTTTACATATTGGTATAAAAAGAAAATTGCGTAGTTCTTTTATGTAAATACCTTGTTGGGGGTCAGGGAAGGGAGTGGTTGGCAAACAAATTTTGAAGCTGTGAGTTATTTGCATAAAAGACTGTATCTAATAACCTGCATATCTTTTCTTTCTCAGCTAGAATTCAATGCAGTGTTTCTGAGGATTTTGTTCAAGTGTTGTTGCTGAAAAATTCAGATCCATTGGTAGATCACTCATAAGTTCTAACTCCTTAGACCTTATTTCTTGACATATAAATAACCGATACTTGTCAGAAAATGTATTATAATTAAACACCATGCCTCATGGTAGCTTCAAATAAGTAAACCAAACAAGCAAAACCTCTCAGGGTCTAGAATCATAAAAATCCAACATATTGCCCGTGGTTTCAAAGTTATACTTTTCCCTAAAGGATTCCCTTCTGTTTAGTCTGAGAGGTCTCTCCTTACTGTTGTTGTCCTTTTTTCCTTTTATCTTAAACAAAGATCCTTAAAGTATACTTATGATTTTAATTCAAAATCTTTGATTGTATCCATCATCTGAATTAAAAAAAAAAAAATCAAACTTCTTGCAGTTGAATTTATTCTAACTCATAGCAACCGTATAGGACAGAATAGAAATGCTCCATAGAGTTTCCAAGGAGCAGCTGGTGTATTAGAAATGCTGACCTTTTGGTTATATATGACAAGTGAACCAAACCGTCTATGGCTCTGTTAATTCCTTTAGAAAGCATTCATTAAAACATATATGCAGATGGTGCTCTGAGAGATGCTATGGATAAAAGCAGAGGAAAGAGAGTCCTTAAACATGTATTCTGTACATTGGTGATGGTTTGAATGTAGACTATATCCCTTCATCAATATTTAACCTCTCTGAGGCAAAGTACTTCATCATAAAATCAGAATAACACCTACTCCAGTGATTATTATGACAATTATATAATTCAAATTATATAGAACCTGGCATATAATAAAAAATTAGTCCTTGTTATAATTCATAATGTTAACTAAGGTTTATTGAGGACACACTGTATGGCAAGCTCTATTCTAAGTGACTTACGGGATTGTATGCTTTCACTCATTTAATTATTATAACTCTATGGGGTAAGAAATTCTAGTATCCAGATTTTATTGATGTTGAAAACAAAGCCCAGAGAATTTCAGACACCTCCTCACATTAACACAGATAGTAAAGAACAGGTAGGAATAATGAATCCAGGCACTCTGACTGTGGAATTGGCACATTTGTCTTTAACTATACTAAATTTAATTGCAAAAAGTGAACTGTCAGTAGTTAATTACAATATTACATATTTCTTTTTGCAGTAAAGCTAGGGGAAGTGCTTTTGTTAGTATGAATCGTGGAAATAATCAAATATTTCTGAGATGGCAAAGGAGTTTAAACTGTATGATTTCATTCTCAATATTACAAATACCATCATTAACAAATAATTTAAATTGAGTTATTTGTAATGATAGGTTTCTACTTTTAACAAGGGCATTTAAAAACTGAGGTCCAGTACATTTGAATCAATCTCCCAAGTAAGTAGCCGCCAACATAAAGTTAAATTTGTTTTCAGGAAACTCAGTAATGGTGGTTTAAAAAGGCCCTATGCTAGTTTAGGGAGAAGATTAATAGCAAGTACAAGTTCTTCTTTGTGGAGATAAAATGTTTTATGGACAATACAGTGTTTAAGAAATTGTCTTTTTTATTATTACAATGTTGAAGTTTTCCATACTCTGTTTGACATTCATCCTGCATGTCAGGTCTTGTGAATGCAACACATACTTAGATGATGTCTTCAGAGGACATTGTTGTTGTTGTTATGTGCCATCGAGTTGATTCCAACTTATAGTAACCCTATAGGACAGAGGAGAACTGCCTAATAGGGTTTCCAAGGCTATAATCTTTACAGGAACAGATCACCATGTCTTTTCTTTCACAGAGTGGCTGGTAGGTTTGAACCACTGACCTTTAGGTTATCAGCTGAGCACTGAGCCATTAATCATGTTGTATTGCCTCTTCTGTAGCATACTGGCAGTAATTATTAATTTTTCAGTTGCAGATACTACATGGGAAAATTTTTAGAGGTTCTTATGGGCTTGTTCCCTTTTCAGATGACTTGTTAGGTGAAAATGAACTTCTACCCCTAAGATACACCACAGTAGATCACTAACTAGAAGGGGTAGAAGGGAATCCCTTTTCTATGCAGCAAATACTAAGTTCCCTAAACCTAAGTGTAAAGGTTGCCTGATTATGGTAAAATTATTTATACAGATGATACACAAAAAATACTACACCTGTTAGTTTCATTAGAATTTCTATTACTTGGGGTCGTTCTACTCTCATTAAAATATGACAAAATATCTGATTTCAAAGGGAGAAGTATTAGCATAGATTATGAGTAAAGGCCCAATTATTTGCACTCTTTCCCTCCTAGATTACTAGCTATTCTGATATTACCTCTGCAAACAATTTCACTATAACCAGGCAACCTTTACCCTTAGAGAACTAAGTACATGATCTCGAATTTTCTTAGTCCTAATCCCATAAACAATGGGATTTAGAAAAGGGGGTACCAAAAGGTACATATTGGCAATGAAGATATGAATTTGGGGAGCCACATTGTGGCCAAAGCGGTGGGTGAGGAAGGTAAAAACAGCTGTGGAGTAGAAAACGAGGATGACACAGACATGAGAGCCACATGTGCGCAGGGCTTTAAGGCTGGCTTCCCGTGATGGAAGACGAAAGACTGCATGGAGGATTAGGGCATAAGAGACGGCAATGAAAAAGCCATCAGAGGAACCAATGACGGAGGCTACACTGAGGCTGTAACGCTTGGTAGGTCCTGTGTCCACACATGCCAGCTTCACTACAGCCATGAACTCACAGTAAGTGTGGGCAATGATTCGAGTTCTGCAATAGGGCAACTGTCTGAGCAGGATGGGGTGTGGAGAAAAGAAGGCCACCCCGCGGAGGACCACAGCAGCTCCCATTTTGGCAATGCGAGTATGAGTGAGAATGGTGGCATGACGCAGTGGGTCACAGATGGCCACATAACGGTCAATGGCCATGGCCAAGAAGAAGCCCAATTCCATGGCAGTAAAACTATGGATGAAGAACATTTGGGTCAGAGAAGCATCAAAGGCGATGTCATGAGCTCTGAGCCAGAAGAGACAGAGCATGCGGGGCAGTGTGGAGGTGGAGAGGACCAGGTCAGTGACGGATAGCATGCACAGAAAGAGGAACATTGGCTCATGCAGGCTTCGCTCTGCCCTCACCACAGCCAAGATGGTCACATTCCCCACCACAGCCACCGCATACATGGAGCAGAAGGGAATTCCAATCCAGACATGGAGGTGCTCTAGTCATGGGATGCCCAACAGGAAAAAACTCATAGGAGAGGGAAGAGAAGTGTTTAGAGGTAGCATTATGTTTTTTCTTCTTGCTTTATATTTGTACTTCTAAAGGTAAAGTTACTATGACAAGATGATCGAATTCAGGTTCTGAAAAACAGAAATCTTGTTCAGGAGGATCCTTAATGTTCTGTCTCTTAAAAAAAAATTCAAATTCATAATACAGGTATTTAAATTCATTAAAATCAAGTTATTAAAATTAGTAGCATATCAAATTATTGTGTACAGAAGTACAAAATGATAATGTATGTATTATTTCATAGTATTATGAGGGCCATATCAGTCACCTTGCTCATTCATTGCCAATAAAAGGATCTTTTCAATGGTCTTGCTTTTTAAATTAGTATTTACTGAGCAGTTAATGTGTCCCAGTGGTCTAGGTACTGGTTAGAAATAAATGAACAGATTAGATATTCTTCCCATGCAGTTTGCCCTCAACAAGAAAAAGTAAAATATCATAATATGATTAATAGTGATTTGAGTTGTGCACATCAGATTGGGTGATAAGAATGTCACATTTTAACCGATACCTTAATGATGGAACTTAAAATATTAGAAGTCTGGGATATAGTTCCCAGGAATGAAAAAAAAAAAAAAAAAAAAGCAAGAAGAATTGCTATCAACCAGTAACCAACAGACCAGAATGTGAGTGTTTCTGGAAATTATTAAGCGAGAGACTGGTAGGAGATGAGGTCAATTTTTCCACATTATCAATTTCTTCATGTCTTCGCTTTGTCCTCTGCCCAGTTTACAGAAATGTCCATTACATCAACAATTTTCTGGAGGATTTCACAAACCTCTCTAATACATTTTTTTCTGTTAGGATTTTCTGACAAACACCTCATTTTCATCAATTATAAGGGTATTAAATTTGTTACAGACAATAATCTCAGAATTTTCTATGTTTGTCCTATGCATTATATATTAAGTCCTCCATACTGTCATTTATTGCACAGTATTTTTTTTCCCCCTTTTTTCTCCTTCCAAAGGTTAGTTGTATAGCAAACATATTCTCTGTTTTATCACAACTACCTGATTGGATGTTGAGTATGATACATGCGTAGTAAATACTGACACCATGGTTTTATGACTTCTGATAAATCGTAGCTTAAAGAGAACATGTCCTTCAGGTTCTCCAAAATTAGTGATGCAGAAAATCACTCCACAAAGCAAAGAAGTCCCCTGCAAAGGTTTGAACTTATCTTTATGAGTTGCTTTCCAATCAGTGACAACCAGACACCACTTTGTATGGAACGAGGCTTTTGGAGTGCTTCTCCTTTGAACTCTCAGTCAGTGTTTCAGTATTTGAGTGAGTTTTGCATTACTGGAAGTGATCGAGCAGAATCCTTGTGAATCTTTCAGGGCATTTTAGAAAGGACCCAGACTTTAGGTAGAGGATTGCATAGTCTACATTCTAAATGACTTAGAAATAAATGGTTTCTGTTTCCTAACTTAAAAGGAAGAAGGATAGAATCTAGGCAAGCAAGCCTTAGGAGTCGCATATGAAATTTGAACAACTAATATTTTATCTGTTCGCAAGCAGTGACAGAGTGATATATATTGGAAAGGCTTTGCATGTGGATGATGCTGAGGTCTTTGGAGTGGTTTGTGAAATGGGATTAATGTCTGCTATACCTCCCAGTTCTCATTAACCACTCTGCATATGCGACTAATCTGACAAAGTATTTACGAAGTCACTTTTTTTCCTACTCTTCATTTCTTTCTATCATCTACTTTTAAATAGGCACATACTATGTTTCTTTTAGGTCTCTGGGTGGTGCAAATGGTTTGTGCTCTGCTGGTAATGAAAGAGTTGAGGTTAGAACCCACCAGCAACACTGTCAAAGAAAAAGCCTGGTAATCTGCTTCCACTAAAAAAAAAAAAAAAGAAAGAAAAGAAAACTCTATGGAGCAGCTCTACTCTGTAACACATGAGGTTGCCATGACTTGCAATTACCTGGACTGGAAAAGATAACAACATCAACACCTGTCCTTTAAACCAACAGACACATAACGTTAAGGATGATGCATTCCTTAAACTTAACCACTCACTACATTTCCATCCTCAAAATTGCAGATTGAGATCATTTCACCGTGGAGATGGATCCTTACAGTTCTTCATTCGTGCATCCAGAAACCCCCATTAACACTTGCAGAGCAACTAATGTACTGGACTTGTAAAACTGACTACCTATGTCTGTAATGTCAGTTACAAATGGAGATACAAATGGAGATTTCTTTATACTTATCCCACAGTTCAAGGCAGAGCTGAGCCTCCATGGCAGAGATGCCCTGGGAAAAAGTGGATGAATGCGGAGGAAGGGAGGGGAAGACTTAAAAAAGAAAAGACTTGTTGTTGTTGTTGTTAGTTGCCATGGAATTGATCCAGACTCATGCGAACCCCATGTGTGCAGAGTAGAACTGCATCATAGGGTTTTCAAGGCCGTGACCTTTCAGAAGCAGATTACCAGGCCTTAGTTAAGTCACTACAAATTCTTAGGCTGTAGAGAAACCCTTGGCTGCTAGATATCTCTTTTCGCCCATCTCTCATTTAGGCAGTGGCATTGGGTAGTGCTGTCAATAGTTTTCGAAGAGAATCTGCTTTCCATATGTCAAACATATCCTTTATCATTATAATATGCATTTATAAAAACTTACACAGAGTTGTCCGTATACTTGCTAGCCAGAATCATATAAACATACTATGCTCTCCAAACATCGTTAACTGCGAAAATATTATCTAGGTTATTACATTTTCTAGACCTTGAATTTCAGGGGAAAAAAACCTTGAGAAATGCAGATGTGGTGTTTCCCATGATTTTGCTTATAAAACAGACATTAAAAGAGTAATTTATAAGGCAATAAATTACCCTGCATTGGGGGAGTGGGTCCTATAGAAACGATAGTAGGAGACCAAATTATGTTTAATGAATCAGGGTAAGCCTCCTTCAGTAAAGGGCACTTTTACTGGTATGTGAAGACTATACCAGTGAAGGGCATTTTTACGGGTATGTGAAGAATATATTCCATTAAATAAACATACAGTGGAGTCTCTGGATGGCACAGTTAAGTGCTAGACTACTAGCCAAAAGGTTGGCAGTTCCAACCCACCCAAAAAGTCACCGTGGAAGACAGTCCTGGTGATCTGTTTCCAAAAAGCCACAGCCTTGAAAATCCTATGGAACATTCCAATTCAGCCAAAAATTTGACAGTCTGAACCCACCCAGAGCCACTTTGGAAGACAGGCCTGGCTATTTGCTTCTGAAAATTCACATCCTTGAAAATCTTATGGAACAATTCTGCTCTGCCCACAGAAGTGGAATTGGCTTGACAGCAGCTAGCACCACCACGACCAAAGGAAAAGTACATAAACCAAGTTTCATCAGGAAGCACAATCATGATGTAATGAACAAAAACCTAGTGTGACTGGGATTCAAAGTATACAAAACAGAGTCATATAAGATGAATTCATGCGATTAAACAAGGGTTCCCACAATTACAGAAGTAATCACAGAATCCAAGAGATTTTTATAACTCAGTGTCTAGACCCACGGATGCCACACATTAGGTGCTCGATAAATATATGTTGGCACATAAATGCAATGCAGAGTGTTGCAGGGACAGAATTGAACGATGTGCATACACTTGTTTCCCAAACATTGTATTTTTGAACAAACATACATGACAGAATCTCTGTGATATCATCCTCTCAAAAATACTAACCTGTAATTGAGCCCGGAGGTCATGAGGTATCCATATTTTTCCATTTCTTCAATAAATTAATACAATATGAAATATGGTCACAAAAAGAGATAACCCTCACTTCTATGATATCCTTAAAAAATATTTTTGCCTCCTAAAATCTAGTTTTTTCATCATTCCATCCATGAAGATTGAGGAATTTTTATTCCCTCTTCTCAAAAGTTTTTATCTCCTACATTGAATCCAGGTAATTTGAAAAGTAAGAAGGTGACATTTGGAGAAGCCAATTTGCCTCATGTTTTTTAAGTTTTACTTGGATCACTCAGGCTAGTCTTTTTCACTCTATCACTCACTACTGTCATAACACCCCTAATTACCTCATATAAGAAATTGATTGAGAGCCAAGAAGCAACCCAACTATGTACTGTTTTATGTATCAGCTTCAACGTGATAGTCTCAGGGGATAAACAAGAATAACATCTGACACGAACGGGTCCCTGTGGAATCATTGGCAGAAGGGAGAGTGTTTTGCATACTTGGTAATGATTGATAATCTTTGTAACTTCAGGGTTAATAACTTGCCTGTATTTTTCCTCAGGTTTGTAGCTGCAGATGTAGCTATTCTTCAGCGCTTTGATATAATTTACTTTGTCAGCCACTTAACAAGTCCCTGGTGGCATAGTGGTTAAGTGCTACAGCTGCTAACCAAAAGGTCGGCAGTTCAAATCCACCAGGTGCTCCCTGGAAACTTTATGGGGCAGCTCTATTCTGTCCTATAGGGTTGCTATGAGTTGGAATCGACTCAACAGCAACGGGTTTTGGTTTAACAAAGCTAGTCATGAAGAAGACTGAAAAAGCAGAAAACTATTTATTCATTTGATTAAATTAATTCAATCTGAATGAAATAGATGTCTGCTAACAACATAAAGCTGGGCTGTAGATTCAGGGAAAGATGAGTGAAATACAATTGAGGCAAAAGGATGTCAGCTATGTGAAGATGGTTTCATTTGCTCATTCAATAAGTATTTGCAGAGTATCTGCTCTGTACTAGATTCAGGTGTAAAGATAAACATAGCTTCTAAAATATCTCTTAAAAATCCTTACCGAGATATGACTCACATACTGTAAAATTCATCTGTTTTTAAGTATACAATCTGATGCCTTTTACAGAGTATTGCAACCATCATCAAAATTTAATTTCAGAAAATTTTCATCACTACAGAAATTAACTTCATCCCATTTAATTTAGCAGTCATTGCTCATTTCCAACAATTACCACATTTCCAGACATGCCATCTAATCCCTCCTTCTCATCATATGGCGTGGTTTTCTACAATACAGAAAAAAAAAATTCAACAGATCATAATCCTAATCTCTTCTCACCAAATTCACATGTGGGCTCTATCTTCAACCACTATTTCTTTCATTCCCCCATCCTTCTTGTTATAATGGAAGAAGTTACCTTCACTCACTTAGTATTAATCCATCCACTGTTACCCTAATGAGTTATTTGACAGCGTATAATATCTTTTAAAGAAATTGCATTTATAACAACTGGATTCCATGTCAGACCATTCTGTATTTACTTGCTGTCATTACTTCTTCAGATATTCTTTCTGACCATCTCTTTCTCATTCCCTTTGTGTTATCTCATAATTCCATTATCTATGCTCACTATTTTGAGCCTTCCATCATTCTGCTGCTTTGCCTCCATAATCCTTGTCCTCTAAATCACTGATTCTTCTGCCCGCTCAAATAAGTTTTTAAGTCCTTTCAGTGAGTTTTTTATTCCAGTTGTTTTATCTGTCAGTTCCAGGATTCCTGTTATAAGTAGTCTCCCTTCTTCGTGTTCACGTCAATGGGTCATCATTTCCAGTTTATTTTTGTGCCTTTTTGTTGTTGTTGAAGCCAGGATTTTTTCTTCCTTTCTTCCTCCCTCCCTCCCTCCCTCCCTCCCTTCCTTCCTTCCTTCCTTCCTTCCTTCCTTCCTTCCTTCCTTCCTTCCTTCCTTCCTTCCTTCCTTCCTTCCTTCCTTCCTTCCTTCCTTCCTTCCTTCCTTCCTTCCTTCCTTCCTTCCTTCCTTCCTTCCTTCCATTTTGTTTATTTCCTTATTGTTGCTGACAATATACACAGCAAAACATACACCAATTCAACAGTTTCTACATGTATAATTCAGTGACATCGATTACATTCTTTGGGTTGTGCAACCATCCTTCCCCTCCTTTTCTGAGTTGTTCCTCCACCTTTAACAAAAACACACTGCCCTCTAAGTTTCCTATCTAATATTTGGAGTTGCTGTTGTCAGTTTGATCCCATATAGGTAGATCTTGAAAGAGAACAACACTCAAAACAGACATTTTTTACAGTAAAGATAAACAATTTTTTGGTTTGAAGAAGACTTCAGGGGATATTTTTGATTTAAGATGTAAAGATTATCTCAGGACAATATTTTCAGGTGTTTGTTTATCTAACCTCCATGGCTCCAGAAAGTCTGAAGTCCATGAGAATCTAAAATTGTTTTACATTTTCCCCCTTTTGATCAGGATTCTTCTATAGAATCTTTGATCAAAAACTTCAGTAATGGTAGTCAGGCACTATCCAGTCCTCCTGGTTTCATGGCAAAGGAGGCAGTTGTTCATGGAGGCAATTAGCCACAAAATCTATATCCTCCTCTCTGGCTCCAGGCAAATAGAGATGGATTGCTGTGCCTTGGATAATGTCTTGCAAGCATTCAAGACCCTAGGCACTATGAAACAAACTAGGAGGTAGAATGGATGCACTAAACATGTTATTAGGCCACTTAACTGGGAAATCCCATGAAAACATGACCCTAAATCTCCAAACCAAGGAACCAAATCCCATGAGGTTTTTGGTTGACACAAGCAGCCTCAGCAGCTACTTTTTTTTTTTTTTATGTAGTTGTTAAATCTATCACACAACTTTTGAAAATTCAAATTTTTACAGATGCACAACTTATTGACAGCATTTACAAGAGCCGGCTTTGCAACCCTACCCTTAATCAGTGGTATTTTCCCATCAACAAACTGTTGCTTTCTTAATGTCACCGATTATACAGTGCTTTTAACTGTACAGATTCCTTCAAGAATTTGATTGCCTTTGATTGTCACTTCCTCTCCTTCCCTGAGGTATCTCCAGTTCAAGTCAAACCAAGGCTTCAGGTTTTTGTTTTTGTTTTGGGGGTTGGAACAAACAGATATGATAACACGCTTTCATCAGTCTGCCATCAAGAGAGTGTTGCCTTTAATCTTTAGGTTACCATTCCCTCCCCTGCTCTGTGAGGGTGCCATTGGGAAGGGGCGAGATGGGGCACCCTGAAAAATTTGTCCAGGATTGCTGTACTTTTAATTTTGAAGCCAGAACTCTGAAGTCCTTCCCAGTGTGTAAGTCATCCTCGCACTGGTTGATGGTGTTGCAGTGCCACCAGACCACTGGGGCTGTCCATTTGTTGTGCTGGGAGAGGGCCACCCTGAACAGTCCATCACAGAAAACTGTGCTTTTAGTATTGGAGCAAGAGTTCAGGGGTCATCCCCTGTGCACCAGAGATCAGTGTGCCAGCCAGTGCTCCAAGGTGGCTCTTAGGCATCCCTCTGTTGTATTGGGTGCGGGAGAAGCAAGACTATCCTGAACAGTCTTCCCAGGAGATCTGAGCTTTTGGTTTTGGTGTCAGTGATTAGGAGGCCATTTCCTGTGTGCCAGAGGTCCATGCACTGGCCAGTGGCATGGGGTGGCTCCAGGGTGTCCCTCTGTCACAGTGGGAGGGGTGAGACAGGGAGTTGCCTGACCAGCTGCCTGTTATGGTTTCAGAGCCAGAGGTTAGTGGCCATGCACTGACGTGTGGTGTGGGGCAGCGCCTGGGCTACTGCTGGGTGGGTCTTGGACTTCCCTCTGCCACACTGGGACTGAGAGGGGTAGGGGCACCCAAAAACAGCCTCCAGGAGATGTGCTTGTGGTTTTGCAGCTGGAGATTATGAGGTTCCTTCCTGTCCTGCCAAGATCCATGTGTCCTCTAGTGGTATGGGGCAGTTGGTGGGCAACTACCTGGGGTCCCTCTGTTGTGCCAGGAAGGCAAAGAGTGGGACAGTGGAAGATCTGCTTTTCCCAGTGGCATCACTAGGGGTGGGTTACAGGGGATGTGGAGCACACTCCCTGACACTGTCAGAGGGGGTGACACCAAAATGATCCCAGGGTCTGCAGTGGAGGTGGTGGCAGGTAGGCTGGTGCTACAGGGGAAGGGGTCACTAAGGCAGTAGATTCACTAGGGTTTGTGTCACTCATCACTCCTGTCCTCCCCTGCCATGAGGCAGAGTGGTGATGTGTGGACCATGGCGTCCACCCTTGGGTGGAGAGGAGGGTCTCCACCTTGGCCAATGGGAGAGGAGAGGAGCTACAGCAAGCCTAGGGGGTCAGTGCTTGGCTCTGCACTGGGAGCGAGGGGGGGCCGGGCTTGCTCACAGTATGGGTAGGGGTGACACAATGAGTTACCGCACTGGGTTACAACAACCCTAGTGGTGCCACTGGCTTTTCTTACCATGTGATTTGTCCTTGTTTTTATTCAATTTTAAGTTTCTTGCTGCTGTTCATTGCCAATCATTTCAGACTTCTTACAGGGCTGAGCACAGGATTCTAGTTACTTTTATTGTTCTTGTAAAGATGGTCAGAATTTTAGATCTGTGCATGCTACCATCATTCCAGAAGTCAGTTAGTCTGGTAGATTTTGTGTGTTTGTGTGTGTGGAATATTTTGTATTCTCTATGTATTTGATCTGTGAATGCAGCTTTACTTCTTCTTTCCAATCTGGATGCCTTTTATTCTTTTTTCTTGCCTAATTGCCCTGGCTAGAACTACCAGTGCAATATTGAATAGCTGGGAAACAGCATCTTTGTCTTCTTCTTCATCTTAGAGGGGAAGTTTTCTGTCTTTTACCATTAAGTCTTATTATAATAGCTCTTGGCTGTTCATGCATTCCCTTTGTCAGATCACTGAAGTTCCTTCTATTCCTGTTTGTTGAGTTTTTGGTTTTGTTTTTGTTTTTAATCATGAAAGAATATTGTGCTATGGCAAATGCTTTTCTGTTTCTATTGAGATTACTGTGTATTTTTTTTTTTTTTGGTATTTTATTCTAGTAATGTGTATTATTACGTTGATTTTTATATGTTAAAACAATCTTCCCTTACTGAGATATATTTCAATTGGTCATACTGGACAATCCCTTTTATATGCTATGGATTTGGTTTCCTGCCATTTTATTGAAGACTTTTGTATTGATGTTCATAATAGATATTGGTCTTTAGTTTTCCTTTCTTATGAAGGCTTTGCCTGGTTTAAGAATTTGGAGCAGATAAGAGGCAGAGGTGGGTGTTATTTTGGAGAAAATAAATAGAATGAATTTTATATATTATTTTAATAATTTTTTTTCTATTTTTATGCCATCTCTTTTCTCTATGTTTAAACTTTTTCACCAACAAAAGACAGAGTAGATAAAAGCTTGCAAAGATTTTATAAGTAATTTGGTCCTTCTTATATTTCTGGGCCTTGCATAATTAATAACATATGAAAAGTGGTTCCCAGGCTTTCTGTGTTCTAGTCATCTGGATGTCCATTAACTCTGTTTTCTGATTTACTGAAAAAGAAACTAGATAATTTAGAGATGTGCCCATGAGGACGTGGAAGTGTTTGAGTGGTGTGGAAAGTAGGAGAAAGATAGATATGTCACATGTCCTGAAAAGCTTTAGTATCTCTTCCATTTAACCCAACAGCTCATTCCTCTACAGGTTGAAAAAGGAACCCCAAATCCCCTTTTTGTCCCATTACCTCTGTTCAAAATCACTTATTATCACCATTTCTTCCTCTCTTACTCAGTAACTAGGGATAACAGAATCCTTTATATGATAGAAGGTAGATTATTTTAAAAAGTTAAGGATCATCAAGCTCATGTCCTTGTTCTGTCTCACAGGAACTGTATTCAGTGTAATTTGGACACATTGTGTTCTCCTTGTTATTCCTACTACTCACAAAACCATTAAAGGAAGAATAATTATTATAAGTATTTTTTAAACTCACATGACAGTTTTTTTTACTGCAAAAAAGTCTGAAAACTAGTTAGAATATCACCATCTTATTTTGACTGTGGTCATTTGATAACGACTTGGCAGAATAGACAATGTTATATACTAGTGTATATACATACATATACACTAGTATATGTATATATATATGCACATACACACATATATATATATATCTGTATATATGTATATATTGACTATGCAAAGGCATTTGACTGTGAGGATCATAACAAATTCTGGATAACTGAATATTGAGAATCCCAGAACACTTAATTCTGATCATGTAAAACCTGTACATAGACCAAGGGGGGTCACTAGGACAGAAAAAGCATACATTGGGTGGTTTTTAATCAGGAAATGTATGCTTTAGGTTGTATTCTTTCACCATACTTATTCAATCTGTATCCTGAGCAAATAAACTGAGAAACTGGACTATATAAGAAGAATGTGGCACCAGGACTGGTGGAAGCCTCATTAACAACCTGTGATACACAGATGACATAACCTTGTTTGCTGACAGTGGAGAGGACTTGATGCACTTATTGATAAAGATCAAAGACCACAGCCTTTAGTATGGATTGTACCTTTACATAAAGTAAGCAAAAGTCCTCACAACTGGACCAATAATCAACATCATGATAAAAGGAGAAAATATTGAAGTTGTCAAGGATTTCATTTTACTTGGATTTACAATTGACACCCATGGAAACATCAGTCAAGAAATCTAAAGATCCATTTCATTGAGCAAATCTGCTGCAAAAGATCTTAAAGTGCTAAAAAGTAAAGATGTCACCTCGAAGACTAAGCTGTGGCTGGCCCAAGCCAGGGTGTTTTCAATTGCCTCCTGTACATGTGAAAGCTGGGCAATGAATAAGGAAGACCAAAGAAGAGTTGATGCATTTGAATTATGATGCTGGTGAAGAGTATTGAATAGACCTTGGACTGCCAAAAGAACAAACAGATCTGTCTTGGAAGAAGTACAGCCAGAATGCACCTTAGAAGCAAGGCTGGAGAGACTCAGATACTTTGTTTCATATACTTTTGGCAAATTATCAGAAGGGACCAGTATCTGGAGAACATCGTGCTTGGTAAGGTAGAAGGTCAGTGAAAAGAAGAAGACACTCAACAAGATGGATTGACACAGTGGCTACGGCAATGGGTTCAAGCATAACAACGACTATGAGGATGGCAAAGGACTGGTCAGTGTTTCCTTCTGTTGTACACAGAGTCAGAGTCAAAACCAACTCTATGGCACCTAATAACAACAAAGTGTTGAAAAGCAAAGATATCACTTTGAGGACTAAGGTATGCCTGACCCAACCCATTATATTTACAATGGCCTTATATGCATGTAAAAGCTGGGCAATGAATAAGGAAGACCAAAGAAGTATTGATGTGTTTGATTTATGGTGTTAATGAAGAGTATTGAATATACCGTGGGCTACCAAAAGAATGAACAAATCAGTCTTGGAGGAAGTACAGCCAGAATGCTCCTTAGAAGCAAGGGTGGCAAGATTTCGTCTCATATACTTTGAGCTTGTTATCAGGAGGGACCAGTCCCTGGAGGATGACATCATGCTTGTAAGGTAGAAGGTCAGCAAAAAAGTGGAGGATAATCGATGAGATAAATTGATACAGCGGCTGCAACAATGGACTCAAACATAGCGATGATTGTGAGGATGTACCCAAGACCGGGCATTGTTTTGTTCTATTTATTGACTTGATTATTTTGATGAAAGAGTGAGTGAATATAATAAAGTTAAACTCTCCCCTGCCAAAACCTATTGCTAAACACCAATTCCAAAGAGGCAGGGACAAATAACTTGCTCCCTGGGAACAAGAGCAGTGCGTCCGAGAGTGAAAGCTCTCATAGGACCATGCACTAATGCTCACGGGTTTACAGAAATAGAATCTCTTTTGGGACCTCAAAGGCCCCAGGGTCATTTCCAAATGCAATGAAATTGGGCTGGCATCTAGAGGTAGACAAAAAAGAAAAGGATAATGGTGGCTCTTCAGGCAGCCCAACTCAGAGCTCATGGAAGACACAAAGGACCAGTCTTTAGGAGTCATGGTTCTCATTTCCACAAGAGCTAAGTAGGAATTCTCAAACGTTCTCCTGATTTTCACCTTCAAAAATGGCTCTAATAAAGGTTTTGCAAAACTGTTTCCTTCTACTACCCTGACGTGTAGCGTAGGCCTCAGGATCACCTGTCCAAGTTACCATCCAAAGCATTGAGCTTATTTGTTGAATGTTCAATATATTTGAATGATAGTGAGGGCTATGGTCTTTTTATTTCCCATTCAAGGTTTCCTTTTGCAGGTTTTAAAATCACTGGTGAGATGAGACATTCCTAACCCTCCATGGCAACCTTCAACTTGTCATATCTGGACCCAAGAACAGTGACTCTGATTGGCATCCCTGGACTAGGGCATGTGCAGTTTTGGATTGGGCTTTCCTTCTTTGCAGTGTGCCTGGTGGCTCTTCTGGGAAACATCATTTTACTGGTCATCATTCCCGCAGAACACAGCCTGCATCAGCCTATGTACGTCTTCCTGGCAGTGCTGGCTGCCACTGATGTAGGGCTCTGTTTAGCCGTTGCGCCCAAGATGTTGGCCATCTTCTGGTTTGGCTCTCGTTCCATGGCCTTTGATGCCTGTCTAGCCCAGCTCTTCTTCATCCACGCCTTGCAGGGCATGGAGTCTGGTATCCTTTTGGCCATGGCCTTTGACCATTATGTTGCCATCTGTGATCCGCTGAGGCACACATCTATCCTTACACCTTCCATCCTGGTTTGGATGTTGTTGGTGGTGGCCATTCGAGCAATAGTGCTTGTCGGCCTATTACCTATTCTAATCAAAAGATTGCATCTTTTCCAATCCACTGTTATTGCCCATACTTACTGTGAGCACATGGCTGTGGTCAAGCTGGCTGCAGAAGACATTCGAGTCAATAAAATATGTGGTCTCTTTGTAGGTTTTTCAATTCTGGGATTTGACATGATTTTTATTCTCATATCCTACATCCTGATTTTCCAGGCTATTTTTCATCTAAACCAAAAGGAGGCACGACTCAAAGCTTTTAACACATGCACAGCTCATATTTTTGTCTTCCTTGAGTTTTATATTCTTGCTTTCTTCTCATTTTTCAGCCACCGTTTTGGACATGTTGCCCCTCTACCCACATTCTTCTGTCTACCATCTACTTGCTTGTGCCACCTGCACTCAACCCTATTGTCTATGGTGTAAAAAATAAAGTAATCTCCAAGTGGGTGGCCAAGATTTTTCTTTTGAATCATAATTCCCAGTAATCTATAAAATGTTTATGGCCATGGAGAGGATATATTTACTTCCTAAAGACGGAGATTAGTTAGACTCTGTGCTTATTACCGGGGACTCCCAATCACTATGCTCAATCCAAAGGGCAATTTTTTCACAACTCTATCTAGTATGATATAAAATGTATTCAGGTTAAGTCAGATAATATGTTTATATATAGTCATTCCTTTTTTTTTTTCTAATTTTATCTTTATCATTTCTTTCCTTTTTATTTTTTAAATTTTTTGCAGTTTTTTTTAACTTCTTTATGACACACTTATCTCATTGATTTCAAGCATTCTTCTTTTGAAATATGGGAATTTAAATTATGGATTTCTCTTTAAATATCACTTTTGTTGGAATAAGTAATTTACTCCTATTTTTTTGCAATATGTTTAATTTTCATTGTGATTTTTCAGTAACTCATGGGATTATGAGATGTGTATTGTTTGATATCCAAATTGTTGAAGATTTTTATATTACCTTTTATAATTGAATTTTAGTTTAATTACATTGTTGTAGAGCATACTCTTTAAAATATGTTAAGAATTGTCTTATGGTGCAGTATAAGGTCTGCTTTGTGTGTCCTTGAAAAATGTGTATTATGTAGTGGATGGTTGTATTACTTTCTACTTAAATAATATAAATCAATGGTCTAAATTTCTACCGTAGGAAATAAGGACACAGAGCGAGTGAATTAAAGATCAGTTGAATGATGCAAATAATAAAGATAGGCCAGAAAATAATTAAATGTAAAACAAGTGACCACAAAACTAAGGATAAAATAAAAATATTAATAAATAAAAAAGAAAGAAATCACAAATGACTGATAAAGGAAAAAAAGAAAGGATACCACTGAACACTACAAACATTAAAACAATAATGAAATATTATAAATAAATTCTTGCCAATGATTTCAATAATGTAAATTAAATAAGCACATTTCTTCAGAGTCACAGATTACAAAACAGGTACCCTCAAAAAAATAAAAATAAAAACAAATACAAAATTCTCCATGTCACAGGTTTCCCTTGTAAGTTTTATCAAACATTTAAATAACAAATAAAACCAATCTCAAAACAAATGTTTTGCAATGCGCAGAAGGAAAAAGTAGTTAAAACTCCAGCTTTTGAGGTCAGTATAACTCTGATGCCAAAAGCTGACGAGGATATTATAAGACCAATCCCATCCATGAAAATAGATGCAGAAATAACTATTGGGAAATTAAACATAGAAATAAACAAAATGATAATGAATAATAATCGAATACAGTTTATACTCTAATGTAAAATTGTTTTGACAATTCATTTTATGTATAAAACTATATTACATAAGTGAACTGGGGAAATCATATAATCTCAAAATATTCATAAAAAATACGTGAAATTCCTGACAGGATCAATGAATTCAAGACAGATTCTAGTATGAATCTGTGGCTGACTTCATATTTATGGGAAAATATTGAACACTTTTCTTTAAGGTCAAAAACAATTCAAGGGTGTCTGTTTGCACCACTCCTAGTCCATATTGCATTTGAGACTTTAGCTAGTGCACTGAGGCAAAATAAATAACTAAAACATATAAATGCTCAAATAAGTGTCAGAAAATGCCTTTATTTTGTCTTCATTTTTGAAAGATATTTTCATGAATATAAAATTTAAGCCTCCCCTTTTTATCAATGTCATTCCATTGTCCCCTAGCTTTCATGTTTTCTTGTTGAAAAACTAGCTGCCAGTGTTGACTTTGCTCCATTGAAGAAAATTAATATATTTCTTTGCCTGCTTTCAACGTTTTTATGCATTCTAGGTATTGGCTGAAATTCTCTTTATTTTTATTTATTTTCTTGAACATTTTAATATTGGCTATTTTATCTCTTATTGTCATCAATATAAAATTATGATTCTTCTGAAAGTATTAGTCTATTAGTTTCTTGTACTTTCTAGTCTTTTACCTTTAGTAGGTTTTATAATTTTTATTAGGCGCTTAAAAGGCATTCACAAAAAAAATTATCAATTCTTTAGATGATATCTTTCTCCCAAGAGGGTTAAATTTTCTTTAATGGGAAGACAGAGAATCAGGGGATCATGTTGATCATGGCAACAGCTGCTTTAGAATGTGTTAGATCTTGTCTTTAAATTTTACCCTTAGTCTTATGTAGCTCTTCCAATCTTGTGATCCTAACTGGGAGAGTGAGTGTGTCTGAGGCTTTTAATTCTGAGCCTGGTCCTGCTAGAGCCTCAGCAGAAAGCTCAGGGTGTTTACCAAGGCGACTTTATGTTGTCAGAATTGACACCTACACTCTATCTTCCCAGTAACAACTGGCTGCTAAAATCTCTGCTCGGGTTTCTGATCCCTCAACTGCTTCCTGCTGAATTTCTTGGGCGTGTACCTGCACTTGCACTATTAGGAGTTAGCCAGATACTCGGGGAGGGAGGTTATGGAGATGTTGGGGCTCACTCCTCTGCTGTTTTCTTCTCTCTAGAGCGTCCATCTTCATTGCTTTCACTACTTTTCATCCCTTGAATCTGATCTCCCCTCCTTAGTAGTCAAGGAAGCATCATTTCTAAGGAGTGAGCCACGGTTTGTTTATAATGTCTTTTATGTATTAATTAAGCTGTGTGGTAGTATGAGAAGCTATGAGTAAAGGGTACCAATAATAAGCACAAATTATACTGGACATTACAAACTATTAAACATCCCAGAAGTCAATTTAGTAAAAAAAAATAATAAAAAAATCACACTAAGCTAGTCTAGTCATCTCTGTTAAATACAGATTGCTATGACAGTTAAAACAAGAATAATTCATAAGTTTGAAGGGTTTCCTTCATTAGCAAATACCAAGTAGCATTAACTTGATCTGCATTATATTTGCGGATACAGTTAACATCATCATGTAAAGATTCCAAAATATCTGTTAACGATTCACTCATGTATCTACTACCGTCTCTTGCCACAAAATTTGTCTATATATTAGTCTGCTTTTAATCAGGAGAGAGAAGACCTAAGGTAATTTTTGTTCGATTCAAATTCCTTCAGTTTTATTTATTTGGCTTGTAAGTACAGCTTTTGCAGCAATGAAGAATGCATTGTAGTGGTAATTTTCCTGAGATTAAAAAAAAAAAAAAAAAAAGTTCCTTGAGTTTATTTCTTTGGCCTGTAAATACTGTTTTGGCTAAGGGAGAATGCATAGTACTATGTTTTGAAAAATTTCATGAAAGATAATATGAAAGCTAAGGAGACTAGAATAAAATGTATGTGTAGCCATTGCCAGATGCCTTCATGTTTTGCTAATTTTCAAGAAATAACATTTAAGAAAATTAAAAAAGAACGACTTCATCCTCGACTCGTATCTCCAGTATTTACTACATCCAGGGTCCACTGGCAAATACGTGATCTCACATAATGGGCCTGAAAATCCATAACTCACAGCAAAAATTCTGACTTGGTCTTTCAATCAGCATGCCTTCTGTTAGTGAAAACATGTAGTATAAACAGAAAAATCAAAGGAGAAAATAATTCTGTCTTGAAAGAATTAAGTGTTCAGGGGAGTAGAGCAAGAAAGTTCTACTAAGGTCAAATTTGTCCCTGGAAGCAAACAAACAAAAATTTTTATCAACCTTTATTTTTATTCCTTCCTTGAGTGACATTTGATTAACACTTTAAATAATAATAATAATAAAGCCTAAATAAATCTATATCTATGATCACAAGCATTTATATTATCTAACAGGTGTTAAAAATGGAGCAGAGTTTCTTTAAAATAAGAATTTTATTCAAATTCAAAGATTTTCAAATCAGCAAGCACAACATTTATACATAGTTTTGCAGAACTTTGCATAGAGTCGGGAAAGTGTAGGGGGATACATTTGATTGGTTGACATTTAACATGCTCTCGTAAGAGTCATTTACCAAGGATTTTTACTGGTCGGAGTACTCAGCCTTAGCCAGTTTCCTACATTCTGGAGCTGGTTCCTTTCTGGTTCTTTCTGTCTCCTGTAACATTCTGGGTGGGCCACCTCACAATGCTGCAGAACAAGTTATCTTAGTCAAAGTGTGGTCATGGGTCACATACTCTAAAAAGCAGAAGTAGGAGTCTAGGACAAAATGAAGTCCAATTCAGACCTCTCTCAGCCATTTTAGTTCGGTCAAGCGCCTCAGTTTTAGAGTGCACTTTCATAAAGGTCATTGATGTCCTCTCTACAACATAACCAGTGAGATTATTGCTTTAGTCATTTAATTTGTCTAGATCTGCAGTATCTTTGGGTATGTGCATTTGTTTGCACGTTTTGTAGATTTTTTCATTTTTTTATTGTGGTAAATATACATATGTATATACATATATATAGCAAAATATTTTCCATTTCAACATGTTTTTTATGCGTACAATTCAGTGACACTACTTATGCATAGTATCACAAATAAGCTTACAACAAATACATAGCATTTACAAAATAATTCATGCATCAAACATAAGTATAATCTCATTTGTATAATTTTTATCAAAATGACAAATGTACCTACATCGTTGTTAAAGTTGAGGTGTCATGAAGTTTTAAAGTATAGTCATATTTCAAGTCACAGAATAACCAATCTTTATTCATTTTTTTTCTGCCTTGAGCTTTAAAAAACACCAGTTCAGGGTCCCACATTTTAGGGAACTTTTAAGTCTGCAAAACTCTCCAATGTCTCTTACTAGGTGATAGCAGACGGAGTTCCTTAGATTCTGGTATATGGCACATTCGTGCAATAGTCTCATCAACAGAAGCTTTAATCTGCAGGGGCACAGATGTTACCATATTGTTTCTGCTGCTGCCACCTGCGTCGCCCCTGTTGCCCATAGAATACACCAGTACAGCTATCTGAACCTGAAGTTTTATTTTTTTGATTATTTGTTTGTGTTTGGTTTTGTACTTTTTTCTTCTGGATAGAAAGTTGTAAACTACAGATTTAGTTTCTTTAATAGGTAAAGGACTGTCCAGGTCACCTATTTCTTATTGTTGCTATGAACATCCTTAATGTTTCTAAAACAAACTTCAGTCTGAAAACTCTTTTACTGAAGTCAAAATTTGTATGATAATTTAACCAAATTATAAAATTATTTTAACATCTCTACTTATACTCTTAAATATGAAAAATAAATTATCTTACAATAGAAACTTCAACATTGGCCATATTTTAGTCATTAGAAGAATATCCAATATATTATTAATAAAAAGGTAGCAAAATGTGTGCAAATGCAACATATACCCAGTCATAAGCTTTATTTTCCAATACTTTTGAGAGTCTTAGTACCAGAACATTTTGGAATAAAAGAGAACATTGATATAATTATCTGATGTTCTTATAATCTTTTTTTCTTAACTTTTATTGTGCTTTAAGTGTACGTTTCCAAATCAAGTCAGCCTCTCATATAAAACCTTATATACACCTTGTATATACTTCTAGTTGCTTCCCCCCATGAGACACCACATTCCCTCCCTCCACCCTGTTTCCTTGTCCATTCAGCCAGCTTCTTGTTCCTACAATCTTAACAGAAATTTTCTGCAGTTTGAAACTGAGAAAATACAATCAGATAATTACTTTTCTGATCTGCCAGGTGTCAAGTTCAAGAACTATTATATTAAAGTTCTTACATTAACTTTAGTTGACAATATCTTACTAAGATCAGAATATCTTTTTGATACTCGTGGTAAGATAAATCTGTTACAAAAAGGAACAAAGGACTGCCTGATGTTTATTTATTTATTTATTTATTTTTTTTTATAATAACTTTTATTAAGCTTCAAGTGAACGTTTACAAATCCAATCAGTCTGTCACATATAAGTTTACATACATCTCACTCCCTACTCCCACTTACTCTCCCCGTCTTGAGTCAGCCCTTTCAGTCTCTCCTTTCTTGACAATTTTGCTGGCTTCCCTCTCTCTCTATCCTCCCATCCCCCCTCCAGACAAGAGTTGCCAACACAATCTCAAGTGTACACCTGATATAATTAGCTCACTCTTCATCAGCGTCTCTCTCCCACCCGCTGACCAGTCCCTTTCATGTCTGATGAGTTGTCTTCAGGGATGGTTCCTGTCCTGTGTCAACAGAAGGTCTGGAGAGCATGACCGCCGGGATTCCTCCAGTCTCAGTCAGACCATTAAGTTTGGTCTTCTTATGAGAATTTGGGGTCTGCATCCCACTGCTCTCCTGCTCCCTCAGGGGTCCTCTGCTGAGCTCCCTGTCAGGGCAGTCATCGATTGTGGCCGGGCACCAACTAGTTCTTCTGGTCTCAGGATGATGTAGGTCTCTGGTTCATGTGGCCCTTTCTGTCTCTTGGGCTCTTAGTTGTCGTGTGGCCTTGGTGTTCTTCATTTTCCTTTGCTCCAGGTGGGTTGAGACCAATTGCTGCATCTTAGATGGCTGCTTGTTAGCATTTAAGACCCCAGACGCCACATTTCAAAGTGGGATGCAGAATGATTTCATAATAGAATTATTTTGCCAATTGACTTAGAAGTCCCCGCAAACCATGTTCCCCAGACCCCCGCGCTTGCTCCGCTGAGCTTTGAAGCATTCATTTTATCCCGGAAACTTCTTTGCTTTTGGTCCAGTCCAATTGAGCTGACCTTCCATGTATTGAGTGTTGTCTTTCCCTTCACCTAAAGCAGTTCTTATCTACTGATTAATCAATAAAAAAACCCTCTCCCACCCTCCCTCCCTCCCCTCCTCGTAACCACAAAAGTATGTGTTCTTCTCAGGTTTACTATTTCTCAAGATCTTATAATAGTGGTCTTATACAATATTTGTCCTTTTGCCTCTGACTCATTTCGCTCAGCATAATGCCTTCCAGGTTCCTCCATGTTATGAAATGTTTCAGAGATTCGTCACTGTTCTTTATCGATGCGTAGTATTCCATTGTGTGAATATACCACAATTTATTTACCCATTCATCCGTTGTTGGACACCTTGGTTGCTTCCAACTTTTTGCTATTGTAAACAGAGCTGCAATAAACATGGGTGTGCATATATCTGTTTGTATGAAGGCTCTTGTATCTCTAGGGTATATTCCGAGGAGTGGGATTTCTGGGTTGTATGGTAGTTCTATTTCTAACTGTTTAAGATAACGCCAGATAGATTTCCAAAGTGGTTGTACCATTTTACATTCCCACCAGCAGTGTATGAGAGTTCCAATCTCTCCGCAGCCTCTCCAACATTTATTCTTTTGTGTTTTTTGGATTAATGCCAGCCTTGCTGGTGTGAGATGGAATCTCATCGTAGTTTTAATTTGCATTTCTCTAATGGCTAATGATCGAGAGCATTTTCTCATGTATCTGTTGGCTGCCTGAATATCTTCTTTAGAGAAATGTGTGTTCATATCCTTTGCCCACTTCTTGATTGGGTTGTTTGTCTTTTTGTGGTTGAGTTTTGACAGAATCATGTTGATTTTAGAGATCAGGCGCTGGTCGGAGATGTCATAGCTGAAAATTTTTCCCAATCTGTAGGTGGTCTTTTTACTCTTTTGGTGAAGTCTTTAGATGAGCATAGGTGTTTGATTTTTAGGAGCTCCCAGTTATCGGGTTTCTCTTCATCATTTTTGGTAATGTTTTGTATTCTGTTTATACCTTGTATTAGGGCTCCTAGGGTTGTTCCAATTTTTTCTTCCATGATCTTTATCGTTTTAGTCTTTATGTTTAGGTCTTTGATCCACTTGGAGTGAGTTTTTGTGCATGGTGTGAGGTATGGGTCCTGTTTCATTTTTTTGCAAATGGATATCCAGTTATGCCAGCACCATTTGTTAAAAAGGCTGTCTTTTCCCCAGTTAATTGACACTGGTCCTTTGTCAAATATCAGCTGCTCATACGTGGATGGATCTATGTCTGGGTTCTCAATTCTGTTCCATTGGTCTATGTGTCTGTTGTTGTACCAATACCAGGCTGTTTTGACTACTGTGGCTGTATAATAGGTTCTGAAGTCAGGTAAGGTGAGGCCTCCCACTTTCTTCTTCTTTTTCAGTAGTGCTTTGCTTATCCGGGGCTTCTTTCCCTTCCATATGAAATTGGTGATTTGTTTCTCTATCCCCTTAAAATATGACATTGGAATTTGGATCGGAAGTGCGTTAAATGTATAGATGGCTTTTGGTAGAATAGACATTTTTACTATGTTAAGTCTTCCTATCCATGAGCAAGGTATGTTTTTCCACTTAACTATGTCCTTTTGAATTTCTTGTAGTAGAGCTTTGTAGTTTTCTTTGTATAGGTCTTTTACATCCTTGGTAAGATTTATTCCTAAGTATCTTATCTTCTTGGGGGCTACTGTGAATGGTATTGATTTGGTTATTTCCTCTTCGGTGTTCTTTTTGTTGATGTAGAGGAATCCAAGTGATTTTTGTATGTTTATTTTATAACCTGAGACTCTGCCAAACTCTTCTATTAGTTTCAGTAGTTTTCTGGAGGATTCCTTAGGGTTTTCTGTGTATATAATCATGTCATCTGCAAATAGTGATAACTTTACTTCTTCCTTGCCAATCCGGATACCTTTTATTTCTTTGTCTAGCCTGATTGCCCTGGCTAAGACTTCCAACACGATGTTGAATAAGAGCGGTGATAAAGGGCATCCTTGTCTGGTTCCCGTTCTCAAGGGAAATGCTTTCAGGTTCTCTCCATTTAGAGTAATATTGGCTGTTGGCTTTGCATAGATGCCCTTTATTATGTTGAGGAATTTTCCTTCAATTCCTATTTTGGTAAGAGTTTTTATCATAAATGGGTGTTGGACTTTGTCAAATGCCTTTTCTGCATCAATTGATAAGATCATGTGGTTTTTGTCTTTTGTTTTATTTATGTGATGGATTACATTAATGGTTTTTCTGATATTAAACCAGCCTTGCATACCTGGTATAAATCCCACTTGATCAGGGTGAATTATTTTTTTGATGTGTTGTTGGATTCTATTGGCTAGAATTTTGTTGAGGATTTTTGCATCAATGTTCATGAGGGATATAGGTCTATAATCTTCTTTTTTTGTAATGTCTTTACCTGGTTTTGGTATCAGGGAGATGGTGGCTTCATAGAATGAGTTGGGTAGTATTCCGTCATTTTCTATGCTTTGGAATACCTTTAGTAGTAGTGGTGTTAACTCTTCTCTGAAAATTTGGTAGAACTCTGCAGTGAAGCCGTCCGGGCCAGGACTTTTTTTTGTTGGGAGTTTTTTGATTACCGTTTCAATCTCTTTTTTTGTTATGGGTCTATTTAGTTGTTCTACTTCTGAATGTGTTAGTTTAGGTAGGTAGTGTTTTTCAAGGAATTCATCCATTTCTTCTAGGTTTTCAAATTTGTTAGAGTACAATTTTTCATAATAATCTGAAATGATTCTTTTAATTTCATTTGGTTCTGTTGTGATGTGGTCCTTCTCATTTCTTATTCGGGTTATTTGTTTCCTTTCCTGTATTTCTTTAGTCAGTCTAGCCAATGGTTTATCAATTTTGTTAATTTTTTCAAAGAACCAGCTTTTGGCTTTGTTAATTCTTTCAATTGTTTTTCTGTTCTCTAATTCATTTAGTTCAGCTCTAATTTTTATTATTTGTTTTCTTCTGGTGCCTGATGGATTCTTTTGTTGCTCACTTTCTATTTGTTCAAGTTGTAGGGACAGTTCTCTGATTTTGGCTCTTTCTTCTTTTTGTATGTGTGCATTTATTGATATAAATTGACCTCTGAGCACTGCTTTTGCTGTGTCCCAGAGGTTTTGATAGGAAGTATTTTCATTCTCGTTGCTTTCTATGAATTTCCTTATTCCCTCCTTGATGTCTTCTCTAACCCAGTCTTTTTTCAGGAGGGTATTGTTCATTTTCCAAGTATTTGATTTCTTTTCCCTTGTTCTTCTGTTATTGATCTCTAGTTTTATTGCCTTGTGGTCTGAGAAGATGCTTTGTAATATTTCGATGTTTTGGACTTTGCAAAGGTTTGTTTTATGACCTAATATGTGGTCTATTCTAGAGAATGTTCCATGTGCGCTAGAAAAAAAAGTATATTTTGCAGCAGTTGGGTGGAGAGTTCTGTATAAGTCAATGAGGTCAAGTTGGTTGATTGTTGTAATTAGATCTTCCGTGTCTCTGTTGAGCTTCTTACTGGATGTCCTGTCCTTCTCCGAAAGGGGTGTGTTGAAGTCTCCTACTATAATTGTGGAGGTATCTATCTCGCTTTTCAGTTCTGTTAAAATTTGATTTATATATCTTGCAGCCCTGTCATTGGGTGCGTAAATATTTAATATGGTTATGTCTTCCTGATCAATTGTCCCTTTTATCATTATATAGTGTCCTTCTTTATCCTTTGTGGTGGATTTAAGTCTAAAGTCTATTTTGTCAGAAATTAATATTGCTACTCCTCTTCTTTTTTGCTTATTGTTTGCTTGATATACTTTTTTCCATCCTTTGAGTTTTAGTTTGTTTGTGTCTCTAAGTCTAAGGTGTGTCTCTTGTAGGCAGCATATAGATGGATCGTGTTTCTTTATCCAGTCTGTGACTCTCTGTCTCTTTATTGGTGCATTTAGTCCATTTACATTCAGGGTAATTATAGATAAATAAGTTTTTAGTGCTGTCATTTTGATGCCTTTTTATGTGTGTTGTTGACAATTTCATTTTTCCACATACTTTTTTGTGCTGAGGCGTTTTTCTTAGTAAATTGTGAGATCCTCACTTTCATAGTGTTTGACTTTATGTTAGTTGAGTCGTTACGTTTTTCTTGGTTTTTGTCTTGAGTTATAGAGTTGTTATACCTTTTTGTGGTTACCTCATTATATACCCCTATTTTTCTAAGTAAAAACCTAACTTGTATTCTTCTATATCGCCTTGTATCACTCTCCATATGGCAGTTCAATGCCTCCTGTATTTAGTCCCTCTTTTTGATTATTGTGATCTTTTACCTATTGACTTTCATGATTCCCTGTTATGTGTATTTTTTTTTTAATTAATCTTAATTTCTTTGTTTTTGTGATTTCCCTATTTGAGTTGATATCAGGACGTTCTGTTTTGTGACCTTGTGTTGTGCTGATATCTGATATTATTGGTTCTCTGACCAAACAATATCCTTTAGTATTTCTTGTAGCTTTGGTTTGGTTTTTGCAAATTCTCTAAACTTGTGTTTGTCTGTAAATATCTTAATTTCGCCTTCATATTTCAGAGAGAGTTTTGCTGGATATATGATCCTTGGTTGGCAGTTTTTCTCCTTCAGTGTTCTGTATATGTCGTCCCATTCCCTTCTTGCCTGCATGGTTTCTGCTGAGTAGTCAGAACATATTCTTATTGATTCTCCCTTGAAGGAAACCTTTCTTTTCTCCCTGGCTGCTTTTAAAATTTTCTGTTTATCTTTGGTTTTGGTGAGTTTGATGATAATATGTCTTGGTGTTTTTCTTTTTGGATCAATCTTAAATGGGGTTCGATGAGCATCTTGGATAGATATCCTTTCGTCTTTCATGATGTCAGGGAAGTTTTCTGTCAGAAGTTCTTCAACTATTTTCTCTGTGTTTTCTGTCCCCCCTCCCTGTTCTGGGACTCCAATCACCCGCAGGTTATCCTTCTTGATAGAGTCCCACATAATTCTTAGGGTTTCTTCATTTTTTTTAATTCTTTTATCTGATTTTTTTTCAGCTATGTTGGTGTTGATTCCCTGGTCCTCCAGATGTCCCAGTCTGCATTCTAATTGCTCGAGTCTGCTCCTCTGACTTCCTAGTGTGTTGTCTAATTCTGTTATTTTATTGTTAATCTTTTGGATTTCTACATGTTGTCTCTCTATGGATTCTTGCAACTTATTAATTTTTCCAGTATGTTCTTGAATAATCTTTTTGAGTTCTTCAACAGTTTTATCAGTGTGTTCCTTGGCTTTTTCTGCAGATATCCTAATTTCATTTGTGATATCATTAAGCATTCTGTAAATTAGTTTTTTATATTCTGTATCTGATAATTCCAAAATTGTATCTTCATTTGGGAAAGATTTTGATTCTTTTGTTTGGGGAGTTGGAGAAGCTGTCACGGTCTGCTTCTTTAAGTGGTTTGATATGGATTGTTGTCTCCGAGCCATCACTGGGAAACTAGTTTTTCCAGAAAATCCGCTAAAAAAAAACTGCAGTCAGATCCCTATCAGAGTTCTCCCTCTGGCTCAGGCTATTCAGATGTTAATGAAGCCGCCTGGGGAGGGTGGGGGAGGGAACAGAGAGATAGGAGAGTAGCACCTCAGAATATAGCCAGAGTTGCTTGTCTTGCTTGGAATGACTCTTATATCTGAGATTCCCGCGGGCGCGTCGCCTATGTGTGCTGTCTGTGTGGAGATTGCCCCCGGGGGGTCTGGCCCGCTGGAGTCACGGTCAGATCCTCCGCTTCCAGCCCCACGCCCAGCGTCAAGGCTCCCCTACTGGGACGGTGCACTCTCGACTCCAAAATCAGTCGCTGCCTCCCGGGGACTTCTCGTCCCTCCAGCCGCGTGGCCGTGCCGCCCCCGTGAACCAGGTGGGCCCCCTCCCGGGGTTAGTTCAGATGGGTGGAGTAGCTCCCCGTGCTTGTGCCGCGACCAAGTGTCCCGGCTGGAACGCTGTTCTCCCCGCTCCAATACCAGTCGCTGCCTCCCGGGGACTTCTCCTACCGACTGCGTCCCACGCCGCCCGCGCGACCCGGATGGTCACCTTCCCGGGGTTAGTTCAGGGGGTGGAGCAACTCTCCGTGTTTATGGCATACCTGCGTGCAGTCCAAATCCCTGTGGGACGGTTCCCCGGCTCGGATGCTGCTCTTTCTGCTCCAAGATCAGTCACTGCCTCCCGGGGACTTCTCCTAACGACTGCGTCCCACGCCGCCCGTGGAACCGGCTAGTCCCCCTCCCGGGGTTAGTTCAGGGGGGTGGAGCAGGTCTCTGTGCTTGTGCCGTACCTGACTGGTACGCTGGCTCCAGGCTCTGGAAACAATCGCTGCTTCCCCGTATTAGTTCGTTCTCCGTCTCTAAATCTGTGTTTGTTGTTCAGGGTTCGTAGATTGTTATGTATGTGATCGATTCACTTGTTTTTCCGTGTCTTTGTTGTAAGAGGGATCCGAGGTAGCGTCTGCCTAGTCCGCCATCTTGGCTCCGCCTCCCTGATGTTTATTTTATAAATAGTTAGATAGATGATGATAGATGATAGATAGATAGATGATAGATAGATAGATAGATAGATAGATAGATAGATAGATAGATAGATAGATAGATAGATAGATAGATAGATAGATAGATAGATAGATGATAGATAGATAGATAGATAGATAGATAGATAGATAGATAGATAGATAGATAGACAGACAGATAGATAGATACCCAGTGCCGTCGAGTCGATTCCGACTCATAGCAACTCTATAGGACATATAAATAAATATATATTTAGTTTGACAGTTTTTGTTTCTGTTCCCAATTACCACTTACTTTTTGAATGGTAAAGAGCTGCTCTCTAAAACATTGAATGGTATAGAGCTGCTTTCTAAAACATGCACTCTGCCTGCACCAATTGGCTTCCTAGCTGCCTGCTATTACACACGAGGTACTCCTTTCTTTTCTTTTTTTAATTTTTACTTTACTTTAAATGAAAGTTTACAAGTCAGTCTCTCATACAAAAATTTATATATACCTTGCTATATATACTCCTAGCTGCTCTCTCCCTAACGAGACATCCTGTCTGACTTCTAACATTTAGCATTAATACTTTTGAAATTTATCCATGTGAAACTGCATAAGATGAAACAAAAATAGCAGATTTTAAAGGCAATCAGGGAAAAGGTGTTACCTACAAATTAATGATATTTGATCAACAATATACTCCTTTAAACCAATAATAGATTGCAGAAGTCTGTAAGCTAAGAAAACCCAATGACCTGAGAATTGAATTGTGTAGCAAGAAAATTATAGATAATGGAGGCAAAATAAAGAAAAATTCTAAATGAACTGATTTCAGAGATTTTAGCACTAGGAGACTCTTGCTAAAGAAATTGCTGAAATATGTACTTGAGAAAGAAAGATATTTAAGAAAGAATAACTGAATCCCAAAGAAGGAAATTTCTAAACCTGCTCATAAATCTTAAAGTGTACCAAAGGTCTGTGATTATACATGATGTTGGTTTTTTAATTTTTCCTTTTTTTTTTTTAACCTAAGATGACTCCCACTCACCACACCCCTCCCCTTTCTTTTTTTCAATTCATCTACTTGATGTGTAATTCTCCTTGGTAAATCACATTGCCTCAAAGTAGTGATTGTCACCCCATTGTATACCTTACTTGAAGAGGCTGATAGAATTTAATTAAGCAATGATGCCCAGAATATTCATCCAGAAGGATAATATGAAACAGATAAAAATACATTTGTTTGTGTCCTTCTGACATGTCTCTATTTACAATATTGAGTACATTTTTTTTTTTAATTTTAGATATTGAAAAAATGCAATAATAATAAAAAAATACAGTCAGGCCAATTCAAAGAGCCACATGTCATAGAAAATGCTACAGGAGAGGAGACTAAACACTCTTAATTAAGGAGAGAGTATGGAATCTGAATGTTCTTAAAGCTGAGGAGTCTAGAAAGGGACACTGAAATGTTATTGTCAAGCTAAAAAACTAAGACATTTTTCTTGATGCATAAAAAATAAAAATGACACCAGTTAACTACATCCCACATTACCCAATAGAATGGGTGGATGATAAAGTAGAATTTCCTCAAAAACAGAGTGGTAATAATGTATGAATAAAAAGGAAACTAAGAAGTCTGCAGTATCCTCAAAATGGCCCAGGAAAAGAAAGGTGAAGATACAAATTCTTAAAGTTTCCTGCTCTTCTATAACCCTGATGTCCAAGTAGGATATGTTCAGGCTAATTTGCTGTAACAATAAAAAGTGTAACGATAGATTCTATTATTTAGGTAAATTAGAATTTTTAAATATACTTCATGATAGTCTTAGTAATTAGCTTCAAATGATTATTTCTGAGCAGTCTAAAAGACTAATTTCACTATGTATTGGGGAATATTTCTGCTGCACATGGGTAATCTACATTTATATCTATTTACATATATAATATGTCTTTCTATAAGTTACTTCCCATAGAAAAACCTTAGTCATTCAGATATTAAAGAAGAGGTTTGGTGAAAAATCACAAACTCTAACATAGATCATAAAGTTTTTCTTCAGATATTATTTACCAACAAAGAGAATTTAGTTCAGAGGCTTTGAAAAACTGAAAACTTTAAGGAACCTGTCCCGTATCCTCTTGGTCCTCACCCCGTAGATAATGGGATTCACCATGGGTGGGATCAGAAGATAGATGTTGGCTACAAATATGTGCACATGGGGAGCCACATGATGACCAAACCTGTGGGTGAGAAAAGAGAAGAAGGCTGGAGTATAGGACACCAAGATGACAAGGACGTGGGAGCCACAGGTGCCCAAGGTCTTGAGCCGGGCATCCTTGGATGGGAGGTGGAAGACAGAGTGGAGTATAAATATATAAGAACAAATGATCAGTATGAAGTCCACCCCCCCAGTAAGGAAGGCAACAATTAGGCTGTAGGCTCTTCGGATTCTTGTCTCAGCACAGGCAATTTTGATGAGGGCCATGAACTCACAGTAGGTGTGAGAAATGATATTGGTTTTACAATAGGGAAGCCACCGCAGCAGGAAAGGGTGAGGACTGAGAAGCACTGTGCCCCGGAGTACAATGGCTAGACCTATCTTCCCTATAACAGTGTGTGTCAGAATCATTGAATGTGTTAATGGGTAACAGATGGCTACGTAGCGGTCAAAAGCCATGGCCAGAAAGAATCCAGATTCCATTGTAGAGGAAGAGTGAATCAGGAAAACTTGAGTGAGACAGGCTGCAAAACGAATCTCTCCATCATTGAACCAGAAGAGGCTGAGAAGTTTTGGCACAGCTGTAGTGCACACAATAAGGTCAGCCACAGCCAACATGCAGAGAAAGAGATACATTGGCTCATAAAGTCTGTGGTCTGTCTTAATGATGAACAAAATGGAGAAGTTTCCCAGTAGGGTCAAGAAGTAGATCACACAGAAGGGAATGGAGATCCAGATGTGGGCAGCCTCAAATCCAGGAATGCCAATGAGAATGAAAGTTGATGGATGGACATCAGTCTTATTATATGCTGACATAACAAGTGCCAGTGTTAGCTTTCTCTTCATTTGTTTTCCTGTAAAACATAATAATAATAATAATCATTTCTAATTTTTGAAATCTCTGATCAGTTAAATAATCCAAAATGCAAGGAATTGCAGGCAAGTGAATAATGACAATGCTTTCAAAAATTTAGATGAAAATTATGTCATTATCTGACAGGGTGCCAGCTATTATTTCAGTGTTACTCTGCCTCCAATAGGGCACCAGCTAAATCAATATGTTGAGGGCATCTTCAGTGATAACTACAAGAAGTATTTTCTTCTCTTTAGGTAGATCCACTGAACTCTGTGAATTTTCTAATTCGTGAATAGAGCAGGTTTAGTAAATTTTACTGATCTATTTTCACAGATTTTTTTCATTTATATTTGTAATTTGCAATGCAATTGATCTATAGTAAATAAACGGGAAATATCTAAGTACCAAAACTAAGAATTAAATAACTGAAAATCTTAAAATCTCCTTGAAAGAAGTTATATCAGTTGGAAGTTTAAGATTTTGTAAGAGTGATGGGTTTGGAGTTGTTGCTAGGTGCGATCCAGTTGATTCTGGCTCATATCAATCCTGTGTACAACAGAACAAAACACTGTACCGTCCTACACCATCCTCATAATCGTTATTGTGTCTGAACCCATTGTTGCAGCCACTATGTTAATCCTTGTTGAGGCTCCTCCTCTTTTTCGATGACCCTCTATTTTAGCAAACATGATGTCCTTCTCCTGGGACTGATCTCTCCTGATAACATGTCCAAAGTATGGGAGACGAGGTCTCGCCATTCTTGCTTCTAAGGAGCATTCTGGCTGTACTGCTCCCAAGACAGATTTGTTTGTTTTCTTCGCCAACACAATACTTCAAACGAAATAATTCTTCTTTGGTCTTCTGTATCATTGCCCAGCTTTCACATGTATATGAATGATCGAAAACACCATGGCTTAAGTCAGGTGCACCTTAGTCCTTAAAGTGACATCTTGCCTTTTTAACACATTAAAGAGGTTTTATTGCAGGAGATTTTCCCAATGCAACGTGTCCTTTGATTTCTTGACTGCTGCTTTCATGTATCCAAGCAAAATGAAATCCTTGACAACTACAGTCTCCTCTCCATTTATCTTGATGTTGCTTATTGGTCCAGTTGTGAAGGATTTTTGTTTTCTTTATGTTGATATGTAATCCATACTGAAAGCTGTGGTCTTTGATTTTTCTCAGTAAGTGTTTCAATTCCTTTTCACTTTTATCAAGTAAGGTTGTAACATTGGCATAAAGCAGGGTGTTAATGAGTCTCCCTCTAATCCTGATGTCCTGTTCTTCATATATTCCAGCTTCTGGTATTATTTGTTCAGCAGACAGATTGAATAAATATGGTGAATTGGTACAACCCTGAAGCACATCTTTCCTGATTTTAAACCACATAGTTTCCCCTTGTTCTGTATGAACAACTGCTTCTTGGTCCACGTACAGGTTCCTCATGAGCAAAATTAAGTGTTTTGAATTTTCTATCTTCCCAATATTATCCATAATTTTTATAATTCACACAGTTGAAAGCCTTTGCATAGTCAATAAAACATAAACCCAGTAACAACAAAACATAGGTAACAAAACATAGGTCAATAAAACTTAGGTAAACATATTTCTGGTATTTTCTGCTTTAAGCTAATATCCATCTGACATCAGTAATGATATCACTTTTTTGATGTCCTCTTCTGAACCCAGCCTGAAATTCTGACAGTTAACTGCTGATACACTATTGTAACCACTTTTGAATGGTCTTCAGCAAAATTTTATTTGTGTGTGATATTAATAATATTGTTTGATAATTTCCGTGTTCTTTTGGATCTCTTAGCTTTGGAATGGGTACAAATATGGATCTCTTCCAGTCAGTTGTCCGGGTTGCTCTCTTCCAAATTTCCTGGCATAGATGAGTGAATGTTTCCAGGGCTGCATCCTTTTGTTGAAACACCTCAATTGGTAGCCCATCAATTCCTGGAGCCTTGTTTTTGACCAAGCCTTGTTTTTTACCAAAGAGCTCATCCTTCAGTTCTTGATAATACTACCTCCTGAAATGGTTGAACATTGATCAATTCTTTTTCATACAGTGATTCTGTGCATTCTTTCCATCATCTTTTGATGTTTTCTGCGTCATTTAATATTTTCCCATAGAATCATTCGCTAATGCAACTCGAGGTATGAATTTTTTAAGTTCTTTCAGCTTGAAAAATGCCAAACATATTCTTCCCTTTCGGTTTTCTAACTCCAGGTCTTTGCACATTTCATTATAACATTTTAGTTTTCTTCTTAAGAAATCTTTTGAAATCTTCTGTTCAACTCTTTTACTTCATCATTTCTTCCTTTCGCTTTAGCTACTGGATGTTCAAGAGTAACTCACAGAGTCTCTTGGCACATCAGTTTTGGCCATTGTTTTCTTTCCTCTCTTTCAATGACCTCTTGTTCTCTCTGTGTGATATCTTTGATATCATTCCATGACTCAACTGGTCTTTAATCATTTAGTGTTCAATACATCAAGTCCATTCTTGAGATGGTCTCTAAATTCAGTTGGGATATACTAAAGGCTGTGCTTTGGATCTTGTGGACTCGTTGTAATTTTCTTCCACTTCAACTTTCATAAGTGCAATTGAGGGTATTTTCCACAGTCAGCCCCTGACCATTTTCTGACTGATGATATTGAGCTTTTCCATAATCTTTTCCCAGAGATATAGTTGATCTGATTCTTGCGTATTCCAACTGGCTAGGTCCCCATATACACACCATTTATGTTGTTGAAAAAAAAGATATTTGCAATGAAGAAGTCATTGGTCTTGAAAAATTCTATCATTCAGTCTCCGGCATCATTTCTATCACCAAAGCCATGTTTTTCAACTACCAGTCCTTCTTCTTTGTTTCCAACTTTTACATTTCAATGGTCAGTAATTATCATGCATCTTGATTGCATGTTTGATCAATTTCAGACTGCAGAAGTTGATAAAAATCTTCAATTTCTTCATTTTTAACCTTATAGTTTGGTGAGTAAATTTGAATAACAGTTATATTAATTGGTCATCCTTGTAGGTGAAAGGATATTATCCAATCTCTGATAGGGCTTTACTTCAGGATAGGTCTTGAAATGTTCTTTTTGACAATGAACACAACTCCATTCCTTTTCAATTGGAAATTCTGGGCATAGTAGACAATAGTAGTTTCTGAATCAAAATGGCCAATACCAGTCCATTTCAGCTTACTAGTGCCTAGGATATGGAAGTTTATATGTTCTTTTTCATTTTCAATGACTTCCAATTTTTCTGAGTTCATACTTTGTATATTCCACGTTCTGATTATTAATGTATGTTTGCAGCTGTTTTTTCTTATTTTGAGTCTTGTCACATCTGCAAATGTAGGTCCTGTAAGCTTCACCCCATTTACATCATTAAGGTCGGTTCTACTTAGAGGAGGGAGCTCTTCCCCAGTTGTATTTTGAGTGCCTTCCAACCCGAAGGGCTCATCTTCTAGCATTATATCAGACAATATTCTGCTGCTATTTTAAAAAATAAATATATATATATATATAAATATATATATATATTTTATTAATAAGGCTTCCACTAGCCAATTTTTCAGAAATAAACTGCAAGGTTCTTCTTCCTAGGGTTTGGAGTACTAAGTAAGAAAGAGTAAAATCATAACAAAGTGAATAGAGTTAGATATTGTTAGGTGTTGTTGAGTTAATTCCAACTCATAGGGATCCTATATACAACAGAATGAATCACTGCCCAGCCCTGTGCCATTCTCAGAATCATTGTTTTACTTGAGCCCCTTGTTGCAGACATTGTCAGTCCACCTCATTGAGGATCTTCCTCTTTTCCATTGACCCTCTATTTTACCAAGCATGATGTCCTCCTGGGACCCATCCCTCCTGATAACATGTCCAAAGTCTCACCACTCACTTCTAAGGAATATAGAGACTAGAATTCTATTTTTTAAAGATTTTAGTCATAATACTTTTGGGTTATGGCAAATTAAAGACATGGCATAATATCATTACATCAAAATTTGTGAGATAAGTAGATTGTGTGCAATTTTCAGAAGGAGAAGAACTGAGGAAGACGGCAACAGATAAGGGGAGTGGGATACCTCTGTGGCAAGACAGGAACACCTCAGTGCAGTTAATGACTCTCCCTTGGCCATAGACTATGTGCTGCTCTAAGCTTAGCAGGCAAGAAGTATAACAATACAATCATAACCTATAGTCTTAATTTCTTTTACTCCTGTATATACATCAATATTTTCAGTCAGACAAACCCAGGGGCTAACTACAGAATAGACAGTCTGTTGCTCAAGTTTAAGCTGAAAAAAATGAAAAGGAGTCTACGAGAGTCAAAGTATGCTCTTGAGAATACCCTACATAAATTTAGAGACAACCACAAGCATAGATTTGATGTATTTAACACTAACGCATGAGGACCAGATGAGTGGTGGAAGGACATCATACATGAAGAAAACAAAAGTCATTAAAAAGACAGAAAAGAAAGAAAATACCAAAATAAATGACAAGAATAGACTCTGAAAGTTGCTTTTGAAGTCAGAACAGCTAAAGTGAATTTAGGAAATTATGCCATAAAACAGCTGAATGGAAGATTACAAAGGGTGGCTCAAGAAGACAAATAAAACTATTTTAATAAAATGTGCAAAGACTTGGAGTCAAAAAATCAAAAGGGATCTCAAGATGAAATAACTGGAAAAAAATCAATCTTTGAGTTGCAATATTGAGGGATTCTATGGGAAAACAACACAGAAATCATTGTAAGAAGATGGAAGATTGGAAGTCCTAGCTAGAACAATAAGCCAAAATAATAATAATAATAACATAAGACACCCATATTGGTAATGAAGAAGTGAAACAGTCCCTATTTGCAGATGGTATGATATTATAGGTAGAAAACCCAAAAGACTCCATGGAAAAACTACTTGGATTAACAGGAAGATTCAACAGAGTAGCAAGATGCAAGATAAACATACAAAAATCAGTTGTATTCCTATACATGAATTAAGGAAATGACAAAAAGGAAATCAGGAAAACAATATCTTTTATATTATCCCCTAAAAAATAAAATACTTTGGAATAAATCTAACCAGGGAGGACAAAGATCTATACAAAGAAAACTATACAACACTGCCACAAGAAACCAAAAGTGATCTACATAAATGAAAAACATACCATGCTCATGGATAGGTATGCTCAACATTGTGAAAATATCAATTCTACACAAAGCAATCTACAAATATAATGCAATCCCAATCCAAATACCAATAACATTCTTTAAAGAGATGGGAAAAGTAACCATTAACTTTATATGGAAAGGGAAGAGGCCTCAGATAAGTAAAGTATCATTGAAGAAGAAGAAAAAAGTAGGAGAACATGCACTACCTGATCTTGAACGTACTATATACCTACGGTACTCAAAACAGCCTGGTAGTGGTGCAACAGCAGGTACATTAACAGTAGAACAGAATTGAGAACCCAGATGTAAATTCATCCACCTATGGCGACCTGATCTTCAGCAAGGGGCCAAAGTCCATAAAATGGGGAAAAGACAATCTTTTTAACATATGGTGCTGACAAAACTGCAAAAAAAAAAAAAAAAAAGGAAAGAAACAGGACCCATACTTCACACCATACACAAAAACTAATTCAAAATGGAACAAAGACCTAAATATAAAACGAAAAATTACAAAGATCACAGAAGAAAACATATGATCAATACTAGAGGTCCTAAAACACATTAACAGGATACAAACCATAAGTAACAACACACAAACTCCAGAAGATAAGCTGGACAATGGTGATCTTCTAAAAATTAAACAAGTGCTCATCAAAAGACTTCAACAAAAGAGTAAAAAGAGAACCTACAGACTGGGAAAAAAAATTGGCTATGACAAATCCAACAAAGGTTGTTGTTGTTGTTAGGTCCTGTCAAGTCAGTTCTGACTCATAGTGACCCAACCCACAACGGAACGAAACACTGCCCAGTACTGAGCCATCCTTACAATTGTTGCTATGCTTGAGTTCATTGTTGCAGCCACTGTGTCAATCCACCTTGTTGAGGGTCTTCTTCTTTTCCGCTGACCCTGTACTCTGCCAAGCATGATGTCCTTCTCCAGGGACTGATCCCTCCTGACAACATGTCCAAAGTATGTAAGATGCAGTCTCGCCATCCTTGCTTCTAAGGAGCATTCTGGCTGTACTTCTTCTAAGACAGATTTGTTCATTCTTTTGGCAGTCCACAGTATATTCAATATTCTTCACCAACACCACAATTCAAAGGCGTCAATTCTTCTCTGGTTTTCCTTATTCATTTTCCAGCTTTCACATGCATATGATGCGATTGAAAATACCATGGCTTTGGTTTTTTCGGTCAGGTGCACCTTAGTCTTCAAGGTGACATCTTTGCTTTTCAATGCTTTAAAGAGGTCCTTTGCAGCTTACCCAATGCAATGTGTCTTTTGATTTCTTGACTGCTGCTTCCATGGCTGTTGATTGTGGATCCAAGTAAATCTCTGAAATCTATAGGAAAATCGAACATCTCTACAACAAAAAAGCAAATAATCAAAATAAAATATAGGCGAAGGAAATGAACAGATCCTTCACCAAAGAAGATATTCAAGTGGTTAGCAGACATGTGAGGAAAGGCTCTGGATCACTAGCCATTAGAAAACCAACCCAGTAAAAGGTAAAAAAAATTAAAAAATTAGAAAAATGCAAATTAAGACCACAAATCTCACCCTGGCATTACTGGCATGAATCAAGAAAACATAAAATAACAAATGTTGGAGAGGCTGTGGAGAGATTGAAATTCTCATGCATTGCTGGTGGGAATGCAAAATGGTACAACCATTTTGGAAAATGATGTGGCACTTTGTTAGAAAGCTAGAAATAGAAATACCATATGACCCAGTAATCCCACTCCTAGGAATATATCCTAGAGAAATAAGAGATGTCATAGGACTAGACATATGCACACCCATGTTCAATTGTTCACAATAGCAAAAAGATAGAAACAACCTAGATGCCCATCAACAGATGAATGGATAAACGAACTATGGTACATACACACAGTGGAGTACTAAGCAAAGATGAAGAACAATGATGAATCCTTGAAACATCTCACAACATGGAAGAATCGGGAGGGCAGTATGCTGAGTGAAATAAGTAAATCACAACAGGACAAATATTGTATGAGACCACTACTATAAAAGCTCATGGAAAGGTTTAAACACAAAAAGAGACAATCTTTGATGGTTTCAAGGGTGGGGAGGTGTGGGGATGGAAAAACAGTACATAGACAAGAGATAAGTGATAGCTTTGGTGAAGGGTAAGACAGTACAAAATACTGGGGAGTCCAGCACAACTTGTCCAAGGCAAGGTCATAGAAGTACCATAGACATCCAAACCCTCTGAGGGACAGAATTACTGGGCTGAGAGCTGTGGGGACCATGGCCTTGGAGAACATCTAGCTCAATTTTGCATAGCATTGTTTATAAACAAAATGTTTTATATCCTACTTTGGTGAGTAGCATCTGGGTCTTAAAAGCTTGTGAGTGTCCACTGATCTAACCCTGTTGGGAGCAAGGGAGTATGAACAAAACCAAAGACACATGGGAAAGATTAGTAGAAAGGACTAACGGACCATAACTATCACAGCCACCACCAGACTAAGTCCAGGAGAACTAGATTGTGCCCAGCTACCACCATTGACGGCTCTGATAGGGATCACTATAGAGGGTCCTAGACAGACCTGAAGAAAAATGTAGAATAAAATTCTAACTCACAAAAAAAGATTGGAATTACTGGCCTGACAGAGACTAGAGAAACCTTGAAAGTGTGACACCCTTTTGTCTCAGTAAAGAACCCAATCCCAATGTTTACCCTTCAGTCAAAGATTAGACAGGCCCACACACACACACACAAAAAAAAAGACAAAAAGGACACATCTGCCCAGGGGCAAGGACTAGAAAGCAGGAGAGGACAGGAAAGCAGGTATTAGGGATCCCAAGTCAAGAAGAGGGGTGTTGACATGTCATGGGGTTGGTAACTGATACCACAAAACAGTATGTGTAATAATTCTTTAATAAGAAGCTTAGTTTTCTCTGTAAACTTTCATTTAAAGTATAATTACAGAGAGAGAGAGAGAGAGCACGTAAGTCAAAAAAAAAAAAAAAGAAATAAAAGAAAGGCAGAAATTAAAACAAAGCAAAGCAAAGAAGGTGGGAGAAATATACAGTCAATGTACCAAAAGAATTGGTTGATGTTCAACCATTTCGAGAGGCGGCATATGATCAAGAACTGATGTTATTGAAGGAAAAAGTTCAAGCTGTACTGAAGGCATTGGCAAGAAAACAAGGTTCCAGAAATTGACAAAAAACCACTTGAGGTGTTTCAACGAACAGATGCAACGCTAGAAGTGCTTGCTTGTATATTTCAAGAAATTTGGAAGACAACCGACTGACAGGGAGAGATCCATATTTGTGCCCATTCCAAAGAAAGGTGATCCAACAGAACGCAGAAATGATCAAACAATATCATTAATATACAATAAAATTTTGGTGAAGATTATAAAACCGGTTGCAGCAGTACATCAACAGAAAACTGCAGAAATTCAAGCCAGATTCAGTAAAGTATGTGGAAGGAGTTATATTATTGCTAATGTCAGGTGAATCTTGCCTGAAAGCAAAGAATATGAGAAAGAATTTTACTCGTGTTTCACTGACTTTTTTTTTTCACTGACTATGCAAAGGAATTTGACTTTGTGGATCATAACAAATTATGGATAACATTGAGAAGAATGGAAATTCCAGTACACATAATTGCAGAACCTATATATATAGACCAAGAGCAGTCATTCTGGGGATACTGTGTCAACAAGGGAATACCGCATGATTTTAATCAGGTAAGTTGTGCCTCAGGATTGTATCCTTTCACCATACTTATTCAACCTGTATGCTAAGCAAAGAGCCCAAGAAGCCAGACTATGTGAAAAAGAACAGGACATAAGGATTAGAGGAATATTCATTAACAACCTGAGATATGCACATTACACAACCTTGCTTGCTGAAAACAAGGAGGACTTGAAGCACTTACTGATGAAGTTCAAAGGCCACAACCTTTTATATGGATTACACCACAACATAAACAAATATCCTCACAACTGAACCTGTAAGCAATATCATGATAAACAGAGAAAAGATTGAAGTTACCAAGGATTTCTTTTTACTTGGATCCAGAATCTTCGCCCATGGAAACAGCAGTCAAGAAATTAAATGACCTATTGCATTGGGCAAATCTGCTGCACTAGACCTCTTTAACGTGTTCAGAATGTTCAAAAGCAAAGATGTCACCTTGAAGACTAAGGTGCACCAGATCCAAGCCATGGTATTTCCAATTGCCTCATACTGTCCATGCAAAAGCTGAACAATGAATAAAGACCAAAGAAGAATTGAAGGCTTTGAATTACATTGTTGGTAAAGATTATTGCATATACCATGGACTGTCAGAAGAAGGAATGAAGTTGTCTCAGAGTAAGTACAGCCAGAATGGCCCTCAGAAGCAAGGATGGTGAGACTTGGTCTCATGTGCTTTGGACATGTTATCAGGAGGGACCAATCCCTGGAGAAGGAGGTCTTTTTTGGTAAAGTAGAGCATCAGTGAAAAAGAGGAAGACCCTCAATGAGATGTATTGACACAAAGGCTTCAACAATAGGCTCAAACTTAACATTGACTATGAGGATGTTGCAGGACCGGGAAGTTTTCCCTTATGTTTTACATGGGGTCACTAGAGGGTGGAAACAACTTGATGACACCTAACAACAACAACAACAATAGGCAATTTAGGGATCCCTGGTTGCACAATGGTTAAGCACTTGACTGCTAACTAAAAGGATGGTAGTTAAAACTCACCAGTGGCTCCCAGGGAGAAAAGACTTGGCAATTTGCTCCCATGGAGGTTACAGCCTAGGAAACCCTATGGGGCTGTTCTACTCTCACCTGTAGGATAGCTATGAGTCTAAATCAACTCAGCAGTAGGCAGTTTATTGTATGCCAACTTTGATTCATGATTTTTTCTTTGCTCAGCATGCTCTCCCTACATTGACTTATCTCCCACCACTCCCACACAGCAGTGTGCTGATAAAACTTATTTTTTAAAACTATTAGAATGACACTTCGAAAATTCTACTGATACCTCAAAACAATTTTTTCTTTATTTTAGAAACACAATGAACACCGTTTCCAAAACACTCTATTTATTGTCTTTTACAGCTATGTGTAAAATATGAATTCTTTGTGATCAAAGAAAAACCCCAAACCAGAAAACCAAGCCCATCATGGTGGAGTCCATTCTGACTCATGCTGACCATGTAGGACAGAGAAGAACTCCCTCATAGGGCTTCCAAGGCTGTAAATCTCTATAGAAGCATACTTCTCCATCTTTCTCCAATGGAACTACAGAGGTGCTGGAACCACCTACCCTTTGGTTAGCAGACAAGCCAGGGTTTCAGGTGACCAAGGAAAATCACCTTTAAATCAGTGTCCATTGAAATATGTGTAGCCAGCTGGACATTGATATTGGATTACATTAAAAAAAAAAAAAAGGCATTTTTTGCCTCTTAACCTGTCTTTAAAGTTTCATACCCAAAGTTTCAGCTTAATTTGGCTATTTGAATTTCAGCTAAAAAAAAAAAAAAAAAAAAACAAACTTTTTTTTTTTTTTTTAGCGTAGTGGTTAAGTGCTATAGCTGCTAACCAAAGAATTGGCAGTTCGAACCCACCAGGAGCTCCTTGGAAACTCTATGGGGCAGTTTTACTCTGTCCTATGAGTCGAAATCGACTTGGTAGCAGTGGGTTTGATTTTTTTGTTAGGAAAGGATATTCTATTTTGGGAATGAAAATAGCTGGATATACTGGCCAAGGAAGCTTTGGGAAGTCTAAAAAAAAAACAAAAAAATACCTAGGGAATGGCAATTCTGAATCGTGGTAAAAATTGAGACTGAACGAGAATACAGTGAACTCAGAGTATTGAGAAGTTATGTAACAGTGTAATAGCTAGCATTTTTAAGCACTTCTTGTAAGTCTGTTGCTTTTCTGAGAGTGCTTAGTCTATTGAGTTATTTAAGTTTTATCCCTATCTTAAGATGAGAAGAGTTTAAGTAACTTGTGTAAGGTAAATGGTAAGTGGTAGACTTGGGTTCTAGCTCAGACACTCTGATTTCATAGCCCTCATCCTTAACTGTTAGGACAAACTGCCCTAACGGTGTGTCAGTCTGCTCACTTTTGTGTAGGTGAGGGGATAAAGTGCCCTAGTGGTGTGGCAGGCCATTTCTACTTGGGAGGGAGAGCTTGGGGATCGAACTGTATATAACATTAGAATACTCCATCAGCATTACTTTGATAATAAATGCTGGCTAAAAAGGAACCTGCACCCCCACACACTCTATTTTAGCATTCTATGCAGGAACTGGTCCAAATCTGTCTATTCCTAATTAACCCTTTCTATAATCAACAGACGATTTTATAACTCACAGAAAAAATTAACATCACCAGACAAAAATCTCTTTCTCAATCTGATCCTACTCTACTGTCATGATTATGTATATACTCATTGAGCTAGGCTTTACATACTTTACTTGCTTTGATCTCAAAATTAAGCCTTTTATCTGTATATGTGGTTGCATTAAAATTCTCATCTTTCTTCCATGCTTTAACATTCACCCTTTCCTTTTGTTATATCCCTTAACTTAATAAGTTTCATTATGCCCTAGACAATTTAAATATGTTTACCTAATAGAATGTAAGTGTGTGGATTACAGTCACGCACCATGTAATGTTTGTTTGGACAATGTCCAACCACATATATGTCGGTGGTCCAAGAAGTTTATGATAGAGTGCAGAAATCCCAATGGAGAATGGGATGTAGTAGATGTAATCAGATGCAGATAATGCAACAGGTTCCCTCAGCAACAAGTGCTCCAGCAGTCCTCAGATTATGAATGAGTTATGCCCCTAAATCTGTCTTTAAGTTGAATTTGTATGTAAGTTGGAAACTTATGTAAGTTTCATATCTGGGATCAGCCAAAAGTTGGTCTTAGTCTATAGTATATGCTGCACCTTTCTATGGAGCCCTGGTGATAGAGTGGTTAAGAGCTTGGCTGCTAACAAAAAGGTCAACAGTTCGAATCAACAACCACTGCATAGAAGCCATATGTAGCAGTTCTACTCTACCCTATAGGGTTGCTATGAGTCGGAATTGACTCCAAGGCAATGGGTCTGGTTTATTAATGGATGCATTTTTATGCATAAAACTCATTAAAGAAACTCTTTCAGAAACACTAAAATATCTTTAAAGTAATAATATAGTACTGATTTTTTTTTTTTTAATGATAATGGCATTTTGATGAAGTTGAAAAGTAGTGCCCCTTGGTTATCATGAACCACTATATCTTGAATTTTCAGTATAATAGGTTTTAATAGGGGTTGGTTAGTAACTATGGTCTGCACATACATTGGACTTCATAACCCAGGGACTGGCTGCAATATAGTGTTCACACAACATCCAAATCACAAAATTTCCTATTTCACTGAATGTATCCTGGACATTAAGTGACACATGAATGTATGTAGAAAGAAAATACACAGAGAAGTGAATGCAACTGTACAGTTAGGTTAAAATTGATTTTAGCCTCATTGGAAATCAGAAAATTGAAAATTTAATTTAAGTAATACAAAATGTATATTAACTGTTTAGCCAACAGAATATCAAGATCAATGATAACAAATGTTAGCGAGGTTTAGAATAAATGCCACGTCTTAAGCACAAATGATAGGATTATGAAATGGCCTAATTTCTAGAGGAAGATTGTGTAGTAACCAATGTTATTAAAAATATTTTTGCAGAACAATTAACTAATTGCTACCCTAAAAATAATTTTCACAAATACATATGGAAGTATGTACAGTGATTTTAACTGCAAAATTGCTGGTAGTACAAGAAAAATTGAAGCATTCAAAATGTCCCTCAAAAAAGAAAGAGTTAAAAAAAAAATCTGTGGTAAGTTCTTATGTGGACTACTCAGCAACAGTTAAGATAAATAAAGGTGAACACATATAAACTGATATATAAAACATCCAAATTAAAAAATTATATATATTCGATAAATTTTCCTATCAATACTGTATATACAATTATAGAAATATCCAGTAAAAACACATTTATGTTATGAATCCTATAAACACAAAAAGTAATCTAAAAAGTTGCACGGCCACCTTGGAGGAGTCTAAAATAGGTAATGGATAGAAAGTCATATAGACAGGGTGTGATTTAGCTTTATTGCTTTTGTATGAATTTTTTGAATACTGCAGATGTATTCAATGTATTTATTACCTAGATAGTTCATGATAAGTATATAACTAATGCAGAAGAATTGTAATGGCATTCATCAGCAAAAATATAAACCAAGAAATAACTAATGAGATGTGTTCTTCCATGTCTTGTAAAATATTAAGGAATAGGTCTAACTCCTTGAAATACCTTCTTCCATATTCTCTGCATTAAACTACTTAATCTATGAAAGCAGTGATCTTGTCTTATCGTTCTTAATGGTACCTTTTCACACGTAAATATCCTCAATAGATTTTTGATAAGAACTGAAGATTCTACTCACATATCAGCTTCTCTGAAATTATTTTTCTAGCAAACTCAAACATCAGTAACACCCCTCCACAGTGTCCCTACGGTATGTGCAAAGGGACTTACCTATTCTCTATCTTTTTTTCATATTGTATTATATGTTTTTGCATATCTTCCTCCTTTATTGTATTGCAAATCCTACTGGGCAGTGACCATGTCTTTTCATACATTTGCCTGCTGTTCCAATGAATAAATTAAAAAAGAGAAGAAAGAAAAAGAAGATAAGGAAGTGCTATTAGTTTTCTAGTAAATAACATGAATATAAATTTAAGACAACCAATAAAGTCACCGTAACTTAATTACACTCTAATCCCCCCAAACTGTAGTACATTAAAAATTTCTTTATTACATTTAAATTTCTATATATACTCAAGGATCAGTGGCCAACACAGGTGAACTCTGTCACCGTTCTGCTCCTTATGTCTACTGCTATTAACATAGGGGTAGTCCTTTCAAGATATACATATAAAGATCTTCAGGAAACTTCACTTTTTATTTTCTGACTCTGTCTACTCTGACTACAGCACTGGAACTTTCCTGCCTGACCATTTTTCATCGTGACCGTAACACAAATGAGAGAGATCATGTATTGCCTTACCTTGCCAGGGTTTCTCTTATCACGTACAGCTTTTCCAAATGAGCTCAGGTGTAGTCATGCTTCCAGATGCTCAAGTCTCCCCTGGGCATGGAGCAGAGATTGCTTCCCCATGATGTCAGGGAAAGAAACTATTGGGAGTTACAAATTTGAGTTCAGAACTAACCTTCTAAATCCTTAGAGAATTTAGAATATCCAGGAAGGGTTATGGGGAGGAGAAAGGGGGCCGAGTCTTCCTCTATTGTCTCAGGGGCCTTCCCTCAGCAGGACAGCTTGAGTCTTAGACCATTGGTTCTTAAAAATATTATATGTATCTATGGAAAAAATTCTTTATACTCACTTGGTTTTAAATAAAACAGAAAAAAACTTTTGCCCAATATGGCATCATAGACAGAAGCACCACGTCATCTCTCCACAGCAAAGACTCAAAACACTAAGCAAAACAGAGAAAACACCAATCCTGGAACCTGAAGTGTCAAACCAAGAGATAAAGAACTTAATCAAACAATGGATGAAATAAGAACTGACAGAGAACAGACAGTGAGGAAAGATACATGTAGAGGTTCCCTACTGGCTAATGCAGCATGGATTTGCCATCTTGAACTCCAGTTGGAGATCGGCAGACAGGGAGGACAAGAAAGCAGTCTTATGGAGCTCCCAGGAGGAGGCAGAGCACAGAGTAATAAGCAACGCATGCTTTCCCATCTCTTATCCTCTCCCTGCTGCTATACCTCCTTGCTTTCTGGCTGTGAGCAGCAGCTTGGCTGGCCAGAAAGTGCACCATTTGTGCTGCTTGTATTTGCCCCACCCACAACGGACAGGAAGGCAAGGCGATACCAAATAGTAATAGACTGGTTCAAGGTAACCACGAAAATGTTCACAAACCTACTCATTGAATAAAGAAGAAAAATATAAAGTCTCAATAAAGCAAAATATACAAAAACAAAAGTAATGAAAAAGAAATTCACGAACAATAAGAACTCAGCAAAGGAGAGTAAGAGGAACAAATAAAACATCAGCACAATGATAAAAAAGCACTAAAAAATGACAGCAATAAACTCACACCTATCAATAATTACACTAAATGCAAATGGCATAAAGCACCCATAAAGAGACAGAGAGTGACAGAATGGATAAGAAACAGGATCCACCAAGAAGTTATATACAAGTCATACAACCTAGAAACAAAGACATAAATTTATTAAAAATCAAAGGATGGAAAAAAATATATCAAGCAAATAACTACCAAAAAAGAGCAGGAGTGGCAGTACTAATCTCAGATAAAATAGACTTTAAAAAAAAATCCACCATAAAAGACAAAGAAGGACACTACATAATGATTAAAGGGGTGATCCATCATGAAGACTTAACCATAATGAATACCTATGCACCCAACAATAGGGCTCCAAAGTACATAAAACAAACTCTAACATCATTGAAAAGAGAAATTGACGGTTCCACAACAATAGTAGGAGACTTTAACACATCACTCTTGGTAAAGGACAGAACAGCTAGAAAGAAACTCAACAAAGACACACAAGAGCTAAAGGGCAATATCAGCCAACTTGACCTCATAGACATGTATAGAGTACTCCACTCAACACTTGCAAACTACACGTTCTTTTCCAAAGCACATGGAATGTTCTCCAGAATAGACCACATCTTAGGCCACAGAGCAACCCTCAACAAAATCCAAAACACTGAAATAATGCAAATTATCTTCTCTGACCACAATGGTATCAAGTAGAAATTAACAACCGGAAAACCAAGGAAAGGAAATCAGTTACATGGAAACTGAATAAAAACCACTGGGTAATAAAAGAAATCAGAGATGGAATCAAAAAGTTCCTAGAATTAAACAAGACTGAAAACACATCACACCAAAACTTTTGGGACACAGCAAAGGCTTTGATCAGAGGTCAATTTATAGCAATAGATGCATACATCAAAAAAGAAGAAAGGGACAAAATCAAAACATTAGTTCCACAACTTAAACTAATAGAAAGAGAATAGCAAAAGAAGCCCACAGCCATCAGAAGAAAGGAAATAAGAAAGATCAGAGCAGGAATAAATGAAATAGAAAATAGAAAAAAACAGTAGAAAGAAAAAACAAAACCAAAAGTTGGTTCCCTGAAACGATCAACCAAATCGACAAAACGCTGGCCAAACTGACAAAAGGAAAACAGGTGAGGACACAAATAACCCAAATAAGAAATGAAATGGGGGACACTACAACAGGCCCAACTGAAATAAAAAGGATCATAAGAGAGTATTATGAATAACTATACTCCACCAAATTTGAAAACCTACAGAAAATGGACTAATTTCTAGAAACACACTACCTACCCAAACTAACATAAAATGATGTTGAAAATCTGAACAGACCCATAACAAAAGACTGCAAAGGTAATAAAAAAAAAAGCTCCCAAAAATAGCAACAACAAAAGCTCTGACCCAGATGGCTTTACTGGAGAATTCTACCAAACATTTAGCGAAGAGCTTACTACACCAGTACTACTCCAGCTATTTCAGAACATAAAAAAGGAAGCGATACTTCCAAATTCATTCTATGAAGCAAGGATAATGCTGATATCAAGACCAGGCAAAGACATCTCCCCCGCCCCCGCCCCCAAAAAAGAACTTACAGGCCAATATCTCTCATGAATAAAGATGCAAAAATTCTCAACAAAATTCTAGCCAATAGAATTAAAAAAAAAAAAAAAAAGAATTAAGGATCATATATAAAAAAAAAAAAACAACACAGCCAAGTAGGATTCATACCAGGTATGCAAGGATGGTTCAACATTAGAAAATCAATCAATGTAATCCACCACATAAATAAAAAGAAAGGAAGGAGTCACAGGACCATCTCAATTGATGCAGAAAAGGCAGTCAACTAAGTCCAACAGAGATTCCCAATGAAAACTCAATAAAAAAGGTGTAGAAGGGAAATGTCTCAACATAATGAAGGAAATATATGCAAAACCAACAGCCAACATCATTCTTAACAGAGAAAGGCTGAAAACATTTCTTTTGAGAACAGGAGCAAGACAATGATGCCCTTTATCACCAGTCCTATTTAACATTGTGCTGGAAGTCCTAGCTAGAGCAATAAGTGAGCAAAAGAAATAAAAAGCATCCAAATTGGTAATGAAGAAGTTAAACTGTCCCTATTTGTGGATGATATGGTACTATACATAGAAAACCCAAACAACTCCGCAAGAAAACAACTGGAAATAATAGAAAGATTCAGCAGTTTAGCAGGATACAAGCAAAAAAATACAAAAATCAGTTAGACTCCTTTACACCAATACAGAGAACAATGAAACGGATATCAAGAAAACAATACCATTTATAATACCCCCTAAAAAAAATAAAATACTTAGGAATAAATCTAACCAGGGATGTTAAAGACCTATGCAAAAAAAATTACAAAACACTATGGCAAGAAACCAAAAGAGATATAAATAAATGGAAAAAACATACTATGCTCATGGTTAGGTAGATTAAACATTGTGAAAATGACAATTTTACCCAAAGTGATTTACAAATATAAAGTAATCCTGATCAAAATACCAGCAACAGTCTTTAAAGAGATGGAAAACCTTATCATTGACTTCATATGGAAAGGAAGGGGCCCCGGATAAGTAAAGCACTATAGAAGATGAAGAATAAAGTAGGAGGACTCACAATACCTGACCTCCCATACCCTTTGTCATCAAGTCTATTCTGACTCAAAGCGACCGTATAGGACAGAGTAGAACTGTCCCATAGAGATTTCAAGGAGTACCTGGTGGATTCGAAATGCTGACTTTTTGGTTAGCAGATGTGACTCTTAACATCTATGCCACCGGGGTTTCCTACCTGACCTCAGAGCCTAGTATATAGCTGCAGTAGTCAAAACAGCCTGCTACTGGTAAAAGGACAGATACACTGACCAATGAAACAGAATTGAGAATTGAGAACCCAGATGTAAATCCAACTACTTATGGTCACCTGATCTTCGATAAGGCCCTAAAGTCCATCAACTGGGGAAAAGACTGCCTTTTTAACAAATGCTGCAGGCAAGGCTGGATGTCCACCTGCAAAAAATGAAACAGGATCCATACCTCACCTCATATACAAAAACTAATTCAAAATGGATCAAAGACCTAAATATAAAGCCAAAAACTTCATAGTTCATAGAAGAAAAAGATAAGATCGACACTAGAGACCCTAATACACAGCAGTAACAGTGTACACACCACAGCTAACAACACACAAACTTCAGAAGATAAACTAGATAACTGGGATCTTCTAAAAATTAAACACTTAAATGCTCATCAAAAGACTTCACCAAAAGAGGAAAAAAGAGAGCCTACAGACTGGGAAAAAAATTTTGGCTATTACAAATCAGACAGAGGTCTAATCTCTAAAATCTACAAGAAAAACCAACACCTCTACAACAAAAAGACAAATAATCCAATCTAAAAAAGAGTAAAGGAAATGAACAGACACTTCACCAAAGAAGACATTCAAGTGGCTAACATACACATGAGGAAGGGCTCATTATCTCTAGACATTAGAGAAATGCAAATTAAAACCACAACGATTTATCATCTCACCCCAGCTTTACTGGCAAGAATCAGAAAATAACAAACATTGGAGAGGCTGTGGGGAGTTCAGAACTCTCATGCACTGCTGGTGGGAATGCAAAATGATGCAACCATTTTGGAAAATGATATGGTGCTTCCTTAGAAAGCTAGAAATGGAAATACCATATGAACCAGAATTCCCACTCCTAGAAATATACCCTAGAGAAATGAGTCATCACATGAATGGGTATATGAACACCCATGTTCATTGTGGCATTGTTCACAATAACGAAAAGATGGAAACAACCTAGATGCCCATCAACAGATGAATGGATAGTCAAACTGTTGCACATACTCACAGTGGAGTATTAGGCAACGGTAAAGAACAATGGTGAATCTGTGAAGCATCATGTGATAACATGGATGAATCTGGAGGGCACTATGCTGAGTGAAAGAAGTCAATGACAAAAGGGCAAATATTGTATGAGACAACTACCTTAAACACTCATGAAAAGGTTTACACACAAAAAGAAACAATCTTTGATGGTGGTTACAAGGGAGGGGAGGGGTGGGGACGGAAAAACAATAGAAAATAGATAAGTGGGAACTTTGGTGAGGGGTAAGACAGTATACAATACTGGGGAAGCCAGCACAGCCTGAACAAGACAAAGTCATGGTAGCTCTGTAGACACATCCGAACTCCCTGAGGGACCAAATTGCTGGGCTGAGGGCTGTGTGGACCATGATCTTGGGGAATATCTAGCTCAAATGGCATAACACAGTTTTTAAAGAATGTGTTTTACATTCTGCCTTGGTGAGTGGCATCTGAGGTCTTAAAAGACTGTGAGCAGCCATCTAGAATACTCCATTGGTCTCACCCTTTCAGGAGCAAGGAAGAGTGAAGAAAACTAAAGATACAAGGAAAAGATTAGCTGCTTCTTGGAAACTCTATGGGGCAGCTCTACTCTGTCCAACAGGGTCGCAATGAGTTGGAATCAACTCCGAGGCAACGACTTTGGGTTTTTTGTTTTGGTTATATATATATGATATATAAATATATATGCACATACATTTTTATACACAGATATATATATATATACACATACACAAATATATGCATAGAAACTCTAGTATACAAGATTGATGCCTACTTTGAGGAATAAGCAGCCTTATACACCAGACTCTATATATTTGTGTATATATATATATATACATATATCTACACATAAATATAAAAGAAAAAAACAAACTCATTGCTGTTGGGTTGATTCTGACTCATAGCAATCCTATAGGAGAGAATAAAACCAAAATCAAACCCAGTGCCATCAAGTCGATTCTGACTCATAGGAGAGAATAGAACTGCCAAATAGAGTTCCCAAGGAGCAGCTGGTGGATTGTAACTGCCAACATTTTGATTAGCAGCCATAGCTCTTAACCACTGCACGACCAGAGCTCTCCCCCTCATATATATATATATACACATTTATATAAATAAACACAAATATATAAATAATATAAAATTATATAAATATATATCATATATAGTCTATTCCTTGAACTAAGCATCAAATGAACACACTCAAAGTAAGAAGCTGATATCCTAACTAGCTTTCAGACTTACAGTAAAAAAAAAAAAAAAAAAAAAAGACCTAGAATATCTCCCACCTGAATTTGGAGAGTATCTCAAGAACAGACTTGATGCATCAAGCACTAATGGCCAAAGATCAGACAAGTTCTGGGATGACATCAAACACATCATGCATGAAGAAAGCAAAGGTCATTAAAAAGACAGGAAAGAAAGACCAAAATGCATGTAAGAAGAGGCTCTGAAACTTGCTTTTAAAGGTAGAGTAGCTAAAGTGAATGGAAGAAATTATGAGGTAAAAGAGATGAACAGAAGATTTCAAAGGGTGGCTCAAGAAGACAAAATAAATATTCTAATGAGATATGCAGACCTAGAGTTAGAAAAACAAAAGGGAAGAAAACACTTGGGATTTCTCAATCTGAAAGAAGAGAAGAAGAAATTCAGTCTTTGTGTTGCAATATTGAAGGTCTCTATTGACCAAAAAAAAAAAAAAGAACAACACAGGAAGCTTCAAAGAAGAAGGAAGAAATTAATACACAGAGTTGCTTCCATCAAAAAGGATTGGTGGATGTTCAACCACTCCAGGTATTATCAGGAGTTAGCATATGATCAAGAGCTGATTGTATTGAAGGAAGAAGTCCAAGCTGCAATGAAGATATTGGCAATAAACAGGTCTCTAGGAATTGACAGGATGTCTACTGAGATGTTACAATAAACATATTCGGCTCTGGAAGCTCTCATTCACATGTCTATGCTAAGAAATTTGGGAGACAGCTACCTGGCCAACCACCTGGAAGAGATCAATATTTGTGCCCGTTCCAAAGAAAGGTGACCCAACAGAATGCAGAAATTATCAAACAATATCATTAATTAATGGTAAAATGTTGCTGAAGATAATTTAAAAATGGTTGCGACAGTGTATCTACAGGGAACTGCGAAAAATTCAAGCTGGATTCAGAAGAGGATTTGGAAAGAGAGATATCATTGCTGATGTCACGTGGAACATGGCTGAATGCAGAGAATACCAGAACGATGTTTACCTACGTTTTATCGAGTATACAAAGGCATTGGACTTCATGGATCATAACAAATTATGGATAACATTGCAAAGAATGGGATTTCCAGAACAATTAATTGTGCTCATGTAGATTTTTTTTTTTTTTTTTTTTAGAACCTATACATAGACCAAGAGGCATTCATTAGGACAGAGCAAACACATACTGTGTGGTTTAAAACTAGGAATGATGTGCATCAGTGTTTTAAACTTTCATGATGTTTATTCAATCTGTATGCTGAACAAATAATTGGAGAATCCAGACTATATGAAAAGAATGCTGCATTGGATTAGAGGAAGACTCATTAACAACCCGTGATGTGCAGATGACACAACCTTGCTTGCTGAAAGAGTAAAGGACTTGAAGCACTTACTGATGAAGATCAAAGACCACAGCCTTTAGTATGGATTACACCTCAAAATAAAGAAAACAAAAATTCTCACAAATGGACCAATCAACAACATCGTGATATGGAAAAAAATTTGAGATTGTCAAGAATTTAATTTTACTTGGATGCATAATCAATGCCCATGGAAGCAGCAGTCAAAAATTCAAACAGGGTATTTCATTCAGCAAATCTGCTGCAAAAAACCACATTAAAGTGTGGAAAAGCAGAGATACCACTTGGAGGACTAAGGTGCCCTGACCTAAGTCATGATATTTTCAATCACCGCATGTGTATATGAAAGCTGTACAATGAATATGGAAGAAGAATTGATGCCTTTGAATTACGGCATTAACAAAGAATATTGAATATACTCTGGGCTGCCAGAAGAATGAACAAGTCTTTCTCAGAAGCAGTATGGCCAGAGTGCTCCTTGGAAGCGAGAATGAAGAGACTTCATCTCACATATTTTGGACATGTAGCTAGGAGTGACCAGTCCCTGGAGAAAGACATTACGCTTAGTAAGGCGGAGGGCTAGCAAAATGAGGAAGACCCTTGACGAGATGGGTTGACACAGTGGCTGAAACAATGGGCTGAAACATAGCAATCCTTTTGAGCATGACGCAGGACTGACAGTCTTGCCTTCTGTAGTACTAAGGACCTCTTTTAGAGCAAACTCTATACCACTTGATGACAACAACAAATACACTAGAATGTGGAAGTAAGTTCTTTGTTTCCAAAACTTTCATCTTCTCATGGAGTTTTCTTCGTTGATATGATCAAGAAGTTTTCATCTCTCAGTGTTTTGTCTATCAATACTTCAGTCTGTCTCTGTCTTGACCAAATAATTGGGCTTTTTATAATCTACTACATATCGAATATTGGAACTTTTCCACCCACGGATATCTTTTATATGTGATCTCATTTAACATTGAGGTGAGTGAGGTTATCGTCCTTAATTTACAGTTAAGTAAACTTTGGGTAAGGAGCCCTGATGGCTCAGTGTTGAAAGAGCTAGACTGCTAACAAAAGGTCGAAGGTTTCAAACCACCAGCAGTTCCACCGGAGGAAGATGTGGATTTTGCATCCACAGAGATTCACAGCCTTGCAGACCCTATGGGGTCGCCATGAGTTGCCATCTACTCAATGGCAGGGGATCTGTTTTATTTTTATGTTTTTTTTTTTAAACTTTGGTTAATATATATGGTAAACCAAAAAAAAAAACAAAAACAAAAACCCAGTGCCGTTGAGTCGATTCTGTCTCATACTGACCCTATAGGACAGAGTAGAACTACTCCATAGAGTTTCCAAGGAGCACCTGGCTGATTCGAACTGCCGGCCCTTTGGTTAGCAGCCATGGTGCTTAATCACTACGCCACTAGGGTTTCCATATGTACAGTACTTTGGGAAAATTCCATTAATGTTAACTAGTTGATCTGGGATTACTAGTCAAGTAATCCTTTTGATTTTTAAACCCTTATTTTAACCACTAGCTAATTAATAGGCAAACAATAAGACAAAGATATCATATCATCAGCTGGATGTAGCTCTGTATAATATTTATTTTTGCTTTTATACTATCAAGCAATGACTTATTGATTCTTTAATAAATACTAATATATTTAGCTTATGAGATTTCTTCGTTTTTCAAATTCAGCCATTTCTGGCAACTCAAATTCATAACTGTTAGCAACATATTCCATACACTTACCATCTCACCACCAAATACTCTGAAATACTACATAAAACATTGAAAGAAACTATTTCTTCAACAATGTTTATAGTTTCAATCCATATCTTAAGACTACTCTGGATATAAATGGAGAAAACAACCTCAACAACAAACACCCACACCTGTTTCCTTTGAGTTGATTCTGACACACACAGGCCACTCGTTATTGTTAGAGAATCACAAGCAAAGGGATCTCAGTTTATCCCTATCATGTCTTTATTCATGTAAGAATTATTGCACTAAAAATTCCATTTATACCCTCCTGCAAGTAATTAAAGTATCCTTGAATCAGATACTTCTTTGACGTTTTTCAAGAGATTACCCTCCAGAGAGAAATAGATTTCCCTTGCTATTCATACAGAAATTTTCTTTCCAGAAAGTATGGATGTGACCAGAACAAAGGAAACCTCTTTGCGGGAGGATTAAGATGAGTGTTAGGACTGGGGCACATTATAGAAAACATGTGAAATGGTTCAAATGTTAAAGAGTGTGAATGAAGATAAAGACGTTTTTTTCTTAAATTCGAGATTTTGATCCCCCAAAAGAGAACTTGATTCAAATTCTGAAAAGATTGAAGCACTGGGAAAATATTCAGAGTTGGGTATTATATTAAAAGGAACATTTGAATTCAAACTACAGGTAATTAATCACAGTATAATTTAGTGTATAATAGTCACCATATAGAGGTATGGTGTTAGTATAAAGTTATTAAAAAGAACGGTGAGATTCACAATGTGCAAAGCGGAAGGGTATGCAAACTTAAACCTCAAGAGTCTAGTGAGCCACTGTTCTTTGACCTCTGGGGAAACAAAACAGAACGTAATCATGCTAATCTAGTTGCAGGGTATGTCTAAACTAGATACATTGCACTTTTAACTACGCTCTGTCATGTTTTTATGGCCCTTCTTGAAATCTGTGTCTTCGTATTCTCTCTTCATATACATATGTATATATATATATATATATATATATATATATATATATATATATATATATATGGAAACCAAACCCAGTGCCATCAAGTCAATTCCCACTCATGGCGGCCCTATAGGACAGGGTAGAACTGACCCATAGAGTTTCCAAGGAGCGCCTTGTGGATTCAAACTGCTGACCCTTTGGTTAGCAGCCATAGCACTTAACCACTGCGCCACCAGGGTTTCCATTTTTCTTATATATATATAGAGAGAGAGATATATAGTTCTTTTTTTTTTTCTTTTAAATCTTCTACATCTCTGTAGAAACATCCTGCATATCCTACCTCCCGGATTCCACTCAACATATTCACCCTAAATATAAATGGGCCTCAATTTGTTTAGTGAACCAACCACCCCAGGCAGCCTCTGAAAGCAAACCATCCTCTTCAAAACTTCTCTAAGAGCAATATTTAGTGCCCTGCCAAACAGAGACTTGACTACCTTGATCAGAGAGTGAGTGAGTATAAGAAAGTTAAACTTGCCCTCACCAAACCCTGTTTAAACACCAATTCCAAAGAGGCAGGGACAAATAACCTGCTCCCTGGGAACAAGAGCAGTGTGTCTGAGAGTGAAAGCTCTCATAGGACCATGCACTAATGTTCCCGGGCCTACAGAAACAGAATCTCTTTTGGGACCTCAAAGGCCCCAGGGTCATTTCCAAATGAAATGAAACTGGGCTGGCATCGAGAAGTAGATAAAGAAGAAAATGGTTGTTCTTCCATCAATCTAACCTAGAGCTCACAGAAGACATAAAAGACCAGTGCTTTCAGACTCATGGTTCTCATTTCCACAAGAGCTAAGTAAAAAATCCTCAAACTTTCTCCTGATTTTCACCTTCATAAAAAGCTCTAGCTAAGGTTTTGCAAAAGTGTTTTCCTATACTCCCCTGACATGCAGTGTTGATTCTCAGGATCACCTGACCAAATTACCACCCAAAGTGCTGGGCTTATTTGTTCAATGTTCCAGACATCTGGATAATAGTGAGGGCTATGGTCTTTTTACTTCCCATTCAAGTTCTTCTTCTGCAGGTATCAGAATCACTGGTGAGAAGAGATACCACTAACCTCCATGGCATCCTTCAACTTATCATATCTGGACCCCAGAACAGTGACCCTGATTGGCATCCCTGGCCTAGAGCATGTGCAGTTTTGGATTGGGCTTTCCTTCTTTTCATTGTGCCTGGTGGCTCTTCTGGGAAACATCATTTTACTGGTCATCATTCCCGCAGAACACAGCCTGCATCAGCCTATGTACGTCTTCCTGGCAGTGCTGGCTGCCACTGATGTAGGGCTCTGTTTAGCCATTGCGCCCAAGATGTTGGCCATCTTCTGGTTTGGCTCTCGTTCCATGGCCTTTGATGCCTGTCTAGCCCAGCTCTTCTTCATCCACACCTTGCAGGGCATGGAATCTGGTATCCTGTTGGCCATGGCCTTTGACCGCTATGTTGCCATCTGTGACCCGCTGAGGCACACATCTATCCTTACACCTTCCATCCTGGTTTGGATGTTGTTGGTGGTGGCCGTTCGAGCAATAGTGCTTGTCGGCCTATTACCTATTCTAATCAAAAGATTGCATCTTTTCCAATCCACTGTTATTGCCCATACTTACTGTGAGCACATGGCTGTGGTCAACCTGGCTGCAGAAGACATTTGTGTGAATAAAATATGTGGTCTCTTTGTTGGTTTTACAATTCTGGGATTTGACATGATTTTTATTCTCATATCCTACATCCTGATTTTCCAGGCTGTTTTTCATCTAAACCAAAAGGAAGCACGACTCAAAGCTTTTAACACATGCACAGCTCATATTTTTGTCTTCCTTGAGTTTTATATTCTTGCTTTCTTCTCATTTTTCAGCCACCGTTTTGGACATGTTGCCCCCTCTACCCACATTTTTTTGTCTACCATCTACCTACTTGTACCACCTGCACTCAACCCTATTGTCTATGGTGTAAAAATAAAGTAATCTTCGAGCGGGTGGCACAGATTTTTCTTCTGAATTGTAAGTTCCAGTAATCTATCAAACGTTGGCGGTCATGGGGAAGATAGCTTACTTCCTAAGGATGGAGATTGATTAGACTCTATGCTTATTACTGGAGGCTCCCAATCACTATACTCAATCCAAGAGGCATTTATTTCACAACTTTATTTAGGATGATATAAACTGTATTTAGATTAAGTTGGATACTATCTCTCCATACACTCAATCCTTCTATTCTTTATACTTCTTAATAAGACACTTAAGTCATTATAAGTATTATTCTTTGAAATATGTGGATTTAAACTATGGATTTCTCTTTAAACAGCACTTCTGTTGCAGTGTTTTGTTAATACTTTTAGCACTTATGTAGTGGCTGATTGTATTGCTGTTTATTTACATAAAATAAATCAATGGTCTAAATTTCTACCTTGAAAAACGAGGAAAAAGGGAGCGAATTAAACAAAAGTAAGTAGGATGATACAAATAATAGCAACAGAACCAAAAATCAATGAAATATAAACAAGTGATGGTTGAAAAATAGCTAAAAACTGACAAAGCAAAAATATTAATAATAAATAAAAAAGAAAGTAACCACAAATGGATGATATAAGGAAAGAAAAAAGCATATCACTGAATAGTAGAAATATTAACACAATAATGGAATATTATAAATAAATTCTTGCCAGTGATTTCAATAATGTAAATACAGTAAAATAAAATAAAATAAAAATGTTTCTTTCAAGTCACAAATTGCAAAACAGGCACCCTCAAAAATAAATAAATAAGTAAAAACAAAACTCTCCATGCCATAGGTACTGCTATTGAGTTTTTTCAAACGTTTAAACAAATAAAACCAATCTCAAAATAAACTTTTTCGGAAAACATTGAGCTAAAAAATAATTCCAAGCTCGGTTTATTAAGTCAGTATAACTGATTCCAAAGATGATGAGGGTATTATACGACCAATAATAGCCATGAAAATAACAAAAGAATGACAAATCAAATACAGCAATAAATAAAATGATAATATGAAATAATCAAGTACAGTTTATTCCCTAATGTAAAATTGTTTTAACAATTGACTATGTACAAAACTACATTAAATAAATGAACTGAAGAAATCATATAATTGACCTCAAAATATTCAGAAAAAATACATGAAATTCATGACAGCTTCAGCAAAATTTTCTCTAAGATCAAAAACAAGTCAAGGACATCTATTTTCGCTACTCGTCTTCCATATTCATAGCGACCCTGTGTCACTGAGTCAGAATAGACTTGACAGCAATTTTTTTTTTTTTTGCTTATTTCATATTGAATTTGAGATTTTAGCTAGTGCACTGAGGTAAAACACATAAATATGCTCAGGTGAGTGTCAGAAAATGCCTTTATTTTGTGTTCATTTTTGAAAGACACTTTCATGAGTCTAAAATTCAAAGTCCCCCACCCCTGTTTTTTCAGATGCCATCCATTGCCCCCCAGTTTTCATATTTTCTTATTGTAAAGCTAGCTACCAGTGTTGATATTGCTCCTTTGAAGATAATTAATACATTTTTTTGCCTGTTCTCAGGTTTTATGCATTCAAGACCTTGGCAGAAATTCTCATTTTCTTGAATATTTTAATCTTGACTATTTTGTCTCTTATTATGTTTAATCTTAAATTATTCACCTGCAAGTATATTTCTGTAGTCTAATAGTTTTCTGTACTTTCTGGTCTTATATTTAGTAGGTTTTATAATCTTTTATTAGATACTTAAAATATATTAATAAGAAATTGTAGATTCTTTAGGTCATGTCTTTCTCCTAAGAGGGTTACATTTTCTTTGGTGGGAAGATATAGAATCAGGGGATCATGTCGATCATATCAAGAGCTGCTGTAGGGTATGTTAGATTTTGTCTAAATTTTGCCCTTAATGTTATGACATAGCTCTTCCTTCTTTGTGATCCCCACTGGGAGAGTGAGCATTTCTGAGGCTCTTAATTCTGAGCCTGGTTCTGCTAACATCTCAGCAAAAAGCTCAGGGTGTTTATCAAGGCTACTCTAGACTGTCAAGGTTTGAGATCTGTGCTTTATCTGCCCAGTAACAACTGGCTGCTGACATCTCTGCTGAGGTTTTTAGCCTTTCAACTCCTGTTTTCTGCCGAATCTCTTGGCTATCACTTACACTTGTACAGTTTAAGAGTTAGCCAAATACTTGGTGAAGTTGGTGACAGAGATGTTGGAGTTCACTTCTCTGTGGTTTTCTTCTCTCCAGAACTTTGACCTTCATTGTTTTCCTGATTCTGACCTTCCATTCTCAGTAATTATTCCAAATGTCATTGTTTTCAATAGGACATCTAGTATAATATTAATTCCAAATCTTGGCTAGGACCCAATATCTTAACTTTGTAGCCAGGAAAAATTTCACGAAGAAAAACAAAGCTGTAGAACTTGCACTACTGAACATCAAAACTTATTATAAGACAAATAATCATATTTATTCCAAAGAGCTCTGTGAATTATAATGTAGTTTATTTGTTTGAAGGACATAGAGTTGAGTTGGACTTCAAATCTTGTAATGTGAACTGTTTCCTTAATGGACATTTTACTTTTCTCCCCATAGTTGTGTTCTATTCTGAGGCAGAAATTGTGGGTAGGGTACACCCCAAATGTCCCAGCCTTATTATCAACATTCAAGTGCATGCTATTATACATTACTATGAGATTTTTTTTTTAATCTACCCATGATTCAGTCTGAATAAGCTCTGCATATTCTCACTATATAATAATTTTATCATTGCTTGCCTGCATACCTGAGCTTTACCATAGCTCTTTGCGTTCAGATGACTGATTGAACCAGGCTTCCCTACTCCTGGAAACCCTGGTGGCATAGCGTTTAAGTGCTACAGCTGCTAACCAAAAGGTCAGCAGTTCGAATCCACCAGGTGCTCCTTGGAAACTCTGTGGGGCAGTTCTACTCTGTCATAGGATCACTGAGTCGGAATCAACTAGACAGCAATGTTTTTTTTTTTTCTCTACTCCTAGTGGACCTCATTGTTATGCCACTGCACCCCAGGATTCTGCCTTTTATACCATTCTTTTATGAATTTTTCTTTCAGAATGTTCATCGAGAATGTCCAGTGGCATAACAAATAAAAACCTCTATGAGTTAGTACCAAAAGTATATTATTATAGCAATTAATGACTGTCAAGTTTCCAAAAAAGCTTACAGAAGCCATTTTTGAGCTTCACAAATAATTCAATACACAACTCCTTGTCCATAGTGAATAAATTATCAGTGAGTTTCTAAGGGAAACATATATGTGAACCTTGAAAAGTGGTCCAATTCTAAGAAGTCATCCACAGCTGTGTATCTTTTAAGTTTTAATTAAGCAATGCAATAGTATAAGAAGTATAAGTTAATGGTACCAATAATAAGCACAAAGTATACTTAACATTACATTACAGACAATTAAACATACTAGAGGTCATTGTAGTAAAAAAAAAAAAAAAATCACACTGCACTAGTCCTGGTCATCTCTGTTAAATACAGATTGCTGTGATAGTTCAACAAGAGTACTTTACAAGTTTGAAGGGTTTCCTTCTTTAGCAAACGCTGAGTAGCAGTAACCTGATCCGAATTTATTTGCTGACACAGTTTAACATTATTATGTAAAGATTCCAAAATATCTACTGACGATTCACTCACATATCTGATACCCTCTCTTGCCACAAAACGATTTGTCTGTGTATCAGTCTGCTTTGAATTAGGAGAGAGAAAAACCACACAGTAATTTAAACAGAGTAAACAGTGTCAGGAATTAATAACTTTAAAGGGAATTGATGTAGTGAGGGACTGACTAGTAAAAAGTAAAGAGAACTCTATAGAATATAGGAATGACATGTATAAGGAATAGCCACTGCACCTAGAACTGAGATAGAGAGCCCAAAGAAAAAGTCTCTCCACTCCCTCCAGGACCCAAATCCAAGCTTCATTGGAGAAGTCACAGCCTGGGTTCATTGAAAAAGAAGTCACTGTGGTGCTGCTCTAGAGGAAATTGCAGGGAATCTATTCCCTGGAATTCATCAGAAATCTTCCCTATAGGGTGCCACAAAAAGCTTTGCATGGGGAAAATGTCTCACTGGAGTTGCTCCATTACAAAACTGCTTAAAAGGAGGATTTCTGGGGGAAACTGCTGGCTGCTGCGTGATGCTATTCCCATGCACTGCAGAACATGAGCCATGGAAAAGTTCCAAGCATGGCAGGAGACTAGTGTTGGAGCCTGGAGAAAAGCACACAATAGGCTGGAGTCTGTAGAATGAGTATATTGGAATTGGAGGCAAAACCCTTTCCTCCTGCAATAGCTCTCTACCACTCTCTACTGACAAGTTTAGCGTTGTGTCAGTGCTCAAAGAAAAAATACTTAAAGGTCCATTTTTACAGAGCAGGCAAAAAAAGTGAATTTGAAGCTGAGAGACAATCGATTGTTAACAGTGAAGTATACATAGCAAATGATAAATTATTTGGTATATGTATCAGAAGCATAGCATGGAAGCAGGGCAGTGTCAGGCAACTACCTTCAGTGAAAGTAGTATTCATGGCAGTCCTCGTCCTACATAAATAACAGAAAGCTACTCTTTCTAGTGTTCCAGGTGACATCTCAGGTACAAAAGAGCAAGACACGGCAGATGTGAAATTACCTGGTTTTGACACTCAATAGTCCACAAGAGCCAATATCTCTTGGCAGATCCCATGAGTATAACTTTCAGGACCCCAAAAGGAGGAATAGGGTCAATGACTAAAGTTAGTCAACTCAGGAGAAAAAAAAGTCATGGCTTACCAAAAAATAACCATAATTCCCTTACAGGAATTTTACTCCAGATCCAATTTACCAGTCAAGAGTCATTATTTTAAATGTAAGCGATGTTGCTTGGTAACACAGTTATGGCTCAATTTTGTGAGCCATGGGACATAGCATGTCCCAACAAATTTTTAAGCCTATGTAGTTCTTTGGGAAAGAGGTAGCTCAATTTTAACACAGTTAGGTGGAATCCTGGTAGCACAGTGGTTAGGAGTTCAGCTGCTAACCAAAAGGTCAGCATTGCGAATCCACCTGCAGCTCCTTGGAAACTTATGAGGCAGTTCTACTCTGTTCAATAGGGTCACTATAAGTCAGAATCTACTCTACGGCAATGGATTGGTTTTTTTTTTTTTTTTGAGCCTCAAGGTCAGTGTCCTTTGAAATGTATGTAACTCAAGAACTCTGAGTTGGGGCCTCATTTTGTGTAGCTTGGGCGTTGTCTTAGGAGATGCCTTCTGGATGTGTGAATTTTCTAAACTTTTGACAGGTTTACCTTTATTTCTGTGAAAGAAGCCTCCTCACTATGTTTCCCAGTTACTATGTTCTCAAGAGGATATATTTATCAAGAGAATAAGCAACTCAGTCTTCATTCAGTCATAGTGACTATTTTTTCTTTGGCATCATTTATTGTTTCCAGATGTTACTGGCTCCCCACTTTCCTAGCTTCTGTACAGTAAACAATGCCTTTGCAATAAGCGTAATACAACAGAGTGGTACTTTTCAAGAGACTTAAACTCCTAGAAGTTATTCTTACCCCACAGTCAATCTTAGGCCCAATCAAGGCTCCCGTGTGTTGTATGTGGAAAGCACTGCCGTGAGAAGTTCTGCAATATTCCAGGGCAGCTGTTTCTGCTTCTTAGCTGTTAGTGTTGCTTTGTTATAATGTAGAACGCATACAAAAAGAAAAACCAAACCTGTTGCTGCCAAATCAACTCTGACTCATAGCAATCCTGTAGAACAGAGTAGAACTGCCCCATAGAGTTTCCAAAGAGCAGCTGGTGGATCCCAGCTGCTGTCCTTTTGGTTAGTAGCCTACACTCTCAACCACTGTGCCACCATAGTAGTGGTAATTTTCCTGAGATTCAAATTCCTTTGGTTTTATTTATATGGCCTGTAAATACTGCTTTTGCAGTAAAGAAGACTGCATTGTTGTGGTAATTTTCCTGAATTAAAAAAAAAAAAATCCCTTGGCTTTATTTTGGGGGCTGTAAGTACTGCTTTTGCAGCAAGGAAAAATGCATTGTAGCATGTTTTGAAAATTTTTGTGAAAAATGATAAAAAACTAAGAAGGAGACTAGAATAAAACCTACGCGCAGTCATTGTGGAGTGCCTTCATGTTTTACCACACTTCGTAAATTTTCAAGACATAAAATTAAAAAAAATAAATAAATAAAAGATTTTATTCTTGACTCACATCAGCAGTGTTTACTACATCCAAGGTCCACTGGGATATATTTGATCCCACATAATGGGTATCAAAACCCATGGCTCATTACAAAATTCCGAACTGATCCTTTAATCAGTTTGCCTTCCATTAGTAAAACCACATAGTGTCAACAAAAAATTCAAAGGAGAAAATAATTGGATTTTGAAAGGGTTAAGTTTCCAGGAGAATAAAGCAAGAAAGTTCAGCTAAGGTCAAATTTGTCCTTAGAAACAAACAAAAAAGGTATTGGTTAACCTTTATTTTTATTCCTCCCACTGAGTTACCTTTGAATAACACCTTAAATTAAAAGCAAACAAAAGGAATGCCTAAATAAATTTGTCTAGGACCATAAGCATTTGCATTATCTAACAGGTGTTAAAAATGAGACAGAGTTTGTGTAAAATAAGACTTTTATTCAGATTAAAATATTTGCAAATCTGGAAGGACATCTTTTATACACAATTTTGCAGATTTTGTACAGAGCTGGGAAAGAGTACGGGGTACTTTTGATTGGCTGACATTCAACATGCTTTTTTAAGACTCGGTTATCAAAAATGGCTGACACAGGTCTGAATCAGACTCTTTTGTTCACATACTCTAAAAGGCAGATGCAAAGGTCTAGGACAAAATGGAGTCTGATTCAGACCTGTGTCAGCCATTTAGTTATGTCAAGTGCCTCAGTTGCAGTGAGCACTTTCACAGAGGTCATTGTTATCCTCTCTATAACCTAAACAGTCAGATTATTGCTTTGATCGTTTACTTTGTCTAGATCTGCAATACCTTTGTGTGTGTGCATTTTTTGTTTTTGTTTTTTGAGATTATCTCATTCTTTAATAGTGGCGTATATATGTATGTATGTAGCAAAACATGTTCTATTTCAACCTTTTTTTACAGGTACAGTTTAGTGACACTAATCACTTATGCTGGGCATCACAAATAAACTTACAATAAATAGCATTTACAAAAGAATTAATGCATCAAACACTAGTATAATATCATTTTTATAAATTTTGTAACTTTTATCAAAACGACAAATATACCGACATCATCATTAAAGTTGCGGTTTCCTTGCGTTTTAAAGCACAGTCACATTTCTACTCACAAAATAATCAATTTTTATTCACATTTTTTCTGCCTTGAACTTTAAAAACACCAAATTAAAGTCCCATATTTTGGGGAGTTTTTAAGCCTACAAAACCCTCAAATGTCTCTCACTTGGTGAGAGCAGAGGGAGTTGGTTAGATTCTGGTATAGTGTACACTAGTGCAATAGTCTCATCAAAAGAAGTTTTATGTGCAGGAGCACAGATGTTACCATATTGTTTCTGTTGCTACCACTGGCACCACCCCTGTTGCCCATAGGACATTATGCAGGCCAAACTTCTACCATCACCATTATATCTGACCTTGAAGTTTAGCTGTCCTACAGAAACTCTAAGCCTTCAGGTGGGTACTCACTTCCTAGGTGATTCTCCTAAGTTGGAGCTCTAGTGTGATAAGAGTCAACCCAGCTGCTCCAGCACCCTGAACCATTACAAACACAGTGTCTATGGACTCAATGTTCTGCTTCATTTTCTACAGCCCTGTTTACCCCTTTGTGTTGGCATTTAGCTATATATCTGATTTTCCCTATATCATGGAGGGGACTCTTATGTAATTGCCCAGATGGATGGGACCCAAAACCTGTTGGTCTTCTGGTCTATGGACTTACAGGCATAACCCCCTAGTCAGTCAGGTATCATGATTTAGCTTGACCTGTAACCGTGAGCTGACCCCTGGCATTATCATTCACATCAGCTCAGATATGTCTGGTTTATGGGCGGGCCCATTTCATGGTCCATACATGGAGAAGATAAGTTTTTTGGAACGTTTTGACTCTAATTATAGATTTCATTACATACAGAGAACAGTACTGTTTTAAACTCTGATAGAAAGGTTGATTTATTCATACATCTCAGTACTTGGCATACTAGCATTGATCTGTGCAAGGTGCCTCTTGTACATTGTTTATTCATGTATTTCCTTGTATCTCTATGTCCCACTCCCTTCTTTTTCCCTGTAGATAAACCTTACATCTCCAGGCTGTCTGAGTCTTTACTGGTTAATATCTATTGTGTCCTTTCATTATCAATAGTGTGTACTGGTTTGGAAGATAAATTATGTGGCACATACTTAAAAGGAAATGACTGTAATGCATTTAATTATATTTTGTCCATATGTGTTTTGTGAAATGTGTAGTTTTTTCATGTGTTTGTATTTTAACACAAACATGATATTATGTTATATATCTTATATAAGCACTCTGTATTATAATCAAAGATACTATGTATACATCTATTTAATTGCTTATAAATTTTGTTAATCAGAAAAAGAGCAGCTCTCATTTAAGATGAAAAAGTATAAATTTTCCTACTGGGGAAATGTATCTAAATAGTTATTTGAAGCATAGGATTGGAAATCTTAATTACACAAATCATGACTCATTTAGCATGATTCCTTTGTGACTCCAAGGTCCTAAAAGATTCTGGTAGGTGTGTTTAGAAACTTTGTTGGTGGCATAATCCATAAACTCTCTCACACACACATGTACACACACACATAGGCTCATGTGCACTTGCATCTGTATGTACACTACTCGCACATATATACCCATTACCACATAAACCCATCACTGAAGCATTATTATTAAAAAAAGATGGTTTGAGAGTGAACTTGTTATGCTGTCAGTGCTGAAAGGAATTTTCCCAGCTTTTTGTGACCCTCAGGCAGACAGGAAATATTATACTATTTAAGATAAGAACTCTCTTAAACTGGCTGGGACCACAGAATTTAAAAAATGTAATATCAGATTATATGTTAATTTCTGTTGGTGACTTATACTTCTAAAAGTTATATTTATAATCATCAGTGTCAAAATTGAAACAGCTTTGTATCTTCTTTTTTTATTAGTGATGAAGCAAATTGTTCATGTGTCCTGATTGTTCATTTAGCTTCCTCTGTTGCAGGAACTTTGGGTTCCCTCCTTATTGTTACTATATTAAAATGATAAAATGGTTAAAGCTGATTAAGACATGACTAATTTCTTCTTCCCTTAGTCTGGAAGCACCTTCTACAAAATTTCTTTCAGCAGGTTCTTTATTTTTTGATAGTCAACTATATCTGTATCATTTGTTGTGGTTTTTCATTACTGTTATATTAATAAAATAACTTAAAAAATTTTTAGATTTGACATTTAACTTATTTCTTAATTTAAAATTCATTTGACAAACTGTATAAACTGAGAATCTGAAAGAACTTATTTTCTTCATATGTTAGGTAAGTTTCCGTTACTACTACTTCTCCATATCATTTGGTCTTGATCTTTCTTTTAGTACATATAAAATTGTTCTAGTAATTCCAACTATATTTGAATAACCTTACAATTTCCAAATACAGTTAAATTTAGGAATAACTACTCTATTGGTCACTCTGTTCATTTTTGGTTCAGAATTCTATTGCTTTTACAAATTAAGGTACATAATATAATTTAATACTGGCAGGGAAGCTCCCATACATTATGCTTTATTTTCAAAATAATGTAGTTATACTTTTTAAAATTATAAACAAATTTTATATTTAACTTGTCAAACTATTACTTTTCAATTGTGATCGGGAATTGCTCATTTAGCTGTTTAATGACCTGTGTGTGGGGCGGGGGGGAATGAGGTAAGCTGTTAGCAGAATTGATGGGGCCAAGTTAGAGCTCCTTTGCTTTTCTCTGCTATATCTCTGAAGTTTGTCAAAAGGCAATCAACAACAGTTAAGAAGAGGACAAGGTATAATATTTGAAGAATAGTTAACAATTTTATACCAGTGATTTTATGAAATATAAAACTATATCATATTAAAAAAAAATACCGTGTTGGCTATGAAAGTTGAGTTTGGCAAATCTGCCAGGTCTTGTGATTTTCCTGCCATAGTACATAAGTATGTAGATATAAACGGAAAAATTATATAAATATTTGGATTCACACAAGGTAAAGATTTGTCACGTGGGTGTGACAAAAACACACACACTCCAGAAAACAAACAAAACATTAAAATAGATTTCAAAAAAGCTCACTATGGTAATTTAGACTTCAGAAGATATTTTAAAAAATAAAAAGAGAGAGAATTTAGTTCATGCAAACAACCCTCAAGCAAAATAAAAATGTTTTTGAAAATAAATTGTTTCTCAATTTTAATTTTTAAAATTGTGGCCCTCCTCAATTAATTTAAATATATCTTTCTAAATAAAATATTTTCCCCCCACAGGGACGTCATTTATAATATTTTTCTTTATGTATTTTTGCCCATAAATAAAAATATTGAATTCTTTGAATTATTTAGTCATGGTACAAACATATGCTAAAGGTATAGAATACTCAAAATATACTTGGTAGGTTGAAATGTGCCCATGTTATCAGAGGGTTAAGAATACACATACACACAAACACACACAAGTAAAATATATTCAACAAAATGCTGTTTTTATTTACCTATTTTCTCTTTTAAAAATATTTCTCTACACTTGTTACTCTTCCATCTTCTATAAAAATTGTTTTAAATTTATAATCAGAAAATGTGTTTGAAAGTATGATTGTAGTTTTTTTATTAATGAACTTCACAGATACTCCTTTTGAGCTTTTGCTGATTTACTTTTATATATATTAGTTTTTTTTATTATGTATGACTCAATGGAAATGTGGAGAAGATTAAGTCAAATAGTGGTTGTTAGCCAATACCTTAAATCCATAGTACAATATATACCTGTTATGCCCGAAGACAAGTTTATTATCATCCTCAGATCTCTGTCCTCTTCTGTGCCTTATATCCAATTGTCATTATGGGCAACAGCACCATATTGCAAGTGACCTGGGTGCACGAACCCATACATTTCTTTCTTTCCATGCTAGCCACCAGTGACTTGGGCCTCTGTGCCACCACCTTACCTACAATGCTTAAGATTTTCTGGTTCAATGATTGTGATGCATGCCTTGCCCAGATGTACTTTATCCACATTTTCCCCATGATGAAGTCAAATATCCTGCTGTCTATGGCTTTTAACTGCTATGTAGCCATCTCCAATCCTCTCAGATAACACCGCAGTCCTGAATAGTGCTAACATTGTAAACATTTCTCTGAGGGTTGTGTTATGGGTAGTCATTGTCCTCATCCCAGCCCCTGTCCTCATTAAGCAACTAAAATTTTGTGAGGACAATATACTTTCCAATTTCCTACTGGCTACACCCAGATATTATTAAGCCCTCCTGCTCTGATCACTGTATTAACAGCTTCTTAGGTCTGGTCATTATCATCACATTTGCAGTAGACTCTGGCTCGTTCTACTCTCCTATGTGAAAATCCTGACCACTGTGCTGGGTATTGCCTCCCAGGAAGAATGAGTCAAGGCCCTCAACGCTTGTGCTTCCCACATCTGTGCTGTACTACTGGTCTACATTCCTATGTTAGGAGTGTCTCTTATTCACCACTTTGGAAAGTATGCTTCACCTATAATTCATGTCATCATGGCCTATGTCTACTGCTTCTTGATGTCTCCTGTGCTCAATCCAGTTGTCTACTGCAAGACGTGTGAGATATGCACCAGTGTTGTGGGGATTTTCCAGAAACTAGAGAACAATAAACATTAACTAGAAGTTTGAATTGCAGATATTAATTTTGATACTTGCCTCTAATACCCAATATCTGTACTAACAAAAAAAGAGAGAGATTGAGGCCAAGGAAATGTGTATTTATCTGTTATTCTGCATACAAATGATTCAAAAATCCTGTAAAAGGTAAAAACAAAAAAAATGGTAAAAAGGATAACATCTAAAACCATGTGCTCTTTGGTATAGGATCAATAGTTCAAAAAGCCAGTTTGCTAATAGAACTCTTCTTGTGTTAACAATTCAGTTTTCTAAACAAAAATACAACTGATACGACTCTAGTCTGATTCCATTTCAATGGTTGTAACTATTTTCTTCATTTTATTAAGTTTAAGCTTGCTTGTCATATGCCTTTTATCACATGTGAAATTTATTTCTGAACTTGACTATAAGATATCCAAAGGTGTGAGAAACTATAGTAAATTTTATATTTCATAAATGATTAGCATTCATTCTGCAAATATTTATTCAGCTCATATTATCTACCAGATGCATCAAACACATTGAGATAGAGAAATGTGCATCACTGCTTTGATTAATGACACATTAAATTAAATTAGAAAAACATCTTGGAATTAAGCATTTATACCAAAGGTATCTTGACCTTTTACCTCGCCGTCAACACACACAATTCCAATTGCTCACTTAGAGTCACTGCCCAGGATGAACATGGTAATCGGGGGTACTTCAGAAGCAACAAGTACTTCTGTTGGTTTGTAGGCAAGGACAAATTGTGCATTGTTCCAAGGTGTCTGTAATATCTGGGGTTCTCCCAGACATCTTGGGAGGATCAGGCTCAGCAATTATCCAGCCATTTTTCTTCCTATAGTGGAACTATCACTTTGCCCTTTTGCATAGCCTATTGCTGTCCTCACAGATTAAAGGACTGCCCTACATTATGGTATTGTTAGTTGTTGTTAAGTAGACTCGGACTCATGGCGACGTCCTACATGCAGAGTAGAACTGCTCCATGAGGTTGTCAAGGCTGTGACCTTTCAAAAGATCATCAGGCTTGTCTACCAAGGAGCCTCTAGGTGGATTTGAACTGCCAACCATTTGGCTGGTAATAAAGTGCTCAACAACTAGTTCCAATGATTAATAAACCCATTGCAAAGGAACATAACAGCATGATATACAGGAGAATTAAGAAAAAAATGAAGTGTTTGGAAATTTTTACTATGAATCTGCACACTTGGCAAAATGTTTGCATTTTTCATTTTGTTTAAGCATGGTCCCAACGTACATATGGTTTCTTATACTCAGTTTAGAAAAGAAGAAATTAATTCTCTGAGGACTACCAATTCTTAAGTTTATGCTTAAGCTCTTAAGCATAGAAGATATAATTAAAATACTTGTTTCTTCCAAAGTTTATTCTCTTTACATAGAAACAGGTTGAAACTAAGAGCAAAAATTTTCTTCGTTTTTGTTAAATACATATAACACATTTGCCAATTCAACATTTTTCACATGTACAGTTTAGTGATATTAGCTACATTAATCATATTGTACAACTGATGGCCAAAGCAGCTAGGAGCTGCTTAGTTATTCCCAATCAAAACCTTAGGTGTTGGAGATGAGTGTGGCTTAATTGGGAGCTAGCTGCTCAGACCAAGCAACACTTGCCCCCTCCAGTCCATTTTCCCCAAAGCACTGGGTATAGCTCAAGCCAGCCAAAACCAGTTCACTAGCCTACATGCCAAAGGAAAAAACTGCAATTTGTCTTACTGCACCTGTGTGCCACAATAACCTATGTAGTCCATAATGTTTGTGTGTACGTCCTTGTGAGAGACAATATAAAAGTTTCTGCCTTCCTTAGTTTGGGAGGTCGATTTGCGGTATATACCTCATTGCTCCTTGCACGGAAGCCCTGGTGATGTAATGGCTAAGTGCTATGGATCTTAACCAAAAATTGGCTGTTTGAATCCACCAGGCGGTCCTTGGAAACTCTATGGGTCAATTCTACTCTGTCCTATAGGGTTGCTATGAGTAGGAATTGACTCAACGGCAACGGGTTTGCTTTGTTTTTTTGTTTGTTTTTTAAGGAGTCCCTGGATGGTGCAAATGGTTCAGCTACTAACTGAAAGGTTCAAGTCACCCAGAGGTGACTTGGAAGAAAGGATTGGCAATTTACTGAAAAAAGTCAGTCGTTGAAGACCCTATGGAGCACAGTTCTACTTTGACACAATGGGGTTGTCAAGAGTCAGTGTTGACTCAACAGCGACTAGTTTTTTTCTTTGTTTTTAAGATCTGTTAAATTAGTTCAACCCAAGTCATACAGAAAACCAATTATAGGATTCTACTTCATCCCTCCCCCCATATCCCTGCAATTCAAATACTACTCCTTGTGTATAGGTATCTGCTCACATTGAGGATATTTTCTTCAGAGTTGCTTTTCTATTCTCTCAACATAGTTGTTTGTCTTTGACTAATAACAGCAACAATCTCACCTCAGCCCCTTCTTATGAATCCTTCCATTTCTCTTAGGCTAATTAGAAGATGGGCAAATAGTTGTGTGAATTATCAGACTTCCTTCCTTGTTGGTATTTACCCTAAACTTGGTAACTATCTCTCTCTCTCTCTCTCTCTCTCTATCTATCTATCTATCTATCTATCTATCTATCTATCTATCTATCTATCTATCTATCTATCATCTATCTATCTATCTATCTATCTATCTATCATCTATCTATCTATCTATCTATCTATCTATCTATCTATCTATCTATCTATCTATCTATCTATCTATCATCTATCATCTATCTATCTATCATCTATCTATCTATCATCTATCTATCTATCATCTATCTATCTATCTATCTATATCTATCTATCTATCTATCTATCATCATCTATCTATCATCTGTCATCTATCTGTCTGTCTATCTATCTATCTAGTGCTTTTGTTAAAGTTTGTAGATAATTATTAAGGTGGTAGATCATGGAGACAACTAAGTGTAATAAGAGATAGGATAAGTGTCAAAGAGTGGTGTGTATAAACTAACTCACTTTATCTGACAATTTTATGATGTTTTATAAACTTGAACATTAATGTTTGTTTGTGTAACTTTGTTTCTTTCCTTATAGTCATCAGCAGGAGGACACTTTAAAATGACAAGGCTCTATTTGCCTATCATCAAAGTGGAAGTGAAAAAGGATGGGCACATTCCATTATAAGCAGGGCTGGAGTAGGAGGATCATCCTGAGATGAAGCTCACTGTGGCTTCCGTAGAAAATAGTAAGGCAGACTAAATCTCTGATATCAGCATCAGCAAGAAAGGAGAGATAGAAAAACGACTATTGGATGAGAGAAAAATAGTCTTGGTGCTTAAACAGTGGGAGGCCTGCATGAATCAAAAATTGTTTCAGAAAGTTCTGGATTGCTGCATGCCTAGTTTCTTTGAAGATTGCATTACATACATTCAGGGCAGATATGTGGTATGGGTAGAATCATATTGACTGCCATCACGTTTACACTGTTTTCCTAGTTCTTCGTCCATAAAGAATATAATCATAAACAATTTTCTGTACAATAATAATGAAATATTTTCAGGAATATTTTTTTTTTTACCCAAAGTAGCCAGGGAATGACTTTATCTTAGAAATTATTGTTTTAATCACTGATTTGCATTACTATTTCAACCACCAAACTTTAAGTTCCATGAGGAAAGGAATTTATTCTGAGTCATCTTTTGTAATCAATCTTAACAAAGAAACTGGCACATACGTGGTAGATATTCAGTCAGTGTTTGTTGAATTGAACTGTTGAATTTAATTTAATGGATCTGATGAAGTACATTGAAATCATATGACTACGTTTTACCAACTGCTTTCAAGTCTCTAAAATACAATGATAAAAAATATAGCTGACATTTCAGTGATTTCTTTTTCTTTCTCTCTTCTTTCTCTCTCTTTCTTTCTCTCTTTCTTTCTTCCCTCCCTCCCTCCCTCCTTCTCTCCCTTCCTTCCTTTCTTTCTTTCTTTCTTTCTTTATTTTTTGTGCATTGAGGAAGGCTGAGCTGAGACCTTTCAATGAATGAGAGACACACTTGATCTATGGTGTATTTTGCTATAAAAAATATCCCCGAAGGATGGCCTAACTAAATACCACTTTATTTCATCCCTATTCTTTCCTCCTTCTGGAGATCCCAGGGCTGGAAAATGTACATATCTGTGCTGTGCACCTAGCAGCTGTCCTTGGGACTATCTGCATAATTTTTGTAATTCAGGCAGTGTATTCTCTATCAGCTCATGTTCTACTTCTTGGCCATTCTGTCATCTATCGATCTGGGACTATCCATATCCACAATCTCCAAGATGCTTGGCATCTTCTGGATCAACCCAAGAGAAACCTCCGTCGAGTGCTGCCCCACCCAGGTGTTCTTCATCCACCTATGCACTGGCATGGAGTCAGCTGTGTTCGTGGCTGTGGCCTACGATCATTATGTGGCAATCTGTAATACTCTTTGCTACATATAGGTGGTGACAAAGTGGTATCAATTATAGCATTGATCATTCTCTGGAGACCCTTAGCCATTGCAATTTCCTTTGTTCTCATCCTAAGACTGCCCTTCTGTGGACGCCATATCATCTCCCATACCTACTATGAGCATATGGGCATGGCCCGCCTGTCCTTTGGCAGCTGTGAGGTCAATATTATCTATGGCTTGTGCACCACTTCTATTCTGGTGTTTGACATCAAAGCCATTGTCATGGCCTATGTCCAGATCCTTCATGATGACTCCCTTCCCCTGATGACCGTGTCAAAGCATTCACACCTGTGGCTGTCATGTTGGCTTTTTACACACCTGCATTTTTTTTCATTCATGACCCATAGGTTTGGTTAGAATATAACATGTTACATTCATACCCTTCTTGATAATTTCTATGTGGCCATTCCACCTGCTCTCAATCCTGTAATTTATGGTGTCAGAACTAAACTGGTTATAGATCAGCTGTTGAAAAACATTTTCTAAGATATAAAACATAACTCTTGTTTTTGTAAAAAAAATCAAATCTAATAAAAGAGTGGCCCTGATTCTCTATGTTCAAAACAGGAGGAAAACGTTTAGAAGACATCACAGAATATTTGGAGGAGGCCTGTCAATGGCAAATCTTTGGTCATTGAAGCATATGTCTCAAACCCATAAATATAAAGTAAGCCCATACCAAATACATGAATGAAAGTGTTTTATATTTTCTCATTGTAGGGAAATAATACAAATTCCTTCAGTGAAAGAAAATCAACATATTTTTGTGCTTCCATCATGACTAAGTCCATCACATTCCAAAGTCACACTCAGTTTAAACCATAAGCAAGTGAAACAAACAAACAAACAAAATGTAAAGTACCCCATATGCTTAGTTTAAAGAAAACTAGTGGGTCTTCCTGACTAGTGCTAGTCCCAAATATAATAGACTCTGGACCATTTCTCATACTCCTGGACTCCCTTTGAAAAAGAACTTTATTCCTGACTTTGCCATGCTAAAGTCTAAAGATATGGTGTGCCACTGTGAATATGATAATTATGAGAAAAGTTGGGATTTTTCCCCTGAACAGAATCATATAAACTGTAATCTTAGTAATTGTGTAGTCTTTGTTACTTGAAAGATGTGTTCGGTTTTTTATTTGATGGGTCTTTTCAATTATTCTTCTTCTGAAAGGTTTTGCCTCTGTGTCTTTGATTTGATTTGATTTTATTTTTGCCACCCCATGGAGGAGTTTCACTGTTATGGAATGTTAGAATTAACAGTGATGTTCCAATTCCAGAATTACTCAAGTGTTTTTGATTGTTTTTTGTTTTTGTTCCGTGTGGGGTGGGGTGGGGAGGATGTCAATGGGCTTCTAGCTCCATGTGATATCACTCACCATTTCCTAGTTCTGTGTAACATTATTGATATTACGTCTAGAAAAGACTGAATAAAAAAAATATGTTCGCGAAATATTGGGAGAAAAAAAATCTAAATTTTTAGCTATGTATTTATTACAGGACTTCCAGGAACTTTTAATAGTCACTACAATGGACTGAACCATACCAACAATTATGAAGGTGGCACAGGCCAGGCAATATTTCATTCTGTTATACATAAGGTTACCGTGAGTTAGAGTTGACTCAATGGTAACAATAACAGGAATTCTTAATTAACAAATATTCATGTGAATTTTAAGAAAGGCTTGGCTTCAAAATACTCTTTAGACCTTCCCATGGCATTCATATGCTGTAGAATATACTTGGAAACCCTGGTGGCGTAGTGGTTAAGTGCTACCACTGCTAACCAAAGGGTCGGCAGTTCGAATCTGCCAGGCACTCCTTGGAAACTCTGTGGGGCGGTTCTACTCTGTCCTGTAGGGTCGCTATGAGTCAGAATCAACTCGACGGCACTGGGTTTTTGGGTAGAATATACTTAAGAAAGACTTATGGTCATTGAAATATAAACTATGATGTCATAAATTTGTAAAGGAAGTTTACAAAAATTAACATCACGTCCTGAGTTTGAAATTCTGCCACAAAAATCATTCAGTAATTATGGGCACAAAGTGCCTTCTCCTGGACTCCCATTATGACATTATGATCATCCCTTATCTATCCATTTATACTACTTATGAAATGGCTCCTATTTTATACTACCCCAATTTTGTCTTTGATGAGTTCAGAAGTGTTCATTCTGCTTCTACATCATGGATAATTTGGGTAGGTATTATTTAGTCCTTAACCATTTTTAGAATTCACCAGGGCAGCTATCTGAACCTGTTGTTGTATTTTTTTGTTTATTTGTTTTCTTGAACTTTTTTTGTTTGCTTTTGAATACAGAGGCTAACTACAGATTAAATTTCTTTAATAGGTAAAGGGCTACTCAGGTCACCTATTTCTTAATTCTGAATATAAGAATCACCTATGGTACATTAAAGCATTGTCTGTCCTGTCTGACTTTAATAGCGTAACACCTTTGAAATTTATCCGTGTGAAACTGCATAACATGTAAGAAAAACAGCAATCAGAAAAAAGGTGTTACCTACAAATTAATGATAGTTGGATCGATGATATACTTCTTCAAACCAATAACAGACTCCAGAAAACTGTAGGTTAAGAAAAACTGATAACCTGAGAATGGATTTGTATAGCAAGAAAATTATTTGTAAAGAGTAAGGGTGAAATAAAGAAAACTTTTAAATGAGCGGATTGTGGAGGTTTTAGCACCAGGAGATTCTCACTAAAGAAGTTGCTGAAATATACACTCAAGAAAGAAGAGTATTTATTTAAGAAGGAATAACTGAGTCCAAAAGTAGGAAATTTTTAAATCTGCTGATCAATCTTGAAGTGCCAACCAAAGTTCTTTGATTATGTATTACATTGGTTTTTAATTTTTCCTCTTCTTATCCTAAGAGGATTCCCATTCACTCCCCTCCCCCACTTTTTTTTCCAATCGCATAATTCTTCCTGATAATCCCCTCAAAGTAGTGATTCATATGCCATTATATGATTTAGCTGAAGAGGCTGCTGGAATAGAATTGAGAAACGACACTCAGAACATTTATCCAGAAGGATAATATGAAATAAATCAAATTACATTTGTGTATCCTTTGCAATGTCTTTATCAATAACAGTGAATATATTTTTTATTTTAGATATCAAAAAATGCAATAAGAATAGAAATATACAGTCAGACCAATTCAAATGGTCAAACATCATAGAAAATGCTATATAAGAGCAGACTAAACACTCTTAATTAAGGAAAGAGCGCAGAATCTAAATGCGCTTAAAGCTGAGGAGCCTAGAAAGGGATAAGGAAATTTTATTGTGAAGCTAAGAAACTAAGACATTTTCTTGAAGCGTGAAAAATAAGTATGACACAGTTAACCAGGCCCCACATTACATAATAGAATGGATGGGTGATAAAGTAGGATTTCCTCAAAAAAAGAGAGGAAAGTAATGTATGCAAAAATGAAAACTAAGAAGAACTCTGGAGTGTCATTAAAATGGCCCAGGAAAGGAAAGATGAAGATATAATTTCTTTAAGCTTCCTGATGTCCAAGTAGGATATGTTCAGGCTAATGTTCACTGTAATGATAGTTTTTGGTATTTAGGTAAATTAAAATTTTTAAATATAGTGCACGATAGTCATAGCAGTGGGATTCAAGTGGCTGTTTCTGAGCAGTCTAAAAGACTAATTTCACTGTTTATTGGGAAATATTTCTGCTGCACATAATCTATAGTTATAACTATTTACGTATATAATATGTCTTTGTATAAGTTTCTTCCCATAGAAAAATTTTTAAAACTATTAAAGGACGGGGTTGGTGAAAAACCACACTCTGAGATAGATAATAAAAAGTTTTTCTTTAAATATTAATTGCCAAAAAGAGGATTTAGTTCAGAGGCTTTGAAAAACTGAAAAATTTAAGGAACCTGTCCCGTATCCTCTTGGTCCTCACCCCATAGATAATGGGATTCACCATGGGTGGGACCAGAAGATAGATGTTGGTTACAAATATGTGCATGTGGGGAGCCACATGGTGCCCAAACCCGCGGTTGAGAAAAGAGAAGAAAGCTGGAGTATAGGACACCAAGATGACAAGGACGTGGGAGCCACAGATGCCCAAGGTCTTGAGTCAGGAATCCTTGGATGGGAGGTGGAAGATGGTGTGAAGTATGAATACATAAGAACAAATGATCAGTATAAAGTCCCCCCCCCCCCCCACCCAGTAAGGAAGGCAACAGTTAAGCTGTAGGCTTCACAGATTCTTGTCTCAGCACAGGCAATTTTGATGAGGGCCATGAACTCACAGTAAGTGTGGGAAATGATATTGGTTTTACAATAGGGAAGCTACCGCAGCAGGAAAAGGTCAGGACTGAAAGGCACTGTGCCCCGGAGTACAATGGCTAGACTTATCTTCTCTGTAATTGTGTGTGTCAGAATCATTGAATGTCTTAATGGGTGACAGATGGCTACCTAGCAGTGAAGAGCCGTGGCCAGGAAGAATCCAGATGCCATGGTGGGACAAGAGTGAATCAGGAACACTTGAGTGAGACAGGCTTCAAAATGAACCTCTCCATCACTGAACCAGAAGAGGCTGAGAAGTTTTGGCACAGCTGTAGTGCACACAATAAGGTCAGCCACAGCCAGCATAGAGAGGAAGAGGTACATTGGCTTATGAAGTTTTGGGTCTGTTTTAATGATGAACAAAATGAAGAAGTTTCCCAGGAGGGCCTAAAGGTAGACCACACAAAAAGGAGTGGAGATCCAGATGTGGGCATCCTCCAACCCACAAATGCTAGTGAGAATGAAGGTTGACGGATGGATGTAGGTCTTGTTATAAGATGACATAACAGGTGTCAGTTTTAGCTTTCTCTTCATTTATTTTCATTTCATTTCATAATCATTTCTAATTTTTTAAATCTCCGATCAGTTAAATAATCCAAAATTGAAGGCCATTGAGAAATTACGATGCTTGCAAAAATTTAGGTGAAGATTATGTCATTATCTGACAGGGTGCCGGCTATTATTTCAGTGTTACTCTGCCTCTAATAGGGCACCAGCTAAATCAATATGTTGAGGGCATCTTCAGTGAGAACTACAAGAAGTATTTTGTTCTCTTTAGGTAGATCCACTGGGCTTGTGAACTTCCTAATACATGAACAGAGAAGCTTTATTAAGGTTTACTGATCTATTTCCATAGATATTTTCTCATTAATCTATATTCGTAATTTGCAATGTGATTGATCTATAGAAGTTAAACAGGGGAAATATCTAAGTACCAAATCTCAGAATTAAATAACTGAAAATCTTAAAATCCCCTAGAAAGAAGAGCTGTCATTTGCAAGTTTAAGATTGTATAAGGGTATGGGATTGGAGGTGTTGCTAGGAGTCCATTCTGAACAAAATACTGCCCCATCCTGCCCCATCCTCACAACCATTGCTATGTTTGAGCTCATTGTTGCAGACACTGTGTCAATTTATATCCTTGAGGGTCTTCCTCCTTTTTCCTGACCCTCTATTTTACCAAGCATGGTGTCCTTCTCCAGGGACTGGTCCCTCCTGATAACATGTCCAAAATATTCGAGACGAAGTCTCACCATCTTTGCTTCTAAGGAACATTCTGGCTGTACTTCTTCCATGACAGATTTGTTCATTTTTCTGGCAGCCCATGGTATATTAAATAATCTTCGCCAGCAAGGTAACTTAAAGGCATCAATTCTTCTTCAGACTTCCTTATTCATTGCCCAGACTTCATATGCATATGAGGTTATGGAAAACACAATGGCTTGGGTCAGGCGTACCTTAGTCTTCAAGGTGATATCCTTGTTTTTCAGCACTTTAAAGAGGTCTTTTTGAGCAGATTGGCCCAATACAATGTGTCTTTTGCTTTTTGACCGCTGCTTCCATGGGTGTTGATTGTGGATCCAAGTAAAATGAAACCCTTGACAACTTCAATCTTTTCCCCGTTTATCATGATGTTGCTTGTTGGTCCAGTTGTGAGGATTTTTGTTTTCTTTATATTGAGGTGTAACCCATAATGAAGTCTGTGGACTTTGATCTTCAGCAGTAAGTTCTTCATGTCCTCTTCACTTTCAGCAAGCAAAGATGTGTTGTCTGCATAACACAGGTTGTTAATGAGTCTTCCTTCAATCCTGATTCCCCATTCTTCTTCCTATAGTCCAGAATCTTGGGTTGTTTGTTCGGCATACAGGTTGAAGAGGTATGATGAAAGGATACAACCTTGACATATCTTTCTTCACTTAAAACCACACTTTATCCCCTTGTTCTGTTCAAATGATTGCCTCTTGATCTATATACAGATTCCTCATGAGCACAATTAAGCATTCTGGAATTCCCATTCTTCGCAATGTTATCTGTAATTTGTTATGATCCACACAGTCAAATGCATTTGCATAGTCAACAAAACACAGATAAATATCTTTTTGGAATTCTTGGCTTTCAGCAAGAATTCATTTGACATCAGCAATGATATTACCTGTTCCATGTCGTCTTCTGCATCCGGCCTGAACTTCTGGCAGTTCCTGTTGATATGCTGCTGTAGCCACATTTGAATGATCTTCAGCAAAATTTTGCTTGTGTGTGATATTAATGATAAAAAAAAAAAAAAAAAAAAAAAATACTGATGGATAATTTACACGTTCTGTTATATCTCCTTTCTTTGGAATGGGTACACACATAGATCTCTTCCAGTCATTCGTCCAGGTAGCTATCTTCTAAATTTCTTGGCATAGATGAGTGAAACCTTCCAGGATTTGTTGAAATATCTCAACTGGTATTCCATCAATTCCTGGAGACTTGTTTTTTGCCAATGCCTCCAGTGCTGCTTGGATCTCTTCCTTCAGTATTATGGGTGTTTGATCATATGCTACCTTCTGAAATGGTTTGAGGTCGAACAATGCTTTTTGCTGCAGTGACTATTTCTTTCATCTTCTTTTTATGCTAACTATGTCATTTAATATTTTCCTGTAGAATCCTTCACTATTGCAACTCTTCTTGAATTTTTTCTTCAGTTCTTTCAGCTTGAGAAATGCCAAGCATGTTCCTTCCTTTTGATTTTCTAACTCCAGGTCATTGCACATTTCATTATAATACTTTACTTTGTCTTCTCAAGATATCTTTTAAAATCTTCTGTTCAATTTTTTATTACATTTCTGTCGTTTGTTTTACCTACTCAACATTCAAGAGCAACTTGAGGAGTCTTTTCTGACATCCATTTTGGTCTTTCTTTCTTTCCTGTCTTTTTAATGACCTCTTGCTTTCTTCATGTATGATATCCTTGATGTTATTCCACAACTCATCTGGTCTTTGCTTAATGGTGTTCAATGCATCAAATCTATTCTTGAGATGGTCTCTAAATTTAAGTAGAATATAATCAAGTCTGTACTTTGGCTCTTGTGGACTTGTTCTAATTTTCTTCAACTTCAACTTGAACTGGCATACAAGCAGTTGATGGTCTTTTCCACAGTCAGCCCCTGGCCTTGTTCTCACTGATAATATTGAGCTCTTCCATTGTCGTTTTCCACACATGTAGTCAATTTGATTCTTGCATATTTCAACCATCGAGGTCCACGTGTATAGACACCATTTTTTGTTCTTGACAAAAGGCATTTGGAACGAAGAAGTCGTTGGTCTTGCACAATTCTATCATATGGTCTCCGGCATAATTTCTATCACCAAGGCCATATTTTCCGACTACCAATCCTTCTTTGTTCCCAACTTTTTCATTTCAACTGACAGTAATTATCAATGCATCCTGATTGCATGTTCAGTCAATTTCAGAAGGTGGTAAAAGTCTTCAATTTCTTCATCTTTGGCCTTAGTGGTTGGTGGGTAAACTTGAATAATAGTTGTACTAACTGGCCTTCCTTGTAGCTGTATGGATATTAATATATCTTTGACAGCTTTGTACTTCAGGATAGATCTTGAAATGTTCTTTTTGGCCATGAACATGTCATTATTCCTTTTCAATTTGTAATTCCTTGTATATTAGACTATATGATTGATTTGAAGTGGTCGATACCAGTCCATCAGCTCACTAATGCCTAGGATATCAGTGTTTATGCATTCCATTTTTGATGATTTCCAGTTTTCCATGATTGATACTTTGTATATTTCATGTTCCTACTATTAATGGATGTTTGCAGCTGTTTCTTCTCATTTTGAATCTTGCCACAACAGGAAATGAAGGTTCCAAAAGATCCACTCCATTTACATCATTAAGGTTGACTCTACTTTGAGCAGGCAGCTCTTCCCCAGTTGTCTTTTGAGTGTTTTCCAACTTGAGAGGCTCATCTTCCAGCCCTATATCAGACAATGTTTCACTGTTACTCATAAGGTTATCAGAAGCCCATTTTTTCAGATGTAGACTGTAAGGTCTTTCTTACTAGGGTTTTGGAGTACTTAGTGAGAAATAGTGCAATTGTAATAAAATGAATAGAGTTAAATGTTATGGCTATTGTTAGGTACAGTTGAGTTACTTCTGACTCATAGCGACCCCTATGTACAAGAGAACGAAACACTGTCCAGTCCTTCATGCTCACTGTCGTTATTATGTTTGAGCCCATTGTTGCAGCCACTGAGGGTTTTCCTCTTTTTCACTGACCGCTACTTTACCAAGCATGATGTCTTTCTCCTGGGACTGATCCCTCTGATAACATTTCCAAAATATGTGAGATGAAGTCTCACTATTCTTGCTTCTAGGGAGTATAGAGACAAGAATTCTAATGTTTTCAGATTTTAGTCATAGAAGTTTTGGGTCATGTCAAATTATAGAGTATGACTTGAGGTTGTAATGCCAAAATTTGAGGGAATAATGACAAGAAGGAGGTGAATTCACATGAACATGGAACTTATTCAGGAAGGTGGCAAAGGATAAGAGAGGTCTGATAACATTGTGGCAAGACACAAGTGGCTCAGTGCACTGTTAATGTCTCTCCACTGGACAGAGACTGCATGTTGCTCTGAGCTAAGCAGGCAAGAACTGTAACAATATGATTATAACCTATAGTCATTTTCTCTCTTTGTGCATGTGGGATCCTTATCATAGCTTGTTAGAAGAAGGAATGAAAAGACATATAAATAGTTTATGACCTAAAGTCATTTTAAAAAATTGTAGTAACTATTGATAATCTGGCAATGCAATGTTTCTTCTGTTGCCATGTTTTACTACAGTTTAAAAAAAAGAAGAAAACCTAAAAAAATATAACCCATTGCCATTAAGTTGATTCCCACTCGTAGTGATCCCATGTGTTACAGAGTAGAATTATGCTCCAAAGGTTTTTCTTGGCTGTAATCTTTAATGAAGTAGATTGCCAGGCCTTTCTTCTGCAAAGCCACTGGGTGGGGTCAAACTCCCAATCTTAAGGGCAGTAGATGAGCTCAAACTGTTTGCACCAGCCAGGGACTGAAATGAAAAATATATATATATATGTGTGTGTGTGTGTGTTGCTATGTGTGTGTGTAGTTGGGTTTCTTTAAGTATGGCTTCTTAATCGCATCAGCATCCATGGACTGGCCTGATTGCTGGCCACTATGTGAGGGTCTCCTTCAGAGCTTATCCTGTTGGATCCTGACCCTCTGAAATGTGAATTTGTGAATGTCTAAGGGTTTCCAATTTTGTCAACATTTTTGAGACTCTGCTTCTGCAAAACATATATGTCCTGTAAGCACACCACACTTTCTTCAGCTTCAGGTTTTTTGATTTGCTCTTTCTTTTGACTGGAATGCCCTTCCCTCAGATTCTACATGACTTGTTCCTTCCTCTCCTTCAGACCTTTATTTAAATGTCACATTCTTAGATACAGCTTCCCTGACAATGCACATTAGAACTAAGGAATCTTACCTTCACCCTCTCCACAGTGTCCTTTCATACACTGTCCATTCACCTGGTTTATTCTGTTTCTTATCCTTCTTCTCTTACTAGACAATAGGCATTTTGTCTGCTGCGTGTTACTACTACATGGACAGCACCTAAAATAATGCATGATACATAGTAGATGGTCAGTATGTGCTCACTGAATACGTCAGTGAATGAACAATGAAACTGATTTATTCTGAGTGTCCAAGGTCAGTCTCCATCACTCATGGAAAAGCCTTCTAAAATGGAAACTGAAAACCTGGCTTTACAGCACTCTTTGAAAGTATCTTACCTTCTATTTCTGTCTCCTCATCAGTAAAATGAAATAATAACCCATATGATGTTAGAATTAAAAAAAAAAAAAAAACTCATTTGACAAAACTAATTTTACAGGTTTTAAAGTAGAGACAAATAAGGCAATTAGTACATGGTTTCATGTAAGTAGTCAGTGGAAAAATGATGACAAGACTGTTAGTCTCTGCCCTCCAAATTTTCATCTTTGCTTTCCATTACTGGCAGGAAACTTTCAGTATAATTAAATGATAGATTTCAGTGTGAAATGAAAAATTGTAAAGCATTTATTCACCTTGCTTTTGCTGTTGCTTTGTGCCATCGAATTGATTCCAACACATAGTTACCCTATGGGACAGTGCAGATCTGCTCCATAAGGTTTACTAGCCTGTAATCCTTAGATAGTGCAATATGTTAAATATTGTTGTGCTGTTGTTAGGTGCCATCAAGTTGGTTCTGACTCACAGTGACCCTATGCACGACAGAACGAAACACTGCCTGGTCCTGCGCCATCCTTACAATCATTGTTATGCTTGAGTTCATTGTTGCAGCCACTGTGTCAATCCGCCTAGTTGAGGGTCTAGCTCTTTTCTGCTGACCCTGTACTGTGCCAAGCATGATGTCCTACTCCAGGGACTGATCCCTCCTGACAACATGTCCAGCGTATGTAAGATGCAGTCTCACCATCCTTGCCTCTAAGGAGCATTCTCATTGTACTTCTAAGACAGATTTGTTCATTCTTTTTGGCAGCCCATGGTATATTCAATATTCTTTGCCAATGCCACAATTCAAAGGCATCGATTCTTTCTTCGGTCTTCTTTATTCATTGTTCAGCTTACACACACATATGATGCAATTGAAAATACCATCTCTTTGGTCAGGCGCACCTTAGTCTTCAAGGTGACATCTTTGCTTTTCAACACTTTAAAGAGGTCCTTTGCAGCAGGTTTACCCAATGCAATGCGTCTTTTGATTTCTTGACTGCTGCTTCCATGGCTGTTGATTGTGGATCCAGGTAAAATGAAATGCATGACAACTTCAATCTTTTCTCCCTTTATCATGATGTTGCTCATTGGTCCAGTTGTGAGGATTTTTGTTTTCTTTATGTTGAGGTGCAATCCATACTGAAGGCTGTGGTCTTTGAAGTTCATTAGTAAGTGCTTCCTGTCCTCTTCTCTTTCAGCAAGCAAGGTTGTGTCTTCTGCATAACACAGGTTGTTAATGAGTCTTCCTCCAATCCTGATGCCCTGTTCTTCTTCATATAGTCCAGCTTCTTGGATTATTTGTTCAGCATACAGATTAAACAGGTATGGTGAAAGAATACAACCCTGACGCACACCTTTCCTGACATTAAACCAATTAGTATCACCTTGTTCTGTCCGAACAACTGCCTCTTGATCTATGTAAAGGTTCCTCATGAGCACAATTAAGTGTTCTGGAGTTCCCATTTTTTGCAATGTTATACATAATTTGTTATGATCTACACAGTTGAATGCCTTTGCATAGTGAATAAAACACAGGTAAACATCCTTCTGGTATTCTGTGTTTTCAGCCAGGATCCATCTGACATCAGCAATGATATCCCTGGTTCCAAGTCCTCTTCTGTGTTAAAAAAAATAAATAAATATTAAGTCACCATAAAATCATAATCCATTCCTTTGCATTTGAACACTGCAATTATGCTGAATAGTAAGTTAATATGATAGTTGTACAGTGCTAAGAAGATGTACCCAAATTTAATCCAGATATTATTTATTATGGGACCCGGACCAGCCACACTCCCACTCCCCCACTCCCAGGTATTCATTGTATGGAGCTTATACCAATCCCAGGAAACTCGAAGGAAAAATTTTTAAAGCTTCTGCAAGATAAAAAATGTTTTCCGCTTGGAAATGTGCTAATCCAAAAGACATTATTCTAAATTTTGATGTCTGTGTCCATAACCAGGACGTGGGCTATCTATATCTGGTGACATTCAAGTTCACTCTAAAAGGAGTTAATTCAGATCTCAGAGCTTTTTTGCCTCCAACTATCTCCAGGGAGTTCCAAGACATGCAGTTTTCACTCTGGAGGCTGTGGCTACAGTACAAAAAAAAGCCTCCTGCCTAAGCAAATGGAGTTCAGAAGAATGCTCTAGAAGACTTGCTAACCTCTAGGTGTGCCTGCTGGTAAGGTTTCAGGAGCATGGAGTCTATCTGTAGCCAGCTGAGGACAAGAAAGAGAGTGGTAGGTGATAGGAGAGGAGGACGGGGGGAGACTTGATTGAAGAATGGGGACAAGAGAATTGACTGTAAATTTCTGACATAGTCTCTTGTATACACTTGAGCAGCTACTACTGCCTGTCTTCATTCTTACAGCTAAAAGAGAAAACAAAATCTCTGTGTGCTGCTAATATATCTTTTGACAACTTTGCCATTTTCTCTGGGTACTAGAGCTCTTCATTGACCTGGACAATATGTTCACTCATCTGTTAGAAGTTCTGTCCTTCTAATACTATCATTCAATTCAACTCTCTTTTTAATATAATTTGAAGAGTGGATAAATGGTCCCCAGCCTGAGCCTATGACTGACATGGAGGCAGAACATGCCTCAAGGGCAGAGTTTAGCTTAAACCATTCAGAAGTATCCCTGAATCATTACAGCCTAATAAAGTATGGCTAAACTATTTGCTATTGTTCCCTCAACCAGAAGGTACTCCTAATCATTCTGGAATGGGGCATTACTGAAAGGTGCATGCCAAGGTCCATGAAAATGTTTAAGGATGAGATTTTCAGATGTTCCCTGTTATAAACTCCTTTTAATACACTCTGCCAAAAGCTTTATATGCAGATAAAAAAAAAAAAAAGGAGGCTTAATACTTAAAGGGTGTAACTCTCTATTTTACAGCAAGGTATGTAAAAACCAAGTTCACTACAGCTCTTTATTATGTTCTCTAAGCAATAGATTAACCAGTTACTGTAACTACACTGTCTATTAATCCATCTTGGGCCATGCATGCCTTTGACAACCTTGTAATGTAGACATTTCAGTCTCATTTCCTAGGTGACTAACTTTAGACTTACGGAAGGGAAATAGTTTAACCAAGATCACATGGCCAATGAGCAAAATAACTTGGCCTGAATTCCTATTGTCTGTTTCTAAATACTGCGTCATTTCACACACACTAAGAAGTCCTGGTGGCATAGTGATTAAAAGCCATGGGTGCAAACCAGTGGTAGGCAGCTCAAATCCACCAGGTGCTCCTTGGGGATCCTATAGGGGAGTTCTACTCTGTTCTATAGGGTCACTATGAGTCGGAATCAACTGAAAGGCAATGGGCTTCCTTTGCTTTTTTTCTTTTTTTTAAGGAGTCCCTAGATGGTGCAAATGATTAACAGTAACTTGTTAATCTATTGCTTAGATAACATAATAAAATAAAGAGCCGTAGTGAACTTGGTTCTGACATACCTTGCTGTATAATCCTTAAAACAGAGAGTTACACACTTTAAATATTAAGCCTCCCTTTATCTGCATATAAAGCTTTTGGCAGAGTGTATTAAAAGGAGGTTATAACAGGGAACATCTGAAAATCTCATCCTTAAACATTTTCAGGACTGTTGGTTTACTTATGAAAGTCAGTCATTGAAAACTCTATGGAGCACAGTTCTACTTTGACAAAATTGGGTCAGCATGAGTCAGTGTTGACTCAACAGTGACTAGTTTTTTCTTTGTTTTTAAGGTCTGTTAAGTTAGCTGAACCCAAGTCATAGAGAAACCCAATTATAGGATTCTACTTCATCTCTTCCCCCATATTCCCCCAATTCAAATACCACTCCTTGTGTATAGGGATCTCTATTCACAAGGATGTTTTCTTCATAGTTCTTATCTCTTTCTAAGAGTTATTCTTCTATTCTCTCAACCTAGTTATTTGTTTTTGACTGATAACAGTAATGATCTCACCTCAGCTCCCTCTTATGAATCTTTCCATTTCTCTTACGCTACTTAGAAGATAGGTAGATAGTTGTACGGATTAGACTTCCTTCCCTGTTGGTAATTCTACTAAATTGTGAAATTCATATTTCTACTGAGCACTTCTGTCTTTTGTCAGTCTATCACCTATCTATCTATCTATCTATCTATCTATCTATCTATCTATCTATCTATCTATCTATCTATCTATCTATCTATCTATCTATCTATCTATCTATCTATCATCTATCTATCTATCTATCTATCTATCTATCTATCTATCTATCTATCTATCTATCTATCATCTATCTATCTATCTATCTATCTATCTATCATCTATCTATCATCTATCTATCTATCTATCATCTATCTATCTATCTATCTATCTAATCTATCTATCATCTATCTATTATCTATCTATCATCTGTCTATCTATCTATATCTATCATCTATCTATCTATATCTATCTATCTACCTATATCTATCTATCTATCGTCTATCTATCTATCTATCATCTAGTCTCTTGTTCAAAGTATGTTGATTATTATTAAAGTGATAGATCATAGAGTAAACTAAGTACACTAGGGATAGGATAAGTCTCAAAGACTGGCATGTATAAATTAACTCACTTTATCTGACAGTTTTGTGATGTTTTATAAACTTGAACACTAGCATTTGTTCGTGTTAATGTGTTAACTTTGTTTCTTTCCTTACAGTCATCAGCAGAAGGACACTTTTAAATGACAAGGCTCTATTTGCCTATCACCAAGGCAGAAATGAAAAAAGAAGGGCACATTCCATTATAAGCAGGGCTGGAGTAAGAGAATCAGCCTGAGATGAAGCTCACTGTGGCTTCCTTAATAAAACAGTAAGGCAGAATAAAACTCTGATATCAGCATCAGCAAGAAAGGAGAGATAGGAAAATGACTGTGGGATGAGAAATTGTCTTGGGGCTTAAACGGTGGGAGGCCTGCATGAATCCAAAATTGTTTCAGAAAGTTCTGGTTTGCTGCATATCTAGTTTCTTTGAAGATTGAATTACATACATTCAGCTCAGGTATGTGGTATTGGTAGAATCACATTGACAGCCATCATGTTTACACTGTGTTCCTAGTTCTTTGCCTATAAAGAATACAATCATAAACAATTTTCTGTACAATAATAATAAAATATTTTCAGGAATATGTTTTTCATACCTAAAGGAACCATGGAATGACTTTATCTTAGAAATTATTGCTTTAATTTAAATCGCTGATTTGTATTAGTATTTCAACCACTGAACTTTAAATTCCATGAGGAAAGGAATGTACTCTGTCATCTTTTATAACCAATCTTAGCACAGAAGCTGACACATATGTGGTAGATAATCAGTGTTTATTGAATTAAAATGTTGAATTTAATTTAATGAATCCAATAAAGTATATTGAAATCATATGACTATATTTTACCATTAAATTTGGTATACTTTCAGGCCTCTAAAATACAATGATACAGATAAAATACGATAGAAGTTTCAGTAATTTCTTTTTTTCTTTCTTTTTTTGTGCACTGAGCAAGCCTGAGACCTCTCAATGAATGAGACATACTTGATCTATGGTATATTTTGCTGTAAAAAATATCCCAGAAGGATGGCCACACTCAATGCCACTCTATTTCATCCCTATTCTTTCTTCCTACTGGGGATCCCTGGGCTGGAAAATGTACATATCTGGATTGGTTTCCCTTTCTGTGCTGTGTACCTGACTGCTGTTCTTGGGAATATCTGCATACTTTTTGTGATTCAGACTGAGAGTAGCCTCCATCAGCCCATGTTCTACTTCTTGGCCATTCTGGCATCTATTGATCTGGGACTATCCACATCCACCATCCCCAAAATGCTTGGCATCTTCTGGATCAACCTGAGAGATATCTCCTTTGAGGGATGCCTCATCCAGATGTTCTTCATCCACCTATGCACTGGCATGGAGTCAGCTGTGCTTGTGGCCATGGCGTATGATCGCTATGCGGCCATCTGTAACCCTCTTCGCTACACACTGGTGCTGACAAACAAGGTGGTATCAATTATAACACTGATCAGCCTCTTGAGACCCTTAGCCATTGCAATTCCCTTTGTTCTCCTCATCCTCAGACTGCCCTTCTGTGGACACCATATTATCCCCCACACCTACTGTGAGCACATGGGCATAGCCCGCCTGTCTTGTGCCAGCATCAAGGTCAACATTATCTACGGCTTATGTGCCATTTCTAACCTGGTGTTTGACATCATAGCCATTGTCATATCCTATGCCCAGATCCTTCATGCTGTCTTTCGACTCCCTTCCCATGATGCCCGGCTCAAAGCACTCAGCACTTGTGGCTCTCATGTGTGTGTCATGTTGGCTTTCTACACACCTGCATTTTTTTCATTCATGACCCATAGGTTTGGCCAGAATATACCACGGTACATTCATATCCTTCTTGCTAATTTCTATGTGGTCATTCCACCTGCTCTCAATCCTGTAATTTATGGTATCAGAACTAAACAGATTAGAGAGCGGGTGCTGAAAATATTTTCTAAGGAATAAAACGTAGCTCTTGTATTCATTAAGAACCAAATTTAATAAAAGAGTGGCACTGATTTTCTATGTTCAAAATGGGAGGAAAACATTTGGAAGACATCACAGTTTATTTGGAGCAGGCGTGTCAATGCCAAATCTTTGATCTCTGAAGCATACGACTCAAACTCAGAAGTGTGAAATAAGTCCATACCAAATACACAAATAAAAGCATTTTATGTTTTCTCATTGTTTGGAAATAATACTAATCTACTGAGTGCAAGAAAAACAACACTTTTTTGTGCTTCCATTATGACTAAGCCAATTACATTCCAGAGTCACAGTTGGTTTAAACCATAACCAAGTGAAACAAACAAAAAAACTCTAAAGCACTCCATATGCCAAATTCAAAGAAAAATAGTGGGTCACCCTGACTACTGCTAGTCCTGAATATAATAGACATTAGATCATTTCTCATACTCCTGGGCTCTTTATCAAAAAGAACTTTATTCTTGATTTTGCCATACTAATATCTAAAGATATGGTGTGCCACTGTGAGTATGATAATTGTGTGAAAAAGTTGGGATTTTTCTCCTGAACAGAATCATATAAACTTTGTAATCCTAGTAAATAAATGTATAATCTTTGTTACTTGAAAGATGTGTTTGGTTATTTATTTGATGGGACTGTTCTTATGAAGTCTGACTTGCTGTAATCTCTTTGCAAACAAATTATTCTTTTTCTAAGTGGTTTTCTCTCTGTTTTTTTTTTTTTTTTTTGCCACCCCATGGAAGAGTTTCAGTGTTATACCCACTGCCATCGAGTTGCTTACAACTCACAGTGACTCTAGATGACTCTAGTTCCTGGTGGATTCGAACTGCTGAACTTTTGGTTAGCAGCCTTAGCTCTTAACCACAACTCCACCAGGGTTTCCTTCACTGTTATAAAATGTTGGAATTACCAGTGATGTTCCAATTCCAGCATTATTCAAGGGATTTTGCTTGTTTTTTTGTTTTTGTTGTGTGGGAGGTAGGGTGGGGAGGAGGTCAATGGGCCACTAGTTCCACGTGATATCATTCACTGTTTTCTGTTTCTGTGTAACATTACTGACATTAAGTGTAGAATGGACTAAATAAAAAAATACGTTCACAAAATCCTGGAAGGGAAAAAAAAATTAGCTATGTATTTATTACAGTATTTTAGGAACTTTTAATAGTCACAATAATGGACTCAACCATACCAATGATCATGAAGGTGGTACAGGACCATGCAATGTTTCATTCTATGATACATAAGGTTATCATGAATTGGAGCTGAATCAAGAGTAACAATAACAGGAACTCTTAATTAACAAATATTCACAAGAACTTTAAGAGAGGCTTGACTGAGAATACTCTATAGACCTTCCCAAGACATTCATATGATGTAGGTTATACTCAAAAAATACTTACTGTTATTGAAATAGAAAATATGATGTCATAAATTTGTAGAGGAAGTTTACACTAATTAACATCACATCCCAAACTTGAAGTTCTTCCATAAAAATTATTCAGTAATTATGGGCACAAATGCCTTCTCCTGGACTCCTATTGTGAGATTATGCTCATCCTTTAACTATCCGTTTATACTACTTATGAAATGTCACTTATTTTATATTGCCCCAATTGTGTCTTCGATGAGTTGGGAAGTGTTCACTCCGCTTCTATATTTTGGATAATTTGAGTGGGTATTATTTCATCCTTAACCATTTAGTAGAATTTACCAATGTAGCTATCTGACCCTGAAATTGTATTTATTTGTTTGCTTTTTCTTTTGGGTAGAGATGTTAACCACAGATTAAATTTTTTTAATAGGTAAAGGACTATTTGGGTTACCTATTTCTTATTTCTGCATATAACTATCACCTAGGGTACTTTAAAGCAATGTCTTCCTTGTCTGACTTTTAACTTTTAGCATAACACCTTTGGAATTTATCCATGTGAAACTGCATAACATGAAACAAAAATAGCAGATTTTAAAGACAGATAAAAAGTGTTACCTACAAATTAACATGAATTTGATCAATGATAGACTTCTTTAAACCGATAATAGAGTCCAGAGAACTATAGGCTAAGAAAGCCTAATAACCTGAGAATGGATTTGTGTAGCAAGAAAATTGTTTGTAAAGAATGAGGGTGAAAAAAAAAGAAAAAAAAACTTTTAAATGAACACATGGCAGAGGTTTTACCTCCAGGACACTCTCAGTAAAAAAATAGCTGAAATATGTACTTGAGAAAGAAGAATATTTATTTAAAAAGGAATAACTGGGTCCAGGAGAAGGAAATTTTTTAATCTTCTGATAAATCTTGAAGTGTCAACAAAAGGTCTTTGATTATATATTAAGTTGGTTATTAATTTTTCCTATTTTTATCCTAAGAGGATTCCCAATCACCCCCACCATAGTTTTTTTTTTTTTTTTTTCCAAATCATATACGTGATGTATAATTTTACTTGGTAATCCTGTGGACTCATAGTAGTGATTTTCATGCCCTTATATACTTTTTTTTTTTATATATATACTTTAGCTGAAGCGGCTGCTGGAATAGAATTGAGAAATGACATTCAAAACATTTATCCAGAAGATAATATGAAATAAATCAAAATACATGTGTTTGTGTATCCATTTGCCATGTCCATATCAATAATACTGAATATGTTTTTATTTCAGATATTGAAAAATTGCAATGAGAATAGAAATATACAGTCAAGTGAATTCAAATCGCCAAATGTCATAGAAAATGCTACACAAGAACAGACTAAACACTCTTAATTAAGAAGACAGCACAGAATCCAAATGTTCTTAAAATAGAGGAGCCTAGAAAGGGGTAGGTACTTTTATTGTGAAGCTAAAAAACTAAGACATTTTTCTTGAAGCATGAAAAATAAATACGACACTAGTTAACTACATCCCATACTACATAAAAGAATGCATGGGTGATAAAGTAGAATTTCTTCAAAAAAAAGAGGGGGCAGTAATGCACGAAAGGAAACTAAGAAGAACTCTGGAGTGTCATCAAAATGGTCCAGGAAAAGAAGATGAAGGTATAATTTCTTTAAGCTTCCTGCTCTTCTATAACCCTGATGTCCAAGCAGGATATGTTCAGGCTGATGTTTGCTGTAATGATAGACTCAAGTATTTAGGTGAATTAGAATTTTTAAATATATTGCATGATAGTCATAATATTTAGGTTCAAATGATTGTTTTGGAGCAGTTTAAAAAACTAATTTCACTATTTATTGGGAAATATTTCAGCTGCACATAATCTACTGTTATACCTATTTACATATATAATATGTCTTTCTATAAATTACTTCTCATAGAAAAACTTTAGTTATCTGACTGTTAAAGGAGGGGGTTGGTGAAAAACCACACACTCTTAGATGGAAAATAAAAGTTTTTCTTTGGATATCAGTCACCAAAAAGAGGATTCAGTTCAGAGGCTTTGAAAAACTGAAAAATTTAAGGAACCTGTCCCGCATCCTCTTGGTCCTCACCCCATAGATAATGGGATTCACCATGGGTGGGACCAGAAGATAGATGTTGGCTACAAATATGTGCACATGGGGAGCTACATGGTGCCCAAACCTGTGGGTGAGAAAAGAGAAGAAGGTTGGAGTATAGGACACCAAGATGACAAGGACGTGGGAGCCACAGGTGCCCAGGGTCTTGAGTCGGGCATCCTTGGATGGGAGGTGGAAGATGGTGTGGAGTATGAGTATATAAGAACAAATGATCAGTATCAAGTCCACCCCCCCAGTAAGGAAGGCAACAATCAGACTGTAGGCTCTTCGGATTCTTGTCTCAGCACAGGCAATTTTGATGAGGGCCATGAACTCACAGTAGGTGTGAGAAATGATATTGGTTTCACAATAGGGAAGCCACCGCAGCAGGAAAGGGTGAGGACTGAGAAGCACTGTGCCCCAGAGCACAATTGCTAGACCTATCTTCCCTACAACAGCGTGTGTCAGAATCATTGAATGTCTTAATGGGTGACAAATGGCTACATAGCGGTCAAAAGCCATGGCCACAAAGAACCCAGATTCCATGGTGGAGCAAGAGTGAATCAGAAACACTTGAGTGAGACAGGCCTCAAAATGAATCTCTCCATCATCGAACCAGAAGAGGCTGAGAAGTTTTGGCACAGCTGTAGTACACACTATAAGGTCAGCCACAGCCACCATGCAGAGGAAGAGATACATTGGCTCATGAAGGCTGAGGTCTGTTTTAATGATGAACAAAATAGAGAAGTTCCCCAGCAGGGACAAAATGTAGACCATAAAGATAGGGATGGAGATCCAGATGTGGGCAGCCTCCAACCCAGGAATGCCAATGAGAATGAAGGTTGATGGATGGACATGGGTCTTATTATATGCTGACATAACAGGTGTCTTTTTGCTTTTTCTTCATTTATTTTCCTGTAAAATGAATAAAATAATTATTTCTAATTTTTTAAATCTCTGATCAGTTAAATAATCAAAAATGCAGGGGATTGCAAGCAAGTGAATAATTACAATGCTTGCAAAAATTTAGCTGAAAATTATGTCATTGTGTGAAAGGGTGCCAGCTATTATTTCAGTGTTACTCTGCCTCCAATAGGGCACCAGCTAAATCAATGTGTTGAGGGCATCTTCAGTGAGGACTACAAGAAGTATTTTGTTCATTTTAGGTAGATCCGCTGATCTCTGTGAATTTCCTAATCCATGAAGAGAGCAGGTTTAGTAACTTTTACTGATGTATTTCCATAGATTTTTTTTTATTTGTTTATATTTGTAATTTGCTGTGGGATTGATCTATAAAACTTAAACAGGGGAAATGTCTGAGGACCAAAATACAGAATAAAATAACCAGAAATCTTAAAATCTCCTGTGAAGAAGTGATGACATTTGCATGTTTAAGATTGTGTAAGAGTGATGGGTTTGGAGTTGTTGTTGCTCAGAGCCATCGAGTCAAATCTGAGTTATAGCAACTCTATATACAACAGAACAAAACACTGCCCAGTTCTGCACTATCCTCACAATCATTGCTATATTTGAGCCCTTTGTTTCAGCCACTGTGTCAATTCATCTCCTTGAGGGTCTTCCTGTTTTTTCCTGGTCCTCTATTTTACCAAGCATGATGTCCTTCTCCAGGGACTGGTCCCTCCTGATAACAAGTCCAAGGTATGTGAAACAAAGTGTTGCCATCCTTCCTTCTAAGGAGAATTCTGTCTGTACTTCTTCCAAGACAAATTTGTTCAGTTTTCTGGCAGTTCATGGTATATTACATAATCTTCCCCAACAACGTAATTCAAAGGCATCAATTCTTCTTTGGCCCAGCTTTCACACGCATGTGACGCTATCAAAAACACCATGGTTTGGGTCAGGGGCACCTTAGTTTTTAAAGTGACAATTTGGCTTTTTAACACTTTAGAGAGATCTTTTGCAGCAGATTTGCCCAATGGAATGCATCATCTGATTTTTTTACTGCTGCCTTCATGAGTGTTGATTGTGTATCCAAGCAAAATGAAGTCTTTGACAACTTTAGTCTCTGTTGCTCCACTTGTGAGGACTTTTGTTTTCTTTATGTTGAGGAGTAATCCATATTGAAAGCCCTGGTCTTTGATCTTCATCAGTAAGGGCTTCAAGTCCTCTTTGCTTTTAGCAAACAATTTTGTGACATCTGCATATTGCAGGTTGTTAACGCATGTTCCACCAGTCCTGAGGCACTGTTCTTCTTATAGCTCAGTTTCTCAGATTATTTGCTCAGCATACAGATTAAATAAATATTGTAATGGATACCACCCTGACCCACACCTTTCCTGACTTTAAACCACGCAGTATCCCCTTGTTCCGTTCTAACGATTTCCTCTTGATTTATTTATCTACGGGTTCCTCATGAACACAATTAAATGTTCTGGAATTTCAATTCTTTGCAATGTTATCCATAATTTGTTATGGTTCATACAGTCAATAAACCACAGGTAAACATCATTCTGGAATTCTCTACTTTCAGCCAGAATCCATCTGACATCAGCAATTGCACTCCTTGTTGCGCGTCCTCTTCTGAATTTGGCCTGAATTTCTGGCTGTTCCTTGTTGATATGCTGTTGCAGTCACTTTTAAATGATCTTCATCACAATTTTACTTGTGTGTGATATTAATAACATTGTTTAATAATTTTCACATTCTGTTAGATTTCCTTTCTTTGGGGTGACTGCATACATGGATTTCTTCCAGATTTCTTGGCATACTAGCACTGCATCTGTTTGTTGAAACATCTCAATTGTATTTCATCAGTTCCTGCAGCCTTATTTTTCCAATGCCTCCAGTGCACTTTGGACCTCTTCTTTCAGTACCATTGATGCTTGATATATGCTACCCCCTGAAATGGTTGGACATCGAACAATTCCTTTTGGTACAGTGACTCTGTGTATTTCTTCCATCTTCTTTTGATGCTTACTGCATCATTTAATATTTTCCCATAGAATCCTTCAGTATTGCAACTCAAGGCTTGAACTTTTTTTTTTTTTTTTCTGTTCTTTCAGCTTGAGAAATGCCAAGCATGTTCTTTCCTTTTGATTTTCTGACTCCAGGTCTTTGTACATTTCCTTGTAATACTTTACTTTGTCTTCTTGAGCCTCCCTTTGAAATTTTGTGTTCAGCTCTTTGACTTTCTTATTTATTCCATTTGCTTTAGCTACTCGACTCTCAAGAGCAACTTGCAGAGTCTCTTCTGACATCCATTTTGGTCTCTTCTTTCTTTCCTGTCTTTTTAATGACCTCTTGCTTTCTTTATGTATTATAGATATCCTTGATATTATTCCACAACTCATCTGGTCTTTGCTTACTACTGTTCAATGCATCAAATCTATTGTGAAGGTGATCTCTAAATTTAGGTGGGATATACTCAAGGCTGTACTTTGGCTCTCGTGCACTTGTTCTAATTTTCTTCAACTTCAACTTGAACTGGCATATGAGCAATTGGTGGCTAGTTCCACAGTCAGGCCTTAGCCTTGTTCTCACTGATGATATTGAGCTTTTCCTTTGTCATTTTCCACAAATGTAGTCAATTTGACTCTTGAGTATTCCAACCGTTGAGGTTCACGTGTATAGTCACTGTTTTTTGTTGTTGAAAAAAGGTATTTGCAATGAAGAAATTGTTGGTCATGCAAAATTCTATCATATGATTTGCAGTATCATTTCTCTTACAAGGTCATATTTTAAAACTACCAATCCTTGTCCTTTGTTTACAACTTTTGCATTCCAATCGCCAGTATATATCAATGCATCCTGATTGCATGTTTGGCCAACTTCAGACTGCAGAAAGTGGTAAAAATCTTCAATTTCTTCATCTTTGGCCTTAGTGGTTGCTGCATAAATTTGAATAACGGTGGTATTAGCTGGTTTTCCTTGTAAATGTATGGATATTAATACATCTCTGACAGCATTGTACTTCAGGCTAGATCTTGAATGTTCTTTTTGAGGATGAATGTGACATCATTCCTTTTCAATTTGTCATTCCTGGCATAGTAGACCATATATATATATATTTAGGTAATCAAGCAACCCCTGATTTCCTCTTGATTAAGACCAACAGCTTTTTCAATGAAAATGCCTTTATTCAACAACATAAACTGTGACTATACACATGGACCACACTAGACGAAATGTACAGGAATCACATTAACTAAATCTATGGAAAGTGTTGATGTAGAATCTCATTATCATTAGTCAGGCAAGCCAAGGGGCTGACTAGGGAAGAGACCATCAATTGCTCAAGTTGAAGCTGAAGAAAATCAAAACAAGTCCATGAGAATAAATGTATGCTCTTGAAAATATTCCACATGAATTTAGAGACTGTCAAAGGAAAAGATTTGATGAGTTTAATACTAATATCCAAAGACCAGACAAGTTGTGGAATGACATCAAGGGCATCATACATGAAGAAAACAAGTGGTCATTAAAAAGACAGGAAAGAAAGAAAAGACCAAAATGGATGTCAGAAGAGACTCTAAAAGATGTTTTTGAGCATGGAGTAGCTAAAGTGAATGGAAAAAATTATGACATAAAATTGTTGAACAGAAGACTGCAAAGGGTGGCTTGAGAAAACAAAGTATTATAATTAAATGTGCAAAGACCTGGAGTCAGAAAATCAAAAGAGAGAGATACTTTCAAAATTTCTTAAGAAGAAAGAACTGAAGAAAAATTTCAATCTTTGTGTTGCAATATTGAAGGTTCTATGGGCAAAAAATTGAACAACACTTGAAGTATCAAAAAAGGATGGAAGAAATACACAGTCACTGTACCAAAAAGAATTGGTGGAAGTTCAGCCATTTTGAAAGGTAGCATATGATTAAGAACTGATTGTATTAAGGGAAAAAATCCAAGCTGCACTTAAGACATTTGCAAAACCACAAGGACCCAGGAACTGACAGAATACCAACTGAGTTTTTTCAACAAACACATGCAACACCAGAAGTGCTCTCTTATCTATGCCAAGAAATTTGGAAGACAACCAACTGACTGCAAGAGGTTCATATTTGTACCTATTCCAAAGAAAGCAGATCCAACAGGATGTAGAAACTGTAGAACAATATCATTGTTATCACACACACAAGTAAAATTTTGCTGAAGATTATTAAAAAACGGATGCTGCAGTACATCAACAGGGTACTGCTGAAAATGCAAGGGGGATTCAGAAGAGGAAATGGAATGAGGTATATTATTGCTGATGTCAGGTCTTGTCTGAAAGCAAAGAATATGAGAAGGATGCTTGCCTGTATTTGACTATGCAAAAGCATTTGACTAAGTGGATCATAACAAATTCTGGATAATATTGTGAAGACTGGGAATTCCATAACACTTAATTGTGCTCATGCTGGACCTGTACATGGACCGAGAGCAGTCATTCAAATAGAATAAGGGGATACTGTATGGTTTAAATCAGGAAAGGTGTGTGTCAGTGTTGTATCTTTCATCATACTTATTCGATCTGTATATTGAGCAAAGACCCTGAGATGCTGGATTAAATGAAGTAGAACAAAGCATAAGGATTGGAGTAAGAGTCATTAACAACTTGTGATATGCAGATGACACGACTTCGCTTACTAAAAGTGAAGAGGACTTGAAGCACTTACTGATGAAGTACAAAGACTGTAGCCTTTGGATGGATTACACTGCAATATTAGGAAAACAAAAATCCTCACAACTGGACCAATAAGCAATATCGTGATATTGATTTGTCAAGAATTTCTTTTTACTTGAAATCCACAATCAACGTCCATTGAAGCAGCAGTTAAGATATTAAATGACATATTGCATTGGGCCAATTTCCTGCAATAGACCTCTGTAATGAGTTAGAAAGCAAAGACGTCATTTTGAGGATTAAGGTGCACCAGACCCAAACTATGGTATTTTCAAGCACCTCATATTATTCATGCAAAAGCTGGACAATGAATAAGGAAGACAAAAGAAGAACTGGTGCCTTTGATTATGGTGTTGGCAATCACGGACTGGTAGAAGGATGAACAAAGCTGTCTTGGAATAACTACAGCTGGAACGATCCTTACAAGTGAAGATGGAGAGACTTTGTCTCATGTATTTTGGGCATGTTATCAGGAGGGACCAGTCCCTGGAGAAGGACATGATATTTGGTAAAGTAGAGAATCAGTGAAAAAGAAAAAGACTTTTAATGAGATGGATTAACCCGAAATATTCAAGAACGGGCTTAAAGGTAGCAATGATTATGAGGGTGGCACACAATCCAGCAGTTTTTCCTTATGTTTTACATGGGGTCACTATAAGGTGGAACCAACCTGATGGCAACTAACAACAACAATATGCAATTTAGGGATTCCTGGTGGCACATGTTTAAGACTTGGGTGCTAACTAAAAGGTCAGTAGTTAAAACTCATCAGCGACTCCTAGGGGGAAAAGCCTTGGCGATCTGCTCTCATAAAGATTACAGCCTAGGAAACCCTATGGGGCTGTTCTACTCTGTCTTATAGGGTTACTATGGGTCTCAATCAAATCAACAGTAAGCAGTTTATTGTATCCAAACTTTGATTCGTGACTTTTATTTGCTCAGCATGTTCTCCCTACTTTGACTTATCCTTGGCCACACTCATACAGCAGTATGCTTACTAAACTTATTTTATTTCTTAAAACTATTAGAATGACACTTAAAACTATTAGAGTGACACTTTGAAAATTCTACTGATCTTTCAAGACAATTTTTTTTCTTCTTTTTAGAAACACAATGGACACCATTTCTGAGACACTCCATTTATAGGAAACCCTGGTGGCGTAGTGATTAAGGGCTATGGCTACTAACCAAAAGGTCGACAGTTCCAATCCACCAGGTGCTCCTTGGAAGTCCTATGGGGAAGTTATACTCTGCCCTATAGGTTCACTATCACTAGTGATCAACTCAACAGTGGCCCCAGTACCTCAGATAGGATCTGGCTGTTATATTGCAAGGGTGAATGTCCTTGAGCTCTGACTGTGACTGTTTCAGCTGTGCAGTAGAGAGGAGGGCTTTTGATGTTTGATAACACTCTGCCTATTAAACAGGGTCCTCACCTACCCACAGCAAGGACCTGAGGGCTGATAGCTCCACCCATGCCACCTAGACACCCATGACAGGGGTCCAAGGATAAGAGGTGCTTCCCAGTCCTTACAATTAAAAGCATTGAGTGTCTATGGTACAGCTGCAGAGCCCACCCACCAGTGCACCCTAAGGAACAGAAACACACCTTCCTCACAGATACCTGGGGGAAAGTTGTCAGCCCCTGCCTTCCTCAGAGTGTGACCCCCTGCTGCAACCAGAAACTTGTGCATACACCAATCACCACTGCTCCTCCAATGTCATAGGTGAGAGTCTGCACCACGCACTAGGTGACCAACTACCTGGACACCTGCACCGAATCTATACAAGAATAGTGAATGGACTCCTAGGCTCTTATGCCTGGTAACAGTTCTAGCCATCTGGTCACAGGACATTAGTGTTTAAAAGGCTCCAATAATCAAGTTAGCTCACTCTAGTAGCCTATTCAGGTATATCAAGACAAAACAAAGCAAGAGCCTAGGACAGAGTGGGCAACATAAAATAAATTAATACAGTATAATTTAGAGATGGCTCAGAGACAATAGTCAATATCAAACCACATAAAGAAGCAGACCGTGAATGCTTTAACAAACTCCCAAAACAAAGAATCAAAGAATCTTCCAGATGAAGATGTATTCCTGGAATTATTAGGTGTAGAACACAAAAAGATTAATATACAGAACCCTTCAAACCATCAGGAAGGAGATCAGGCAAAATGCAGAACAAGCCAAGGAGCACACAAATAAAGTAGTCAAGGAAATTAAGAAGGTTATTCAAGAACATAATGAAAAATTTAATAGATTGCAAGAATCTGTAGTGAGACAGCAATCAGAAATTCAGAAGATTAACAATAAAATTACAGAATTAGACAACTCAGTAGAAAGTCAGCTGAGCAGAATTGAGGAAATGGAAGTCAGAATTACCAAGATTGAAGATAAAACACTTAGCAACAATATATTCGAAGAGAATCAGATAAAATAATTTAAAAAAATGAAAAAACTCTAAGAATCATGTGGGACTCTATCAAGAGAAATAACCTATGAGTGATTGGAGTACTAGAACGGGGTGGGGGAGGGGAACAAAAAATACAGAAAGAATTTTTGAAGATTTCTTGGCAGAAAAATTACCTGATATCATGAGAAATGAGAAGGTATCTACCCAAGATGCTTGTTGAACCCCACACAAGGTAGATCTCAAAATAAAGTCACCAAGACATATTATAATCAAACTGGCCAGAACTAAAGACAAAGAGAAAATTTTAAGAGAGGCCAGGAATAAACAAAAAGTCACCTACAAAGGACAGTCAAGAAAAATAAGCTAGGACTACTTGGCAGAAACCATGCAGGCAAGAAGGCAATGGGATGACATATATAAAGCATTGCAAGGGAAAAATTGCCAGCCAAGAATCATATATCCAGCAAAACTGTCTCTCAAATATGAAGGCAAAATTAGGACATTTCCAGATAAACAAGAGTTTAGGGAATTTTCAAAAACCAAACCAAAACTACAAGGAAAACTAAAGGGAATTCTCTGGTTAGAAACCCATAATATCAGATATCAGCTCAACACTAGAATACAGGACAGAGCAACCAGGTAACAACCTAGAAAGGAAAATCACAAAAATAAATCAAGGTAAATAAATAAATAAATAATGCCCAAAACATGGAAATAGTGATGTCATTGTGTAAAAGATGACAACATTAAATCAATAAAGAGGGACTAAATGCAGTAGACTTAGGTCTTTCATAGGGGAGAGGAAATCAAGGTGATACAGGGAGATAAAAGTTAAGTTTAAACTTAGAAAAATAAGTGTAAATATTAAGGAAATCACAAAGGATACTAACAATCCAACACATCAAAATAAAATACAAGAAAAATATGAAGACTCAGCAAAAACAAAATCAACAACAATGAAAAGATGAATACACAATTTACAAAGAAAAACTACTCAGAGCAAAAAACTAAAGGAAAAAAAGAAACTGTCAACAACACACAAAAAGAGACATCAAAATGACAGCACTAAACTCATACCTATCCATAATCATGTTGAATGTAAATAGAGTAAATGCACCAATAAAGAGACATAGAGTGGCAGAGTGGATAAAAAAACACAATCAGTCTATATGCAGCCTACAAGAGACACACCTTAGATTAAGAGACACAAACTGAAACTCAAAGTATAGAAAAAAGTATATCAAGCAAACAACAATCAAAAAAAAAAAAAACAGGAGTGGCAAAACTAATTCCTAACATAACAGACTTCAAAGTTAAATCTACCACAAAGGATAAGGAAGGATGCTATATAATGATTAAAGACACAACATATCAGGAGGATATTACCTTATTAAATACCTATGCACCCAACAAGTGGGCTTCAAGAAACATAAAACAAACTCTAACAGCATTGAAAAGTGAGATAGACAGCTCCACAATAATAGTAGGAGACTTCAACACACCACTTTCAGTGAAGGACAGAACATCCAGAAAGAAGCTCAGTGAAGACACAGAAGAGCTAAATGCCACAATTAATCAACTTGACCTCATAGACATATACAGAACACGCCACCCAACAGCATCCAAGTATACTTTCTTTTCCAATGTGCATGGAACGTTCTCTACAATAGACCACATATTAAGCCATAAAGCAAGTCTTAACGGAATCCAAAACATTGAAATATTACAAAGCATCTTTTCTGACCATAAAGCCATAAAACTAGAAATTCATAACAGAAAAAAAAGGGAAAAGTAATCAAAAACATGGAAACTGAACAATATCCTGCTCAAAATGAATGGATTATAGAAGAAATTAAGGACAGAATAAAGAAATTCATAGAATCAAACGAGAATGAAAACACTTCCTATCAGAAACTTTGGGACACAGCTAAAGCACTGCTCAGAAGACAATTTATAGCAATTAATGCACACATCCAAAAAGAAGAAAGGGCCAAAATCAAAGAATTATCCCTACAACTTGAACAAATAGAAAGAGAGCACCAAAAGAAACCCTCAGGCACCAGAAAAAAAGCAAATAATAAAAATTAGAGCAGAATTAAATGAAATAGAAAATAGAAAAACAATTGAAAGAATTAACAAGACCAAGGCTGTTTCTTTGACAAGATAAACAAAATCGATAAGACATTGGCCAAAATGACAAAAGAAAACCAAGAGACGAAGCAAATTACCTGAGTAAGAAATGAGTTGGGTGATATCACAACAGACCCAACTGAGATTAAAAGAGTCATAACAGAATACAATGAAAAATTGTACTCTAACAAATTGAAAACCCAGAGCAAATGGACAATTTTCTAGAAATACACTACCTACATAAACCAGCACAAATACAGGCAGAACAATTAAATAAACCCATAACAAAAGATGAGATTGGAAAGGTAATTAAAAAAAACTCTCAACAACAACAACAAAAAAGCGCTGGCCTTGACAGCTTCGCTGGAGAAGTCTACCAAACTTTCAGAGAAGAGTTAACACCACTACTACTAAAGGTATTTCAGAGCATACAAAAGCATGGAATACTCCCAAACTCATTTTATCAAGCCAGCATAACCCTGATAAAAGGAAAAAAAAAAAAAAAAAAAAAAAATCAGGTAAAGACACCACAAAAAAGAAAATTACAGAACAATATCCCTCATGAACTTAGACACAAAGATCTTCAGCAAAATTCAAACCAATAGAATATAATGACATCAAAAAAATAATTCACCACAACCAAGTGAGGTTCATACCAGGCATGCAGGGATGGTTCAACATTAGAAAAACAATCAGTGTAATCCATCACATAAATAAAACAAAAGAGAAGAATCATCTGATCTTATCAATTGATACAGAAAAGGCATTTGACAAAGCCCAACATTCATTCACAACAAAAACTCAATAAAACAGGAATAGAAGCAAAATAAATGGCATTTACACAAAGCAAACAGCCAACATCATCCTAAATGGAGAGAGACTGAAAGCATTCGCCTTGAGAATGAGAACTAGATAAGGATGCCCTTTATGATCGCTCTTATTCAACATTGTGCTGGAGGTCCTAGACAGAGCTATTAAGCTAGATAAAGAAATAAAGGGCAACCAAACTGGCAAAGAAGGAGTAAAAGTATCTCTATTCGCAGATGACAGGATCTTATACACAGAAAACCCTAAGGAATCCTCAAGAAAACTACTGAAACTAATAGAAGACCTTAGCAGAATATCAGGCTACAAGATAAACATGCAAAAATCAGTTGGGTTACTCCACAGCAACAAAGAGAATGCTGAAGAGGAAATCACCACGTCAATACCATTTACAATAGCACCCAAGAAGATAAAATACTTAGGAATAAATCTAATCAGAGATGTAAAAGACCTATACAAAGAAAACTATAAGACACTTCTGTAAGAAACCAAAAGAGACCTAAAAAAAAAAAAAAACCCCAAAAGAGCCCTACGTAAGTGGAAAAACATACCTTGCTCATGGGTAGGAAGACTCAACATTGTAAAAATGTCTATTCTACCCAAAGTGATCTATAGACACAATGCAATCCTGATTCAAATACTGGTGACATTTTTTTTTTAATGAGATGGCCAGGCCACAGATAAGTAAAGCATTACTGATAAAGGAGAACAAAGTGGGAGGCCTCATACTGATTTTAGAACATAGTATACGGACACAGTCGTCAAACAGCCTAGTACAGGTACAACAAGAAATATATAGACCAGTGGAACGGAATTGAGAATCCAGACATAAATCCATCCACATATGAGCAGCTGATATTTGACTAAGGCTCAAAGACAGTTAAATGGGGAAAAGACATTCTGTTTAACAAATGGTGCTGGCATAACTGGATATCCATCTGCAAAAAAAAAAAAAAGGAAACAAGACCCATACTTCACACCATGCACAAAAATGAACTCAAAATGGATCAAAGACCTAAATATAAAATCTAAAACAATAAAGATCATGGAAGAAAAAACAGGGGCAATAGTAGGAGCCCTAATACATGGTATAAACAGTATATAAAACATTACTAACAACATACAAACACCAGAGGAGAGATAACTGGGAGCTCCTAAAAGTCAAACACCTATACTCACCCAAAGACTTCACCAAAAGAATAAAAAGATTACCTACAGACTGGGAAAAAGTTTTTAGCTATGACATTTCTGATCAGCCTCTGATCTCTAAAATCTAGATGATAGTGCAAAAACTCAATAACAAAAAGATAAATAACCCAATTAAAAAATGGGCAAAGGATATGAACAGACACTTTACTAAAGAAGACATTCAGGCTGCTAACAGATACAAGAGGATCATTAGGCATTAAGGAAATGCAAATCAAAACTATAATGAGATTCCATCTAAAGCAAACAAGACTGAAATTCATCCAAAAAACACAAAATAATAAATTTGGGGGAGGTTTTGGAGAGACTGGAACACTTAAACGCTGCTGGTGGGAATGTAGAATGGTACAACCACATTGGAAATCAATTTGGTGCTTCCTTAAAAAGCTAGAACTAGAGCTACCATTTTTTTTTTTTTTTTTTTTTTACCCAGGAATTCCAATTCTTGGAATATACCCTAAGGAAATAAGAGCCTTCACAGGAACAGATATATGTATGCTCATGTTCATTGCAACACTGTTTACAATAGCAAAAAGATGGAACCAACCAAGGTGCCCATCAATGGATGAATGGATAAATAAATTTTTGTATATTCACGCAATGGAATACTAGACAATGATTAAGAACAACAATGAACCTGTGAAACATTTCATAACATGGAAGAATCTGGAAGACATTATTTTGAGTGAAATTAGTCAGTTGCAAAAGGAAAAATATTGTATAAGACCACTATCATAAGAACTCTAGATAAAGTTTAAATACAGAAGAAAATATTCTTTGATGGTTACAAGGGTGGGGAGTGAAGGAGAGGGATATTCACTGACTAGATAATAGACAAAAATTATTTTAGGTGAAGGGAAGGGCAACGCATAACACAAGGGAACTCAGTACAACTGGTCTAAACCAAAAGCAAAGATGTTTCCTGAATACAGCAAAACACTTCAATGGCCACAATAGCAGGGACGGGGTTCTGGGGACCATGGTTTCAAGGGACATTTAGGTCAAATGGCATAATAAAATGTATTAAGAAAACATTCTGCATCCTGCTTTAGTGAGAGGTGTCTGAGGCCTTAAATGCTAGCAAGCAACCATCTAAGATGCAAAAGAAAAAAGAACACCGAGGACATATGGTAAAGATGAGCAGAAGAGACAGAAGGGGCCGCATAAACCAGAGACTCCATCAGCCTGAGGCCAGAAGAACTAGATGGTGCCCCGTTACCACTGATCCACTCTGACAGGGAACACAACAGAGAATCCCTGATGGAGCAGAAGACAGTGGGATCCAGATCTCAAATTCTCGAAAAAAGACCAGGCTTAATGGTCTGACTGAGCCTGGAGGGACCCTGATGGTCATGGTCCCCGGCCCTTTGTTAGCCTAAGATTGGAACCATTCCCAAAGCCAACTCTACAGACTGGATTGTAAGATAGGCAATGCTACTGGTGATGAGAGAGTTTCTTGCTCAAGTGGACACTTGAGTCTATGTGGGCAACTCCTTTCTGTTGCTGAGATGAGAAGGAAGAGGGGGACACGGGGAATACAGGGTGGGGAGGAGGAATGTGCTATCTCATTAGGAGGAAAGCATCTAGGAGTGGATAGCAAGATGTGTATAACTTTTTGTATGAAAGACTGACTTGTAAACTTTCACTCAAAGCACAATAAAAGAGAAAGAAATTTTACTATCAATATTAAAGCATGCACACAAAATTATGTAAATATTCAATATAAACATGTTTATTTTGTGAACTCTATAAACATAAAAAATAATTTAAAATGTTACACAGCCACCTTGGAAAAGTCAAAAAGGCAACGAATAGGAAGGCATATAGACCAACTGTGATTTAGCTTTATCACTTTGGTTTGAATTTTTTGAACAGTGCCAATGTATTCAATGTAGTCATTACCTAGATAGTTCATGGTAAGTATGTAATTAATGTGGAAGAATTGTAATGGCATTCATCAGCGAAAAGACAAACCAAGAAATAACTAATGAGATGTGGTCTTCCATGTCTCTTCAAATACTAAGGAATGGGTCTAACTCCTTGAAATATCCCCTCCCATATTCTCTGCAAGAACGGTTAAGCTTCTTAATCTATGAAAGCAGTATTCTTGTCTTATAGTTCCTCATGGTACTTCGTCACATATAGAAATCCTCGGGAACATTTTGGTTAGAATTGAAGATTCTACTCACATATCAGCTTCTCTCAAATTATTTTTCTAGCTGCCTGACGCATCATTGACACTCCTCCTCAGTGTCCCTATGGTATGTGCACTTACCCGTCCAATGTCTTTTGTCATATTGTATTGCATGTTTTTCCATATCTTTCTCCTTTATTATATTGCAAATCCTACTGGGCAGATACCATGTCTTTTCACAGTTTTGCCTGTTGTTCCATTGAATGAATGAAGAAAGAGAAGAAAAAGAAGATAAGGGAGTGTTATTATTTTCCTAGTAAATAACATGAATATACATTTAAGAAAATCACTGATATCACTGTAACTTAATTACAACCCACTCTAATCTCTAAAATGTTAGTACATTAAATTTCATTACTATGTTAAAATTTATAGATATACCCAAGGATCAGTGGCCAACACAGGTGAATTCAGTCAGCATTGTGTTCCTAATTGGACTACATGATGAAGAAAAAAAGGTAATGGGGAGGAAGAAAATTATACCTCCTTTTGGAGAAAAACAGAATAAATAGAGTGTAAGTTATTTATTTATTTATTTTTAAGTTATTTAGCTGCATCATACATCCCCAATCTATCTGTTTACAAAAATAAAATAAATCCACATAAATTAAGCATCCATTTTTTTTTTTAAATGTACTTTATTAGTTGCATAGCAGGCATTATCTCACTTAATCTTTAAAGGAGTTTTGGTGTAGGTGATCATTCCTTTAAAACAGGTAAGAAAGCAAGGTAAGAATGCTCAATTCATTTTCCTAAAGAACTTTACTGTGAATCTACGGAGATGGAATTAGAATACAAGTCCAATTCCAGTATCTATAATCATTACATTAACCATTAACCATGTGTAACCCAAAGGGTTTTGTAAACATAAAATGAGATAATGCATTTATGAGGAGCATGAAACTTTGCTCAAATATCGGAGATTTCTGATGCATTTACCCTCTCATCATTTCCTTCATCAGCTTTCCTCTGCTGCACTGAGCTGAACAGAGAAACCCACACACAAATTTCTTCTCAAGGAAATTACAGCTCAGTCCCAACCCTTGACATAATAGATATGTCTGCTGCTGTAACATAGAAATAGGCCTTTCAGGGGCTACATACCAAGATCTCACTGTCTTCAGAAACCTTCCACGAACTTGTTATTTCCTGAGCCTCTCTGCTCTGACTAGAGCCCTGGAACTTTCCTGCTTGACCATTGTCCATCTATACCATGACACAAATGAGAGACCATGCATTGCCTCACCTCACCAGGATTTTTATGGGAGCCAAGATGAGCATACACATTGCCTGAGGACAACTTCAGATCTCTTATGACTTATAGCTTTTCCAGAGGAGCTCAGTTATAGTCATGCTTCCAGATGTTCAAGTCTCCCCTGGGCATGAAGGGGAGATGGCTTCTCCATGATGTCAGGGAAAGAAGGTACTGGGAGTTGCAGATTTGAGTTCAGAACTAAGCTTCTAATCCTTAGAGCTGACTCCTCAATAACAGGAATATCCAGGAAGTATGCTGGGGAGGAGAAAGAGGGTTGAGTATTCCTCAATTATCTTAGAGGCCTGCTTGAGTCTAAGACCTTTGCTTCTTAAAAATAATGCAGGGAATTATGGAAAAAGGAAAATAAATATCTTATATTCACTTGGTTTTAAATAAAGAAAAATTAAAATTTTGTATTCTTTTAGTTCATGATTTTCTTAATCATATGGTTTTGAATATTTAAATCATATTAGACTACACATATTTATATCATAATCCTTGTTTAATTCTGTGATATGTTGTATGTCTTCCATAACCCATCAGAATAAATTTTCACAGGAAATTCATTTAATTATATAAGAAATATGAAGTAAATAAAAATGGGATTTTGATGGGAATTGCATTGTTATTGTTGGTGGTGTTGGGTGCCCTACAGTTGGTTCTAACTCACAGTGACCCTATGTATAACAGAAAGAAACACTGCCCAGTGCATAGCCATCATCACAATCATTGTTATATTTGAACACATTGTTTCAGCCAGTGCGTCAATACATCTCAGTGAGGGTCCTCCTCTTTTTCACTGACTTTGTACTTCACCAATCATGATGTCCTTCTCCAGGGACTAGCCCCTCCAGATAGCATGTCCAAAGTATATGAGACAAAGTCCCTTCCAAGGAGCACTCTGTACTTCTTCCAAGACAGACGTGTTTGTTCTTCTGGCAGTCCATGATATATTCAATACTCTTTGACAACACCATAATTCAAAGGCATCAATTATTCTTTGGTCTTCCTTATTCATTGTCCAGCTTCCTCATGCATATGAGGTAATTCTAAATACCATGGCTTGGGTCAGGTGCACCTTGGCCTTCAAAGTGACATCTTTATTTTTCAACACTTTTACGAGTCTTTTGCAACAGATTTGCATAATGTAATACACCATTTGTAATACGTCTTCACTGCTGCTTTCATGGGCATTAATTGTTAATCCTAGTAAAATGAAATCCTTGACAAATTAAATATTGTCTTCCTTTATCATGGTGTTTCTTAATGGTCTAGTTGGAAGGATTTTTGTTTTCTTATGTTGAGGTGTAATCCATATTGAAAGCTGTGGCCTTTAATCTTTGTCAGTAAGTGCTTCAAATCCTGTTCATTTTCAGCAAGAAAGGCTGTGTCTTTCGCATAATGCAGGTTGTTAGTGAGTCCTCCTCCAATACTGATGACTCCTTCTTCTTCATATAGTCATCTTCTCAGATTATTTGCTGAGCACACATATTGAAAAAATATGGTGAAAAGATACAACCCTGAGCACACCTTTCCTGATTTTAAACCACATAGTATACATTTGTTCTATTCAAATGAATGCCTCTTCATCTCTTTACAGGTTCCTCATGAGCACAATTGTTCTGGAATTCCCATTCTTTGCAATGTTATCCATAATTTGTTATGATCCACGGAATTGAATGCATAGTCAATAAAACACAAGTAAACATCTTTCCGGTATTCTCTGCTTTGAGCCAGGATCTATCTGACATCAGCACTGTTATCCCTCATTTCACGTCCTTTTTTGAATCTGGCTTGAATTTCTGACTGTTCCCTGTCAATGTACTGCTGTAACCATTTTTTAATTATCTTCAGCAAAATTTTGCTTCTGTGTGATATCAGTGGCACTGTGGAATAATTTCCACATTCCATTGCATCACCTTTCTTTGGAATGGGCCCAAATATAGATCTCTTGCACTTCATTGGTCAGGTTGCTGTCTTCCAAATTTCTTGACATAGATGAGTGTGTGTCTCCAGTTCTTCATCCTTTTCTTGAAACATCTCACTTGCCCATTTCATTATAACTTTACTTTGTCTTTTGTTCAACTCTTTTACTTCATCATTTCTTCCATTCACTTTAGCTAGTCTACACTCAAGAGCAAGTTTCAGAAACTCTTCTGACATCCATTTTGGTCTTTTCCTTCTTTCCTGTCTTTTTTAAAGATCTTTTGCTTTCTTTAAAAACACAGGAAGGAAAGAAAAGACCAAAATGGACGTCAGAACAGTCTCTGAAACTTACTTTTGAATGTACAGTAGCTAAAGTGAATGGAAGAAATATGACCTTTTGTTTTCTTTGGAAACCCTGGTGGCATAGTGGTTAAGAGTTATGGCTGCTAACCAAAAAGCCAACGGTTTGAATCCATCAGGCACTTCTTGGAAACCCTATGGGGCAGTTCTACTCTGTTCTGTAAGGGTTTCTATGAGTCGGAATCAACTCGATGTCAACAGGTTTGGTTTTGTTTTCTTTATATATGATGTTCTTGACGTCATCCCACAACTAGTATGGTCTTCAGTCATTAGTGTTCAATGCATAAATATAAATATATGTATGTATATATATATATAATTGTCTATTCCTCCAACTAAGCTTCAAATGAACACAGTGAAAATTAGAACGTGATATCCTAACTAGTTTTATTAGTCATCTAGTGCTGCTGCAACAGAAATACCACAAGTGGGTGGCTTTAAAAAAGAGAAATTTTTCTTCACAGTAAAGCTAAAAGCCCAAATTCAGGACATTAGCTCCAGGTGAAGGCTTTATCTTTCAGTCAGCCTACTCATCAATATGCCCCTGGACTAGGACCTACTCCGCACAGGGAACCTGGGTCCAAAGGATGTGCTCTGCTCCTGGCATAGCTTTCTTGGTGGTATGAGGTTCCCCTTCTCTGTTCTCTTTTCTTTCCTTTTTATCTCTTGAGAGATAAAAGGTGGTGCAGATCACACCCCAGGGAAACTCCCTTTATATTGGAGCAGGGATGTGACCTGGTTAAGAGTGTTACAACCCCACCCTAATCCTCTTTAACCTAAAATTACAATCACAAAATGGAGGACAACCACAAAATACTGGAAATCATTGCCTAACCAAATTGACACATATTTTTGGAGGCTAAATTCAATTCATGACACTAGTTTTCAGACTTTCTTACAGTAAAAAAAAATATATATGTATACATATATACATACATACATATATACATACATACATATATATATATATATATATATATATATATATATATATATAAAACCTGGAGCATATCCCAACTCAATTTGGAGTCCATGTTAAGAATAGATTTGACACATTGAACACTAATGACCAAAGATCAGACAAGTTGTGGGATGATATCAAGAACATCATACATGAAGAAAACAAAAGTCATTAAAAAGACTGCAAAGAAAGAGAAAAACAAAATAGGTGTCAGAAAAGACTCTGGAACTTGCTCTTGAAGGTTGAGTAGCTAAAGTGAATGAAAGAAATTATGACAAGACAGCTGAACAGAAGATTTTAAAGGGCAGCTTGAGAAGACAAAGTAAAATGTTACAAAGAAATATGCAAAGGCTTGGAGTTAGAAAACCAAAAGGAAAGAACATGCTCGGCCTTTCTCAAGCTGAAAGAAGAGAAGAAAAAAATCGATCTTTGAGTTGCGATATTGAAGGACTCTATGGGCAAAAAATTGAACAACATAGGAAGCTTCAAAAGAAGATGGAAGGAAAACACTGCATCAAAAAGAATTGATGGATGTTCAATCACTTTAGGAGTTAGCATAAAATCAAGAACTGATGGTATTGCAGTAAGAAACCCAAGCCACAATGAAGGTGTTGGCAAAAAACAGGTCTCCAGGAATTGACGGAATACCAATTGAAATGTTTCAACAAAAGAATGTGGCTTGGAAGTGCTTACTCACTCATCTATGCCAAGAAATCTGGAAGACAGATACCTGGCCAACTAACTGGAAGAGATCAATATTTGTGCCCACTTGAAAGAAAGGTGATCCAACAGAATGCAAAAATTGTCAAACAAAATCATTAACATCACACATACAAGTAAAATTTTGCACAGATAATTCAAAAATTGTTGCAATAGTACACCCACAAGGAATTGCCAGAAATTCAAGCTGGGTTCAGAAGGGGACATGGAAAGAGGGATATCATTGCTGACGTCAGATGGATCCTGGCTGAATGCAGAGAATACCAGAAAGGTATTTATCTATGTTTTATTGATTACACAAAGGCATTTGACAGTGTGGAGCATAACGAATTATGGATTACATGGTAAAGAACGGGAATTCCAGAACAATTAGTTGTGCTCATGCAGAATTTGTGCATAGAACAAGAGGCAGTCATTAGGACAGAACAAACGTACACTGTGTGGTTGAAAGTCAAGAATGATGTGCATCAGTGTTGTATACTTGCACCATACTTAATCTGTATGCTAAGCAAATAATCCAGGAATCTGGACTATATAAAAAGAATGCAGCATCAGGATAAAGGAAGACTAATTAGCAATGTAATATGGAGATGGCACAACCTTGAATGCTGGAAGTAAAGAAAATTTGAAGCACTTACTGATGAAAATCAAAGACTACAACCTTCAGTATGGATTACGACCCTACATAAAGAAAACAAAAATCCTCACAACTGGACCAACAAGTAACATCATGATAAACGAGAAAGTTTTGAGGCTGTCAAGAATTTAATTTCAGTTGGATTGACAATCAAAGCCCATGGAAGCAGCGTTATCAAGAAATCAAACAACATATTTCATTGGGCAAATTTGCTGCAGAAGACTATATAAAAATCTTTAAAGTGTTGAAAAGCAGGGATATCTCTTTGAGGACTAAGGGGTCCTGACCCAAGCCATGACATTTTCAATCACTTCATATGTATGTGAAAGCTGGATAATGAATACTGAAGAACTGATGTCTTTGAATTATTGTATTGATGAAGAATATTGAAAAAACTCTGGACTGACGGAAGAACGAACAAATCTGTCTTAGAGTAAGTACTGCCAGGCTGCTCCTTGGAAGCCAGGTTGGTGATACTTCGTTTCACATACTTTGAACATGTTATCAGGTGGGACCAGTTCCTGGAGAAGGACATCATGATTGGTAAGGTAGAGGGTTAGCAGAAAGAGGAAGAATCTTTTTTCTAATCTTTTTATTTATTTATATTGTGCTTTAATTGAAACTTTACAATTCAAGTCAGTTTCTCGTATAAAAAACGATATACACATTGTTATGTGACCCTAGTTACTTTCCCTACAATATGACAGCACACCCCTTCTCTTTACCCTGCATTTCCCATGTTCACTCAATCAGCTCCTTTCCCCCTCTACCTTCTCATTTCGCCTCCAGACAGGAGCTACCCACATAATCTTAAGTGTCTACTTAAGCTAAGAAGCACACTCCTCCCCAGTATCATTTTATGTCTTATAGTCCAGTCTACTCTTTGTCTGAAGAGTTGGCTTCGAGAATGGTTTTAGTTTTGGGCTAACTGAGAGTTCAGGGACCATGACTCCAGGGGTCTCTCCAGTCTCAGTCAGACCATTAAGTCTGGTCTTTTTTACTAGAATTTGAGGTCTTCATCCCACTTTTCTCCTGCTCCAACATGGATTCTCTGTTGTGTTCCCTGTCAGGGCAGTCATTGGTGGTAGCAGGGCATCTCCGAGTTCTTCTGGTCTCAGGTCTCTGATTTATGTGGTCCTTTCTTTCTCTTGGGCTTATATTTTCTTTGTGTCTTTGGTGTTCTTCATTCTCCTTTGCTCCAGGTAGGTTGAGACAAATTGATGCATCTTAGATGGCTGCTTGCTAGATTTAAAAACCCCAGACGCCACTCACCAAAGTGGGATGCAGAACATTTTCTTAATACACTTTGTTATGCCAGTTGACCTGGATGTTCCCTGAAACCATGGTCCCCAGACTCCCACTCCTGCTACTCTGTCTCTCAAAGTGTTTGGTTGTATTCAGGAAACTTCTTAGGTTTTAGATTAGTCCAGTTATGCTGACTTCCCCTGTATTGTGTGTTGTCTTTCCCTTTACCTAATATAATTCTTGTCTACTAATTAATATTTCCCTCCCTCACCACCCTCATAACATTCAGAGAATGTTTTCTTCTGTGTTTAAACTATTTCTTGAGTTCTTATAATAGTGGTCTCCTAAATATTTGTCCTTTTGCAACTAATTTTACCCAGCATAATGCCTTCTATATTCCTCCATGTTATGAGATGTTTCACACATTCATCATTGTTCCTTATCGTTGCGTAGTATTCCGTTGTGTGAATATACCATACTTTGTTCATCCATTCATCTGTTGATGGTCACCTTGGTTGTTTTCATCTTTTTGATATTGTAACAGTTCTGTAATGAACATGGGTGCACATTATTTGGTCATGGGGAATTATTTTTTATTTATATGTGTTGAATTCTATTAGCTAGAATTTTGTTGAGGACTTTTGTGTCTAAGTTCATTAGGGATGTTGTTCTGTAATTTCCCTTTTTTTGTGGTGTCTTTACCTGGTTTTGGTATCAGGGTTATGCTGGCTTCACAGATTGAGTTTGGGAGTATTCCATCCTTTTCTATGCTCTGAAATACCTTTAGCAGTAGTGGTGCAAAGTCTTCTCTGAAGACTTATTATTTTTATAGGTTTATTTAATGGTTCTACCTCTGTTTGTGTTAATTTAGGTAGGTAGTGTGTTTCTAGAAATTTGTCCCTTTCCTCTAGGTTTTCAAATTTGTTAGAGTACAATTTTTCATAGTATTCTGTTATGATTCTTTTAATTTCACTTGGGTCTGTTGTGATATTGCCCATTTCATTTCTTATTTGAGTTATTCGCTTCCTCTCCTGTTTTTTTTTTTTTTTTTTTTTGTCAGTTTGGCCAAAGGTTTATCAATTTTATTAATCTTTTTAAAGAACCAGATTTTGGTCTTGTTAACTCTTTTGATTGTTTTACTATTTTCTATTTAATTTAATTCTGCTCTAAATTTTATTATCTGCTTTCTTCTGGTGCCTGAGAGTTTCTTTTGGTGTTCAAAGAGGAAGAATCTTGATGAGATAGATTGACACATTGGTTGCAACAATGGGGTGAAACATAGCAATGATTGTGAGGATGACGCAGGCCTGTGCAGTATTTCATTCTGCTGTTCTTTATTAGTCAGAACCAACTCAACAACACCTAACAACAATAGCAAACATACTAGAATATGGAGGAAAGCTCTTCCTTTCCAAAACTTTCATCTCATGGAGTTTTCTTCATTGATATGAAACAGTTTTCATTTCTCAGTGTTTTGTTTTATATCTCTCAGGGTTTCATAGTCTGTCTCTGTCTTGACCAAATAAGAAGTCTTTTTATAATCTACCACATATTGAATATTGGAACTTTCCAGCCACCAATCAGTTTTATATGTGATTTCATTTAACATTGAGGTGAGTGAGGTTATCATCCTTAATTTACTGTTGAGTAAACTCTGAGTAAGGAGCCCTGGTGGTGAAGTTGTGAAAGAACTAGACTGCTAGCTGAAAGATTGGTGGTTTGAAACTACCAGCAGTTCTACTGGAGGAAGACGTGGTAGTGTGCTTCAGTAGACATTCACAGCCTTGGAAACTTTATGTGGTCACTATGAGTCACCATCAACTCAATGGCCATGGGTTTGGCTTTTCAGCTCTTTAAACGTTGGGTAATTTGTATGGTACTTTGGGAAAATTCCATTACAGTTAACTAGGGGATCTAGGATTACTAGTCTAGTAATTGTTTTGATTTTCAAATCCTTTTTTTTAACCACTAGCTAATTAATAGGCAAACAATAGACAAAGACATCATATCATCAGTTGGATGTAGCCAGGTATAATATTTATTTATTGCATTTATACTATCAAGCAATGACTTACTGATTCTTCAATAGATATTAATACATTTAGCTTATCAGATTTTTTTCTTTTTCAACTCAAATCCATAACTATTAACATCCTCCATAGACTTAAAAAACCCTAGTGGTGCAGTGGTTAAAAGCTATTGCTGCCAACCAAAAGGTCAGCAGTTCAAATCCACCAGGTGCTCCTTGGAACCTCTATGGGGGAGTTCTACCCTGTCCTACAGGTCTCTAAGAGTTGGAATTGACTCTATGGCAACAGGTTTGGCTTGGAAACCTGGTGGAGTAGTGCTTAAGAGCTATGGCTGCTAACCAAAAGGTTACCATACACTTACCATCTCACCCACCAACTATTCTGAAATATTACACACAAACAGCAAAGGAAACTATTTTTCACAATGGTGATTGTAGTTTCAATCCATATCTTACGACTATTCTGAATATAAACAAAGAAACTAAGAAACAAACAAACGAAAAAACCCACATCTGTTTCCTTTGAAATGACTCTGACACATACAGGCTACTCATTATTATTGCTACAGAATCACAAGCAAAGAGATCTCAGTTTATCACTATCATTTTTTATTAATATAAGAATGATTGCACTAGAAGAACCATTTATACCCCCATTCAGGTTCTTAAATTATCTACAAAACATAGACTTCTTTGATATTTTTCAAGATATTACTCTCCAGAAAGAAACAAAAGTAGAAGCTTCCATTGCTATTCCTACAGCACTTTTCTTCCCAGGATGTATGGATGTGACCGGACCAAAGGAAACCTACTTGAGGTAGGGATTAGGATGAGTTAGGACAGGGAAACATTATAGAAAATGTGTGAAATGGTTTAATGTTAAAGAGTGATGAATGAACAGAGGCTAAATCAAGATAAGATTTTCTTAAATTTGGCATTTTGATCCACCAAAAGAGAACTTGATTTGAATTCTGAAAAGACTGAAGCACGAAGGAAATATTCACAGCTGGGTATTATATTCAAAGGAACATCTGGATTCACACTACAGGTAATTAATCATAGTATCATTTAGCGTATAACAGCCACATTGTAGAGGTATAGTGTAGAATAAAGTCACTAAAAGGAAGAGTAGGATTCACAATGTGCAAAGCAGAAAGATTTCAAACTTAATTAGAGCTAAAGAGTCTAGTGATCCACTAACCTTTGACCTCTGGGGAAACAAAACAATAAAAACGTAATCATGCTAATCTAGTTGCAAGGCATGTCTAAACTAGCCACATTTTACTTTTAACTATTCTCTGTCATGTTTTTATGCCCCTTCTTCTCTAGATCTGTTTCCTTGTATTCTCTCTCTTTCATTCATACGTACGCACACACACACACACATATTTATTTTAAATCTCCTAAATCCCTGTAGAAACATCCTGTGCACCTTACCCTTCCTATTCCACTCAACTATTCACCCTAAATATAAATGGGCCTTACTGTGTTTAATGAACCAACAACCCCTGACTGGCTCCGAAAGCATACCACCTCTTCAGATCTTCTCTAAGGGCAACACTTAGTGCCCTGACAGACTTGATTATTTTGATGAAAGAGTGAGTGAATATAAGAAAGTTAAACTTCCGCCTACCAAACCCTGTTTAATTACCAATTCGAATGACACAGGGACAAATAACCTGCGCCCTGGGACCAGGAGCAATGTGTCTGAGATTGAAAGCTGTCACAGGACTATGCACTAATGCTCACAGGCCTGCAGAAACAGAATCTCTTCTAGGACCTCCAGGGCCTCAGGGTCATTTCCAAATGCAGTGAATTTGGGCTGGCATGTAAAAAAAAAAAAAAAGGTAGATAAAAAAGAAAAGGCTAATATTGGTTTTTCAGGCAGCCCAGCCTAGAACTCATGGAAGACACAAATGACCAGTGCTTTTAGAGTTATGGCTCTCATTTCCACAAGAGCTAAGTAAGAAATCTACAGGCTTTCTTCTGTTTTTCATCTTCATAAATGGCTCTAGTGAAGGTTTTTCAAAAGTGTTTTCTTCTACTACCCTGACATGCAGTGTAGACTCTCAGGAGCACCTGTCCAAATTACCATCCAAAGCACTGGGTTTATTTATTCAATGCTCCAAATATCTGAATGATGGTGTGGGGTACGGTCTGGTTACTTCCCTTTCAAATTCTCCTTTTGCAGGTGTAAGAATCACTGGTGAGAAGAGATATCACTAATCTCCATGGCATTCTTCAACTTGTCATATCTGGACCCCAGACCAGTGACTCTGATTGGTACCCCTAGACTAGAGCATGTGCAGTTTTGGATTGGGTTTTCCTTCTTTTCATTGTGCCTGGTGGCTCTTCTGGGAAACATCATTTTACTGATCATCATTCCTGCAGAACACAGCCTGCATCAGCCCATGTATATCTTCCTGGCAGTGCTGGCTGCCTTTGATGTAGCATTCTATTTAGCCATTGCTCCCAAGATGTTGACCATCTTCTAGTTTCACTCTCATTCCATGGCCTTTGATGCCCACCTAGCCCAGCTATTCTTCATCCACACTTTGCAGGGCACAGAGTCTGGTATCCTGTTGGCCATGGACTTTGACCGCTACATTGCCACCTGTGATCCGTTGAGGGATACATCTACCCTTAGATCTTCTGTCCTGGTTTAGATGGTGTTGGTAGTGGCTATCCAGGCAACTCTGCTGTTACCCATTCTGAGTCTTTTACACTGCACTGTTATTTCCCATTCTTATTGTGAACATGTGGCTGTGGCCAAGCTGGCTGCAGAAGACATTTGAGTCAATAAAACATGCAGTCTCTTTGTTTGTTTCACAATTCTGGGATTTGACATGATTTTTATTCTCACATCCTACATCCTGATTTTCCAGGCTGTTTTTCATCTAAACCAAAAGGAGTCATGACTCAAAGCTTTTAACACATGCACAGCTCATATTTTTGTCTTCCTTGAGTTTTATAGTCTAGCTTTCTTCTCATTCTTAGCCACATTTTGGAAATGTTGCCCCCTCTACCCACATTCTTTTGTCTATAATTTACCTACTTGTGCCACCTGCACTCAACCCTATTTTCTATGGTGTAAAAAATAATCTTCAAGCATGTGCCACAGATTTTTCTTCTGAATCATAAATCTCATTAATCTTTGAAATGTTTATGGCCATGGAGAGGATATATTTACTTCCTAAAGATGGAGATTTGTTAAATTCTGTGCTAATTACCAGGGGCTCCCTTTCACTATGCTCAATCCAAAAGGCATTTATTTCACAACTCTATCTAGTATGATATAAAACGTATTCAGATTAAGACTAATATCTATAGTTATATGGGCAGATAGATATCTATCTATATAGAGATAGATATCTCTATATATATTCATTCCCTTTTTTTCCTATTTTTAGCCTTATCATTTCCTTCCTTTCATTTTTTAAATTTTTTGCAGTTTTTCTTTTTTTAAACTTCTTAATAAGCCACTTATATCATTGATTTCAAGCATTCTTCTCCTGAAATATGTGAATTTAAATTATGTATTTCTTTTTAAACAGCACTTTTGTTACACAAAGTATTTTACTCCTATTTTGTTCACATTATGTTTAATTTCTATTGTGATTTTTTTCCTTAACTCATAAGATTTTGAGAAGCATGTTGGCTAATATCTAATTTTATATAACCTTATATAATTGAATTCTACTTTAATTACATTGTTTTAGGAGAATATACACTTTGAAATATGTTAAAAATTATCTTACAGTCTAGTATAAGGTCTATTTTTTATGTCCTGGATGGATATGTATTATGTAGTGGCTGGTTGTATTGTTTTTCATTTTCAAAAAAAAAAAAAAAACAACAGTCTAAATTCCTACCTTGAGAAATGAGGAAAAGGAGAGCAATTTAAATAAAATATCAGTGCAAAATAATAAAAATATTACTAGAAATTAGTGAAATATAAAACAAGTGATTATTGAAAAATAGCTACAAATCTAAGGATGAAGCAAAAATGTTAATAAACAAAAAAGGAAGAAGCCACAAATGTCTGTTACAGGGAAACAAAGAAGGCATGTCATTTTTCACTGAATACTGCAAATATTAGAACATAATGGAATATTATGTTATTGCCAATGATTTCAATAATGTAAATAAACATAGTTCTTAGAGACACAAATTTAGAAAAGAGGCATCCTCAAAAAGCAAACAAAAAACAAAAACAAAACTCTCCATTCCACAGATTTCCCTTGTGAGTTTTATCAAACATTTAAACAGCAAATAAAACCAATCTCAAAATTAACTTTTTTCAGAAAACACAGAGATAAAAAATAATCCCAAATTCAGCTTATGACGTCAGTATAACTCTGATTCCAAAAGCTGATGAGGATGTTATAAGAGCAATACTAGCCATGAAAATAAGATGCAGAAATAACAAAAAAAAGACAAAATGCAGAAATAAATAAATAATAATGCAGTATTATTTATACCTTCATGTAAAATTGTTTTAACAATTAACTATGTATAATACTATATTGAATAAGTGAATAGAGGAAATCATATAATCTCAAAATATTCAGGAAAAATGCACGAAATTCAGGACAGATTCTAGTATAAATTTAAGGTGGACTTCACATTATGGTGAAATAATGAACACTTTCCCCTAAGATCAGAAGCAATCCAAGGATGCCTGTTTGTATCACTCCTATTCCATATTGCATTTGAGATTTTAGGTAGTTCACTGAGGCAAAATAAACAGCTAAAATATGTTAATATGCCCAGGTGAAGGGCAGAAAATGCCTTTATTTTGTCTTCATTTCTGAAAGATATTTTCACGAGTATAAAATTTAGGGTATTCTATACTCTTTTTACAAATGCCATTCCGTTGTCCCCTAACTTTAATATTTTCTCTTTGAAAAGCTAGCTACCAGTGTTGATATCGGTCCCTTGAAGATTATATTTCTTTGCTGGCTCTTGAGATTTTGTGCATTCAAGGTCTTGGCTGAAATTCTCTTTATTTTCTTGAATATTTTAATCTTTATTATTGTATCTCTTGTTATGTTTGATCTAAAATTATGATTCTTCTGCAAGTGTTTTTCTGTAGTGTTTTTCCTTTATTTTCTAGTCTTTTATCTTCAGTAAGTTTTATAATTTTTTATTAGATGCTTAAAATGTATTAGTAAGAAATTATAGATTCTTTGGTTGATATCTTTCTCCTACCCAAAACCAAACCAAGCCTGCTGCCGTCAAGTTGGTTCCAACTCATAACAACCCTATATGACAGAGTAGAACTGCCCTAAGAGGCTTAAATTTTCTTTGGTGGGAAAGTAGAAAATCAGGGGATAACGTTGATCATATCAAGCACTGCTTTAGGATGTGTTAGATCTTATCTTTAAATTTTGTCCTTAACCATATGGTGTAGCTCTTCCTTCTTTGTGATCTGAGCATTTCTGAGGCTGTTAATTCTGAGCCTGGTTCTGCTACGGTCTAAGCAGAAAGCTCAGGGTGTTTATCAAGGCTGCTCAATGTCATCAAGTTTTGAAATCTTCGCTCTATTTTCCCAGTGACAATTGGCTGCTGAAATCTCTCCTGAGGTTTATAGCTTTTCAACTCCTATTTTCTGTTGGATTTCTTGGTTATCACCTGCATTTGCACAGGTTAATGGTCGAATACTTGGGGAGGGAAGTTACAGAGATGTTGAAGCTTATTTGTCTGTGGTTTTCTTCTCCATCACAATTTAATTTTAGAAGATTTAATCACCCAGCAAGAAACTCTGTACCCATTAGCTGTCACTCCCTATTCCTTCCAACACCCAGCCCTGACAGCCCTAAGCCATCACTAATCTATTTTCTGTCTCTATAAATTTGTGTATTCTGGACATTTCAAACGGAATCATAGAATATGCAGTCTTTGTGCCTGGCTTCTTTCACTTAGAATGACATTTCAAGGTCCATCCATGTTACAGCATGCATCAGTACTTCATTCCTTTTTATGGCCAAATATTGTTCCTTTGTATGGTTGTACCACATTTTACACATCCATTTATCAGTTGATGGGCATTTGCATTGTTGCCTTTTTTGGCTAGTGAGAATAATAGTGCTATGAACAGTCAGGGTAAAGTTCACGTGTGGATGCATGTTTAACATTTTGAGGAACTGCCACACTGTTTTCTGATGTAGATGCATCATTTTATATTCTCAGCAGAAGCATATGAGGGTTCCAACTTCTCCATAACTTCACCAATATTTGTTATCATCTGTCTTTTTTATTTTAGCTGTTCTTGTTTTTGTTGTGTGCCCTTGAGTCAATTCTGAGTCATAAAATAAATAAATAAAAACAAAAATGAAACCCATTGTCATTGAGTTAATTCTGACTCATAGAGATCCTGTAGGACAGAGTAGAAACACCCTATTGAGTTTCCAAGGAGTGGCTGGTGGATTCAAACTGCAACCTTTTGGTTAGTAGCCATAGCTCTTAACTACTATGCCACCAGGGCTCCTTCCGACTCATAATGACCATCTATGACGGAATAGAACTGCCTCATATGGTTTTCTAGGCCATACTCTCTTTTCCCTTTTTTTTTTTTTTTTTTGGTTCTTTTTTTTCTTTTTCTCATTCAAAACTGTATACACATATTGTTTTGTGACATTGCTTACAATCCGCACAATGTGACAGAACACCCCTCCTTTCCATCCCAGGTTCCCTGTGTCCATTCAACCAGTTCTTGTCCCTTCCTGTTTTCTCATCCTGATTTTGGACAGTATATTTGATTAAACTAAGCCTCACATTCCTCATGTGAATAATTTTTTTGTTTTATATGTGTGTCTAATCTTTGTCTGAAAAGTGAGCTTCAGGAATGGTTTCAGATCTGGGTTAACAGTGTGTTCAGGGGCCAAAGTTTCAGGGGTTTCTCCAGGCTCTGTCAGACCATTAAATGTGGTCTTTCCACATGAATTTGAATTCCATTCTACATTTTTCTCCTGCTTTATCCAGGACTCTATTGTGTTCTCTGTCAAGGTGGTCAGCGATGGTAGGCAGGCACCGTCTAATTCTTCTGGTCTCAGGCTGGCAGAATATCTGGTTCATTTGGTCCTTTAGTTTTTGGGATAGTATTTTCCTTGTGTCTTTGGTTTTCTTCATTTTCCTTTGGTCCTAGAGAGATGGGACCAATAGATGTATCTTAAGATGGCCACTCACAAGATTTAAGTCCCCCAGATGCTACTCACCAAAGTGGGACACAGAACATTTTCTTTATAAACTATTTTATGCCAGTTGACCTAGATATGCCCTGAAACTATGAACCCCAGTTGCCATCCCCATCTACTCTGTCCTTCAATTGTTTGGTTTTATCTGGGGAACTTCTTTGCTTTTGGTTTGGTCCAGTTGCCCTGACCTCCCCTGTGTTGTGTGTTGTCCTTCCCTTCACTGGTTTAACACTTGTCTACTATCTAATAAGTGATTGCCCTATGTGTCTGTTGTTGTACCAGTACCAGGTTGTTTTGTCTACCATGGTGGTATAATAGGTTCTAAAATCAGGTAGTGAGAGGCCCCCCAGTTTGTTCTTCTTCTTCAGTAATGCTTTACTTACCTGGGGCCTTTTCTGCTTCCATATAAAATTGGTGATTTGTTTCTCCATCTTGTTAAAAAAATGCCATTGGAATTTGGATCAGGATTGAATTTTATCTGTAGATCATTTTGGGTAGAACTGACATTTTCACAATGTTGGGTCTTCCTATCCATGAGTAAGGTATGTTTTTCTACTAATGTAGGTCTCTTTTGGTTTCTTACAATAGTGTTTTATAGTTTTGTCTGTATAGGTCTTTTATTTCCCTGGTTAAATTATTCCTTAGTACTTTATCTTCTTGGAGGCTATTGTAAATTGTATTAATTTGGTGAGTTCTTTTCGAAGTTCTCTTTGTCGGCCTAGAGGTATCCTACTGATTTTTGTAGGTTTTTCTTGTATTCTGGTACTTTGCTGAAACCTTCTATTAGTCCCAGTAGCTTCCTTGTGTATTCTTTGGGGTTTTCTGTGTATACGGTCATATCATCTTTGAATAGGGATGTTTTTACTTCTTCCTTACCATTCTGGATGCATTTTATTTCTTTTTCTTGCCTTAGTGCTGTGAGTAGTACCTCCGCACAATGTTGAATAAGAGCGGTGATAAAGGGCATCCTCGTCTCGTTCCCATTCTCAAGGGGAATGCTTTCAATCTCTCTCTGTTTAAGATGATGTTGGCCCTTGGCTTTGTATAAATGCCCTTTATTATGTCAAGAAATTTCCTGTCTATTCCTCTTTTGGTGAGTATTTTTGGAATGTGTTTTAGACTTTGTCAAATGCATTTTCTGCATCAATTGCTAAGATTATGTGGTTCTGTTTGCTTGTTTGTTTTATGTGATGGATTATGTTCATTGATTTTCTAAAGTTGAACCATCCTTGCATACCTGGTATGAATCCCACTTGGTCATGACGCATTTTTTTTTTTTTTTAATATGCTGTTAAACTCTATTGGCTAGAATTTTGTTGAGAATTTTTGTGCCTATATTCATGAGCGGTATTAGTCTGTAATTTTCTTTTATTGTGGTGTCTTTACCTGGTTTTCATATCAGGGTTATGCTGACTTTATAGAATGAGTTCAGAGTATTCCTTCCTTTTCTATGCCCTAAAATATCTTTAGTAGTACTGGTGTCAATTCTTCTTTGAAAGTTTGGCAGAATTTTCCAGTGAAACCTACTGGGCTATGGCTTTGTTGTTGTTGTTGTTGTTGTTTTTAACTACCTTTTCAATCCCTTCTTTTGTTAAGGGTTTATGTAGTTCTTCTACCTTGTTTGTGTTAATTTAGGTAATTATTATGTTTCTCGAAATTTACCCATTTCCTCTAGGTTTTCAAATTTATCAGAGTACAATTTTTCATAGCATTCTGTTATATCCATTTTACTTCATTTGGGCCTGTTGCGATATCACTCATTTCTTATTCGGGTTATATTCTTCCTCTCCTATTTTCCTTTTATCAGTTTGGTCAATGGTTTGTCAATTTTGTTGATCTTTTCAAAGAACTAAGTTTTGGTCTTGTTGATTCTTTCAATTTTTTTTTTTTTTCATTTATTTCTGCTCTAATCTTTATTATTTCCTTTCTTCTGGTGCCTGAGGTCTTCTTTTGCTGCTCTCTTTCTTTTTGCTAGAGTTGTAGGGTTAATGTTTTGATTTTAGCCCTTTCTTCTTTTTTAATGTGTGCATTTATTGTTATAAATTGACTTCTAATCACTGCCTTTGCTGTGTCCTAAAAGTTTTGATGAGTTTTCATTCTCATTTGATTCTACTAATTTTTCTTTTCTATTCCATACTTGATTTCTTCTATAACCCAGTAGTTTTTAAGCAAGGTATTGTTCAGTTTTCATGCATTTGATTTTTTTTCCCCCTTGCTGTTTCTGTTATCGATTTCTACTTCTATGTCATTATGATCAGAAAAGATGTTTTGCATTATTTCGATGTTTTGGATTCTGTTAAGACTTGCTTTGTGGCCTACAATGTGGTCAATTACGGAGAATGTTCCATGTGCATTGGATAAGAATGTATACTTTGTTGCTGTTGGGTGGAGTGTTCTGTATATGAGATTAAGTTGATTGATTGTGGCTTTTATATCTTCCATATCTTTATTGAGTTTCTTTCTGGATGTTCTGTCCTTCACAGAAAGTGGTGTTTAAAGTCTCCTACTATTATTATTGCAGAGCTGCCTATTTCTGTTTTCAATGCTGTTAGAGTTTGTTTTGTGTATTTTGAAACTGTGTCATTGACTGTGTATATGTTTATTATGACTATGTCCTCGGGGTATAAAAAAAATCCTGGTTTTGGTATAGTAACCCTTTAATCATTATATAATGTCCTTCCTTATCCTTTAGGGTGGATTTTGCTTTAAAATCTATTTTGTTGAAGATTAATATCACCACTCCTGCTCTTTTTTGGTTGTTGTTTGCTTGATATATTTTTTCCATACTTTGAGTTTTAGTTTGTTTATGTCTTTGTGTCTAAGGTGTATCTCTTGTAGGTAGCATATAGACAGGTTGTGTTTTTTAAATCCATTCTACGACTCTCTGTCCCTTTACTGGTGCCTTTACACTATTTGCATTCGGTGTAATTATTGATAGGTATGAGTTTACTAATGTCGTTTCAATTTTTTTTGTGTGTGAAGTATTGACAGTTTCTTTGTACCACTTAATTTCCTGTGTGTTGTTTTTTTTTTAATGCATTTTCTTTTCATCTTTTTCATTATTGTTGATTTTTTGTTTGCTAAGTCTTTATGTTTTTCTTCTTTTTTATTTTGATGGGTAGGTTTGTTAGCTTCCTTTGTGGTTATCTTTAAATTTACCTTTATTTTTCTAAATTTAAGCCAATCTTTTATTTCTTGATATTGCCTTAACTTCCACTCTGTATGGAAGTTCTATGATTACACTGTTTATTCCCTCTTTTTGTTTTTACATTGTCATCATTTACATATTGACATCCCTAGTTCCCTATTATCAGTCTTTTAGCTTTGATTTGTTTTTGGTAATTCCCTATCTGGGTTGATAACGGATTGACCTGTCCTATCTCCTAGTCTTATATTGTTGTATGATGTTGGTTCTATAACTGGAGGACTCTCCTTTAATATATCTTGTAATTTTGGTTTGGTTTCTACAAATTCCCTTACCTTTTCTTTATCTGGAAATGACCTAATTTCACCATCACATTTGCAAGACAATTTTTTTTTTTTGCATAAGTAATTTTTGGCTGCCAACTTTTTTTTTCCTTCAAGGCTTTATATATGTCATCTTATTGCCTTCTTGCCTGCATGGTTACTGTTGGGTAATTAGAGTTTAGTTTTATACAAAAAGCCTTTGTAGATGGCTTTTTGTTTACTCCTAACTGCTCTCAAGATTCTATCTTTGTTTTTGGTTTTGGCAAGTTTGATTATGATATGCCTTGGTTACTTTTTTCGGGGGTCCACCCTGTATGGAATTCATTGAGCTTCTTGGATAGATATCTTCTCATGTTTCATGATATTAGGGAAGTTCTCTGACAGCAAATCTTCAACAATTCTCTCTGTATTTTCTGTTGTCTACCCCTGTTCTGGTATTCTGATCATTTGAAGGTTTTTCCTCTTGATAGTATCCCACATAATTCTTAGGCTTTCTTCTTCTTTTTTTTTTATAATTCTTTTTTTCTTATTTTTTCTCAAATAAATTAGTATCAAGAGATTTATCTTCAATCTCACTAATTCTGATTTCCATTGTCTCAGTTCTTCTCCTATGACCTATTGAGTTCTCTAATTCTGAACTTTTGTGCTTAATCTTTTGGATTTTTTGTTGCTGTTTTTGTATGGTTTTGAGCAGCTTGTTTATTCTGTCACTTTGTTCTTGAATTGTTTCCCTGAATTCTTACATTGCTTTGTCTGTGTGTTCTTTGGCTTGGTCTGAGTTTTGCCTGATGTCCTTCCTCACCTATTGGAGAGCTCTGTATATAGTCTTCTAAATTCTTTCTCAGGTAGTTCCATTATCTTATCTTCCTCTGGAAGGTTTCCTGGTTCTTTATTTTGGTTGCTTGCTGGAGCCATCTTGCCCGGCTTCTTTTTGTGATTTGATAATAATCATTGTCTCTGAGGCATCAATAAGTTATTATACTTATTTATTTACTTATGTTTGTTTACTGCATTCTCGCTTTTAATTTTGTTTAGATATGCCGAAGTACACTGGACATGTGAGGTACTTTGCTTGTTCATGTCTTCAAAGCTCTCATGTCCTGTCTACAGGTGGTCAGGGCAGTTGCTAGGTGTGTAAGCCCAGGAGTCTGTTCACTTTTTTTTTTTTAAATAACTTTTATTAAGCTTCAAGTGAACGTTTACAAATCCAATCAGTCTGTCACATATAAGTTTACATACATCTCACTCCCTACTCCCACTTACTCTCCCCCTCTTGAGACAGCCCTTTCAGTCTCTCCTTTCTTGACAATTTTGCCGGCTTCCCTCTCTCTCTATCCTCCCATCCCCCCTCCAGACAAGAGTTGCCAACACAATCTCGAGTGTTCACCTGATATCATTAGCTCACTCTTCATCAGCGTCTCTCTCCCACCCGCTGACCAGTCCCTTTCATGTCTGATGAGTTGTCTTCGGGGATAGTTCCCGTCCTGTGCCAACAGAAGATCTGGGGAGCATGGCCGCCGGGATTCGTCTAGTCTCAGTCAGACCATTAAGTTTGGTCTTTTTATGAGAATTTGGGGTCTGTATCCCACTGATCTCCCGCTCCCTCAGGGGTCCTCTGCTGTGCTCCCTGTCAGGGCAGTCATCGATTGTGGCCAGGTACCAACTAGTTCTTCTGCTCTCAGGATGATGTAGGTCTCTGGTTCATGTGGCCCTTTCTGTCTCTTGGGCTCTTAGTTGTTGTGTGGCCTTGGTGTTCTTCATTTTCCTTTGCTCCAGGTGGGTTGAGACCAATTGATGCATCTTAGATGGCTGCTTGTTAGCATTTAAGACCCCAGACGCCACATTTCAAAGTGGGATGCAGAATGATTTCATAATAGAATTGTTTTGCCAATTGACTTAGAAGTCCCCTCAAACCATGTTCCCCAGACCCCCGCCCTTGCTCCGCTGACCTTTGAAGCATTCATTTTATCCCGGAAACTTCTCTGCTTTTGGTCCAGTCCAATTGAGCTGAGCTTCCATGTATTGAGTGTTGTCTTTCCCTTCACCTAAAGCAGTTCTCATCTACTGATTAATCAATAAAAAAACCCTCTCCCACCCTCCCTCCCTCCCCCCCTCGTAACCACAAAAGTATGTGTTCTTCTCAGGTTTACTATTTCTGAAGATCTTATAATAGTGATCTTATACAATATTTGTCCTTTTGCCTCTGACTAATTTCACTCAGCATAATGCCTTCCAGTTTCCTCCATGTTATGAAATGTTTCAGAGATTCGTCACTGTTCTTTATCGATGCGTAGTATTCCATTGTGTGAATATACCACAATTTATTTAACCATTCAGCCGTTGATGGACACCTTGGTTGCTTCCAACTTTTTGCTATTGTAAACAGAGCTGCAATAAACATGGGTGTGCATATATCTGTTTGTATGAAGGCTCTTGTATCTCTAGGGTATATTCCCAGGAGTGGGATTTCTGGGTTGTATGGTAGTTCTATTTCTAACTGTTTAAGATAACGCCAGATGGATTTCCAAAGTGGTTGTACCATTTTACATTCCCACCAGCAGTGTATGAGAGTTCCAATCTCTCCGCAGCCTCTCCAACATTTATTATTTTGTGTTTTTTGGATTAATGCCAGCCTTGCTGGTGTGAGATGGAATCTCATTGTAGTTTTAATTTGCATTTCTCTAATGGCTAATGATCGAGAGCATTTTCTCATGTATCTGTTGGCTGCCTGAATATCTTCTTTAGTGAAATGTGTGTTCATATCCTTTGCCCACTTCTTGATTGGGTTGTTTGTCTTTTTGTGGTTGAGTTTTGACAGAATCATGTAGATTTTAGAGATCAGGCGCTGGTTGGAGATATCATAGCTGAAAATTCTTTCCCAATCTGTAGGTGGTCTTTTTACTCTTTTGGAGAAGTCTTTAGATGAGCATAGGTGTTTGATTTTTAGGAGCTCCCAGTTATCGGGTTTCTCTTCATCATTTTTGGTAATATTTTGTATTCTGTTTATACCTTGTATTAGGGCCCCTAGGGTTGTCCCAATTTTTTCTTCCATGATCTTTATCATTTTAGTCTTTATGTTTAGGTCTTTGATCCACTTGGAGTTAGTTTTTGTGCATGGTGTGAGGTATGGGTCCTGTTTCATTTTTTTGCAAATGGATATTCAGTTATGCCAGCACCATTTGTTAAAAAGGCTATCTTTTCCCCAATTAATTGACACTGGTCCTTTGTCAAATATCAGCTGCTCATACGTGGGTGGATCTATGTCTGGGTTCTCAATTCTGTTCCATTGGTCTATGTGCCTGTTGTTGTACCAGTACCAGGCTGTTTTGACTACTGTGGCTGTATAATAGGTTCTGAAGTCACGTAAAGTGAGACCTCCCACTTTCTTCTTCTTTTTCAGTAGTGCTTTGCTTATCCGGGGCTTCTTTCCCTTCCATATGAAATTGGTGATTTGCTTCTCTATCCCCTTAAAATATGACATTGGAATTTGGATCGGAAGTGCGTTAAATGTATAGATGGCTTTTGGTAGAATAGACATTTTTACTATGTTAAGTGTTCCTATCCATGAGCAAGGTATGTTTTTCCACTTAAGTATGTCCTTTTGAATTTCTTGTAGTAGAGCTTTGTAGTTTTCTTTGTATAGGTCTTTTACATCCTTGGTAAGATTTATTCCTAAGTATTTTATCTTCTTGGGGGCTACTGTGAATGGTATTGATTTGGTTATTTCCTCTTCGGTGTTCTTTTTGTTGATGTAGAGGAATCCAAGTGATTTTTGTATGTTTATTTTATAACCTGAGACTCTGCCAAACTCTTCTATTAGTTTCAGTAGTTTTGTGGAGGATTCCTTAGGGTTTTCTGTGTATATAATCATGTCATCTGCAAATAGTGATAACTTTACTTCTTCCTTGCCAATCCGGATACCTTTTATTTCTTTGTCTAGCCTAATTGCCCTGGCTAGGACTTCCAACACGGTGTTGAATAAGAGCGGTGATAAAGGGCATCCTTGTCTGGTTCCCTTTCTCAAGGGAAATGCTTTCAGGTTCTCTCCATTTAGAGTGATATTGGCTGTTGGCTTTGCATAGATGTCCTTTATTATGTTGAGGAATTTTCCTTCAATTCCTATTTTGGTAAGAGTTTTTATCAGAAATGGGTGTTGGACTTTGTCAAATGCCTTTGCTGCATCAATTGATAAGATCATGTGGTTTTTGTCTTTTGTTTTATTTATGTGGTGGATTACATTAATGGTTTTTCTGATATTAAACCAGCCTTGCATACCTGGTATAAATCCCACTTGATCAGGGTGAATTATTTTTTTGATGTGTTGTTGGATTCTATTGGCTAGAATTTTGTTGAGGATTTTTGCATCAATGTTCATGAGGGATATAGGTCTATAATTTTCTTTTTTTGTAATGTCTTTACCTGGTTTTGGTATCAGGGAGATGGTGGCTTCATAGAATGAGTTGGGTAGTTAGTATTCCGTCATTTTCTATGCTTTGGAATACCTTCAGAAGTAGTGGTGTTAACTCTTCTCTGAAAGTTTGGTAGAACTCTGCAGTGAAGCCGTCCGGGCCAGGGCTTTTTTTTGTTGGGAGTTTTTGGATTACCATTTCAACCTCTTTTTTTGTTATGGGTCTATTTAGTTGTTCTACTTCTGAATGTGTTAGTTTAGGTAGGTAGTGTTTTTCCAAGAATTCGTCCATTTCTTCTAGGTTTTCAAATTTGTTAGAGTACAATTTTTCATAATAATCTGAAATGATTCTTTTAATTTCATTTGGTTCTGTTGTGATGTGGTCCTTCTCGTTTCTTATTCGCGTTATTTGTTTCCTTTCCTGTATTTCTTTAGTCAGTCTAGCCAATGGTTTACCAATTTTGTTAATTTTTTCAAAGAACCAGCTTTTGGCTTTGTTAATTCTTTCGTTTGTTTTTCTGTTCTCTAATTCATTTAGTTCAGCTCTAATTTTTATTATTTGTTTTCTTCTGGTGCCTGATGGATTCTTTTGTTGCTCACTTTCTATTTGTTCAAGTTGTAGGGACAGTTCTCTGATTGTGGCTCTTTCTTCTTTTTGTATGTGTGCATTTATCGATATAAATTGGCCTCTGAGCACTGCTTTTGCTGTGTCCCAGAGGTTTTGATAGGAAGTATTTTCATTCTCGTTGCTTTCTATGAATTTCCTTATTCCCTCTTTGATGTCTTCTATAACCCAGTCTTTTTTCAGGAGGGTATTGTTCAGTTTCCAAGTATTTGATTTCTTTTCCCTAGTTTTTCTGTTATTGATCTCTAGTTTTATTGCCTTGTGGTCTGAGAAGATGCTTTGTAATATTTCGATGTTTTGGACTCTGCAAAGGTTTGTTTTATGACCTAATACGTGGTCTATTCTAGAGAATGTTCCATGTGCACTAGAAAAAAAAGGATATTTTGCAGCAGTTGGGTGGAGAGTTCTGTATAAGTCAATGAGGTCAAGTTGGTTGATTGTTGTAATTAGATCTTCCGTGTCTCTATTGAGCTTCTTACTAGATGTCCTGTCCTTCTCCGAAAGTGGTGTGTTGAAGTCTCCTACTATAATTGTGGAGGTATCTATCTCACTTTTCAATTCTGTTAAAATTTTATTTATGTATCTTGTAGCCCTGTCATTGGGTGCATAAATATTTAATATGGTTATGTCTTCCTGATCAATTGTCCCTTTTACCATTATATAGTGTCCTTCTTTATCCTTTGTGGTGGATTTAAGTCTAAAGTCTATTTTGTCAGAAATTAATATTGCTACTCCTCTTCTTTTTTGCTTATTGTTTGCTCGATATACTTTTTTCCATCCTTTGAGTTTTAGTTTGTTTGTGTCTCTAAGTCTAAGGTGTGTCTCTTGTAGGCAGCATATAGATGGATCGTGTTTCTTTATCCAGTCTGTGACTCTCTGTCTCTTTATTGGTGCATTTAGTCCATTTACATTCAGGGTAATTATAGATAAATAAGATTTTAGTGCTGTCATTTTGATGCCTTTTTATGTGTGTTGTTGACAATTTCATTTTTCCACATACTTTTTTGTGGTGAGGCGTTTTTCTTAGTAAATTGTGAGATCCTCATTTTCATAGTGTTTGACTTTTTGTTAGTTGAGTCGTTACGTTTTTCTTGGCTTTTATCTTGAGTTATAGAGTTGTTATACCTTTTGTGGTTACCTTATTATTTACCCCTATTTTTCTAAGTAAAAACCTAACTTGTATTGTTCTATATCGCCTTGTATCACTCTCCATATGGCAGTTCAATGCCTCCTGTATTTAGTCCCTCTTTTTGATTATTGTGATCTTTTACCTGTTGACTTCCATGATTCCCTGTTATGTGTATTTTTTTTTAAAATTAATCTTAATTTGTTTGTTTTTGTGATTTCCCTATTTGAGTTGATATCAGGACGTTCTGTTTTGTGACCTTGTGTTGTGCTGATATCTGATATTATTGGTTCTCTGACCAAACAATATCCTTTAGTATTTCTTGTAGCTTTGGTTTGGTTTTTGCAAATTCTCTAAACTTGTGTTTGTCTGTAAATATCTTAATTTCGCCTTCATATTTCAGAGAGAGTTTTGCTGGATATATGATCCTTGGCTGGCAGTTTTTCTCCTTCAGTGTTCTGTATACGTCGTCCCATTCCCTTCTTGCCTGCATGGTTTCTGCTGAGTAGTCTGAACTTCTTCTTATTGATTCTCCCTTGAAGGAAACCTTTCTTTTCTCTCTGGCTGCTTTTAAAATTTTCTGTTTATCTTTGGTTTTGGTAAGTTTGATGATAATATGTCTTGGTGTTTTTCTTTTTGGATCAGTCTTAAATGGGGTTTGATGAGCATCTTGGATATATATCCTTTCATCTTTCATGATGTCAGGGAAGTTTTGTGTCAGGAGTTCTTCAACTATTTTCTCTGTGTTTTCTGTCCCCCCTCCCTGTTCTGGGACTCCAATCCCCCGCAGGTTATCCTTCTTGATAGAGTCCCACATAATTCTTAGGGTTTCTTCATTTTTTTAAATTCTTTTATCTGATTTTTTTCAGCTATGTTGGTGTTGATTCCCTGGTCCTCCAGATGTCCCAGTCTGCATTCTAATTGCTCGAGTCTGCTCCTCTGACTTCCTATTGCGTTGTCTAATTCTGTAATTTTATTGTTAATCCATTGTGAAATGTGTAGTTTTTTTTCATATGCTTGCACTTTAACATTAAAATGATATCTGTTATGTATCTTCTATAAGCATTTTGCTTTAAGATCAATAATGTTATGTATAAAAAAATAAATACATCTATTTAATTGCTTATAAACTTTGTTAATCAGAAAAGAAGCAGCTCTCATTTCAGATGAACTAGTATAAATTTTCCCAGTGGAGAAATGTATTTAAATAGTTATTTGAAGCATAGGATTCGAGTCTTAATTATGCAAATCATGACTCATTTGACATGATTCATTCGTGACTCCCAGGTCCTAAGAGATTCTGCTAGTTTTGTTTAGAACTTCGTTGTTGGCATAATTCTTATACTCTTTCTCTCTCACACACATATACACACACACAGGCTCTTGTGCACTTGCATCTGTATACATACTACTCACACATATATACTCATTACCACATAAACCCCTGTTACTAAAGCATTATTTAAAAAGATGGTGTGGGAGTGATTTTGCTATGCCAGCAGTGCTGAAAGCAATTTTTTTGGCTTTTTGTGCCCAGCAGAGACACATGAAATATTACACTGCTTAATATAAGAACCCTTTTGAACTGGCTGGAACCACAGTTTAAAAAAAATAAAAATAATGTCAGAATATATGCTAATTTCTGTTGGTGACATGTATTTCTTGAAGTTGTATTTATAATTATCAGTGTCAAAATTGAAACAGCTCTTTTATCTTCTTTTTTTTTTATTAGTGATGAAGCAAATTTTTCATGTGTCCTGATAGATTGTTCATTTAATTTCTTCTGCTGCGGAAACTTGAGTTTCCCTTTTTATTTTTATTGTATTAAAATTATAACATGGCTAAAGCTGATTAAGACATGACTAATTCTTTTCTTGGTCTGGAAGTACCTTCTATAAGATTCCTCCCAGTAGATACTTTATTTTTTGATAGTCAGCTACATGTGTCATTTGTTGTGGTTTCTCATTGCAGTTATATTAAAAAAAATACTAAATTTTCTTTTTTAGATTTGATATTTAACTTAGTTCTTAATTTCAAATTCATTTGACCAACTGTATAAACAGAGAATCTGAAAGAATTTTGTTTTTCAAATATTAGGTAAGTTTTCTACTATCACTTATTCTCTATGTCGTTTGGTTTGGATCTTCCTTTTATTATACATAAAATGGTTCTACAATTTCCAACTATATTTGAATTTCTAACTGTAGTTGAATTCAGGCATAACTAATCTATCCTATTGTTCTCTTTGTTCATTTTTGATTCAGTATTCTATTGCTTTTATAAATTAGGGTATACAACATAATTTAATACTGACAGGGTAGTTCCCATACATTTTGCTTTATTTTCAAAATAATGTAGTTAGATCCTATTTTTTATAATTATAGAAGAATTTTATATTTAACTTCTCATGCTATTAATTTTTAATTATGATTGAGAATTGGGCATTTAGCTATTTACCTGCAGAGAGGGGGAAAAATGAGGTAAGCTGTTAGTAGAATTGATGGAGCAAAGTTGGAGTTCTTTTGGTTTTTCAATATTATATCTTTGAAGTTTGAAAAAAGGCAGTTAGCAACAGTTAAGAAGAGGAAGAGGGGTAAGGCTTTGAGAACAGTTAAGGATTTTACATCAGTGATTTCACAAAATATATGTTTTTTCACAAAAACTATACCAAATTAAAAAAAAAAAAAGTGTCTGTGGAAGTTGAGTTTGGCAAATTTGCCAGTTCGTTTGATTTTCCTGCCATAGTATGCAAGTACGTAGATATATACGGAAAAGTTGAATAATATTTGGATTCACACAAGGTAAAGATTTGTCAGGTAGTTGTGACAAGAATACACACACTCCAGAAAATAAATAAAAAAGCAAACAAAACATTAAAATAAATTTTTTTAAATGTCATCATGGTACTTTAGACTTTAGAAAATATTTTAAAAAAATAAGAAGAGAGACTTTAGACCATACAAACAACCCTCGAGCAAAATAAAAATTTTATTTGAAAGGAAATTATTTCTCAATTATAAATTCCAAAATTCTGGGCCTCCTCCATTAATTTAAATATATCTTTCTCAATACAATTTTATGTTCTAAAATAGAGATGGTCATTTCTAGTGATTTTTTTCCTTATATATTATTGTCCATAAATAAAAATATTGGATTCTTTGAATTATTTAGTCATAGTACAAACATATGCTAAATAATGCAGAATATTTAAAACACGTTTGGTAGTTTGAAATGTGCCCATATTGTCAGAGGAATAAAAATACACACACACACAAGCAAAATATATTCAACAAAATGCTATTTTGGTTTAGCTATTTTCTCTTTTAAAAATATTTCTCTACATTTGTTACTCTTCCATCTTCTATAAAAATATGTTTTAATTTTATAATCTGAAAAAGGTGTATGTGAAAGTATGGCTGTAATTTGTTTTATTAAAGAGCTTCACAGATATTATTTTTGAGTTTGTGCTACTTAACTTTTATATTAGTAGTTTTTTTCATTATGTGTGACTCAATGGAAATGTGGAGAAGACTAAGTCAAATAGTGATTGTTTGCCAGTACCTTAAATCCATAGTACAATACACGTCTATGATGCCAGAAGACAAGTTTATTATAAAGTATCAAACATCCAGAATTGAAAATCACAACATTGTGTTCAATGTTTGTAAAGTCAACACCCGGCTCAGTAAGTTATTATTTGACTATAGATTCAATAGGGGTAATTATAAACTGATCAAGTAATCAGGATAGGGTAGACAGACAAATAAAGAAAAAAATTGGTACTGATGTTTTTTGATGATGACTGTGATAATAATGTAACAACTGTTCTTTGTCATTTTAAGGATGAAGATTTAGTACTCGAGCGTATCAATTATGAGCCTTTTCAACAGCACTAATTTGCATCCTTTGCTGCTTTCTGGTTTTTCTGGCTTGGAGTTTTACCATCATCAGATCTCTGTCCTCTTCTGTGCCTTATACCTAGTTGCCATTATGGGCAACTGCACCATACTGATAGTGATCTGGGTGGAACAATCACTGCATGAACCCATGTACTTCTTTCTGTCCATGTTGGCCATTAGTGACTTGGGTCTCTGTGCCACCACCTTACCTACAATGCTTAAAATTTTTTGGTTCACTTACCGGGAAACACACTTTGATGCATGCCTTGCCCAAATGTACTTTATCCACATTTTCTCCATGATGGAGTCAGGTATTCTACTGTCCATGGCTTTTGACCGCTATGTAGCTATTTCCAATCCTCTCAGATGTACTGCAATCCTGAACGGTGCTAACATTGTAAAAATTTCTCTGGGAGTTGTGTTACGGGCAGTGATTGTGCTCATCCCAGCTCCTGTCCTCATTAAGCAATTAAAATTTTGTGAGGACAATGTACTTTCCCATTCCTACTGTCTACATCCAGATATTATTAGGCTGTCTTGCTCTGACCATCGTATTAACAGCTTCTTAGGTCTATTTGTAATTATCATCACATTTGGGGTTGACTCTGTGCTCATCCTGCTCTCCTATGTGAAAATCCTGACCACTGTGCTGGGTATTGCCTCCCAGGAGGGACGAGTCAAGGCCCTCAACACCTGTGTTTCCCACATCTGTGCTGTACTGCTGGTCTACATTCCTATGTTGGGAGTGTCCATTATTCACCGATTTGGAAAGTATGCTCCACCTGTAATTCCTGTCATCATGGGCTATGTTGGTGCCTCCTGTGCTCAACCCAGGTGTCTACTGTATCAAGACTTGTAAGATACGTACCCACGTTCTGGGGATTTTCCAAAATATATCAAACAATAAACTAACTAGAGTTTGATTTGCAAATATTGCTTTTGATATCTGCCTCTTATACCCAGTATCTGTACTAAACCAAAAAAAAAAAAAAAAAGAGAGAGAGAGAGGTATTTAGGCCAAGGAAATGTATATTTAACTTCTATTCTGTATTCGAATGATTCAAAAATCCTGTAATTTTGTCTTAGTCATCTAGTGCTGCTATAACAGAAATATTACAAGTGAATGTCTTTAACAAAGAGAAATTTATTTTCTCACAGTCTAGTTTTTTTTTTTTTTTAAGTAGGCTTGAAGTCCAAATTCAGGGTACCAGCTCCAGGGGAATGCTTTCCTTCTCTATTGGCTCTGGAGGAAGATTCTTGTCATCAGTCTTCCCTTTGTCTAGGAGTTTCTCTGGGAAGGAACCCTGGGTCCAAAGGACTCTCTCTGCTCTAGGTGGTACTTTCTTGGTGGTATGAGGTTCCCTACCCTCTGCTTGCTTCCCTTTCCTTTTATCTCTTGTAAGAGAAAAGGCTATATCTGAAGGAAACACACTTTACATTGGCGCAGAGATGTGACCTCAGTAAGGGTGTTACAATCCCAGCCTATTCCTCTTTAACATAATATAATCTTCCCTTGTTAGCTACAGGCAGAGATTAGGATTCAGAGCATATAGGAAAATCACAATCACAAAGTGGAGGACAACCACACAAAACTAGGAATCATGGTCTAACTAGGGTGACATATATTTTGGGGGGACACTATTCAATACATGACAAAATGTAAAGCTGTATATATATGGTAAAAAGGATAACATCTAAAACTAAGTATTCTGCACTGTAGATTCAGTAGTTCAAAAAGCCAATGTTCTAACAGAACTCTTCTTGTGTTAACAATTCAATTTCTAAACAAAAACACCACAGCCCATACAATTCTACTATGATTCTCCATTACAATGGTTGTAATTATTTTCTCCATTTTATTGAGTTTAAGCTTACTTGTCATATGTCATTTATGATATGTGAAATTTTCTTTCTGGACTTGACTATAAGATATGCAAAAGTAGGAGAAACTAAATCATATAGTAAATTTTACTTTAGGTAAGTGATTAGCTTTCATTCTGGAAATATTTATTCAGTTCTTACTATCTACCAGGTGATTAAACACACTGGGATAGAGAAATGTGTATCACTTCTTTGATAAATGCCATTTTAAATTAAATTAGAAAAATATCTTGGAATTAAATGTTAATAGCAAAGTCATCTTGACCTTTTACCCTGTCATCAGAGCACACGATTTCAACTGTTTGCTTAGAGTCACTGCCCAGGTTGAACATGCTGTTCAGAATTTCTCCAGAGGCAACAAGTTCTTCTGTTTGTTTGTAGGCAAGGACAAATTGTGCATTGCTCCCAGGAGTCTACAGGGGTTCTTCCAGACATCTTGGAGAGGATAAGGCTCGTAAACTATCCATCCTCTTCTCTTCTCATGATAGAACTATCACTCGCCCTTTTGGATAGACTATTGTTGTCCTCACAGATTAAAGGACTACCCTACATTGTGTTGTTGTTGTAAGTTGCTGTCAAGTAGACTCCGACTCATGTGACCCCAAATCTGCAGAGTAGAACTGTTCTATAGGGTTATCAAGGCTGTGACTTTTCAAAAGAAAATCCTCAGGACTGTCTACCAAGGTGCGTCTGGGTGAGTTTGAACCACCCACCATTTTGCTAGTAATAAAGTGCTTAACCACTAGCTCCAATGATTAATAAATCCAAGGGAAAGTAACACGGCAGCAAGGATATAAAGAGAATAAGAAATTAAATTTTTACTGCACACTTTGCTAAATGTTTGCATTTGTCATCTTACTTAAGTATGGTCCCAAAGTGGGTATGGTTTATTATACTCAATTTAGAAGAGAAGAAATGAAATCTCAGAGGACTATCAATTCTTAAGCATAGAAGCTGTGATTACAGTGCTTGTTTCTTCCCTCCCAAAGTTTAGTCTCTTTACATAGAAACAATTTGAAACTAAGAATTAAACTTTTTTTTCTTTTTTCATTGTGCTTGAAGTGGAAGTTTACAGTTCAAGTCAGTTTCTAATGCAAAAACTTATACCCACATTGTTATGTGACCCTAGTTGCTATCCCTATAAAGTGACAGCACACTCCTCCTCTCCACTCTGTATTTCCCGTGTCCATTCAACCAGCTCCACATGTCCCCCTCTGCCTTCTCATCTCACCTCCAGACAAGAGCTGCCCACATAGTCTCATACGTCTACTTGAGCTAAGAAGCACGCTCCTCACCAGTATCATTTTATGTCTTATAGTCCAGTCTAATCTTTGTCTGAAGAGCTGGCTTTGGTAATGGATTTAGTTCTGGGCTAACAGAGAGTCCAGGGTCCTCCAGTCTCAGTCAGACAATTAAGTCTGGTCTTTTTACTGGAATTTGAGTTCTGCATCCCACTTTTCTCCTGCTTCATCAGGGATGCTCTGTTGTGTTCCCTGTCAGGGCAGTCATTGATGGTAGCTAGGCACCATCTAGCTCTTCCGGTCTCAGGCTGATGGAGTCTCTGGTTTATGTGACCCTTTCTGTCCCTTGGGCTCATATTTTCCTTGTGTCTTTGGTGTTCTTCATTCCCTTTTGCGCCAGGTGAGTTGAGACCAATTGATGCATCTTAGACAGCCACTTGCTAGCTTTTAAGACCCCAGATGCCACTCACCAAAGTGGGATGCAGAACATTTTAATACACTTTGTTATGCCAGTTGACCCAGATGTCCCTGAAACCATGGTCCCCAGACCCCCGCCCCTGACACTTTGTCCCTCAAAGGGTTTAGTTGTATTTAGTAAACTTCTTAGCTTTTGATTTTGTCCAGTAGTGCTGACTTCCCCTATATTATGTGTTGTCCTTCCCTTCACCTAAAATAATTCTTGTCTACTATCAGGTTAGTGAATACTTCTTTCCTTCCTTCCCCACCCTCGTAACCATCAAACAATGTTTTCTTCTGTGTTTAAACCTTTTCTTGAGTTCCTATAATAGCAGTCTCATACAATATTTGTCCTGTTGCAACTAATTTCATTCAGCATAATGCCTTCCAGAATCCTCCATGTTGTGATGTATCCTGGATTCATCATTGTTCTTTACCCTTTCTTAGTATTCCATTATGTGAATATACCATAATTTGTTTATCCATTCATCCATTGATGGGCACCTTGCTTGTTTCCATATTTTTGCTATTGTAAACCGTCCTGCAATGAACATGGGTGTACATGAATCTATTCGTGTGATGGCTCTTATTTCTCTAGGATATATTCCAAGAAGTGGGATTGCTGGGTCCTATGGCAGTTCTATTTCTATCTTTTTAAGAAAGTTCCAAATCTATTTCCAAAGTGGTTATACCAATTTACATTCCCACCAGCAGTGACTAAGTGTTCCAGTATCTTCACAACTTCTCCAGCATTTATGAGTTTGTGTTTTTTTTTGGATTAATGCTAGCCTTGTTGGGGCGAGATGGCATCTCATTGTAGTTTTGAATCTCATGTCTCTAATGACTAATGATCATGAGCATTTCCTCATGGATCTCTTAGTCACCTGAATGTCTTCTTTGGTGAATTGCCTGTTCATATCTTTTGCCTTTTTTTTAATTGGGTTATGTGTCTTTTTGTTGTTGAGGTTTTGCGGTATATTGTAAATTTTAAAGATTAGACGCTGATCAGATTCGTCATAGCCAAAATTTTTTTCCCAGTCTATAGGTTGTATTTTTACTCTTTTGGTGAAGTCTTTTGAAGAGCATAAGTGTTTGATTTTTAGGAGCTCCCAGTTACCTAGTTTCTCTCCTGGTGTTTGTGCATTGTTATGGTTCGCATTCCATTTATGCCATGTATTAGGGCTTCTAACACTGTCCCTATCTTTTCTTCCATAATCTTTATTGTTTTAGATTTTATATTTAGATCTTTGACCTATTTTGGGTTAGTTTTTGTGCATGGTATGAGGTATGGATCTAGTTTCATTTTTCTGTGGATGGATATGCAGTTATGCTAGCACCATTTGTTGAACAGACTGTCTTTTCCCCAAATAACAGATTTTGGGACTTTGTCAAATATCAACTGCTTATAAGTCGATGAATTTATTCTGAATTCTCAATTCTGTTCCATCTGTCTGTGTATCTGTACAACTATCTGGCTGTTTTGACTACTGTAGTGGTATAATAGGTTCTAAAATCAGGTAGTGTGAGGCCTCACACTGTTCTTTTTCAGTAATGTTTTACTTATCCAGGGCATCTTCCCTTTCCATATGAAATTGGTGATTTGTTTCTTCATTTAATTAAAAAATGTCAGTGGGATTTGGATCAGAATTGCATTGTATCTGTAGATCTCTTTAGGTACAATAGACCTTTTCACAATGTTGAGTCTTGCTATCCATGAGCAAGGTATGTTTTTCCACTTATGTAGGTCTCTTTTGGTTTCTTGCAGTAGCATTTTGTAGTTTTCTTTGTATAGGTTGTTTATGTCTCTGGTTAGACTTATTCCTAAGTATTTTATCTTCTTGGGGGCTATTGTAAGTGGCATTGATTTGGTGATTTCCTCTTTGACATTCTCTTTGTTGGTGTAGAGAAATCCAACTGATTTTCATATGTTTATCTTGTATCCTGATACTCTGCAGACCTCTTCTACTAGTTCCAGTAGTTTCCTCATGGATTCTTTAGAGTTTTCTGTGTATAAGACCTTATTACCTGCAAATGGAGATACTTTTACCTCTTCCTTACCAATTTGGATGTCCCTTATTTCTTTTTCAAGCCTAATTGCCTTGGCTAGGACATCTAGCACAATGTTGAAGAAGAGTGGTAATAAATATCATCCTTGACTGGCTCCCATTCTGAAGTGGAATGTTTTTAGACTCTCTCCATTTAGGATGATGTTGGCTATTGGCTTTGTATAAATGCCCTTTATTTTGTTGAGGAATTTTCCTTCTATTCCTATTTTGCTGAGAGTTTTTTTCATGAATGGGTGTTGGACTTTATAAAATGCCTTTTCTGCATCAGTCGATAAGATCATGTGGTCCTTTTCTTTTGTTTTATTCATGTGATGGATTACATTGACTGGTTTTCTAATGTTAAACTGTCTCTGCATAGCTGCTTTGAATCCCTCTTGGTCATGGTGGATTAGTTTTTTGATATATTGTTGAATTCTATTGGCTAGAATTTTCTTGAGGATTTTTGCACCTAAGTTCATGAGGAATATTGGTTTGTAATTTTCTTTTTTTGTGGTATCTTTACCTGGGTTTGGCATCAGGGTTATGCTGGCTTCATTGGATGAGTTTGGGAATATCCCATTCTTTTCTATGCTCTGAAATACCTTTTGTAGTAGTGGTGTTAACTCTGCTCTGAAAGTTTGGTAGAATTCTCCAGGGAATACATCAGGGCCAGGTTTTGTTGTTGTTGTTGTTTGGGAGTTTTTATTTATTGTTTCAATCTCTTCTTTTGTTATATATTTATTTAGTTGTTCTACCTCTGTTTGTGTTAGTTTAGGCAGGCAGTATTTTTCTAGAAATCTGTCCATTTCCTCTAGGTTTTCAAATTTGTTAGAGTAAAATTTTTCATAGTTTTCTGTTATGATTATTTTAATTTAATTTGGGTCTGTTGTGATATCTCACATCTCATTTCTTATTCAGGTTTATTTGATTCCTCTCCATTTTTTTCTTTTGTCAGTTTGGCCAATGTTTTATTGGTCATTTCAAAGAGCCAGCTTTTTGTCTTGTTAACTCTTTGAATTGTTTTTCTGTTCTCTATTTCGTTTAATTCTGCTTTAATTTTTATTATTTTGTTTCTTTTGATGCTCAAAGGCTTCTTTTGCTGTTCCTTTCTATTTGGTAAAGTTCTTGGGTTAATTCTTTGATTTTGGCCCTTTGTTCTTTTTGGATGTGTGCATTTACTGCTCTAAATGACCTCTGAGCACTGCTTTTGCTGTGTCCCAAAGGTTCTGGTGGGAAGTGTTTTTGTTCTCATTTGATTCCATGAATTTCTTTATTCCATCGTTAATTTCTTCTATAACCCAGTAGTTTTTAAGCAAGGTGTTGTTCAGGTTCCATGCGTTCATTTTGTTTTTCCTTTCTTTTTCTGTTATTGATTTTTACTTTTATGGCTTTATGGCCAGAAAAGATACTTTGTAATATTTCCACGCTTTGGATTCTGTTAAGGCTTACTTTGTGACCTAATATGTGGTCTATTCTTGAGAATGTTCCATGTGTGTTGGAAAAGAAATTATACTTAGCTGCTGTTGGGTGGAGTGTTCTTCATATGTCTGTGAGGTCATGTTGTCTGATTGTGGCATTTATTGAGCTTCTTTCTGGATGTTCTGTCCTTCACCAAAAGTGGTGTGTTGAAGTCTCCTACTATTATTGTGGAGCTGTCTCTCTCTTTTCAGTGCTGTTAGAGATTGTCTTATGTATTTTGGAGTACTGTTGTTGGGTGCATACATATTTAGTATGGTTATATCTTCTTGGTATATTGTCCCTTTAATCATTGTATAGTGTCCTTCTGTATCCTTTGTGGTGGATCTTACTTTAAATCTATTTTTTCAGAAAAAATAATATTGTCACTCCTGCTCTTTTTTGATTGTTATTTGCTTGATATATTTTTTCCATCCTTTGAGTTTTAGTTTGTTTGTATCTTTAAGCCTAAGGTGTATCTCTTGTAGGCAGCATATAGAGGAATCATGTTTTTTATATTCATTCTGCAACTCTCTGTTTTTTGGTGTATTTAGTCCATTTCCCTTCAGCATAATTATTGATAGGTATGAGTTTAGTCCTGTCATTTTGATGTCTTTTTTTGTGTGTTGTTGACAGTTTATTTTTTTCCACTTAATTTTCTGTGGTGAGTCATTTTTCTTTATCTATTTTCTTTTCCTCTTTTTCATTGTTATTGCTTTTGTGTTTGGTGAGTCTTTATTTTTTTATTTTTTTTTTTAATATGTAGGATTGTTAGTTTCCTTTGTGGCTACTTTAATATTTATCCCTATTTTCCTAAGTTTAAACCAATCTTTTATTTTTTTATATAGCCTTGATTCCCTCTCCATGTAAAAGATCTATGACTACATTTTTTAGTCCCTCTTTTTTGTTTTAATGTCATCTTTTACATAATGACATCTCTGTTTCCCTGTTTTTCAGCCTTTTTGCTTTGATTTATTGTTGTGATTTCCCTATCTGGTTTGATACCTGGTTGCTTTGTCCTGTGTTCTAGTTTTGGAATGTTATCTGATGTTATGTATTTCTACTTTTATGGCTTTATGGTCAGAGAAGATGCTTTGTAATATTTCAGTATTTTAAATCCTGCTAAGGCTTCCTACAGGGTTTCTATGAGTCGGAATCGACTCGACGGCAGTGGGTTTTTTTTTTTTTTTTAAGGCTTCCTTTATGACCTAATATGTGCTCTACTCTAGAAAATGTTCCATGTGTGTTGGAAAAGAAAGTATACTTGGCTGCCGTTGGGTGGAGTGTTCTGTATATGTCTATGAGGACAAGTTGGTTGATTGTGGCATTTAGGTCTTCAGTGTCTTTATTAAGCCTCTTTCTGATGTTCTGTCAATGGCATTTTTTAATGAGATGAAGGAACAAATCACCAACTTTATATGGAAAGGGAAGAGGCCCTGGATAAGTAAAGCATTACTGAAGAACAAAGTGGGAGGCCTCACGCTACCTGATTTTAGAACCTATTATACCACCACAGTAGTCAAAACAGCCTGGTACTGGTACAACAACAGACACATAGATCAATGGAAGAGGATTGGGAACCCATTCACCTATAAGCAGCTGATATTTGACAAAGCCTCAAAGCCTGTTAAAGGGGAAAAAGACAGTCTCTTTAACAAATGATGTTGGCATAACTGGATATCCATCTGCAAAAAAATGATCAAACATGCAGTCAAGATGTATTGATAATTATCCAAGCTTGGAATGAGAAAGTTAGAAACAAAGAAGCATTGGTAGTTGAAAAATATGGTGTTGATGATAGAAATGATGCAGGAGATCACATGATGGAATTTTGCAAGACCAATGACTTCTTTGCAAATACATTTTTTCAACAACATAAATGGTGACTATACACATGGACCTTTCCAGATGGACTACACAGGAATCAAATTGATTACAATTGTGGAAAGAGACCATGAAGAAGCTCAATATCATCAGTCAGGACAAGGTCAGGGGCTGACTGTGGAAAAGACCAGTTGCTCATGTGGTAGTTCAAGTTGAAGATGAAGAAAATTAGAGCAAGTCAATGAGAACCAAAATACAGCTTTGAGTATATCCCACTTGAATTTAGAGAGCATCAAAAATAGATCTGACATGTAATTGAAGATGAGACAAGTTGTGGAATGACATCAAGGACATCACACGTAAAGAAAGAAAATGATCATTAAAGATATAGGAAAGAATGAAAACACAAAAAAGCATGTTATAAGAGATTCTGAAAGTTGCTATTGAACTCAAAGTACCTAAAGCAAATGGAAAAAAAAAATGATAAAATAAAAGAACTGAACAGAAGATTTCAAAGGGTGGTTCGAGTAGAAAAAGTAAGTTATTATAATGAAATGTCCAAAGACCTGGAGTTAGAAAACTAAAAAGGAAGAACATGCTCAGCATTTCTCAAGCTGAAAGAACAGAAGATAAAATTCAAGCCTTGAGCTGCAACAGTGAAGGATGCTAAGGGGAAAATATTGACAACACAAGAAGCATCAAAGAAGATGGAAGGAATATATAGAGTCACTGTAACAAATAGAATTGGTGGGAGTTCAACCATTTCAGGAGGCAGCATATGATCAATATGCAATGGTACTGGAGGAAGTCCAAGAAGCATTGAAGGGAATGGCAAAAAACAAGACTCCAGGAATTGACAGAATACCAGTTGAGACGTTTCAACAAAAAGATGCAACACTGGAAGTGCTTACTCTTCTATGTCAAGAAATTTGGAAGACAGCTACCTGGCTAACTGACTGGAAGAGATCTATATTTATGCCTATTCTCAAAAAAAGTGATCCAAAAGAATGTGGAAGTTACTGAATATAAATAATATCGCATACAAATAAAATTTTGCTGACGATTGTCCAAAAGAGGCTGCAGCAGCATACCTACAGGGAACTGCCAGGAATTCAAGCCAGATTCAGAAGACATGGAACAAGGGATATCATTTCTGATGTCAGATGGATCCTGGTGGAAAACAGAGAATACCAAAGATGTTTACCGGTGTTTATTGACTATGCAAAGGCATTCAATTGTGTCGATCATAACAAATTATGGATAACATTGAGAAGAATGGGAATTCCAGAATACTTAATTGAGTTCATGAGGAACCTGTATATAGACCAAGAGTCAGATGTTTGAACAGAACAAGGGGGTACTCAGTTTTTAAAGGCAGGAATAGTGTGTGTCAGGGTTGTATCCTTTCACTATGCTTATTCAATCTATATGATGAGCAAATAATCTGAGAAGCTGGACTATGTAAAGAACAATGTGGCTTCAGGATTGGAGGAAGACTCATTAACCATCTGTGATATGCAGACGACACAACCTTGTTTGTTGAAAGTGAAGAGGACTTGAAGCACTCAGTGATGAAGATCAAAGACCACAGCCTTCAGTATGGATTATACCTCAACATATAGAAAATAAATTTCTCACAACTGGACCAATAAGCAACATCATGAAAAATGAGGAGAGGATTTAAGTTGTCAAGGATTTAATTTTACTTGGATCCATAATTAACACCCATGAAAGCAACAGTCAAGAAATCAAAAGATGCATTGCATTGGGCAAATCTTCTGGAAAAGACCTCTTTACAGTGTTGAAAAGCAAAGATGACACCTTGAAGACTAAAGTGCGCCTGACCCAACACATGGTATTTTCAGTCACCTCATATTCACACAAAAGCTTGACGATGAATAAGGAAGACAGAAGAATTGATACATTTAAATTGTGGTGATGGCAAAGAATGTTGAATATACCCTGGACTGTTAAAAAAATGAACATATCTGCCTTGGATGAAGTACAACCAGAATGTTCCTGAGAAGAAAGGATGGCAAGACTACATCTCACATATTTTGGACATGTTATCAGAAGGAGTCAGTCCCTGGAGGAGAACATCATGCTTGGTAAAGTAGAGGGTGAGCAAAAAAGAGGAAGGCCTTCAACAAGATAGGTGATGCATTGGTTGCAAAAATGGACTGAAGTATGACGATTGCGAGGATGGTGCAGGATGCAGTGTTTTGTTCCGTTGTGCACAGGGTCACTATGAGTCTGAATCAACTTGAAGGCACCTAACAACAACAACGATAACACAAGCCATGGCTCTAAAGTGTTCTTTTGAATCTCCAGCCTGAAAAAACTGGTTCCTGAAAGCTCTTTTGAGTCAAACAATGGTCTAGATAACTAGTAAGATTGTTTTGAGTTGCTCATTGTCCTCTTTTGAAGAATTCAGTTTTGGGAAACATACTCCATGGGTCAGACTGGGATTTATGTTTAGGGCAAATTGGTAATTAATTGTTCGTCAAGACAATGGTGTATGAAAATCTTCCTGACCGCAAATTTGTTCATTAGTTCTGTTCTCACCCTTTTTTCCATAACAATGGCACTAAGATTTAGTTTAAGAATATTTCCAGGTTCTCTCATCTTTGGAACATTTTGACTCTCTAGTTGAAATGTTATCCCAATTTGCAATAGTGTATTAAATAAACTTCAGTCAATTTCTAATATTGGCTGAATATAATTTGTTTGTTAACAGTTGTAAGGATTATATTGGATAGTCCATTTAAAAGCTTAAAATAGCTTTTAGGAAAAAAAAATGTGGCACATTATAAGCATTTTACAAATGTTTGCTATTTTAATCATTATTATGGTTGCTTTTGCTGCTGTATTTTTCCTCCCTGTGTCCTGCTAAACTAGGCTTATATGTTTTCAATTTAAATATGCTCACATTTCCTGTGTGGCTGTCATAGAGCAAAGGCCCAGCACAGTTAGGAAACAACCAAATAAATGAAGCACTGTTCCTGCCTTAAGAAGCTCCTGTAAACCTGTGATGAGGTATCTTTTTTGTTTTTAACTAAATTACTTTGTGTTTGCTTTTTGACTAGAATTTGTCTTTGCTTCCTTACCTGAATTTCGCTGTGGGAAGGGGAACCAGAAGAGAAGAAGGGGAGAGAGAGAAAGAAGAGGAAGTGAAAACAGACATTGTGAGAGAACAAGATAAATAAGTTGATAATGTGCCCTTCTCCCTTTTAAGGGTTGTGATTATCTAAAAAGGAGGATTTCAAACACAAGGAATAACTGATAAATATCTTGAAACAAAATGTGGTTTTACATTTATTTGTTGATATGACAGCCCCACATAAATGATAAAGTGTGTACAAATTCTACACTTTGTTAGCTTTCTTCAAAATGCTGTTTTATTTTTATTATGTGTAAGTGTTCGAAACTCCTAAGAGTTGTAGTCCAAAAGTTTTGATAAATATATATGATGGTTTTGCCAAAATTACTGCTTTTGATTATAAATTTGGCTAACTGAATTGATGTCATCTTAGAGATCTACAAAATGCATAAATTGGTATTTGAGACATTTCTGGAGGAAAATGATTTCTTTTTAGATTATACTGTGCTTTAGGTGAAAGTTTACAGTGCAAATTAGTTCCTCATTCAAAATTTATTCACAGATTATTTTGCAACGTTTTTTGCAATTTCTGCAATGTTTCAGCACTCTTCTCCTTTCCATACCGGGTTTCCGTGTCCATTCATCCAGTTTTCCTGTCCTTTCCTGCCTTCTCATCTTTGCTTTAGGGCAAGTGTCACCCAGTTGGTCTAGTATACTTGACCGTACTGAGAAGCACGTTCCTCACATGTGTTATTGTTTGTTTTATGGGCCTGTCTAATCTTTGCCTGGAAGGTGCACTTCAAAAGTTCTGAGTTAGCAAAATGTTGGGAGCCATAGCCTTGGGGGTTCTTATCTGTTTTTTTTTTTTTTTTTCCTAATCCAAGTATTTTTCTTTTTTTAATTGTGCTTTAAGTGAAGTTTACAGCTTTTCACTTTCTCGTCCTAAAATTTATACACACATTGTTATGTGGCCCTAGTTGCTCCCTCTATAATGTGATAGCACAGTCCTCCTTTCCACCCCGGATTTCCCATATCCGTTCAACCAGTTCCTGTCCTTTTCTGCCTTCTCATCTCATCTCCAGACAGGAGTTGCCCATTAAGTCTCATGTATATACTTGAACTTAGAAGCACGCTCTTCAGGAGTATCATTTTATGTCTTATAGTACAGCCTAATATTTGTATAAAGAGTTGGCTTCGGGAATGGTTTTAATTCTGTGTTAACAGAGAGTCCAGGGGCCATGCCTTCTGGGGTTCATCCAGTCTCAGTCAGACCATTAAGTCTGGTCTTTTTACTAGAATTTGAGTTCTGCACCCCACTTTCCTCCTGCTCCATCAGGGACTCCCTGTTGTGTTGCCTGTCAGGGCAGTCTTTGGTGGTAGCTGAGGACTGTCTAGTTCTTCTGGTCTCGGGCTCATGTAGTCTCTGGTTTGTGTGGCCCTTTTAGTCTCCTAGGCTCATATTTTCCTTCTGTCTTTTTTGTTCTTCGTTCTCCTTTGCTCCAGGAGGGTTGGGGCCAATTGATGCATCTTAGATGGATGCTCGCTGGCTTTAAGACCCCAGACACCGCTCACAAAAGAGGGATGCAGAATATTTTCTTGATAAACTTTGTTATGCCAATTGATCTAGATGTCACCTGAAACCATGGTCCCCAGACCCCCACCCCTGCTGCTATGTCTCTCAAAGTGTTTGGTCATATTCAGGAAACTTATCTTTTGGTTTAGCCCAGTTGTGCTGACTTCGCCTACATTGTGTGTTGTCATTCCCTTCATCTAAGATAATTTTTGTCTATTATCTAGTTAGCGAATAGCCCTCTCCCTCCCTCACCTGCCGTATAACCATCAAAAAATGTTTTCTTCTGTTTAAACTTTTACATGAGTTCTCATAATAGTGACCTCATACAATAGTTGTACTTTTACAACTAATTTTACTCAGTGTAATGCCTTCCAGACTCATCCCTTGGGAGATGTTTTATGGACTCATCATTGTTCTTTATGGTTGCACAGTATTCCAATGTGTGAATATACCAAAATTTGTTTATCCTTTCATCCATTAATGGACACCTACCTTGTTTTCATCTTTTTGCTATTGTTAACAGTACTGCAGTGAACATAGATGTGTATATATCTAGTTGTGTGACAGCTCTTATTTCTTTAGGATATATTCTAGGAATGAGATAGATGAATGTTGTGTAGTTTTTTTTTTTTTTTCTAGCTTTTTAAGGAAATGCCAAATCGATTTCCAAATTGTTTGTACCATTTTACATTTCCATCAGCAGTGTTTAAGTATTGCAGTCTCTCCACAACCTCTCCAACATTTATTATTTTGTGTTTTTTGGATTAATGCTAGCCTTGTTGGGGTGAGATGGTAACTCATTGTAGTTTTGATTTACATTTCTTTAATGGGTGATGATTGTGAGCATTTCCTCATGTATCTGTTAGCCGCCTGAATGCCTTCTTTGCTGAAGTGCCTGTTTGTATCCTTTGTCTATTTTTTAATTGGGCTATATGTCTTTAAGATTTTGTAGTACCTTGTAGATTTTAGAGATTAGACTCTGATCAGATTTTTTGTTGTTATTTTTTTTTTTTGCAGTCTGTAGGGTGTCTTTTTACTCTTTTGGTAAAGTCTTTTGATGAGCATAAGTGTTTGATTTTTAGGAGCTCCTGGAAAAAAAAAATTTTTTTTTTTTTCCTGGTTATCTAGTTTTTCTTCTGGTGTTTGTGCATTGTTAATTATGGTTTGCATTCTATTTATGCCATGTATCAGGGCTCCCATTTTGTCCATATTTTTTCTTCCATGATCTTTATCATTTTCAATTTTATATTTAGGTCTTTGATCTCTTTTGAGTTAGTTTTTGTGCATGGTATAAGGTATGGGTCTTCTTTCCTTTTTTTTTTTTTTTTTTGCAGATGGATATCCAGTTATGCCAGCACCATTTGTTAAAGAGATCGTCTTCTCCCTAGTTAACGGAGTTTGGGCTTTGTTAAACAGCTGCTCATAAGTGGGTGAATTTATGTCTGGATTGTGAATTCTCTTCTATTGGTCTACGTATCTGTTGTTGTACCAGTACCAGGCTATTTTGACTACTGTGGCAGTAAAATAGGTTCTAAAATCAGGTAGTGTGTGGCCTCCCACTTTGTTCTTCTCAGTAATGTTTTACTTATTTGGGGTCTCTTCCATTTCCATATGAAGTTGGTGATTTGTTTCTTCATCTCATTAAAAAATGTCATTGGAATTTGGATAATGATTGCATCGTATCTGTAGATCACTTTGGGTAGGATTGACATTTTCACAATGTTGAGTCTTCCTATCCATGAGCAAGATATGTTTTTCCATTTCTGTAAGTTTCTTTTGGTTTCTTGTAGTAGTGTTTTGTAGTTTTCTTCGTATAGGTCTTTTATATTCCTGGCTAGGTTTATTCCTAAGTATTTTATATTCTTGAGGGCTATTTTAAATGGTATTGATTTGGTGATTTCCCCTTTGATATTCTCTTTGTTGGTGTAGAGGAATTGGACTGATTTTTGTACGTTTATCTTATATCCTGATAGTTTGCTGAAAACTTCTAATAGTTCCAATAGCTTTCTTGTGGATTCTTTGGAGTTTTCTGCATATAAGATTATATCATCTGCAAATAGGGATATTTTTACTCCTTCCTTACTGATTTGGATGCCCTTTATTTCTTTTTCTAGCCTAATTACTCCGGCTAGGACCTCCAGCACAATGTTGAATACGAGTAGTGATGAAGGTCATCCTTGTCTGGTTTCCATTCTCAAGGCAGGGTGCTTTCAGACTCTCTCCATTTAGGATGATGTTGGCTGTTGGCTTTATATAAATGACCTTTATTATGTTGAGGTATTTTCTTTCTATTTGTATTTTGTTGAGGGTTTTTATCATGAACTTGTGTTGGACTTTGTCAAATGTCTTTTCTGCACCAATTCATAAGATCATGTGGTTCTTGCCTTTTGTTTTATTTATGTGATGGATTTCATTGAATATTTTCTAATGTTGAATCATTCCTGCACACCTGGTCTGAATTTCACTTGGTCATGGTGACTTATCTTTTTGATATGTTCTTGGATTCTGTTGGCTAGAATTTTGTTGAAGATTTTTGTGTCTTAGTTCATGAGCAATATTGGTCTGTAATTTTCTTTTTCTGTGCGTGGTTTCTTTACCTGGTTTTGGTATCAGGGTTACGCTGTCTTCATAGAACGAGTTTGTGGGTATTTTACCCTTTTCTAACCTCTGAAATACTTTTAGTAGTAGTGGTGTTAACTCTTCTCTGAAACTTTGGTAGAATTATCCAGTGACACCATCAGGGCCAGGGCTTTTTTTGGATGGGAGTTTTTAAATTACCTTTTCAATCTCTTCTTTTGTTATAGGTTAATTTATTTGTTCCATCTCTGTTTGTGTTAATTTAGGCAGGTAGTGTGTTTCTAGAAATTTGTCCACTTCTAGGTTTTCAAATTTGTAGGAGAACAATTATCCATAGTATTTTGTTATGGTTCTTTTAATTTCAGTTGGGTCTGTTTTTCTTCTCTGGGTTATTTGCTTCCTCTCCTTTTTTCTTTTGTCAGTCTGGCCAGTGGTTTATTGATTTTGTTGATCTTTCTAAAGAACTAGCTTTCAATCTGGTTAACGCTTTCAATTGTTTTTCTATTCTCTATTTCATTTAATTATGCTCTAATTTTTATTATTTACCTTCTTTTGCTGCCCAAGGGCTCCTTTTGCTGCTCTATTTCTATTTATTCAAGTTGTAGGCTTAATATTTTAATTTTGAACTTTTTTCTTTTTGTATGCATGCATTAATTGGTATAAATCGACCTTTGAGCCCTGCTTTTGCTGTGCCCCAAAAGTTCTGGTAGGATGTGTTTCATTCTCATTTGGTCCTGTGAATTTCTTTATTCCATCCTTAATTTCTTCTATAACTCAGTAGTTTTTGAGTAAGGTCTTATTCAGTTTCCGTCTGATTTTTTTTTTTCCCTTGCTTTTTTCTGTTATTGATTTCTACTTTTATGGCTTCATGGTTAGAAAAGATGCTTTGCAATGTTTCTATGCTTTGGATTCTATTAAGGCTTGCTTTGAGGCCTAATATGTGGTCTATTCTGGAGAATATACCTTGTGCATTGGAAAAGAAAGTATACTTAGCTGTCACTGAGTGGAGAGTCCTGTCTATGTCTACGAGGTCAAGTTGCTTGACTGTGGCACTTAGATCTTCTGTGTCTTTATTGAGCTTCTTTCTGGATGTTCTGTCCTTCACCAAAAGTAGTGTGCTAAAGTTTCCTACTATTGTTGTGGAGGTGTGTGTTTTTCTTTTCAATGCTCTTGTAGTTTTTTTTTTTTTTATGTATTTTGGAGCATTGTCTTTGGGTGCATACATATTTATTATGATTATGTGCTTCCGGTATATTGAGTCTTTACTCATTACATAGTGTCCTTACTTATCCTCTGTGGTGGATTTTGCTTTAAAGTCTGTTTTGTCAGAGATTAATATTGCCACTCCTGCCTTTTTTTTATTGCTTTTTGCTTGATATATTTTTTTCTATCCTTTGAGTTTTAGTTTGTTTTTAAGTCTAAATTGTGTCTCTTGTAGGCAGCGTACAGACAGATCATGTTTTAATCCATTCTGCCACTCTTTGTCTCTTTATTGATGCATAAATAAAGATGTCTGTTTACATTTTACTTAATTATTGATAGGTATGAATTCAGTGCTGTCATTTTAATGCATTTTTTTGTTGTTGTTGACAGTTTCTTTGTTCCACTTAATTTTCCATGCTGAGTTGTTTTCTTTTCATCTTTTTCATTGTTGTTGATTTTGTATTTGCTGAGCCTTTATGTTTTTCATTTTGATGTGTAGGATTGTTAGTTTCCTTTGTAGTTACCTTAATATTTATCTCTGTTTTACTAAGTTCAAACCAATTTTTTATTTCTTTATATCGTCTTGACTTCCACTGCATATGAAAGATGTATAGCTACTTTGTTTAGTCCCTCTTTTTTTTGTTTTAATTTTGTCACCTTTCACATACTGATGTCTTTGTTTCCCTAGTTTCAGTGTTTTAGCTTTGGTTCATTCTTGTGACTTCCCTATGTGTGTTGATATCTGGTTGTTCAGTTCTGTGTTCTAGTCTTGGGTTGTTATCTGATGTTATTGATTTTCTAACTGGATGACTCCCTTTAGTATTTCTTATAATATTAGTTTTGTTTTTGCAAATTCCCTAAACTTCTGTTTATTTGGAAGTGCTCTAATTTTACCATCATATTTGAGAGACAACTTTGCTGGATATATAATCTCGGCTGGCATTTTTTTTTTTTCCTTCAAGGCTTTATATTTGTCATCCCATTGCCTTCTTTGCTGCATTGCTTCTGCTGAGTAGTCCAAGCTTATTTTAATTGATTCTCCTTTGTAGGTGACTTATTGTTTATCCCTAGCTGCTCTTAAAATTCTCTCTTTATCTTTGCTTTTGGAAAGTGTAATTATAATATGTCTTGGTGACTTTCTTTTGGGATCTACCTTGTGTTGGATTCAATGAGCTTCTTAGATAGATATCTTCTCATCTTCCATGATATCAGGGAAGTTTTCTGCCAATAAGTTTTCGACAATTCTTTCTATATTTTCTGTTATGTCCACCTGTCCTTATATTCCAATCACTTGTATGTTAGTCTTCTTGATAGAGTCTCACACAATTCTTAGGGTTTATTCCTTTTTTTAATTATTTTATCTGATTTTTTTCTCAAATAAATTGGTGTCAAGTGCTTTACCTGTAGTCTCACTAATTCTGACTTCCATTGCCTCAATTCTGCTCTTATGATTTTTTATTGAGTTGTCTAATTCTGAAATTTTACTGTGAATCTTCTGAATTTCCGTCTCTTTATGGATTCTTACAGCCTGTTCAATTTGTCATTATGCTCTTGTATAACCTTCTTAAGTTCCTCTCTTGCTTTGTCTGTGTGTTCCTTGTCTTGTTCTGAATTTTACCTGATCTCCTCCTCATCTCTTGAAGAGCGCTGCATATTAATCTTTTGGATTGTAACTCCAAGAAATTTTCTTCCTTTGGAAGGTTTCTTGATTCTTTGTTTTGGGAGCTTGCTGAAGGCATTATGGTCTTCATTTTTATGTAATATGACATTGACTGTTGTCTCTGAGCCATCAATACATTATTATATCTATTTCGTTTTCTTATTGTGTCCTACCTTCTTGCTTTGTTTTGTTTTGATCTGCCCAAATAGGCTGGTGGTGTGAACTCATTTGATTATTGGCATCTTTGAAGCTCTCACCTCCTGTCACCAGGTGGTTAGACGTGTTACTAGGTATGTGAGCCCAGGAGTTCATTTACTTTTCTTATATGGATTCAGCTCAAGTGACCAGGTAGTTGGTCACCAAGTGTGTGGTGCAGGCTTTCACCTACATTCCTAGAAGGACAGGTACAGGTATCTGGCTGAAGTAGGGGGCCATGCACTGAGCAAGGCAGGGGGCTTATGGCTGCCCCTGAGTGTCTGTGAGGAGAGCATGTCTCTGTTCCCTAGAAAGTGTTGGTGAGTGGGTTTTGTAGCCGGACTATGGGCACCCAATGCTGTTGGCTGGAAGGACTGTGAGGTACCACTTACTCCTGGACCCTGTCGTGGGTGGTTAGATTGCATGGATGGAGCCACAAGTCCTCATGTCCCTGATGTGGATAGGTGAAGACCCTGCTTAACAGGCAGGGTTGTATCAAATGTCATCAATCAACCACTTCTCCCTATAGCCGATAAGTTGAGAATACACTTCAGGTATATACCCTATTTTACTGTGCTAATGAGGGCCTATGCTATTACAGAACTATGCAGGGGTGAAAGGCATTCAAAGTCTGTGGACCCTTTATGTCTGTGCCTAAGCAAAAGTCCTGTGCCTTCTCTGAGTTCCCAGCTTAAGGGAGCAGACAGATTATTTTTTCCTGTTTGTTATTTGTTTCCATCACCAAAGTTGGGAGAATGGCTCAGAACCCACAACAGGTCCTGCTTCTAGCCCAGGGGGTATCGCAGTTGTTGAAGCTGGGTCAGGACCCAGTGCAGATTGGTGTGGGGGCAAGTAAATGGGAGATTCTTCCCAAAGGGGATTTTTTTTTTTTTTTTGGATCTGTGCGGTAGGTTAGACACAAGTACTTACCTTTTGCTGATTGAGCATCTCTTCTCTCCAGTCCTGGAGGTTTGAGCAGACTCTCTACTGCTCAGTGTCTCCTGCTTTGGAAAATGTGTCCCAAGTGCCACTACTTGCCTCACCATGCACACCAGCCAATCCAGACCAACCATTCCAGTGCAGGCCAAGTCACTGCTTCTGAACCATCTCTCCCTCCCCCGCCACTCAGTCTGATTCCTCAACTTTGACTTTGATGTTCAGGGCTTCTAGATTGTCATATATTATTGGCTAACTTGTTTTTTTGGGTCTTTGTTGTAAGAGGGACCACAGGAATCTTTTAACTACTCTGCCAACTTGGCCCTGCCTCTAATCCAAATCTCTCTTTCTTTCTTTCTTTCTGTGAATTTGAATTTTGTTCTATATTTTCTTCCACTCTGTCTGGGATCCTTTATTGTGATCCCTGTCAGATACATCAGTGGTGGTAGCCATGCACCATCTAGTTCTGAGCTCAGGCTGGTAAAGGCTGTTGTTCATGTGGTCCATTAGTCCTCTGAACTAATATTTTCCTTGTATCTTTGTTTGTTTGTTTTCCATACTCCTTTGCTTTGGGATTCATGGAACCAATAGATGTATCTTAGATGGCTGCTCACAAGCTTTTAAGATCCCAGACACTACTCACCAAAGATGATGTAGAACATTTTATGAACTATGTTCTGCCAATTGCCTTAGCTGTCCCTTGAGGCTGTGGACCTCAGTCTTCAGCCCCAGTGATTTGGTCCCTCAAGGTGTTTGAGTGTTTCTCAGAAGCTTCTATGGCTTTGTCTTAGTCAAGTTGTGCAAACTTCCCTATATTGTGTGTTGCTTTTTCCATCATTGAAGTTAACATTTCTGTACTACCTCGTTAGTAATTTCCTCTTTCCATCCCTTCTTCCCTCATAACCATCAAAGATTTTTTTTTCTGTGTGTAAACCTTTTTAAACCTTTTCTTCTGTTTTTATAAAAGCGGTTTCATACAATATTTGACCTTTAGTGATTGACTTATTTTACTCAGCACAATGCCCTCCAGATTCATCCAAGTTGTGAGATGTTTCACATGGAACATCACTCATTTTATGGTATTCCATTGTGTGTATGTACCATAATTTGTTTATTCCTTCATCTGTTGATGGATACTTAGGTTGTTTCCATCTTTTTGCTATCATGAATAATGCTGCAATGAACATGGGTGTGCATATGTCCATTCCTGTGATGGCTCTTATTTTTCTAGAATATATTCCTTGGAGTAGGATTACTGCATCATATGGTATTTCTATTTCTAGTTTTTTGAGAAGGTACCATATCATTTTCCATAGTGATTGTACCATTTTCCAGTCCCAATACATTTGTTTCTTCTTAGACAGTCACTGAAGGAAGAGAATGGAATAAACATAATCAGTTAGTGGCCCAGTTTCACTTGCTGTGCCAGATGTATTTTTTTTCTAAATTCTTTAGGTTCCTGGCATGTGGGCATTGTTCTGGCAGATGCATTATTTCCTATCTCTATCAGGAAGAAAGATCAAAAACAGTACGTATTTATATGGAACAAAAAACAGTACATAAATTCAGTTATGCCCAGGATTTTGTAAATTTTACTACTGTCTTCATGTAGTTCAAAGACTCTGGGCCATCAGGATTTCCTGGAGAACATCTTTTTGGTTAATTTTAAGGAGACTAGTTGAACATATAGTGAAAAGTCTTTTGGACTCTTGGTAAGAGGAATATGCTCAAAAGAGTGGGAGATGAATCCTATATTATTTAGTGGCCTATCCCATCAGTGAATATTTAACAGTCTGTTGGTCTCAGGCATGTCCCAAAATAAGGGAAAAATGAATGTACCTTATACTTCAAACCACTAAAAATTAAGCGCATAATTTAATTCTGGTATAATTCTTCAGGTACTAGACACAGCATATTCAGCACTTGGAATTATATCTAAAAACCATTTACTAGGTAATAGGAAAAAGTCCTGGCTTTGGGTTGGGTCTAAAGGAGAACAGCAGAAAAAATATATGAACAGAGTTTTTCAAAACTAACAAGGTTGTCAAAAACAAGAAAAATTTGAAAAAAAGAAATTATAGTCAAGAAGAGCCTAAGAAAACACAATGACTAGATCTAATATCATATCCTAGACTGGATCCTGGAACAGAAAAAGAATGTTAGGTAAAAAATAAGGAAATCTGAATAAAGACAGGTTTTAAATAACAATAATTCTATGAAAGTCCTGCTTTATGAAAGGGCAAATATTAAAATTAAATGGTAATAACAATATGCTTGCATATGGAATTTTTGTTTCTTTAGCTTAGTTTTCTCCTGAATCATTCATGGGATACAGCAGCTACTTTTCTTATCAAGTAATGGAAAGGCCTTAAAATACATACAAATCTCCTAAATTAAAGGAATACAATCAAGGATTATAATTTAATGTATTGGGACACCATAATTTTTAATTAAACCAAAAAATATAAACATCTTTTCATACCCCTTGAGTGGTGGCTGCACATGTGTACAGCTTCCAAAGAGTAGAGTTGTAGGCTTTCCAGCACTCTCTCCCCTCCAGATAGTAAATAAAAATAAAATTGCTTTGGGGTGAGGGGGCAGGGGCAGGAATCACATAGCTAGATACAACTATTAAAAATCTCAAGGTTGTAGGGGTTATTACCCTTCCTAAATCCTTTCTTAATTTACTAACCTCGGCCCTGCAAAAGGCTGACGTAGCTATCTGGAGGGGAAAGAGTGCTGGAAAGCCTTCTACTAAACTTTCTCTTTTACTCCAGCTTTCTTACTCCACTGGCCAAAAAACTATGTGGAAATTCACCTTCCTACCATGTAGATCCATTCTAATTACATATTTTAGAAACAGCTAAACAGGACACAGTAAACATTCACCGAATAAATCTTCTTCAGTTAAGCAACTGGCTGTATTATTAGGCGATTGATTGGTATCCTACATTCCTGACTACTCGAGAACATGTTTTATCATTGATTCAGAAATAATTGCATATAATTCTTCAATATTAAGTTACAAAAACATTACTAATGAGAGTTGGACTATGAGCCACAGCCATCTCTTTTCACTTAAAGAATCATGTAGTCTCGGTTTGAATACAACCATGAAGATAGTTCTGAAAATCTATCAGTTCCATTTTTCTATTTCCTTTTTCTTGAAGGGCTTTTCTCTTTTTATCTGCTCTGGCCAATCAGCATTATCTGTATCAGGTTTATTGAAAATAGGACTTTGGAGGATGAAATTATTTCCGATTTCTGCTCTGGATTTCACTTTAAATACTGCTGCTAGAAAATTATTATTTTTTAATTCCAGACTTGTGCTTTTCAAGCTTCTCATAAATTGAACACAGTGGAACCATATACCATGATTTTAAGTATTGAAATTATTTTCTGAAATAGTTACAATTAATATCTCCTTTTACAATTAAGGAAACTGAGGCACAGAGAGGTTCTGTAACTTGATGATCAATGCAGCTTGTCAGTAATGGTTTAGTGATTCAAAATTGAGCAGTTGTTCTTGTGAGCTAGTAGTTTTATATGCTAGTCTTATACTAACTCTAATTTAATTTTAAATATGCAAGTATATTCCCTCCAGCCATGACAATGTCAAATCAAGGACAATAAAAGTAAGTTCAAACCTTTAGAAATACAGTTAATACTTTCCTCAGGGGAGAAGTTGTAAAATCATACAGGAGCCAGCAGAAAGAAATCTTGCACTGCCTGACACCTGACAACTGAATAGGCCTTAATTTGTCCAGAAATAAGAAATTAAAAAAAAAAATCAAAGGAAAAATGACATGGTACTCTATAACTCTACATTAAAAAGAGGCAGTCTAGCAGAAGAAGAGTTTGGTAAAATGTGCTTCTATGAAGCCCTGTGGCACTATGAAACCTAGTGGCATAGTGGTTAAGTGCTAAGGCTGCTAGCCAAAAGGTTGGCAGTTCGAATCTGCCAGGCACTCCTTGGAAACTCTATGGGGCAGTTCTACTCTGTCCTGTAGGGTTGCTATGAGTCAGAATCAACTCAATGGCAATAGGTTAGTTAGTGATAGGTTATGACCAAATAAAAAAAGAGTTTGGGGGCACCAACAGGAATAGTGTGGATCTTAAAGAAAACATAATTTTTATATTATATATATCTAATGGCTCATCCTATATGATATTTTGTACAAACTGGGGCCATTGGAGCTCAGAAAAGCAGGAGAAGGGGTAATATCACAAGGAAGAACAGCTAGAATGATGAATGGTAAGGAGGTGCTAAAAACAAAGTGTTTTCCTATTTTACAAGATAGATTAGGGGTAAACATACAAGATCATGAAAGAATGAGAGAGGAGACGTAGGTATTTTAAAATAATCAACTTGAATCACATAGAAAAGAATAATTTTGGATATAATTAAGATTTTGGGGGGAGTATTTGTGAGCATAAATATTACTTAAGAAGTTTCAGAGAATTCTCTCTAGATAATAAAATAAGACTATGTCAGAAAATATCCAAGGATAACGTCTGGAAGGCATATCATGAGAGTTTCTTCATCTGCCTACTCAAAGTATATTTTATTAGTGCCATCACAATTTCCAAGATTACCGATTTAAAAAGTTTTCAGTTTTATTGTCCAGGAGATGTGGACAATCCTGTTAACTGAGACCTATACATGTATGGTATCTTAGTGAATGTCAGACAATAAAAGTCAGACTGATAAAAAGTCATGAGCTGAACAAGAAGATAAGTTTGTGAGAGCAAACCAGTTGCCAATGTGTACATATGATATGGAGATACCAAGAATAAATCACCTAAATTTGTCATTCTTGAAACCAGTTTTCTGAGGAGAAGAAAACATAATCAATCCTGATTATTACTTCAAGTATTATGAATAGAAAATAGATGAAACCACGATTCTGGAGAAAGGACTTACACTTTTTTTTTTTTTTCCCTATAAGGCAATGAAATGTGTTAGGAGACGAATTGGTTATATCAGGATTTGTGAGAAGTCAAAACTTGAAGGAACTGTTCTCTAATCCTCTTGGTTCTTATGCCATAGATCGTTGGATTCACCATGGGTGGAAAAAGGAGGTAGATGTTAGCCACAAAGATATGAATATGAGGAGCCACGTGGTGCCCAAACCTGTGAGTAAGGAAGGAGAAAAATGCAGGAGTATAGGCCACTAAAATCACACACACATGGGATCCACAAGTGCCCAAGGTCTTGAGCCGAGCAGCTTTGGATGGGAGATGGAAAACAGTGTAAAGATGACAACATAGGAGCATATGATTAAAATGAAATCTAAACCCCCAGTAAGGAAGGCAGCAGTCAGGCTGTATATTCTGCAGATCCTGGTCTCTGCACAAGCGAGCTTGATGAGGGCCATGAATTCACAGTAAGTGTGAGGGATGATATTAGTTCTGCAGTAGGGGAGCCACCGCAGCATGAAGGGCTGAGGACTGAAAAGCAAAATCCCACGGAAGACAACAGCCAGCCCCAAGTTCTTGATAACTCTATGTGTCAGAATAGTGGAATGTCTCAGAGGTTTGCAGATAGCTACATAGCGGTCAAAGGCCATGGCCAAGATAAACCCTGAGGCCATACTGCATAGTGAATGAATGAGAAAGACTTGTACAAGGCAGGCTTCAAAGTAGATCTCCCTGTCATGGAACCAAAAAATGCTGAGGATTTTGGGCATGGCAGTGGTGGAGATGATCAGCTCAGCCACAGAGAGCATACAGAGAAAGAAATACATGGGCTCATGCAGATTGGAATCCATTCTGATAATAAAGAGAATAGAGACATTTCCTAGGATAGCACACAGATAAACGAGACAGAAGGGCACTGATATCCATATGTGGATGGCCTCCATCCCTGGAATGCCAAGAAGAAAAAAGGCACTGGGATGGAAACTAGTATTATTTGACAATGGCATGATGAAAACTACAGGTTGTGTTTAGTTATGGAATGGTGAAAATTCTTCCATATTCATCTATCCATTAATTTACTGACTTCTTTATTTCTTAATTTGTTTAAAATACTTGATAATAGTTTCCACTGGGCATAAAATGGTGAATAACACTCAATCCTTAATTTTAGATATTAACATTTCATAGAGTAGAAACTGCTGCAAACAAATGATTAAATTCCCTTATAGTTATTACAGTAAAAGTTACATGAACAAGCTGTTATATGACCCAATAGATGGAGATCTAGTCCACTGGTCACAGGATTCATAGAGAAGCTGCTTCGTCTTGTTTTGAAGCATTCTGGACCTTTAAAATAAAGAGAAAATTCTAAATTAAAAAGTTCATAACCAGGAGACCCAAGTGCCTCCACTGAGAAGGTGAAAGAATTATTTCTGCTTGCATGCAGTGAGAGGTTGGAGTGTTCACAGGCTAGGCTTTTGTTTCTGACTGTGGTGAGGCCATCATGATACACTGTTAATTGAAAAAGAAAGTTCCTCTGTATTATAAACAGTTTTGTTGCTTAAAAAAATAAAGTCATTTTTATATACCTCTACATTGTGAAAGGTATGAACACAACCTGATCTGTTAGCAGAGCTTGGGACTTACAAATCAAGGGAAATAGGAATTTAAAATGTCTATTTATAGCAATCTCTACTGGAAAAAAAAGTTTTATTACAAACATGCATTGTGTTCCCATTTTTAAAAAAGGAATTTTTCAGTGGCTTCCCACAAATTCCAATATGTTGTGTTTTTGTTTTTATTGACTTCAAAACACTTTCAAGTGTCCTTTATTATTTCTTCTTTGATCTATGGGATTTTTTTTTTTTTTTAGAAGTGAATTAGTTTTCAAATATTTTGGGGATTTTCAAAGTATATTGTCATTGCATTTGAATTATCATAGCAGCACAATTTACTGTAGAATTTAGAATTAATTTGCCCAGAACTGTTTGTAAAATATATTAAAATGGCAACAGGGTTGTAGGATGAAGGAGGCAGAAGATTGCTACCTAAATTTCTCTTGAATATCTACCATGTCGTATCTCAGTAGCACTTGTATATTATAGTTGCACATATCATAAACTTCTTTCAAAGGAATGAGAGCTATAACAGGGACACCAAAAGTTTCTAAAACAGGGTATTATTGGCATCTATCTCCACAAGTTAAGCAGAAAGGAGTCACCCTTTTAAAATGTAGGAGTTAAGAGCTCAGCTGCTAACCAAAAGGTCCACAGTTCAAATCCACCAGCTGCCTCTGGAAACCCTATGGGGCAGTTCTACCTTGACCTATAGGATCACTATGAGTTAGAATGGACACAACAGCAACAAGTATGGTTTAAATATTTTCTAACTAGACAATATTCATTCTCTCTCAGTTAACAGCCCATTTTGCCTCCAAATAGCTCCTCTTTTCTCCATCCCTTTCCTTGAACAAGTTCAGATTGCAGTGTTCTGGGTGCTGTAATAGACACTTGCAAATTTATCAATATATAGTTAAGATCTGCCATTCTCCAGAGTTCTGCACTCAAGTTTCAGGACAGTTTATATACCAGATATTCAGTAACAGTGATAGCACATTGTATCCATACAGAAACACACAATCAAGACAAGAAAAAACAACTGCAGATACAGGAAGCAGAGGCTTGCAAAAATAAAAATTACAGTTTCAATCTCTATAATTCTAGTATGGCCAGAGAAGGTAAGTGAGAAAAAAACAGTCCATCTCAGTTAGGAAATATATAGTAGATATATTGCTTCTAAGAGCCATGTTCCTCCACACTTACTTCAGGTGTAAACTGGAAAGATTAAAAGAGTTATAGGCTCTAATGGCTAGAGGCTGGTGAAGAAGAAGAAAAAAATATCACTCAAATTTAGAGATGGTAACCACTGAGCATAAGAAGATATTTTTCATTTGAAAATGATTAAGAAAAAAGACAAAAAAATAAAATCTAAAATTATTGGATGATAAAATAGGAAGTTGGCTTTTAATATATAGGGTTCAAGGTTTATTTTGAAAAATAGCCTTAGTTCAGCAAAATAAAATATAAATTTAGAAACTATATGTTAGTATGTAAAAGGTAAGCGTAACACACCCATTAGTGTGCAATTAAAATTATTCTTCAGAACAACTCTTGAATTAAAGAATAAATCAAATTCAAAACAACACACCCTTTTGCATTATTAAATATGAGAACACTATGATATCTGCATGGCATAATCACAATCCTGAGCTTTGGTGTAGGTAACTCCATAGGCTGAATTGTCTTATTATGTGATTTCTAAAAAAGAATTATTAAGTAAAGAATCTTTGAACTTAAAAATTTTTAAAAAAGCAAACAATTTGTGAAAAAAGAAAGGGAAAAAATAAAGATAAATAAGAAAAAAAAGTGGAATCAAGCACAGCAGTAAATAACAATATGTCATTTAATATATGACATAATCAGACACAATCTTGCCAAGTTTGAGAAAAACCGTAGAGAAAAATTAAGCAAATTTAAAAATGAAATGGCCTTGGTGATAGAAACGATGCACAAGATCGCATGACAGTATTTTGCAAGCCCAACGACTTCTTCATTGAAAATACGTTTTTCAACAATATAAATGGCGACTATACACGTGGACTTCTGATGGAATACAAAGGAATCAAATCAATCACCTGCAGAAAGAAATGATGGAGAATCTCAATATCATCAGTCAGAACAAAGACAGGGGCTGACCGTGGAACAGATATTCAATTGCTCATATGCAAGTTCATGTTGAAGCCGAAGAAAATTAAGACAAGTCCAGGAGAGCCAAAGTATGACCTTGAGTATAGCCCACCTGAATTTAGAGACCATCTCAAGGAAAATTTTAAGCATTGAACACTAAAGACCAAAGACCAGATGAGTTGTGGGATAACATCACATAGGAAGAAAGCAAAATGTCATTAAAAACACAGAAAAGAGTTAAAGACAAAAATGGATGTCAGAAGAGACTCTGAAGGTTACTCTTGAACATAGAGTAGCTAAAGCGAAAGGAAGAAAGATAATGAGTTGAACAAATTTCAAAAGGCTGCTTGAGAAGACAAAGTAAAGTTGCTATTATAACTTTTTTTTTTTTGTAGCCAACCTCAGCTATATTAATAATTTTAGAACTGCAGCCTCTCAGGGATTAATAAAGTGGTGCAGATGTTGCATGGTCTCCCTGTAGACCTAACAGGTACCAGAGTAGAGACTTATGAACACACGATAACCACCAAATTCCCAGAGCTATTTTGCGGAGGAGCCAAAAAGAGAGGATGGAAGCATAATGTCTTCAATGGAATCTATTTTGCTATAAAATTCTTTTCACCAAGGATATACGGGCTTGTCATAAAAATAGTTTACAAATGCATTTCTTAAACTAAATTATTTCAAATTTATGATAACATTGGCTTCATGTAACATTTTTTGACCTGGTTGAGTATACATAATTTCTACTTCCCTATGAGAAAAGACAAGGTAATAATGACCTTTATCCTATGTTACAGTTTTCATAATTATAATTTTAATGGTCACACAATATCTCAAAATTTTGTGCTAAATAATTTACATAACCATTCTCTAAAAAAAAAAAATAAAAATTTATTTTTATTTTTTATTTTATTTATTTATTTATTTTTAACCATCCTCTAGATCCTGGATATATGTGTTGTTTTCATTGTTCCACTGATAGAAAAAAAAAATGAAAATTTATTCATTATGTAATGCTATAGGAAACTAATTTCAAAGAAGGGGAAAAAAAAGTTTGGAAATCTACTGCTCTGAACATTTCTCTGCATAATAGCTTGATTTCTTACTTTATCACAAATTACTTGAAATCTTTATTTTACATTCATGTATTTATTCATATTTGAGGTAATATTCTAGGAATTGGGAAAGTAACAGGGAAGTAGACAAGGTCCCTGATGTTAGGAATGTTTTTATAGTGGAAGAAATCAATATTAAGCAAATAAAATGGAAACATTAAGTTTCAGGAAACAAAAAGCAGCTCCTTGATGAAAAATAAGAGGTTGATGTGAAGGAGAATGGGTAGAGGTGAGAAGAACTCAGAAATGTTAATTAGGGAAGACATCAATTTGAATTGAGACCTGAAATAGTTGAAAGAACCAACCAATCAAAAAATTGAGGAAAAGAACTGCAAGAAGTAAGTATCAGAAACATGAGTTACAAACGTTCTAGGAGAAAACAGAAAATTCTTGTTAAGTTTTGAGGAAGAATAAAAGGCTGTGGTAGTCAGAACATGGTAAGTAAAGGGGAAAAGTCACATCTGAGGAGGTTAAAGAAAGGCACAGGCCAGGTCATTTAGGCCTTTATAAGTCAATGAGAAGAAGCTGAATTTCTAAGTGCAATGGGAAGCCATTGAACAGTTTTCAGTAATTTGTAAGTTGGCCTCCTCTATAAAGAACTGATATAGAGCATCTAAATTGGAAACAAAACCAATTGCTCAAAGACCAGAATAAAGATGATGTTGAGATTTTTAAGATAGCTAAGGTGTTAATAAAGAAATATGAATGGACTATGGCTGTAGTTTGAAGTTAAATTTGATGAATTGATTTTGAAGAACAAAGAATGACTACTAGCATTGAGGCAGAAGAAAATGAGACACCAACTACTGGAATATGTTAGAGGAAATATAATACTGGTTTGGATTCAGTTGATGGTTGTGGATATAAAACAAACAGAGATTTCAGAGCTATTTTACAGGTAGATTCAACAGAACTTGCATTTGGACAGGGTGCAAGCTCTTAAACTCTAATCTCCACAATCCTGTTCTTCATCTGGACTTCTCTTCAATTAGCTTCATGAAAATATGTATAAATGCATAACAATATAAATTTCTGCCCTGTCTGAAGGTAATCCAGAAGGTTTTTTTTTTTTTTTTTTTTAACAGATTTGCCACATGTAACATTTTTTGAAAACAATGAAGTCATTTCTACAGAAATTATCTGGAAGACACAGTTCAGGGAAGATTAGAACAATATTATTTTATTGGCATTAGTGTGTTTGTGTGTAACCTTATCAACACCTGTTTTATACTGATGGAGACCAGCCATAGAGGTATAATACTTAACTCTGTCTTCAAGTTATGTCTTCAAGAGAACATACGCAGCAAGGGGTAGAGTAAACCAGCAGTCTTTAGCTCAGGCTGTCTTTTATAGGTTCAGCTTCAGCTCTCAAGCCAAGGGAACCTGCTTTCTAAAACTTCCTCATTTTTTACTGAACATATTGGGAAGGAGGGACAGTATATTAGTTTACCATTTCTGATTAGCATGGAACTGTACAATAAGCATTCTTAGTTCTATGATTTTCATTTAGACTAGCCAATAAATGCTCAAAGCTGCTATTGTGTGACATTTTTTTTCCAGCCTGCTGCTGATCTCTTTCTCCCCTGTAATTTTCATACAAAAACCAAAACCAAATGCTTTGCCATCCAGTCGATTCTGAATAATAGCGACCTTATAGGAAAGAGTAGAACTGCTCCAGCCAAACTTTTTGGCTAACAGTCAAGTTCTTAACCACTACACCACTCCAAACCAAAACCAAACCCATTGGTATCAAGTAGATTCTGACTCATGGTGATCCTATAGGTCAGAGTAGAACTGCCCCATAGAATTTCCAAGGAGCGCCTGGTGGATTTTAACAGCTGATCCTTTGGGTAGCAACTATAGCACTTACCTACTACGCCATCAGGGTTTCCACTATGTCACTAAAAAAAAAAAAGGATTCATAAATACCTTGCATCTCTAATGCCATTTTATCTTCTGCATCCCAGAAGACCTGAGGACATTCAGGTACAGACACCAGATTAGGTAGTATGAAATGTAATGGAAAGAACCAAAATGTAAGACTGAGTCCACTCAAAGGTACCTTGAAAGAAGGCCTGGCAATCCATTTCCAAAAAATTAGCCATTCAAAACCCCATGGAACACAGTTCTATTCTAACACACATGGGGTTGCCATGAGTTGGAGTCTACCTGATGGCAACTGGTATCTATGAACATAGTTGAAAGAGGTGTCCACAATACATATATATTTTTAATTATACACACCCTTAACTGTCAACAATTCTGACTGTATTTCCCTTTACTCTTTAAATCCAGGTGCTTTACACCATAGAAAATAGCTATCTGTTTGTTTTTTTGCTTGTTTGCTTGTTTCTTTAAATGAAAGTATCCATATCCCCTCTGAAGCAAATAATGTGATGGTCTCCATTACATCCACTCTAGACCAAAAATTAATTTGTGCCACCAGGTTTCTTATATCCACTCTACCTCTATGAAATTGTGTAGCAACTATGAAGCAAATGTGAATTTGGCCAAGCCTAAGTTTCGCAGTTGATCTTAATTTGTTCAAATTCATCAAAGTAATCTCAACTTCCTTGCCATACCACCAGTTGCCATTCAATCAATTTTACTTGCTTATTGCCTGTCTCTCTACATAATACATTTCTCCAAGAAATCAGGGATGTGGATAGCACACATCTTACTGCTTAGAAAAGTGTTATTGTTGTTAGGAGCTGTCGGGTAAATTCCAACTCATAGCGACCCCATGAACCACAGAGCAAAACCCTGCCCATCCCTGCACCATGCTCACAATCGTTGTTATGCTTGAACTCATTGTTGCAGTCACTGTAACTACCCATTCTGTTGAGCCTCTTTCTTTTCTCCGATGACGCTGTACATTGCCAAGCATGATGTCCTACAGGGACTGCTCCCTCCTGACAATATGTCCAAAGTATGTAAGATGCAGTCGTGCCATTCTTGCTTCTAAGGAGCATTCTAGTTTTACTTCTTCCATGACAGACCTGTTCATTCTTTTGGCAGGCCATGATATACACAATATTCTTTTCCAACACCACAATTCAAAGGCATCAATCATTCTTAGGTCTTCCTTATTCATTGCCCAGCTTTCGCAGGCGTAAGATGCCATTGAAAATACCATGGTTTGGGTCAGGTGCACCTTAGTCTTCAAGGTGACGTCTTTGCTTTTCGACACTTTAAAGAGGTCCTTTGCAGCAGATTTGCCCAATGCAATGAGTCTTTTGATTTCTTACCTGCTGGTTCCATGTGTGTCTATTGTGGATCCACGTAAAATAAAATCCTTGACAACTTGTGTCTTTTCTCCGATTATCATGATGTTGCTTATTGGTCCAGTTGTAATGATTTTAGTTTTCTTTATGTTGAGGTATAATCCATACTGAAGGCTGTGGTCTTTGATCTTCATCAGTAAGTGCTTGAAGTCCTCTTCACTTTCAGCAAGCAAGGTTGTGTCATCTGCATAACACAGATTGTTAATGAGTCTTCCTCCAATCCTGATGCCCCATTCTTCTTCATATAGTCCATCTTCTTGGATTATTTGCTCAGCATACAGATTGAATAGGTATGGTGAAGTGTAAAACCCTGACACACACCTTTCATGACTTTAAAGCACACAGTATCCCTTTGTTCTGTTGGAACAACTGCCTCTTGATCTATATGTACAGGTTCCTCATGAGCTCAATTAAGCGTTCTGGAATTTCCAGTTTTTGCAACATTATCCATAATTTGTTATGATCCACATAGTTAAATGCTTTTGCATAGTCAATAAAACATAGGTAAACACCCTTCTGGTATTCTCTACTGCTAGCCAGGATCCATTTGACATCAGCAATGACATCCCTGGTTCCATGTCCTCTTCTGAATCTGATCTGAATTTCTGGCAGCTCCTTGTCAATAAACTGCTGCAGCCTCTTTTGAATGACCTTTAGCAAAATTTTGCTTTGGTGTGATATTAATGATATTGTTCAATAATTTCCACATTTGGTTGGATCACCTTTCTTGGGAATAGGCATAATATGGATCTCCTTCAGTCGGTTGTCCAGGTAGCTATCTTCCAAATTTCTTGGCATAGATAAGTGAGCACTTCCTGTGCTGCATTCTTTTGTTGAAACATCTCAATTGCTATTCTGTCAGCTTCTGGAGCCTTGTTTTTCACCAATGCCTTCAGTGCAACTTGAACTTCTTCCTTCAGTACCATCAGTTCATGATTATATGCTGTCTCTTGAAATGGTTAAACATTGACTAATTCTTTTTGGTACAATGACTGTGTATTCCTTCCATCTCCTTTTGATGTTTCCTGCACCATTTAATATTTTCTCCATGGAATCCTTCGTTATTGCAACTCGAGGCTCAAAATTTTTCTTCAGTTCTTTCAACTTGAGAAATGATGAGCATGTTCTCCCCTTTCGGTTTTCCATCTCCAGCTCTTTGTACATGTCATCATAAAACCTTGTCTTCTCAAACCTCCCTTTGAAACCTGTTCAGTTCTTTTACTTCATCATTTCTTCCTTTTGCTTTAGCTGCTTGGCATTCAAGAGCAAGTTTCAGAGTCTCTTCTGACCCCCATTTTGGTCTTTTCTTTCTTTCCTTTCTTTTTAATGACCTCTTTCTTTCTTCATGTATGATGTCCTTGATGTCATTCTACAACTTGTCTGGTCTTCGGTCATTAGCGTTCAACTCGTCAAATCTATTCTTGAGATGGTCTCTAAATTCAGGTGGAATATACTCAAGGTCGTGCTTTGGCTGTTATTGACTTGCTCTAATTTTCTTCAGTTTCAACTTGACATTGCATATGAGCAATTGATCGTCTGTTTTGCAGTCAGCCTCTGGCCTTGTTCTGACTGATGATATTGAGCTTTTCTATCGTCTTTTTCCACAGATGTACTGGATTTGATTCCTGTGTACTCCATCTGGCAAAAGCCAAGTGTATTCTTGCCATTTTTGTTGGTGAAAAAAGGTATTTGCAACGAGGAAGTCACTAGTCTTGCAAAATTCTGTCATGCGATCCGTGGCATCATTTCTATCACCAAAGCCATATTTTCCAACAATTGATCCTTCTTCTTTGTTTCCAACTATCACATTCCAATCACCAGTAATTATCAGTGCATCCTGATTGCACATTCAATTAATTTCAGACTGCAGAAGTTGATAAATATATTCAATTTCTTCATCCTTGGCCTTAGTGACCATGGAAATTTGAATAATAGTCGTATTAACTGGTCTTCCTTGTAGGTGTATGGATATTATCCTATCACTGACAGTGTAGTACGTCAGGATATATCTTGAAATGTTCTTTTTGAGAAAGAATGTAATGCCATTCCTCCTCAACTTGTCACTCCCGGCATAGTAGGCCACATGATTTTCAGATTCAAAATGGCCAATATCAGTCCATTTCAACTCACCAATGCCTAGGATATAGATCTTTATGCATTCACTTTTGTTTTTGACAATTTCCAATTTTCCTAGATTCATACTTCGTACACTCCACATTCTGATTATTAATTGGTGTTTGCAGCTGTTTCTTTTTATTTTGAGCCGTGCCACATAAGCAAATGAAGGTCCTGAAAGCTTGGCTTCATCCACGTCATGAAGTTTAATTCTACTTTGAGGAGGCAGCTCTTCCCCAATTGTTTTTTGAGTGTCTTCTAACCTGGGAGGCTTATTTTCTGCCACTATATTAGACAATGTTCCTCTGCTATTCATAAGGTTTTCACTGGCTAATTCTTTTCAGAAGTAGACTGTTTGGTCCTTCTTTCTAGCCTGTCTTAATCTGGAAGCTCAGCTAAACCTGTCCACCATGGGTGACCCTGCTGGCATCTGAATGCTGGTGGCATAGCTTCCAGCAACACAACACTCAAGTCCCCACCATAGGACAAACTGACAGACAAGTGGGGCTAGAAAAGTCATCACTCAATAATATGTGTAGAATAAATAAAAGAGTATGTGGAAGAGCAGGAAAATTAAGGGGGCTTCAAACGTATATTCAAGAGTTCTTAGAAGAATTCATCTTTGATAAGTAAGAGATTTGCTATGTGTTTGATAAAAACAAAGTACAAAGATATAAATAGAAAGCATTATCTAGCCTCTATTAGAATTGTTCAATGCAAAATTAATAAGTGAATATGTGTATATCAAAATATATATGCAGAAGCAAGTTATACAAGATACTTATTTAGTAAATATGTAAAGAAAATAGTTAAGTATAAAATAAAATTAGAAAATTCCAAGCTGTACTATTACCAGAATTGGTGGGACTGATACAAAAGTGCCTCAAAAGATTGTTTCCGACATCTGAAAGAAGTCTAAATACATGTAAAAGCAATCAATGAAACTAGATAACTGAGAAGATTACATGTTCAAAGGTGTCAAATTTCCCACATTAATATTTAGATGTAATGCAGTTCTCATCAAAATCCCATTTTTATTCACTTAATACTCCTTATACAATTAAATAATTTTTATGAGGATTATTCTAATGAGTTATAGGAGTACAGTATATATCACAGGATTAAATAGGAATTAAAAAAATTTTTTTATGTATAGAAATGTACAGTCTAATACAATTTAAATGTTCAAAACCATATGATTAAGAAAATCATGAAACTAAACAAAAAGAAATTTCAATATTTGTTTCATTTAATAGCAAGTGAAGAGAAAACATTTATTTTTATTTTTACATAAATACATACAATATTTTTAAGAACTCAACCCTCTTGCTCCTCTCCATCACTCTTCCTGGGTTTTCCTGTTATGAAGGAGTCAGTTCTAAGGATTTAGAAATTTAGTTCTAAACTCAGGTCTTCAACTCCCGATGACCTCTTTCCCTGACAAAATAGGGAAATCATCTCTGCTCCATGTCCATGGAAGACCTAGGCATCTGGAAGCATGACCATAAATGAGTTCATTTGGAGAAGCTGTAAGTCATGAGAGAGCTGCAGCTGCCCTCAGAGAAAGTGGTGCTCATCCTGATCCCAAAGAAGCCCCGGTGAGGTCAGGCAATGCATCATCTCTCTCATTTGTGTCAGGGGCTAGATGGGCAGTGGTCAGGCAGGAAAGTTTTAGGGCTCTTCTCAGAGCAGACAGGCTCAGAATAAACAGGTTTGTCAAAAGTTTCTGAAGACAGTGAATTCTTGGTATGGAGTCCCTGAAAGGACTACCTCTATGTTAGGGCTGCAGGCGCATCTACTATGTTAGAGTTTGGGTCTGAGCTGCAATTTCTTGAGAAGAAATTTGTGCTTGGGCTTCTCTGTTCAGCTCAGTATAGCAAAGGAAAGCTGATGAAGGAAATGATGGGAGAGTAGGTGCATTAGCCCTATATTATAGGTGAATCTTAGAAATCTCTGATATTTGAGCAATGTTTCATGCTGCTCAAAGCAGACCTCAATGCATTATCTCATTTTACAATTACAAAACCCTGTGAGGTACACATCTGTAAGTGATGATCACAGATGTTAGAATTAGACTTGTGTTCTAATTAAAAATCACCATAAATTCAAAATAATGTTCTTTGGGAAAAAAATTGAGCATCCTTATCTCGCTTTCTTATTTGATTTGAAGGGATGATTATCTACCCCCAAACTTCCTTAAGGATTAAGTGAGATAATCCCTACAATGCAACTGATAAAGTACATAATGGTTGCTTAATTTATGTTGATTTATTTTATTTCATTTTTAAACAGATAGATTGGGGATGTAGGATGCAGCTAGACAATTTTATATACCATTTATTTTGTTCTTCCCCAAAAGGAGATGTAAGTTTCTTCCTGCCCATTCCCTCTTTTTCTTCATCCTGGAGTCAGATAAGGACCAGAATGCTGACAGAGTTCACCTGTTTTGGCTACTGATCCTTGGGTATATCTGGAAATTTTAATATAATCAGGAAGTCGTTAATGTAGTACAGTTTTGGAGATTAGAGTGAGTAAGATTATAATCGACTCGACTGCACTGGGTTCTGGGTAGTAATTAAGATATACCGATGTCATTGATTGTCTTAAATTTATATTCATGTTATTTGCTAGAAAAATAATAACACCCTGTTATCTTTTTTTTTCCTTCTCTTTCTTAATTCAATCATTGGAACAACAGGAAAATATATAAGATGTGGTATCTGCCAGTAGAAATTTGCGATATAATAAAAGAGAAATATGCAAAAACATACAACACAATATGACAAAAGACAGAGGACAGGTAAGCGCACATACCATAGGGACACTGAGGAGGGGTGTAAGTGATGCTTCAGGCAGCTAGAAAAATAATTTGAGAGAAGCTGATATACAGGTAAAATCTTCAGTTCTGCCCAAAAAGCCACTGAGGATGTTTATGTGTGATGAAATACCATAAAGAACAATAAGACAACATCACTGCTTTCATAGATTAAGTAGTTTAACAGTTCTTCATGCAGAGAATATGGAAGGAGGTATTTCAAAGTGTTAGACCCATTCCTTAATATTTTATAAGACAAAGAACACCACATCTCATTAGTTATTTCTTGGTTTGTATTTTTGCTGATGAATGCCATTACAAATTCTTCTGCATTAGCTATTAACATGAATTATCTAGGCAATGAATACATTGACACTATTCAAATTATTCAGACTAAAGTGATAAAGCTAAAAAACTCTGTCTGTATGCCTTCCTATCCATCACCTATTTCAGACTCCTCTAAGGTAGCTGCATAATTTTTTAGAATTTTGTGTATGTGTGTGTATTTATAGAATTCACAACATAAATGTGTTTATATTGAATATTGATATAATTTTTGTGCACATATTTTAATATTGATAGTAAAATTTATTTCTATACTCTTTTTTTAATTTGGCTGTTTTATATATCAGTTTATATAAATTTACCTTATTTATTTTAATTGCTGCTGAGTACTCCACATAAGAATATACCATTTTTTTTAAGTGTTCCTTTTTTGAGGGACATTTTGAGTGCTTCAATTATTCCTCTATTACAGGAAATTTTGCAATTAAAATCACTGTACATACTTCCATATGTATTTGTGAAAACTATTTTTACTGTGGCAAGTAGTTAACTCCTCTGCAAAAAATACTATTTTTAATAACATCAGTTACTGCACAATCTTCCTCTAAATTTGGACCAATTCGAAATCTTATCATTTGTGCATAAGACTCAGCATTTATTCTAAACCTCATTAACGCTTGTTATCATCAATCTTGTTATTCTGTTGGCTAATCATTTAGTATCCATTTTGTATTATTTTAGTTTTAATTTTCAATATTCTGATTACAAGGGAGGCCAAGATCTATTTTATTTGTACAGTTGCATTCACTTCTCTATGAATTTTCTCTTCACATAATCTATACGTTTATTTTCTACTGGGTAAACATATTTAAATTGGGGAATAATGAAGTTTATTGTGAAAAGGGATAAAATAATGGAAAGGGCCAAAGTTAAAGCACAAGGGAAAGATGAGAATTTTGATGTGACCACGTTTATAGATAAAAGGATAAAAGAGTTGATTTTAAAACCAAAAAAAAAGGAAAAGTATGTAAAATATCTTAGCTCAATGAGTATATATACATAGACATGACCATAGATTAGGGTAACATTGAGAGAGATTTTTGCCTGGTGATGTTAATTTTTCCTGTGAGGTATAAGCTCATCTGCTGAGAATAAGTGCATTGACTACTGTGGCTGTATAATAGGTTCTGAGATTAGGTAATATGAGGCCTCCTACTTTGTTCTTTTTTTTTTTCAATAATACTTTGTTTATCTGGGGCCTCTTTCCTGTCCACATAAATTTGACGATTAGCTTTTCTGTCCTGCTAAAGAATGTTGTTGGTATTTGGATCAGAATTGCATTATATCTGTAGATTTCTTTGGGTAGAATTGAATTTTTAGTGTTGAGTCTTCCTATCCATAAGCATGGTACATTTTCCGTTTATGTAGGTTTCTTGCAGTAGTGTTTTGTAGTTTTCCTTGTATTGGTCTTTGATGTCCCTGGTTAGATTTATCCCTAAGTATTTTATCTTTTTAGGGGCTCTTAAAAATGAATGATACTGTTTTCCTGATTTCCTTTGAAGTTCTCTGTGTTGGTGTGTAGGAATCCAGCTGGTTTTTTTAATGCTAATCTTACATCCTGCTATTCTGGTGAATCTCTCCATTAATTCCTGTAGTTTTCTTGTTGAATCTTGGGGTTCTCTATGTATAGAATCCTATCATCTGCTAATAGGGATAGTTTTACTTCTTTCTTCCCAGTTTGGATGCCCTTTTTTTCTTTTCCTTGCCTTGTTATTCTAGCTAGGACTTCCAGTATAATGTTAAATAGGAGTGGTGATGAAGGGCATCCTTATCTTGTTCCTGTTCACAGGGGGAATGTTTTTACCTCTCTCCATTGAGAATGATGTTGGCAGTTGGTTTTGTGTAGATACCCTTTATTATGTTGAGAAATTTCCCTTCTATTCCTATTTTATTGTCAGTTTTTATTAGGACTGGGTGTTGGACTTTATCAAATGTCTTTTCCATGTTGATTGAGACAATTATGTGATTCTGAGAATGATGCACTATGCTCCCCATGCTTCTTTCTTGGTGGTATGAAGTTCCTATATCTCTCTGCTAACTTTTCTCTTTTATACCTCAAAAGAGATTGGTTTAAGGTACTATCTAATCTTGTAGATTGTGCTCTGCCTCATTGACATAACTACCACTAATCGTGCCTCATTAACATCATAGAGATAAGATTTGCAACACCTGGGAAAATCACATCAGGTGTGAAGATGATAGACAATCACAAAATACTGGGAATCATGGGCTAGCCAAACAAATACACATATTTTGGGGGGACACAATTCAATCCGTGACAGGAGCTGAGCTTGATTTTTAAAAATACCTAACTAGAATTCCTCAAAACTCTCCAGGTCATCAAAACAAGAAATGTTTCAGAAACTGTTACAAGCCAGAATATTACAGAGACATGCAAACTAAATAAAATGTAGTACTCAAGTGTATATCCTAGAACAGAATAGGGACATTAGGAAACAAACAAGTGAAATCTAAATAAAGTATGGATATAAATATGTCAATGTCAGTTCTTTAGTTGTGACAAATGTGATAAAGTAAGAGATTAACAACAGGAGAACCAGGGCAGGGAGTATAGGGAAACTCTGTGTACCATCTTCGTTCCCAACTTTTAAACAAATCTCAAACTAGTCTATTAAAAAAATATTTTAAAATTTGATTTATCCATTTTTCCCCGAAACACTGAATAAAAGGTGGGAAAGAATAAATATTCCATTCTTCTTTGCAAAATTGATTAGAAGGAGATGAGTCAGGTAGTAGGCTAATAGATAACCGGAGGCAGCATGAAGATTCCGATTCTTTCCTTTTATCGTGAGGGTGTGAGTTATGTCTCTTTAGCCTAATTTTCTTCTACAATAAAGAAAAAAGTTGTACTCCTTTTCCCCTCATCAGAAACCTTGAAGTTCATGGTTAAAACACCACTGAAATTTAGAGTGCTTTGCAAAAGTCATAATATTATTCACAGTCCAATAAACACTATTTCTGATATAGCAGCACTAAATAACAGACAGCTGCTAACCAAAAAAAAAAAAAAATCTCCTGTAGGAATCCACCTGTGGCTCCTTGGAAACCCTACAGGGCAGTTCTACTCTGTCCTGTAGGGTCGCTTTGGGTCAGAATCTACTTGACGACAATGTTTTTTTTTTCTTTTTTTAAAGAACATCTCTCAATTTAGATCTCTGATTTTTTTCCGTGTTCATGCAACCTACATAACTTATACCTGATGATGTTAACCTTCATCACCTGGTTGACAGAGTGGCTTTCATGTTTTCCCAATGTAAATTTAGTATTGAATGCCCCTTTGCCACTCTACTCTCTGGAAGCTATGTGTATGTGCAGCCACCACTCAAGGGATATGAAAAGATGTTTACATTTTTGTTGGTTTAATTAAAAAAAATTATAACATCCCAACAAATAAAAGTGTAACCCTTGATTATATTCCTTTAATTTAGGGTATTTGTATGTATTTTGAGCCCTTTCCATCACCTGATAAAAAGAGTAGGTATTGTATTCCATTAATGATTCAATGATGTACCCCTCAGGAGAAAACTAAGCTAAAGAAACAAAAATTCCATATGTGAGCAATTTGCTATTACTGTTTAATTTTAATATTTATCCTTTAGTAAAGCAGGGCTTTCATGGAATTGTTATTTAAAACCTGTCTTTATTCAGATTTCCTTAGTTTTTACCTACCATCCTTTTTCTGTTACAGGATCCAATCTAGGTTACCATATTTAATCATCATGTTTCCTTAGACTCTTCTTGAGTATAATTTTTTTCCAAACTTTTCTTGTTTTTAACAACTTGTTAGTGTTGAGAAGTTCTGAGCATGTATTTTTCCTGCTTTAGACCCAACTCAAAGCCAGCAGTATTTTATGTTGCCTGATAATATTTTCTATATGTAATTCCACGTGTGGAATATGCTGTCTCTAGTATCTGGTGGTGCAGCGGTTAAGAGTTACAGTGAGCTACACCAGCTAAGAAAAAGGTCAGCAGTTTGAATCCACCAGCCGTTCTTTGGAAGCCCTATAGAGCAGTCCTACTTTGTCCTACAGGGTCATGATAACTTGGAATCCACTCAACAGCAATGGGTTTCTTTTTTTTTTTTTTGTTCCAGTACCTGAAAAATTATACCACAATTATGTGCTTAATTTTTAGTGACTTGAAGTGTGAGATGCATTCGTTTGTCCTTTATTTTGAGACATGCTTGAGACCAATAGACTCTTAAATATTCACTGATAGGATAGGTCACTGAATATTCATAGGGTTTATCTCCCACTCTTTTTAGCATATGCATCTTACCAAGGGTTTCAAAAGACTTTTCACTATTTGCTCAACTGCTCTCCTTAAAACATACCAATAAGATGTTCTCCATAAGGTCCTGATGACCCAGAGTCTTTGAACTACGTGAAGACAGCAGTAAATTTGCAAAATCCTGGGCATAAATGTATTTATATACTTTTTTTTATTCCATATGAATGCACACTGCTTTTGTTCCTCCTGCCTGATAGAGAAGGGAAATAATGCATCTACCAGAACAATGGCCATATGCCAGGAAACTGAGGAATTTAGAAAAAAATATACATCTGGCACAGCAGGTGAAATTGGGGCCACTAATTGATTAAGTTTGTTGCATTCTCGACCTTCAGTGACTGTCTAAGAAGAGACAAAATGTTTAGCTATGTTAGACTTTTGTAGGGCCCAGATTGGTAAATTAAGCGAGGATGTGAGAAGGGCAATAACCTCTGCAACATTTAGATCTTTAGTAGTTGCATCTAGCTATGCCATTCCTGCCACCTAGCTCCATCACCCCAAAGCAGTATTATTTTTATTTACTATCTGGAGGGGAGAGAGTGCTGGAAAGCCTTTTACTTAGCTTTCTATTTTACTATAGCTCTTACTCCACTGGCCAAAAATTAATGTGGGAATTCATCCTACTACCATGTAGATCCATTCTAATTATATACTTTAGAAACAGGTAAACAACAGTACACAGTAAACATCCATTGAATGAATCTTCTCCAATTAAGCAGCTGGCTGTACCATTAGGTTACATTCCTGACTTCTCCAAAACATCTTTTGTTATTGATTCAGAAATAATTGAATATGCTTCCTCAATATTAACTAAAGTTCACAGAAAACATTACTGATGAGAGTTTGACTATGAGCCAAAGCTATCTCTTTTCCCTTAAAGAATCATGTAGTCAGAGTATGAATAAAGCTATGAAAATGATTCTGAAAATCTATCAGTTCTCTTTTTCTATTTCCTTTTTCTTGAAGGGCTTTTCTCTTTTTTATCTACCCTGGCAAATCATCGGAAGCCCGAGTGGTGTAGTGGTTAAGAGCTGTGGCTGCTAACCAAAAGGTTGGCAGTTTGGGTCCACTAGGTGCTCCTTGGAAACTCTATGGGGCAGTTATACTCTGTCCTATAGTGTTGCTATGAGTTGGAAACCACTAGACAGCAATGGGTTTGGTTTTTTTGATTTCTGGGAAATCATCAACACCTGTATCATATTTATTGAAAATAGGACTTTAAATGATAAAATTACTTTCAATTTCTGTTCTATATTCCAATTTAAACACTGCTGTCAGAAAAAAAAATTAATTCTAGACTTGTGCTTTTCAAGCTTCTCATAAATCCAACATGATGGAAACATATAACATAATTATTTTTAAAGATCAAAATTATTTCCTGAAATAGTTACAGTTAATATCTCCCTTTCCATTTGAGGAAGCAGAGGCATAGAGAGGTTCTGTGACTTGAAGATCAGTGCAGCTTTTAAACGGTGGTTTAGTGATTCAGAACTGAGCAGTCTTTCTTGAGAGCTAGCGGCTACAAATACTAATCTTACACTAACTCTAATTTAAATTTCAGATGTGCAAGTATATTCCCTCCAACCATGACAATGTCAAATTGAAGTAAGTTCAATCAGAAATATAGTTCATACTTTCCTCAAAGAAGAAGTTATAAAATCATATGGCACCCAGGAGAAAGAAGTCTTGCACTGCCTGACACCTGACAACTCAAATATGTCTTATCTTGTCCAGAAAGAAGAAATAAAAAAAAGTCAAAGAAAAAAATGTCATGATGTTCTATAACTCCACACATTAAAAGAGGTTGTCTAGTAGAAAAAGAGTTTGGTAAAGTATGCTTCTATGACCACATAAAAAAAAGAATTTGGGGACACCATCAGGAATAGTGTTGATCTTAAAGAAAACATAACTATTAGATTATATATACCTAATGCCTCATCCTAGATGACATTCTGTACAAATTGTTGTCATTGGAGCTCAGAAAAGCAGGAGAAGGGGCAATATCACAAGGAACAACAGCTAGAATGATGAATGGTAAGGCGGGGCTAAAAAAAGTTTTCCTATTTTATAAGATAGATTGGGGGTAAACATACAAAATCATGAAAGAATGAGAGAGGAGACATAGGTATTTTAAAATAATCAACTTGAATCACATAGAAAAGAAAAAAAAATGTGGCATAATTTTGGATATAATTAAGTCCTTGGGGAGAGTGTTGTGGGCATAAATATTATTGGAGAATTTGGAAGAATTCTACCTAGATAATAAAATGTCATAAAATATCCCAGGAAGACCCCTGGATGGCACATCATGAGAGTTTTTTCATCTGACTGCTCAAAAGACATCGTACTAGTGCCATCACAATTTGCAGGGTTACACATATCAAAAGCTTTCAGTTTCATTGTCCAAGAGATATAGACAATCATGTTAATTGAGCCCTGTAAGGTATGGTATCTTCTTGAAGATCAGAGGTAATGCGCCAATAGTACCAACTCTGATAAAGCTCATGAGCTTGAACAAGGAGATAGGCTTGCGAGAATAAATAAATCAGCCAAACTGATCATAGGATAGTGAAGATAGACAGAATAAGTCATCTAAGTTAGCCATATGTGAAACCAGTTTTCTGAAGAGAACAAAATATAATCAATCTTAATTATTTCACATATTACAAATAGAAAATGGAGGGATCCAGGATTCTAGAAAAAGGATTTATATCTTTTTTTCCCCATAAGGCAAGGAAATGTGTTAGAAGAATTGGTTATTTCAGGATTTGTGAGAAGTCAAAACTTGGACGAACCCATCTCTAATCCTCTTGGTTCTTATGCCATAGATCATTGGATTCACCATGGGTGGGACAAGGAGGTGGATGTTAGCCACAAAGATATGAATATGAGGAGCCACATGGCGCCCAAACCTGTGAGTAAGGAAAGAGAAAAAGGCTGGAGTGTAGGCCACTAAAATCACACACACATGGGATCCACAAGTGCCCAAGGTCTTGAGCCGAGCAGCTTTGGATGGGAGATGGAAAACGGTGTATAGGATGACCACGTAGGAGCATATGATTAAAATGAAATCTAAACCCCCAGTAAGGAAGGCAGCAGTCAGGCTGTATATTCTGCAGATCCTGGTCTCTGCACAAGCGAGCTTGATGAGGGCCATGAATTCACAGTAAGTGTGAGGGATGATATTAGTTCTGCAGTAGGGGAGCCACCGAAGCATGAAGGGCTGAGGACTGAAAAGCAAAATCCCACGGAAGACAACAGCCAGCCCCAAGTTCTTGATAACTCTATGTGTCAGAATAGTGGAATGGCTCAGAGGTTTGCAGATGGCTACCTAGCGGTCAAAGGCCATGGCCAAGATAAACCCTGAGGCCATACTGCATAGTGAATGAATGAGAAAGACTTGCACAAGGCAGGCTTCAAAATAGATCTCCCTGTCATGGAACCAAAATATGCTGAGGATTTTGGGCATGGCAGTGGTGGAGATGATCAGGTCAGCCACAGAGAGCATACAGAGGAAGAAATACATGGGCTCATGCAGATTGGAATCCATTCTGATAATAAAGAGAATAGAGACATTTCCTAGGATAGCACAAAGATAAACAAGACAGAAGGGCACTGATATCCATATGTGGATGGCCTCCATCCCTGGAATGCCAAGAAGAAAAAAGGTACTGGAGTGGAAATTAGTATTATTGGACAATGCCATGCTGGAAGCTACAGGTTGTCTTCAGCTATGAAAAGGTGAAAATTCTTTCATATTGATCTGTCAGTTCATTTACTGACTTCTTTATTTCTTAATGTGTTCAGAATACTTGATAACAGTTTCTACCAGAGCATAAGATGATGAATAGTACTTGATTCTTAACTTTAGATATTAACATTTAGTAGAGTAGAAACTGGTGCAAAGCGACAATTAAATTCCCATGTAATTGCAGTAAAAGTTACAGGAACAAGCTGTTATATGACCCAATATGTGGAGAGATCCATTCCACTTGTCACAGGAGTCATAGACAAGGTGCTTAATCTTGGTTTTGAAGCATTCTGGACCATTAAAATAAAAAGAAAATTAAAAATTAAAAAGTTCATAACCAGGAGACTCAAGTACCTCTACTGATAAGGTAAAAGAATTACTTCTGCTTGCATGTAGTGAGAGGTCGGAGTGTTTACAGGCTAGACTTTTGTTTATGACTTTGATGAGGCTGTCATGATACACTGTTAACTGAAAAAGAAAGTTCATATGTATTATAAATAGCTTAGTTGCTAAAAAAAATAAAATCATTTATATATACCTCTACATTGTGAAAGGAAGGAACACACATTGATCTATGAGCAATGATTGGGACTTAGAAATCAAGGAAAATAGAAATTTAAAATTTAAAATGTCATTTATTTATAGAAATCTGTATTAGGAAAAAATATTTTTTATAACAAACATGCATTGCTTTCCCATGGGGGTGGGGAAAGCTTTGTGGGTTCCCACAAATTCCAGTACATTGTGTTTTTATTTCCATTGACTTCAAAATACTTTCTATTGTCCTTTTTTATTTCTCTTTTGATTTATGGGCTACTTAGAAGTGAATTAGTTTTTAAATATTTGGGGGACTTTCAAAGGGAAGTGTCATTGCATTTGACGTATTATAGCAGCACTCTATGTTAACTGTATCACCATGGTTTAGCATTAATTTGCCCAGAGCTCTTTATGGGATGTACTAAAATGGCATCGGCATTGTAGGATGAAGGAGACTGAAGATCATTACCTGGATTTTACTTGAATATTCACCATGTCATGTCTAATTAGTGTTTGTATATTTTAATTGCACATCTTGTAGACTCCTTTTTCAAAGGAATGAGAGTTGTAAGAGTGATAGCAAAAGATTCTAAACCAAGGTATTATCAACATCTATCTCTACAAATTACACAGAAAGGAGTTACCCTTTTGAGAACAGTGGTTAAGAGCTTGGCTGCTAACCAAAATGTTGGCAGTTTGAATCCACCAGCCACTCTTGGAAACCCTATGGGGCAGTTCTATTCTGTGCTATAGGATCACTATGAGTCAGAATGGACTCAACAGCAACAGGTATGGTTTTAATATTTTCTACCCAGGCAATAGTCATTCTCTCTCAGTTAAAAGCTCATTCTCCCTCCAAATAGCTCCTCTGTTCTCCATCCTTTTCATCCAACAAATTCAGGCTACAGTGTTCTGGGTGCTGTAATAGACACTTCCAAATTTATCAATATATAGTTAAGACCTGACATTCTCAGAAGTTCTGCCCTGAACTCTCAGGATAGTTTATATACCAAATATTCAGTAACAGTGATGGGACAGTGTATCCTTACAGAGACACAAAATCAAAACAGGAAAAAAACAACTGCAGATACAGGATACAGAGGTTTGGAAAAATAAAAATCAGTTTCTATCCCTATAATTCTAGTACAGCCAGAGAAGGTGGCTGAGAAAAAAATAGTCCACCTCAGTTAGGATGTATGTAATAGAAATACAACTTCTAAGAGTTGTGTTCTTCAGGTGTAAGTTGGAAAGTTTAAAAGGGTTATTGGTTCTAACGGCTAGAGGCTGTTGAGGAAGAAATAAACATACCACTCAATTTTAAAGGTGGTAACCACTGAGCTAAGAAGACATTTTTCACTTGAAAATGATTAAGAGAAAAGACAAAAAATAAAATCTAAAATTATTGGGTAATAAAATAGGAAATTGGCTCTTAATATGTAGGGTTCAAGATTTCATTCAAAAAATAGCTTTAATACAGCAAAATAAAAATATAAAATTAGAAACTATATATTAATATATAAAAAGTAAGTACAACACACCTATGAGTGTGCAAATAGTATTCTTCAGAACAACTCTTGAATTAAAGAATTAACCAAATCAAAGCAATACACCCTTTATGAGTTATGAAACATGTGGACACTATGACATGGGCGTGGCATAATCACAGCCCTGACCTTTGATGTGAGTAACTCCATAGGCTGCCTTATCTTAGTATGTGATTTCTAAAAAACAATTATTAATAAGTAAATAATCTTTGAACTTAAAAGTTAAAAAAAGAAAATGCAAATGACAATTCCTCTGCCAAAAAAAAAGAAGGGCAAAAATAAGGATAAACAACAACAACAAAAAAGTGGAATCACAGACAATGGAAAATAACAATATGCTATTTAAAATATGATATAACCAGACAAAATCTTACCAAATTTCAGAAAAAGCTGTAGGAAAAATTTAAGCAAATTTAGAAATGAAATAGTCTTGGGGATAAAAATGATGCAGGAGATTGCATGATAGAATTTAGCAAGACCAACAACTTCTTCATTGTAAATACCTTTTTTCATCACATAAACCCTGACGCAAGGATGGAATATACCAGAATTAAATAGACTACATCTGTGCAAAGGGATGATGGGGAAGCTCAATATCATCAGTCAGAACAAGGCCAGGGGCCGACTGGAGAACACGCAGTTAATTGCTCATATGCCAGTTCAAAGTTGAAGTTGAAGAAAATTATAACAAGTCCTCAACAGCCCATATACAACCTTGATTATATCCCACCTGAATTTAGAGACCACCTCAAGAACAGATGTGATACATTGAACGCTAATGACTGAAGACCAGAAGAGTTGTGGGATAACATCAAGAACAGCATACGTGAAGAAAGCTAAAGATCATTAAAAAGATAGAAAGGGGGGAGCGGAGACAAAAATGGCTGTCAGAAGAGACTCTGAAGCTTGCTCTTGAACGTCGAGCAGCTAAAGCAAAAGGAAGAAAGATAAAGTAAAAGAGCTAAACAAATTTCAAGGGGCATCTTGACAAGACAAAGTAAAGTTGCTATGATAACCTACTGTTTTTCATCGTCAACCTCAATTTATTAATAGTTTTAGAATTGCAGCCTCTCAGGGATTAATAAAGTGGTGCAGTTGTTCCATGGTCTCCCTGTAGACCTAACATAAGCCAGAGTAGAGGCTTCTAAACAGATGATAACCACCAAACCCCCAGAGCTATTTTGTGGAAGATCCAGAAGAGAGGACAGAAATATAATTATAATGTCTTTAATGGAATCTGTTTTACTATAAAATTGTTTTCACCAAGGATACACCAGCTAGTGTATTTAGTTTACAAACTAAGTATTTAGTTCACAAACACATTTCTTACACTAAATTATTTCAAATTTATAATAACATTGGCAGTGCATAATATTTTTTGGTTTGGTTCAGTATACATAATTTATATTTCCCCATGAGAAAATTTAAGGTAATAAGGACCTTTCTTCTATGTTAGTTTTCGTAATCGTAATATTTAATGGTCACACAATCCCTCAAACATTTTATGCTAAATAATTTATAGAACCATTCTCCAGATCCTGGATATACATGTTATTTTCTTTGTTCCACTGATTAAAAAAAAAGAAAATTGATTCATTATGTAATGCTGTAGGAAAATAATAGCCATGGAGGAAAAAAAAAACACTAAGGAAATCTACTACTGTGAACGTTTCCCTGATAAAAGCTTGTTGATTTCTTATTGTATCACAAAGTACTTGAAATTTTTGTTTTATATGCATGCATTTATTCATTTACTAGGTAACATCCTAGGGATTGGGAATGTAACAAGGAAGCAGACGAGGTCCCTGATGTTAGGAATGTTCATTGTAGTGGAAGAAATCAACATTGAGAAAATAAAATAGAAACGCTAAGTTTCAGGAAATGAAAAGCAGCTCTGATGAAAACCAAGAAGTTGATGTGAAGGAGACTGGCCAGAGGTGAGAAGAACTTAGAAATGTTAGTTAGTGAAAACCTCTTGAAGGTAATATTTAAATTGAGACCTGAAATAGCAGAATGAACCAGTCAAAGAATTGAGGAAGAGTACTGCAAGAAGTAAATATCAGAAACATGAATTACAAAAGTTCTAGGAGAAAACAGAAAATTCTTGCTAAGTTTTGAGGAAGAGTAAGAGGCTGTGGTAGTCGGAACATGGTAAGCAAAGGGGAAGAGTCACATCTGAGAAGATTATGGAAAGGCACAAGCCAGGTCATTGAGAGCTTTTATAGCCCAATGAGAAGAAGCTGAATTTCTATCTAATTGCAGCAGGAAACCATTGAACAGATTTCAGTAGTTTGTAAGTTGATTTCCTTTGTAGAGAATTCATGTAGAAAATCTAAATTGGAAACAAAGTCAATTGTTCAAAGACCAGGATAAAGATGGTGCTGAGATTTTAAAGGTTCCTCTGAGCTGGAGTCGATTCGACGGCAATGGCTTTTAAGAAAGTGTAAATAAAGAAATATGAATGGAGAGTGCATGTAATTTGGAGTTAAATGTGATGAATTGATTTTAAGAACAAAGAATGACTGCTAGTATTGAGGCAAGAGAAAATGAGCCATCAACTATTAGAATATGCCAGAGGAAAAAGTCATACTGGTTTGGATTCAGTTGATGGTTGTGGATATAAAATGAACTGAGAGATTTCAGAGCTAGTTTACAGATAGATTCAACAGAACTTGCATTTGGACTGGGTGCAGTTCTTAAACTCTAGTCTCCACAGTCCTGTTCTTCCTCTAGGCTTCCTCTTCTCAATAAGCTGCATGAAAATATGTCTAGATGCACGAGACAAGAATATAAATTTCAGCCATGTCTGAAGGTAATCCAGTAGTTTTTTTTTTTTTAATAGTTGTGCCACATGTAACATTTCTCGAAAACAATGATACCATCTTTATAGAAATTATCTTGGAGATACAGTTCAAGGAAGATAAAAACATTATTACTTTATTTGCAGTAGTGTGTTTGTATGTAACCTTACCAACACCTGTTTTACAGTGATGACAACCAGGTGTAGAGGTGCAGTACTCAGCTCTGTCTTCAAGACAGCATAAGCAGCAAGAGGTGCACTGAGCCGACAGTATTTTTTTTATGTATATTTATCTTTTATTGAACTTTAGATGAAGGTTTGCAGAACAAACTAATTTCTCATCAAAGAGTACACGCTTCGTTGCATGACATTGGTTAACAACCCTGTGACGTGTCAACACTCTCCCTTCTCAACCCTGGGTTCCCTATTACCAGCTTTCCATTTCCCTCCTGCCTTCCAGTCTCTGCTCCAGGGCTGGTGCACCCTTTTAGTCTTGTTTTGTTCCATGGGTCTGTTCAATCTTTGGCTGAAGGGTGAACCTCAGGAGTGACCTCATTACTGAGCTGAAAGGGTGTCTGGGGCCATTCTCTTGGGGTTTTTCCAGTCTCTGTCCGGCCAGCAAGTCTGGACTTTCTGAGTTAGAATTTTGTTCTACATTTTTCTCCAGCTCTGTTTAGACCCTCTATTTTGATCCCTGTCAGAGCAGTCAGTGGTGTTACCCGGGCACCATCTAGTTGTATTGGACTCAGTTTGGTGGAGGCTGGGGTAGATGTGGTCCGTTAGTTCTTTGGACTACTCTTTCCCTTGTGTCTTTAGTTTCCTTCATTCTTCCTCGCTCCGGAAGGGGTGAGGCAAGTGAAGTATCCTAGATGGCCACTCACAGGCTTTTAAGAACCCAGACTCTATTCACCAAAGTAGAATGTAGAACATTTTCTTGGTCCCCACAGAGACCATGGTCCCTGAGACCACAGTCCCCACAGCCCCCAGCCCAGCAATTCAGTCCTTCAGGGAGTTTGGATGAGTCTATGAAGCTACCGTGGCCCTGCCTTGTACAAGTTGTGCTGTCTTCCCCAGTATTGTGTACTGTCTTACCTTTCACCAAAGTTACTGCTTATCTTTTGTCTATTAAGTGTTTTTACATCCCCACCCCTCCCCTCCCTCTTAACCATCAAATATTGTTTCTTTTTGTATGTAAACTTTTCATGAGTTTTTACAGTAGTGGTCTCATGCAATATTTGTCCTTTTGTGATTGGCTTATTTCACTCAGCATAATATCCTCCAGATGCCTCTGTGTTATGAGATGCTTCACAGATCCATTGTTATTCTTTATGGCTGACTTTATTGCTGTCATTTTGTAGGGCTTTTTTTTTTTTTTTTTTGTGGTGCTAACATTTTCTTTGTTCCTCTTTTGTAGATTTTGTTTTTATTGAGACTTTATGTTTCTGTTCTTTAGTTTGATGAGTAGGTTTGTTAACTTTCTTTGTGGTTACCTTGAAATTTACCCTTTTCTTCCTAGGTACTACATTCCTGTTATTACTTGATATCACCTTGCCTTCCTCTCCATTAAAAAGTTCTATGCCTATACCATTTATTCCCTCTTTTATTGTTCTGACGTTGCTTTCATTTACAGATTAACCTCTCTGGTTCCCTGTTGCAATTTTTTTGGTTTTGGATAGTCCTTGAGAGTTCCTTTTCTAAGTTGGTATCTGGCTGGTACAATCTTGCATCCTAGATTCAGGCTATGGTCTTATGTTGTTTGCTCTCAGACTGAAGGACAGCCTTTAATAACTCTTGTAAGTTTGGTTTGGTTTTTACATATTCCCTTAATTTCTGTTTATCTGAAAATGACCTAATTTCAGCATCATATTTGAATGAAAGTTTTGCACGATATATTATTCTTGGTTGGCAATTTTTTTCTTTCAACGTTTTATATACATCATCCCATTGCCTTCTTGCCTGCATGGTTTCTGCTGAATTATCAGAGCTTAGTCTTATTTTTTCTCCTCTGAATGTAACTTTTTGTTTTTCTTGAGCTGCTCACAGGATTTTTTCTTTGTTTTGGTTTTAGCGAGTGTGATTATGATATACCTTGGTGTTTTTCTTTTGGGAACTATCCTATGTGGGGTTCATTGAGCTTCTTGACTGGTCAGCTTTTCATCATTCATGAAATTAGGGAAGTTTTCTGTCAGCAATTCTTCAATGATCCTCTGTGTGTTTTCTGTTTTCTCTCCCTGTTGTGGAAATCTGATCACTCATAAATTTTTGCTTTTGATTTTATTCCAAATAATTCTCAGGGTTTCTTCATTTTTCTTCATTCTTTTTTTCTGATTTTTCTTCAAACAGTGTTGCATGCAAGTGTTTGTCTTCAATTTTGCTGATTCTGTCTTCCTTCATTTCAAACCTGCTCCTCAGCCCTTCTATGACACTGTCTATTTTGGAAATCTTGTTTATCTTTTGGGTTCCTAACTGTTGTTTTTGTATGATTTCTAGTTGTGAAATTATTTTGGCATTTTGTTCTTGTATTACTTTCCTGAATTTTTCCTTTTTTCTGTCTGTCTTTTCCAAAAATTTGTCCATTTTTTCCTCATTCTTGTCTGCTTTTTCCTTCAACTCTAATATTAGAGATTTGAATTCCCTGTCAGTTCTTGTGCCTTTTCTTCTACTGGAAAGTCATCTGGTATTTTATTTTGGATGCCTACTGAAAACATCCTGTCCTTTATTTTATACGGTTTGATATAGTTTGCTGTCTTCAGGACATTCAGTAGTTACATTCTTCATTTCTTGATTGTAGATTTTTTATTTTGTCCTGCTTTTTTGTTTTATTTGGTTATGTCTGTGTAGGTGGGCTGTGTTCTTTGTTTTTTGCTCCTCTATAGTCACAACACTTTTTACTTCTTGTCCAATGAAAATGTCAATTATTCAGCTATGGTGCAGCAGAGCAGGTCCAGCTGAAGCGGAAGAGCCAAGATGTGTTGTTTATGGCACATACTAGGGCTGACAGGGCGGGCCAGGAATCAGTGCTGGGCAGGGTCTAGTAGGCCTTGCCTGTGCTGCTCAGAGGTGTGATATTTTGTACAGTACAAGTAGGCAGAAAAGAAGGGGGAGGTTGTGATGTGTGGGGCTAATAGGGGTATGGGAAAGAGGAGAGAGAGGAGAGAAAAATGGGAGCCAAAAACAAGGAAACAAAGAAAAAAAAAAGAGTGCTAAAGGAGTTTGCCATTGGAGTGGAAAGATGAGAAACCGAAAAATGGAGAAAAGCAAAAAAAAAAAAAAAAGGCAGGGAAAAAGAAAGAAAAAAACTAGATAAAAATTTGGAAAAGAAAAAGAGAAAATTAAAGCCCCCAGGAGTCCCAGAGTCCCACCGGTGGGGCTGCTAAGACTGGGGAAGTGGCTCCCAGGCAGTGTAGTATAGCTTAGCTACAGGGGGTATAGATGTCACACAGCACTAGGTATTCAGAAGACAGGAAAAGAAGATAAGTGTAGAGAGACAAGAACTGAGAAGTGAAGACAGACAGAAAGGAAAAAAGAGAGAGAAAAGAAAGAATGAAAGATGAAAAACAGAAATGCCTCCAGGGATCCCACTTATGTGGCTGCACAGATTGGGGGAGTGGCTCTTAAACTGTGTAGTGCAGCCTGGTTAGAGGGAGCCTCCAAGCTGGGAAAAGAAAAATAGAACAAACAAAAAAAAAAATCAAAAGAGAACAAGGCAAAACAAAGAAAAAAAAAGCCCCAGGATTCCACCAGTGTGGTGTGGTGGCCGGGGAAGAGGTTCGCCAGTAGAGCGTGGTTTCACAGCCTTTCAGAAAGAAACAAAGATGGCAGGGTTCCATGTGTTCCAGATAAAGGAGGGGGAGGTTGTAGGAGGCACAGAAGCTAACAAAAGAGACAGAAAGAAGCAGTATCAGCTCAGGGCCCGGCCAGTGTGGGCAGGGTGAATCCAAGCAGCTTGAGGCCAAAGCAGTTGCCTCCAGGCCAAGGCACTGCTGCTGGCAGGAAGCAAATGACGACAAGGTGGGGGAAGAAGGGTAGCAGCTAGGTAAGCACACATTGCTCATTACCAGGTGCTCTGTCTACTGATGGGAACTTTGTGAAGCCAGTTTCCTGTACTCCCTGTCTGCTGATCTCTGGTGTGGGTGGAGTGAATCCAAGTTGTACAGATGCTGCAATTCCCGGCTGGCCAAGCCAACACAGCTACCCAGGAAGCTCTGAGGCAGAGCAGTGGGGAGAAAATGGGGTGTGGGAAAGTGTGTATCGCTGGTTACCGGGTGCTCTGTCTCCTGCTGGGAGTTCCACTAAGCTGCTTTCCCATTCTCTCTGTTTGTTAATTCCCGATAGGAGTCCAAGATGGCTGATCTGTGCTGCATTAGCTGATGGGGCTCTCCACTTGTATCTCTCCTTACTCTCCATCTTCTGTCAGTCTCTTATTCCATTTGGCACTTGGCTGAGTTCTCTCTCTCCTCATTTGGCACTTCAGGTTCCAGGAATGACATCTGTAAGTTTTTTACTTAGTTTTTCAGGTCTCTGCTGTGGAGGGATGGTGTAGTGCGTCTGTCTATGGTGCCATGTTGGCTGGAAGTAGAGCCAATAGTCTTTAGCTCAGGCTATCTTTAATAGGTTCGGTTTCAGTTTTCAAGCCAAGGAAACCTGCTTTCCTAAGCTTTGCCTGAGTATGGGGAATGTGTAGGGACTTATATTAGCTTACCCTTTCTGCTCAGCGTGGAAGTCCACGATGAGCATTCTCAGTTCTATGATTTCCATTTTAACTAGCCAATAAGTTATCAAAGCTGCACAGAAGTCTGAGACTTTTCTCACCCAACCCTTTTATCTTTCTGCTCTCTTTTCGTAGGTCTTAGACCTGTATTATGGTGTGAAAGCTCTTCCAGCCTGCTGCTGATATTTCTCTCCACTTTAACTTTCAAACCAAAACCAAACAGTTTGCTGTCAAGTTGATTCTGACTCACAGGGACCCTATAGGACACAGGAGAAGTGCCGCAGACAACCATTTTGGTTAGCAGCCAAGTTCTTAACCACTGTGCTGCCAGGGCTCATAAATACCTTGCATCTGTAACACCATCATTTTATCTTCTGCATCCCAGGGGACCTGAAGACATTCAGGTACAGACAACGGATTGGTTAGTATGACATATAACAGAGAGAACCAAAATGTTGTAAGTTTGGGTCCACCAAGAGGTGCCTTGAAACAAAATGTGGCAATCGAATTTCAAAAAAATTAGCCATTGAAACCCTATGGAGCACGGTTCTATTCTAACACATGTGAGGTCCCCATGAGTTGGAGTCTACCTGATGGTATATACAACCATAGTTGAAAGAGGCCTCCACTATATATATATATATACATTTGTGTGTGTGTGTGTATATATGTATGTATTATATATATATGTTATTATATAGACCCTTAGCCGTCAACAATTCTGACTGTATTTTCCTTTACTCTTTAAATCTAGGTCTCTTACACTGTAGAAAATTGCTATCTTTTTGTTTGTTTGCTTGATCATTTAACTGAAAGTATTCATATCCCCTCTGAAACAAATAATATGACAGTCTCCAATACATCCACTCTGGACCAAAAACTAACTTTTATCTCCAGGGTTTCTTATATCCACTCTACCTCTATGAAATTGTATAGCAACAATGAAACAAATGTGAATCTCACCAACTATACGTTTCAGAATTGGACTTAATTTGTTCAAATTCATCAAAGTAATCCCAATTTTATTGCCATACCACCAGTTGCCATTTAATAAATTTTACTTGCTTATTGGCTGTCTCTCTCCATAATAACATTTCTCCAAGAAATCAGGGATGTGGATAGCGTACATCTTACTTCTTAGAAAAGTAATCACTCAGTAATACATGTAGAATGGATAAAAGAGTATGTGGAAACGCAGGAGAATTAAGGGAGCTTCAAATTTATATTCCAGGGTTGTCAGAAAAATTAATCTTTGATAAATAAGATTTGCTATGTGTTTGATACAAATTCAGTAGAAAGATATAAATGGAAAGGATTATCTAGCATGTATCAGAGTGGGTAAGTGCAAAATTAATAAATACGTATGTGTATATCAAAATAGACATGCAGATACAATTTATACAAGATACATATTTAGGAAATATCTAAAGAATGTACTTAAGTAAAAAATAAAATTATAAAGCTCCAAGTTCTATTATTACCAAAAATGGTGGGATTTATACAAAAGAACTTCAAAAGATTGTTTCCGATGTCTGAAAGGAGCCTAAATGGAAAGCAGTCAATGCAACTAGATAACTGAGATTACATGTTTAAAGGTGTCAAATTTCCCACATTAATATTTAGATGTAAGGCAATTCTCTTTGAAATCCCATTTTTATTCACTTAATACTCCTTATATAATTAAATAAATTTTCTATGAGGTTTATTCTGATGAGTTATAGGAGGAGTACAGTATATATTACAGGCTTAAGTAGGGATTATGAATAAAAATTACAGTCTAATAGGATTTAAATATTCAAAACCATATGATTAAGAAAATCATGAAATTTCAATCTTTGTTTCATTTAATACCAAGTGAAGAGAAAATATTTATTTTTCTTTTTTCATAAAAACATATATTTTTAAGAACGAATGGGTTTGGGTAATGGCTTGAGACTCAGGCAGTCCTGCTGAGGGCAGGCCCCTAAGACAGCTGAGGAGAACTCAACCCTCCTTCTCCTCCCCATCACTCTTCCTGAATTTTCCTCTTATGCAGGAGTCAGTTCTAAGAATACAGAAGCTTTGTTCTAAACTCAAATCTTCAACTCCCTATGGATTCTTTCCCTGAAACCATAGTGAAGCCATCTTCACTCCATGCCCATGGAAGACCTAGGCATCTGGAAGCATGACCAGAATAAAGTTCATTTGGAAAAGCTGTAAGTTATGAGAGAGCTGTGGCTGCCCTCAGGGAAGGTGGGTACTCATCTTGATCCCAAAGAAGCCCTGGTGAGGTCAGGCAATGCATCATCTCTCTCATTTGTGTCAAGGGCTAGATGGACAGTGGTCTTGCAGGAAAGTTTCAGGGCTCTCCTCAGAGTAGAGGGCTCAGAACAAACAGGTTTGTTGAAAGTTTCTGAAGACAGTGAGATCTTGGTATTTAGCCCCTGAAAGGACTACCTCTCTGTTATGACAGCAGGCATATCTACTGAGTTATGGTTTGGAGTCTGAGCTGCAATTTCTTGAGGAAAAATTAGTGCATGGGCTCCTCTGCTCAGCACAGCAGAGGAAAGCTGATGAAGGAAATGATGAGAAGGTAATTACATCAGCCCTATATTATAGGTGAATCTTAGAAATCTCTGATATTTGAGCAAAGTTTCATGCTGGTCAAAGCAGTCTTAAATGCCATCTCTCATTTCCTATTTACAAAACTTTGTGAGGTACACATCTCTTAGTGGTTAATGTAATGGTTATAGATATTGGGATTAGGCTTGTGTTCTAATTTCATCTTCATAAATTCATAGTAAATTTCTTTGGGTAAATGAATACAAAAAAGTAAAACATCAGGTTCAGACAGCTATACTGGTGAACTCTACTAAACATTTAAAGAAGAAATAATACTTACACAAATTATCCAAAATATAGAAGCCAAGCAAATACTTCCCAACTCATCAAAGACACAATTGGGGCAATATATAAGTGACATTTCATAAATAGTATGAATGGATAGACGAGGGATGAGTACAATCTCATGGTAGGGATCCAGGAGAAGTCACTTGTGCTTATAATTATTGAATGGTTTTTTGGAGCAATTTGAAGTTCCAATTGTGATGTTAATTAGTGTAAACTTCCTCTACTAATTTATGACACCGTATTTTCTATTTCAAATACAATAAATATTTTTTAAGTTTATTATAAGGTATAAGATTGTCATGGAAAGGTCTAAAAAAGTGTATTCTGAAGCCAAGCCTCTCTTAAAGTTCACATAAATATTTGTTAATTAAGATCTCCTGTTGTTGCTAGTTACCATGGAGTTAACTTCAACTAATGGTAAAATTATGTATAACACAATGAAATGCTGCCTGGTCCTGTGCCATCTTCACAAACATCGGTATGTTCAAGTCCATTGTTGTAGCTGTTAAAAGTTCCTAGAAGGCTTATAATAAATACATAGCTAAAAATTCAGTGTTTTTCCCTGTAGGATTTCACAAACATACTTTTCCTTTAAGTGTTTTCTGCACCTAAAGTCAATAATATCACATAGAACTAGAAAACACCCCACTGAGTGATATGACATGGAACTGGAGGTTCATTGATCTCCCCACCTCCCAAAAAGCAAACAAACAAAAACACTTAGGTATTGCTGAACTTGGAGAATCACTGGTAATTCCAACATTCCATAACTGGGAAGCTCTTCCATGCTGTGAACAAACACACACACACACACACCATACACAAACACACACATAAACACAGAACCATTTAGAAAAAGAATAGCTTGTTTGCAAAAAGGTTCCAATAAGTTTAACTCCATAAGAACAAGCCCATCAAATAAACAATTAAGCATGATTTTAAAGTAACAAATACTACACATTCACTAAGATTACAGAGTTTATATGATTCCGTTCATGGGGGAAGAAAACCACCTTTCTCAGATTGTTATAATATTCGCAGTGGCATCCCATATATTTGGACATTAACATCGCAAAGTCAAGAATAAGTTCTTATTGATAGGGAGTACAGGCATGTAGGAAATGGTTAGTGTTTAGTATCTTAGGGACCAGACTAGTCAGGGTAACTCACTCTTTTTGTTTAAACTCAGCATATGGAGTGTTTTATAGTTGCCTTTTTTTTTTCCTTGGTTGTTTCACTTAGTGTCATGGGTTGAACTGTGTCCCCGCCAACAAACCCGTCAACTTGGATAGGTCATGATTCCCAGTATTGTATAATAGTCTATTATTCTGTCACCTGATGTGATTTCCTTATGTGTTGTAAGCCCTATCACTACGATGTTAAGGAGATAGATTAGTGGGAGTTATATAGATGGGATCTACAAGATTAGATAGTGTTTTAAGCCAATCTCTTTTGAGATATAAAATAAAGAAGCAAACAGAGAGACGGTGGGAACTCATACCACCAAGAAAGCAACCCCAGCAGCAGAGTACATCCTTTGGGCATGGGGTTCCTGCACAGAGAACCTCGTAGTCCAAGGGAAGATAGATAAGAAGAACCTTGCTCCAGAGCCAACAGACAGAGAAAGCATCCCCTGGAGCTGATGCCCTGAATTTGGATTTCTAGCCTACTAGATTCTGAGAGAATAAAATTCTGTTTGTTGAAGCCATCTACTTGTGATATTTCTGTTATAACACCACTAGATAACTAAGATGCTTTGTTCAAGTTTATACTGCTGTGACTGTGGAATTTGATGTGTTTAATCATAATGAAAGCAGAAAAATGTGTTGATTTCCATCCAGGCAATGGATTTTTATTATTTCCAGACAATGAAAAAATATAAAACACTGTTATTTATGTATTTGGTATGGGCTTGACTTCACAGTTCTGGGTTTGGGAAAGAGGCTTCACAGTCCAAAGGTTTGCCATTGACAGACCTCCGCCAAGATAGACTGAGATGTTTTCCTCTCATTTTGAACAAAAAGAATCAGTGCCACTGTTTTACTAAATTTTATTTTTATGAGTACAAGAGTTATATTTTATTTTGTAGAAAACATTTTCAGCACCCGTTCTCTAATCTGTTTAGTTCTGACACCGTAAATGACTGGGTTGAGAGCAGGTGGAATGACCACATAGAAATTAGCAAGAAGGATGTGAATATAATGTGGTATATTCTGTCCAAACCTATGGGTCATGAATGAAAAAAATGCAGGTGTGTAGAAAGCCAACATGACACACACATGAGAGCCACAGGTGCTGAGTGCTTTAAGCCGGTCATCTTGGGAAGGGAGTCGAAAGACAGCACGAAGGATCTGGACATAGGAGATGACAATGGCTATGATGTCAAACACCAGGATAGAAATGGCACATAAGCCATAGATGATGTTGGCCTTGATGTTGGCACAGGACAGACGGGCTATGCCCATGTGCTCACAATAAGTATGAGGGATAATTTGGTGTCCACAAAATGGTAACCGTAAGATGAGTAGAACAAAAGGTATTGCAAAAGACAAAGTTCTTAGTAGGATTACTAATGCAATGAAGAATACCACCTTGTTGGTCAGCACCAGTGTGTAGCGAAGAGGGTTACAGATGGCCACATAGCGATCATACGCCATGGCCACAAGCACAGCTGACTCCATGCCAGTGCATAGGTGGATGAAGAACATCTGGATGAGACAGCCCTCAAAGGAGATATCTCTCAGCTTGTGCCAGAAGATGCCAAGCATCTTGGGAATAGTGGATGTGGATAACCCCAGATCAATAGATGCCAGAATGGCCAAGAAGTAGAACATGGGCTGATGGAGGCTACTCTCAGTCTGAATCACAAAAAGGATGCAGATATTCCCAAGGACAGCCATCAGGTACACAGCACAGAAAGGGAAACCAATCCAGATATGTACATTTTCTAGCCCAGGGATCCCCAGAAGGAGGAAAGAATAGGGATGACATAGAGTGGTATTGAGTGAGGCCATCATTCTGGGATCTTTTTCATAGCTAAAGGTACCACAGACCAAGTGTCTCTCATTCATTAAGAGGTCTCAGACTCATTTAGTGCATAAAAAGAAAAAGAGAGAAAGAAATCACTGAAACTTCTTTCATATTCTACCCATATAATTGTGTTTTAGAGAACTGAAAGTACACCAATGGTAAAATGTAGTCACATGATTTCAACATACCTCATCAGATTCATTAAATGAAATATAACATCTTAACAAAGATTGATCATCTAGCACATATGTGACACTTTCTGGGCTAAAATTGATTGTAAGAAATGACTTAGAGTAAATTCCTTACTTAATAGAACTTAAAGTTCAGTGATTGAAATAGTTATACAAATCAGTGATTTAAACTCAAGCCATTTTCTAAGATAAAGTCATTCCTTGGCTACTTTAGGTACAAAAAATATACTCCTGAAAATGTTTGATTTTTCTTGTGCAGAAAATTATTTATGATTACATTCTTCATGGGCAAAGAACTTGGAAAACAGTGTAAACAAGATGGCAGTCAGTATGAATTCTCCATGTACCCCTATCTAAGCTGAATGAAACTAGAAATGCAGCAAGCCAGAACTTGCTGAAACAATTTTGGTTTAGTGCAGGCCCCCCAGTGTTTAAGCCCCCTATACAAGAAATTTACTCTGCCTTACTCTTTTATTAAGGAAGCCACAGTGAGCTTCATCCCAGGATTACTCTCTCACTCCAGCTCTGCTTATAATGGAATGTTCCCTTCCTTTTCTATTTCTGCCTTGATGATAGGGGAATAGAGACTTTCATTTTAAAGTGTCCTTCTGCTGATGACTGTAAGGAAAGAAACAGAAAGTTACACATTAGCACACATAAATGTTAACATCCAAGTTTATAAAACATCACATAATTGTCAGATAAAGTAGTTAATTTATACAGACCACTCCTAACGCTCAATCTATCCAATCTCTTACTACACTTAGTTGTCTCCATGATCTATCACTTTAATAATTATAAACATACTTCCATCAAGGGCATTCTATAGATAGAAAGTTAGAAAGATAGGTAGGTAGGTAGGTAGACAGACATCCTGGTAGGCAGATAGGCAGATGGGCAGATAGACGACAGATATTATTAAGACACCAAACAGAGATTCCAGCACTTAGATGTGCTCAGTAGAAATATGAATTATCAATTTTAGGAGAATTACCAACTGGGAAGGAAATCGAGTTCACACAATTAAATGCCTGCCTTCTAAGTAACATAAGAGAAGTGAAAGGATTTACAAGAAGGTGCTGAGTAACACTAATAACAGTTGTTACTGTTATTAGTGAAAGACAAACAAAGAACTAGGTTGAGAGAATAGAAGAGTAACTCTTCAAGAAGCCATAAGAACTATGAAGAAAATATCCTTGATGTAAGTAGAGATGCCTATATACAAGGAGTGGTACTTAAATTGAGGGTATTTAGGTGGAGGGATGAGGTAGAATCCTATAACTGGATTTCTTCTCTTTGACTTTCTGTCAGCTAACTTACAGATGTTAAAAACAAAGAAAAAAAACTAATTGCAGTTGAGTCAACTCTGACATGTGAAAACCCCATTGTGTCAGAATAGAACTGTGCTCCATAGGGTGTTCAGTGACTGACTTTTCATAAGTAAATTGCCAGTCTTTCCTTCCAAGTAACCTCTGGGTGACTTGAACCTTTCAGTTAACAGATGAATGTGGTAACCATTTGCACCATCCAGGGACTCCTTAGTGTGTGGGAGATGACACAGTATTTAGAAACAGACACTAGGAATTAAGACCATGTTGCTCATTGGCCGGGTGATCTTGGCTAAACTGTTTCCCTTCCGTAATTCTAAAGTTCGTCTCCTACAAAATGAGACTAAAATGTCTACATTGCAAGGTTGTTGCAAGGTATGCCTGGCCCAAGATGGATTATTACACAGTGTAGTTAGAGCAACTGCTTGACCTCTTGCTTAGAGAACACGATAAAATAAAGAGATGTAGTGAAATTGGTTCTGCCATACCTTGCTGTATAACCCTTAAAACAGAGGGTTACACACTCCAAATACTGAGCCTCCCTTTATCTGCATAGAAAGCTTTTGATAGGGTGTATTATAAGGAGTTTATAACATTTTGGGGTTTTATAACAGGGTACTTATGAAAGGCTCATCCTTAGGCATTTTCACACACCTTGGCATGCACCTTTGGGTACCACACCATTCCAAAAGGATTAGGGGTACCTTTTCATTAAGGGAACATTGCAAAAGTTTTAGCCATGTTTTATTAGGCTATAAGGATTCAGGGATACTTCCAGAATGGTTTAAGGTAAATTCTGCCTTTGAGGTATGTTCTGCCTCCATGTCAGACACAGGCCCAGGCTGGGGATGATTTACCCACTCTTCAAATTATATTAAAAACATAGCTGGATTGAAAGAGAGATAGTGTTAGAAGGACAGAAAATGTGAAGCAACAGAGCCTTAGCAAATGCGGGAACAGACATTATCCACGTCAGTGAAAAGCTCTAGAACCCAGAGAAAATGGCAAAGACATCAAAAGATAATATTAGCAGCACATAGAGATTTTCTCTTCTCTTTTAACTGTGTAAGAAGGAAGACAGGCAGTAGTAGCTGCTCAAGTGTATACAAGAGACTATGGCAGAATTTTACAGTCAATTCTCTTCTCCCCATTCTTCAGTCAGCAGTCTCCCCTCCCCTCCTCCTCTCCTATTACTTACTACTGTCTTCTTTGTGCTCAGCTGGCTACAGATAGAATCCATGCTCCTAAAACCTTACCAGTAGGCACACTTAGAGATTAGCATGTCTTCCCCAGCATTCTTCTGAACTCCATTTGCTCAGGCAGGAGGTTTTTTTGTAGTGTATCCACAGCCTCCAGAGTGAAAACTGCATGTCTTGGAACTCCCTGGAGATAGTTGGAGGCGACAAAACTCTGATTTCTGAATTAACTCCTTTTCTAGTGAAATAGAATATCATGAGATATAGATAATCTATGTCTTTACTCTGGACTCATACTCCAAAATTTAGAAGAATACTCCTTGGATTGGCAAATTTCCAAGGGGAAAACAATTTTATCTTTCAGGAGCTTTAAACAATTTTCCACCAAGCTTCCTGAGATTAGGTTGAAGCGCCTTATCATGAACGTGTGCGGTGGGGAGGGTGGGGACATATATAGGCTCCCATAGTGAATATCTGTATTAAAGTTGTTCTCTTAGTGTTGTATAACTATAATATTAGCTCAATATTTAGCATAATTGCAGTCTTCAAACTTAAATAAATGAATTATGATTTTATCATAAACAAAAATAAAACAAACCCAGTGCCATCGAGTCGATTCCGACTCAGCGACCCTATAGAACAGAGTAGAACTGCCCCATAGAGTTTCCAAGGAGCACCTGGCGGATTTGAACCGCCAACCCTTTGGTTAGCAGCTGTAGCACTTAACCACAAGTCCACCAGGGTTTCTGATTTTATCATAATGGCTTAATATTTAACATAATTGCACTACCCTAAACATTACAGTCTGGGAAACCCTATGGGGCAAGTTCTACTCATCCTATAGGGTCACCATGTGTTGGAGTCAACTTGAAGGCACACAAAGCAACAAAAGCAAAGTGAAGAAAGGCATTCCAATTTTTTAGCACACCGAAATCTGTCATTTCGTTAGATTGGAAGTTTCCTGTTGGTAATGGAAAGCAAAGATGAAAAGCTAGAGGTCAGAGACTAGTAGTTTTGTCATCACTTTTCCACTGACTACCTATATGAAGCCATGTACAAATTGTCTTAATTGTCCCAACTTTGAAACCTGTAAAGTTAGTTTTGTCAAATGAGTTTTAGCTGTTTTTATTCCTAACATCATACCGGGTTGTTATCACATTTTACAGTTAATGAGACAGAAATAGAGAAGGGAAAAGATGGCCACAGAACACTGTAAAGCCAGGTTCCCCTTTTAGAAGGCTTTTCCGTGAGCAGTGGAGACTGGTTTTAGACACTCAGAAGCATAAATCTGTGTCATGGTTCATTAACTATGAATACATACTGAGCATTTACTGTGTAGAATGCATTGCTTTAGGTGCTGTTCATACAGTAGTAACATTCAGCAGACCAAATGCCTGTTTTGTCTGTTGTATGTAAGAGAAGAAGGACAAGAAGCAGAATAAATAAGGTAAATACACAGTATATTAAAGGACAATATGGAGGGGGTAATGGTGAGATTCCTTAATTCTAACTTGCATTGTCAGGGAAGCTGTATCTAAGAATGTGACATTTAAGTAAAGGTCTGAACAAAGGAAGGAATATTTGGAATCTGAGGGAAGGGCATTCCAGCCAAAGGAAAGAGCAAATGTAAAGAGCCTAAAGCTGAAGACTGGGTGGTGCAGTTACAGGAAATGCAAGTTTCAGAGGATCAGAGTTTCAAAAATGTGGATAAAATTGGGGAACCTTAGGCTTTCACAAGCTCACCTTTCAGAGGGTCAGGATCCAACAGGATAAGCCCCAAAGGAGATCATCATGTAATGGCTCTCAAACAGGCCAGTCCTGGATGCTGATTCAGTTTAGAAGTCATATTTAAATAAACTCAACTACATATGTACCTATATGTATATATTTACATACATATATGTATGTATGTATGTATATGGAGCCCTGGTGGGACAGTGGTTAAGACATTGGCTTTTAACCAATATGTCAGCTGTTGAAATCCACCATCTGTTCCTTGGAAACCCTGTGGGTGCAGTTCTGTCCCATAGGGTCAGTATGAGTCAAAATTGACTAAATGGAAATGGTTTTGGTTTGGTTTGGTCTGTATATAAATAAATAAATAAATATATACACACACCCCAGTACATCACTTTGTCATACTCTGGGGGCTTGCCTTTCTCTGTGATGCTGGAAGCTATGCCACCAGTATTCAAATATCTGCAGGGTCACTCATGCCAAACGGGTTTCAGCTGAGCCTCTAGACTAAGACAGATTAGGAAGAAGGACCCAAAAGACTACTTCTGAAAAGATTTAGCCAGTGAAAACCTTAAGAATAGTAGTGGAACATCGTTTGATACAGTGCTGGAAGATGGGCCCCTCAGGTTGGAAGGCAGTCATAAGACAACTGGGGAAGGGCTGCATCCTCACAATAGAGTCAATCTTAATGACATAGTTGGAGCTGAACTTTCTGGAGCTGCATTTACTATGTGGCAAGACTCAGAGTGTGAAGAAACAGCTGCAAACATCCATTAATAATCAGACTTGCAATGCAAGCAGTTTAAACCTAGGAAAATTGGAAGTCATCAAAAATGAAATGGGACACATAAACATTGATATCCTAGGCATAAGTGAGCTGAAATGGACTGATATTGGTCATTTTGAATCCAATAATCATATGTTCTACTATGCAACTTGAAGAGGAATGGCATTGCATTCATCATGAAAAAGAACATTCCCAGGTCTATCCTGAAGTGCAACACTGTCAGTGATAGGTTAATATCCATATATCTACAAGGAAGACCAGCTAATATGACTATTACTTAAATTTACACACTAGCCACTAAGGCCAAAGATGAAGAAACTGAAGATTTTTACCAATGTCTGCAGTCTGAAATTGATTGAACATGCAATGAGGATGAATTGATAATTACTGAAGATTGGAATGTGAAAGCTGGAAACAAAGAAGAAGGATCAGTGGTTGGAAAATATGGCCTTAGTGATAGAAATGATGTCTGAGATCACATGATAGAATTTTACAAGACCAACGACTTCTTCATGACAAATAAATTTTTTCACCAACATAAATGATGACTATACACATGGACCTCACCAGGTAGAATGGACAGGAATCAAATCGACTATACTTGTGGGAAAAGATGATGAAAAAGCTCAATATCATCAATCAGAACAAGGTCAGGGCCAACTGTGGAACAGACCATCAATTGCTTCTATGCAAATTCAAGCTGAAACTGAAGAAAATTAGAATAAGTCTATGAGAGCCAACGTACAACCTTGAGTGTACCTCCCTTGAATTTAGAGACCATCTCAAGAATAGATTTGAGGCATTGAACGCTAATGCCCAAAGACCAGACAAGTTGTGGAATGACATCAAGGGTATCATACATGAAGAAAGCAAGAAGTGATTAAAAAGACAGGAAAAAAAGAAGAGACCAAAATGAGGTACTACTTTCTGGCCATGCTGTCCCTCACTGACACAAGCCTGCCTGTCTCTACTCTACCCACGGTACTGAAGGTGTTCTGGGTTTATGCCTGAGAGATAGACATCAATGCTTGTGTAGTCCAGGTGTATTTTATTCACACTTTTTCTCTGATGGAGTTAGCTTTGTCCCAATGCCCTTCCTGTTGTTCTTCCATTTTCTCTCTCCTTCCTACTGCTTGCATCAAGATGTCATTAGGCTGGCCTGTGCTGACATCTCTTTCAACGTTGTGTACTGTTTGTTTGTTGTATTATGTTGGAGTTTAGATTCTCTAGGAGTCCTTTTGTCTCATGCCTTCACCCTCTGCTCTGTGCTAGGCATTGCCTCCCAGGAGGGGACATAGAAATCCCTCAATATATGTTCCTTTCACATCTGTGCTGTGCTCATTCTCTATATGAGAATCATTGGTCTGTCTTTGGTTCATCAATTTGCAAAACAGACTTCCCCCATAAACAGGGTCAATATTTACCTGTTCATCCCTCCAGCACTCAATCCAACAATCCAATTATTTATAGCATCAAGACAAAGCAGATTTGCCAAGACTTCCTAAAGTTATTATCAGCCAAAAGGGTTGGGCTTGCTCACATTTCGAAGGCAAATGATTGCTTCCTATTTGGGCTTTTGCAGTTTTTTTTTTTTTTTTTAAATTCCTTCTTCCTGAAGGTTTCCTGTTCAGAATTTGGACATACGTGGTACATAATCATTTCATGAAAGTTCATTAGCTCCACATATTTCTTCAAGGAAAATACTACGATTGCTTCTATTATTACTTCTTCAATTTTAAATACCTTAGAGCCCTTGTGTTGGGAGGTATAAAAAGGAATTTATTTCATTCACATAATTTATGGAGCTACTTTTTCATTCAGGATGGAAGAGTACTCCAATTTTGCATGCCAAAACTGAGACTTGGAGAAGTTAACTCTTAAAAGGTAACAGACATAATTAGGTAGTAGAGTTGGCATTCATAACTAGGTAACTTTTCATTTTTAGTCAGATGTCTGTTTGAACTTAGAAACTGAATAGATAAAAATACAGCAAGGTGGGGCCAAGTTGGTGGAGAAGTCAGATGCTTCCACTGATCCCTCTTATAACAAAGACCTGAAAAAACAAGTGAATCAATTTTATAAATGACAAGCTAGGAACCCTTAGCATCAAAGGCAAAGTTAAGAAACCTGACTGATGGGGGAGGGAGAGATAGTGCAGAAGCAGCAATGAGTTGCTGAGCCTGTGGCAGCGCCTAAGCCCAATTTCTGGGCATGACTGCGGTGGGGCTGATGGTAGTTTTCAGGGACACAGCCACTTCAGTGAAAGAAGGCAAGCAAAGTAGAGCATCCCTGACCCCATGGTGTCTCTGCACTGGGGCAGGCCGTGGGATTTAGGAAGCAGCAGCTTCAGCAATATAAGGCAGCTGAAGTGCCAGCATCACTGACCCCCTTGTTTGTTGGTGGTGGGCTTGGCCAAGGAGTTTAGGATGGGGCAGCTTCAGAGAAAGAAGGCAAGTGAGAGATGCAGTCCTAACCCCTGGAGCAATCTCAGCGGGCACCCAGCCACCATGCACAGTCTACACACACCTCTGGAACCTGAGATAAAACAGCACCCTCAGCACAAGGTAAGTGCTTTTGTTTAATTTAACACACAGATCAAAGAGCTCCTCCTTCTGAATGAACTTTCTCCTATCTATCTGATCCCTCCTTCCTCTGCCCTAACTGGCTTCATTAACAGTTGATTTCCCTGGACCTGAGATAGGTCCTGCTGCGTTCCCTGAGCTATTCTCCTGGTCTTGGAGAAGGAACAAATTAACAAACGGGGAAAAATGCACTGCTGGCTCCCCTAAACTTGAAACTCAGAGCAGAAGTGGCTCTAGTCCAGGCACAAGCAATCCACAGACTTCGTCTTTCACCCCTGCATGGAACCAGGTGCCTCAACTACACTAGGTAGGATCTGGCTATTATATTGCAAGGGTGAATCTGTTTAAGGCCTGACTGTAACTTTTTCGGCTGTGTGGTGGAGAGGAAAGTTTTAGATGTTTGCTAGTGCTCGGCCTATTAAACAAGGCCTTCACCTACCCAGAGCAGGGACCTGAGGACTGGAGGCTCCAACCACACCACCTAGCCACCCAAGAAAGAGCTCCAAGGATAAGTTGTGCCCACCAGTCCTTACAGCTAAAACCATTGGGTGCTTCTGGTATGGCTGCAGAGCCCACCCACCAGCGTACTCCAGAGAGCAGGGACATGCCTTCCTCACAGACAGTCAGGGGAAGGTTGTTAACCCTCTGCCTTCCTCAGAGTGTGTCCCCCTGAGGCTACCAGAAACCTGTGCATACACCAAGCACCATGGCTCCTCTAAGATAGGAGGTAAGAGCATACACCACACACTAGGTGACTATCAGGACACCTAAGCTGAATCTATACAAGAATAGTGAATGGACTCTTAGGCTCATACACCTGATAACAACTCTAGCCATCTGGTAATAGGACATTAGTGCTTCAAAGGCTCCAATAATCAAGTTAGCTCTTTCTAGCAGCTTATCTGGGTATATCAAAAATAAAACAAAAGAAATGAGGACACAGTGAGCAAATATAAAAAAAAAAAATTAATACAATAACTTATAAATGGCTCGGAGACAACAGCCAATATAAAATCACATAAAGAAGCAGACCATGTTTGCTTCAACAAACTCCCAAAAGAAAGAATCAAGGACTCTCCTGGATGAAGTTGAATCCTGGAATTACCAGATGTAGAATACAAAAGATTAGTTTACAGAACTCTTCAGCACATCAGGAACGAGATTAGGCAATACACAGAACAAGCCAAGGAACACACAGATAAAGGAGTTGAAAAAATTAAAAGATTATTCAAGAGCATAATGAAAAATTTAATAAGCTACAAGAATCCGTAGAGAGGCAGCAATCAGAGATTCAGAAGATTGACAATAAAATTACAGAATTAGACAACTCCTTAGAAAGTCAGAGGAACAGAATTAAGGAAGTGGAAGGAAGAATTAGAGAGACTGAAGATAAAATACTTGGCAACAATATATTTGAAGAAAAATTAAATCATTAAATTAATTAAATTAAACCAATAATTTTACAAAATGAAGAAACCCTAAGAATCATGTAGGACCGTATCAAGAATAATTACTTACGAGTGATTGGAATATCAGAACAGGGAAGGATAACAGATATTACAGACAAAATTGTTGAAAATTTGTTGGCAGAAAACTTTCCTGACATTGTGAAAGATGAAAGGATATCTATCCAAAGTGATCATCTAACCCCATGTTAGGTAGATCCCCCAAAAAAGTCACCAAGACATATTATAATCAAACTTGCCAAACCAAAGATAAAGAGGAAATTTTAGAAGCAGCTAGGGATAAGTGAAAAGTCACCTACAAAGGAGAATCAATAAGAATAAGCTCGGACTACTCGGCAGGAACCATGCAGGTAAGAAGGCAATAGGATGATATATATAAAGGTTTGAAGGAGAAAAATTCCAAGCCAAGAACGACATATCCAGCAAAACTGTCTCTTAAATATGAAGGCAAAATTAAGACTTTTCCAGATAAATAGAAGCTTAGGGAATTTGCAAAACCAGACCATAACTATAAGAAATATTAAAGGGACTTCTTCGGTTAGAAAATCAACAAAATCAGATATCGAGACAACAGTAGAACACAGGACAGAGCAACCAGATATCAAACCAGATAGGGAAATCAAAAAATAAACCAAGATAAAAAAAAGTGCTGAAAACAGGGAATCAGTGATGTCCTTATGTAAAGGATGACAACATTAAATCAATAAGAAGGGACTAAATAAAGTAGACATAGATCTTCCATATGGAGAAGAAGTTAAGGCAATATAGGGAGATAGGTTAGGTTTAAACTTAGGAAAAATGGGGGTAAATATTAAGGTAACCACAAAGAAGACTGACAATCCTACACATCAAAAAAAAAAAAAGACTCAGCAAAAACAAAACCAACTACAATTAAAGAGGAAGACAAGATTTACAAAGATAAACTACTAAAAGCACATAAAAATAAGTGGAAAAATGAAACTGTCAACAACACACAAAAAAAGGCATCAAAATGACAGCACTAAACTCATGTCTTTCTATAATCACACTGAATGTAAATGGACTAAATGCACCAATAAAGAGACGGACAGTTGCAGAATGGATAAAAAAAACATGATCTGTCTATATGCTGCCTACAAGAGACTCTCCTTAGACTTAAAGACAAAAAAACTGAAACTCAAAGTTTGGAAAAAAAATAAGCAAACAACAATTAAAAAAAGCAGGAGTGGCTATACTAATTTCTGACAAAACAGACTTCAAACTTAAATCTACCATAAAGGATAAGGAAGGACACTATATAATGATTAAAGGAACAATATACCAGGAAGATTTAACCATACTAAACATTTATGCACCAAATGACAGGGCTTCAAGATTCATAAAACAAACTCCAACAGCATTGAAAAGTGAGATAAATAGCTCCACAATAATAGTAGGAGACTTCAACACACCACTTTAAGTGAAGGACAGAATATCCAGAAAGAAGCTCAATAAAGACACAGGAGAGTTAAATGTCATGATTAACCTACTTGACCTCATGCACATATACAGAACATTCTACCCAACAGTGGTCAAGTATACTTTCTTTTCCAACACGCATGGAAGATTCTCTAGAATGGACCACGTATTAGGCCATAAAGGAAGCCTTAGCAGAGCTCAAAACATCAAAATATTGCACAGCATCTTCTCTCACCGTAAAGTCACAAACTAGAAAAAAAGTCAACAGGAAAATCAGGGACAAGAAATCAAACACATGGAAACTGAGCAACACTTTACTGAAAAACAGTTGTATTATAGAACAAATTAAGGATGGAATAAAGAAATTCTTAGAATACTATGAGAATGAAAACGCTTTCTATCAGAACATTTGGGACACAGCAAAAGCAGTGTTCAGAGGTCAGTTTATACCAATAAGTGCACATATACAAAAAGAAGAAAGAGCCAAAATCAAAGAATTATCCCTGTAACTTGAACAAGTAGATAGAGAGCAACAATAGAAACTGCCAGGCACCGGAAGAAAGCAAATGATAAAATTTAGAGCAGAATTAAATGAAATAGAAAGCAAAAAAAACAATTGAAAGAGTTCAGAAGACCAAAAACTGGTTCTTAGAAAAGATTAACAAAACCGATAAACCATTGGCCAGACTAAAAAAAAGAAAAACAGGAGATGTAGCAAATATCCTGAATAAGAAATGAAATGGGTGATATCACAACAGACCCAACTGAAATTAAAAGATTCATAACAGAGTACTATGAAAACTTGTACTCGAACAACTTTGAAAACCTAGAGGAATTGGACATACTTCTAGAAACACACTATCTACCTAAATGAACACAAACAGAGGCAGGACAGCAAAATAAACCCATCACAAAAGAAGAGATTGAAAAAGTAATTTAAAAACTTCCCAAAAAGGAAAGCCCTGGCCCTGACGACTTCACTGGAGAATTCTACCAAACTTTCAGAGAAGAGTAAACACCACTACTAATGAAGGTATTTCAGAGCATAGAAAAAGATGGAATACTCCCAAACTCATTCTGTGAAGCTAGCATAACCCTGATACCAAAACCAGGTAAAGACGCCACCCAAAAAAAATTACAGACCAATATCCCTCATGAACTTAGATGCAAAAATCTTCAACAAAATTTTAGCCAATAGAATTTAACAACATAAAAAAATATATATATATATTTCACCAGGAACAAGTGAGGTTTATACCAAGTATGCAGGGATGGTTCAACATTAGAAAAACAATATAATCCATCACATAAATAAAATAAAAGTCCAGAAACACATGATCTTATCAATTGATACAGAAAAGGCATTTGACAAAGTCCAACACCCATTCGTGATAAAATTTTTCAGCAAAATAGGAATAGAGGGAAAATTCCTCAACATAATAAAGGGCATTTATACAAAACCACCAACCAACATCACCCTAAATGGACAGAGACTGAAAGCATGCACCCTGAAAAGAGGAACGAGGCACTTTATCACCTTTATCACCTTTATCACCACTCTTATTCAGCATTGCGCTGGAGGTCCTAACCAGAGCAATTAGGCTAGACAAAGAAATAAAAGGCATCCAATTGTCAAAGAAGAAGTAAAAGTACCTCTGTTTGCAGATAACATGATCTTATACACAGAAAAACCTAAAGAATTCTCAAGAAAACTACTAAAACTAATAGAAGAGTTTAGCAGAGTATCAGGAGAGAAGATAAACATACATAAATCAGTTGGATTCCTCTACACCAACAAAGAGAGCATCGAAGAGAAAATCACCAAATCAACACCATTTACAATAGCCCCTAAGAAGATAAAATACTTAGGAATAAATCTAACCAGAGAAATGAAAGTCCTATACAAAGAAAACTAAAAGATACTACTGCAAGAAATCAAGAGAGACTTACCTAAGTGGAAGAACATACCTTGCTCATGGATAGGAAGACTCAACATTGTAAAAATGACTATTCTGCCCAAAGTGATCTATAGATACAATGCAATAACAATTCAAATACGAGTAACATTTTTTAATGAGATGGAGAAACAAATTACCAACTTCATATGGAAGGGATAGAGGCCCTGGATATTTAAAGCATTACTGAAAAAGAACAAAGTGGGAGGCCTCACACTACCTGATTTTAGAACAAATTATACTGCCACGGTACCCAAAACAGCCTAATACTGGTACTACAACAGATGCATAGGCCAATGGAAGAGAATTGAGAATCCAGACATAAATCCATCCACATATGATATTTGACAAAGGCCTAAAATCTGTTAAATGGGAAAAAGACAGTGTCTTTAACAAATGGTGCTGGCATAACTGGATGTCCACCTGAAAAAAAAATGAGAGAAGACCCATACCTCACACCATGCACAAAAAGCAACTCAAAATGGATCAAAAACCTAAATATAGAATCTAAAACAATAAAAAGATCATGGAAATAAAAATAGGGACAACAGTAGGAGCCCTAATACATGGCCTAAACAGTATGCAAAACATTACTAGAAATGTACAAACACCAGAAGAGAAATTAGATAACTGGGAGCTCCTAAAAGTCTAACACCTATGCTCATCCAAAGACCACTAAAAGAGTAAAAAGATTACCTACAGATTGGGAAAAAGTTTTTAGCTATGACATTTCCTATGAGCTGCTGATCTCTAAAATCTACACATTACTGCAAAAAATCAACGACAAAAAGAAAAATAAGCCAATTAAAAAATGGGCAAAGTACATGAACAGGAACTTCACTAAAGAAAACATTCAGGTAGCTAACAGATACATGAGGAAATGATCAGGGTCATTAGCCATTAGAGAAATGCAAATCAAAACTGCAATGAGATTCTATCTCACTCCAACAAGGCTGGCATTAATCCAAAAAACACAAATAACAAATGTTAGGGAGGTTGTGGAGAGACTGGAACACTTATACACCGTTGGTGGGAATGTAAAACGGTACAACCACTTTGGAAATCAATTTGGTGCTACCTTAAAAAGCTAGAAAAAGAGCTACTCTAGGACCCAGGCATTCCACTCCTTGGAATATACCCTAAGGAAATAAGAGCCTTCACAGGAACAGATATATGTACACCCATGTTCATTGCAGCACTGTTTTCAATAGCAAAAAGATGGAAGCAACAGAGGTGCCTATCGACAGATGAATGAATAAATTATGGTATATTCACACAATGGAATACTATACATTGATAAAGAACAATGATCGATTTGTGAAACATTTCATAAAATTGAGGAATCTGGAAGGCATTATGCTGAGTGTTAGTTGCAAAATGACAAATATATGAAAAAAATTATATGAGAGCACTATTATTAGAACTCAAGAAATAGTTTAAGCAGAGAAGAAATATTCTTTGCTGGTTAAGAGAGAGGGGATGGAGGGAGGGCCGGGGAGGGGGGATTCATTAGACATTAGACAAGAACTAACTTAGGTGAAGGGAAAGACAACACACAATACAGAAGAAGTCAGCACAACTGGGCTGAACTAAAAGCAAAGAAATTTCCTTAAGAAACAGAAGCAGAGGAGGGGTTTGTGGACCATGGTTTCAGGGGACAACTAGGTCAACTGGCATAATAAAATCTATTAAGAAAACATTCCGCATCCCATTTTGGAGAGGGGTCCCTGGGGTCTTAAATGCTAGCAAGCAGCCATCTAAGATGCATGAATTGGTCTCAACCCACAATCAGCAAAGGAGAATGAAGAACACCAAAGACACAAGGTAATTATGAGCCCAGGAGACAGAAAGGACCACACAAACCAGAGACTACATCAGCCTGAGACCAGAGGAACTAGATGGTACCTGGCTACAACCAATGACTGCCATGGCAGGGAACACAACAGAGAATCCCTGAAGGAGCTGAAGAAGAGTGGGATGCAGACCTCAAAGTCTCCTAAAAAGGCCAGACTTAATGGCCTGACTGAGACTCAATGGAACCCAGAAGTCATGGTCCCCAGACCTTCTGTGAGACCAAGACAGGAACCATTTCCAAAGCCAACTCTTCAGACAGGGATTGGGCTGGATTATAAAATAGAAAATGATACCGGTGAGGAGTGAGCCTCTTGGATCAAGTAGACACATAAGACTATGTGGACAGCTCCTGTCTGGAGGGGAGATGTGAATGCCGACGGTGACAGAAGCTGGCTAAATGGAAATGGACATACAGGGTGGAGAGAAGGAGTGTGTTGTCTCATTAGGGGGAGAGCAACCAGGAGTATATACCATGGTGTACGTACGTTTTTATATGAGAGGCTGACTTGATTCGTAAACTTTCACTTAAAGCACAATAAAAGTAAAAAAAATAAATAAATAATGTAGACATGACTTTTTTAAGGGAGCAAATGTTTTAAATAAAGTAATAGTACATAAAATGTGTAATAAAATGTGTGTGTATATATACACACACACACACACACACAGCATTGCCTTGTTTCCTTTACTCCTATGGAAATAAATATTAGAAAAGCTTGGACAATAAACGTGTAGAGTTAATGGTCTCCAATGGTGAAAACTCACAAGGCCAATCAATACTTCACATCGAAGTGGCTGCATCTTCATCATGAAGAGGTATAATAAAATATATTAGGAACACTTTGGTCAGTATACACTATTTCCTTGGCAAAATACCTCATGTTCAAAACTTTAAACACAAATACGGCAGGTAAAACCAAACCCAAAAACCAGCCTGCTGCCATAGAGCTGATTCCAACTCGTGGTGACCCCATGTGTTCCAGAGTGGAACTGTTCCATGGGACTTACTTGACTGTAATCTTTATGGAAACTGATTGCCAGGCCTTTCTCCCATGGCACCGCTAGACAGGTTCAAACCACCAACCTTTCAGTTAATACCAAACCAAAAACCAAACCCGTTGCCATTGAGTCAATTCCAACTGATAGCAACCCTATAGGATAGAGTAGACCTGCCCCATAGGGTTTCCAATACTGTATTCTTGAAGGAAGCAGATCGCCACCTCTGTCTCCCATGGAAGGGCTGGTGGGTTAGAACCCTTTGGTTAGCAGTCTAGCATTTTCACCACTGCACCACCAGTGCTCCTCTTTGGTTGCTATTGTTGTTAGGTGCCATTGAGTGGGTTCTGACTCTTAGTGACCATATGCACAACAGAACAAAGCACTGCCTGGTCCTTTGCCGCCGTTGCTATGTTTGAGCCCATTGTTGCAGCTGCTGTGTCAGTCAGTCCATCTCTTTGAGGGTCTTCCTCTTTTTTGCTGACCCTCTATCTTATCAGGCATGATGTCCTTCTCCAGGGACTGGTCTCTCCTGATAGCATCTCCAAAGTATGTAAGATGAAGTCTCACCATCCTCACTTGCAAGGATCACTCTGTCTGTACTTTCTCTAAGATAGATTTGTTTATTCTTCTGGCTCTCCATGATATATTCAATATTCATTGCCAACACCATAATTCAAATGCATCAGTTCTTCCTTATTCATTACTCATTGTCTAGCCTTTGGCGATTGAAAATACCATGGCCTGGGTCAGGTGCACCTCAGCCCTCCAAGTGACATCTTTGCTTTTTAATATTTTAAAGAGTTGTTTTTTTTTTTTTGGTAGCAGATAATGGTTACTAGATAAATGTAAAATGTTTGCACCACCCAGGGACCTGTATCACTTATATGCAATATAAAATCAAAGTATAATTTGTGAGTGAATGAATGAGACGTTTGTTAAGTGTTATAATTAATCCAGTTTTTTCAAGGTGAAAAACAGGAAGGTTAACAGTTGACTACTTTTTTTTTTTTTTAATAGTTCCCATTAAACAGGACTGACATTAAGATTGGAACTTTCACCCTCGATCAGGGATTTTTTGTCACTCAGGAGTCACATGCAAACCTTGTTTCATGTATCAGTCAACTAATAAGGATAAAGAGATCAATATTTTTGATAAACATATAAGATAAATAGAGCAAAAGCTTCTATTTATAGTCAGACCAAATTTACCTAATTTCTAAGACATAGTAAAATAAACACTGCACTAGAAAAATCAGGAGATTTGAGCTATAATATTGGCTTTATTGCTTATTATATGATTTTTTGATCAGTCACTTAACTAAGTCTCATTTCTATCCTGTGTACAGTAATAGATCTGAACTCAAGTTCCTTTCAGCTCTTATGTTATCGAATCTATACCCCTCTCCAATTTAAGTCCTGAATAAGTCCCTTTCATTGACACCATAAATATACGGATATATATAAAACATAAATATATACATATATATACTTATTGTCCTATCATATTCTGTCTCCAAACTAGTATCTCAATGTATGTCATGTTACAGCATTTTTCCTAGACATATGACAATAAATATTTTGTAATCTCTGTAAGGTCTTTGCCCCTGTGTTCCCAAACTGTCACATTCTACTGCAGTATGGCTGTGATGGAGAGAGGAGCTTCACTGAAAAGTTAGCAGTGATAGGGTTACTGCCACTGTCCTCTGATTATCCTGGGGCCTCATATCTCTAAGGATTGGAAGAAGACTTATTAACTCATCCTTCGTGCTTTGAGAACTGAAATGACTACTCAAGGTAAGAGGAACTATTCTACCAAGTGCGTAAGACCTGGGAAAAATAAAAGTGGGACAGAGTAGGAAGAAACAGAAGGGATCCTTCTGAGGCAGAGGAGAAGAAAGACAGATACACAGGGTATGTGCAAGACAGAAAGGCTGGTGCAGAAAGGAAGAGGTTCTCAATTCAGCACAAGATATAATGCTCCCTATACAACCTTTATTTTTTATGTCTACTCTAGTAGCATCCAAGTTGGACTCATACAAGGAAGACTTTTCAGATAGACAGGATCACCTAAGATTCCCTGGGCTTCCATGGCAGTTGATGTCGTCTATGTCCATAGAGAAGGTGGAGGGCCATTTTCAGGTGTAACAGAGGATGAATTCCAGAGTAAGATTATGATTGCACCAGGTAACCTTCAAGGTTCCTTCCAATCCCAAGTATCAGTGATTTTAATTTGACCTTAATTAAAGCTCAGTGTTCTAAACTCTACTTTATAAGACCTTAAGACTTTCAAGTTCACAAACTAACACCAAAGAAGTCCATTCTCCTCCCCTGGGAAGTGGTGAAAAATGTTACATGATCATGTGAATGAGTTGGAAATAAGAGTACAAAGAGCATTAGGAGTCACAGCATCAAAACGAAGTAGTGCCCCCCCCCAAAAAGAAGCATTGTGGAATAATAGGCAGACTAGATATTAAGTGAACACCTAAAATACTACTGTGATAACTTCAGCATACAAACATGATTGCTCACATTTCTAGATCTCTGAAGTCCCAATAATCTTTTTTCTTGACATTTCACGTTTTACACAGGAGTCTGTTTTTTTTTTTTTTCCTTTCAAATTGGCCCTGCTACAGTGACCCAAGAGAAAAACAATTCTGGCATAATTCTGGAAATACTACATGAACCACACTCTCCCTCACATATCTGCCTTTGGGCATAACGAAAGGAACATAGAAAGGAAGGTATGGAGGAACAGCCCAAGGTCAGAGAAGTAAGGATTTGGGGTGGTGATAAGGCAGGCAGAGAGAGGGAAACAGCAGGGTCATAAATATCAGTTTATGTAATATGTAGGTTGAACTAAGTTATAATAAGAACAGTGAGAAAGATTGAGTTGTCTCTAGAATTTACTTGCTTGTTGACGGATTTTTGATTTCCTATAAAACCACCTTTATTAAAAGTTCCAAACAAATATTTGCTACATTTAGGATTTATCCACATGGCACTTGAGGATTCTGAAGGAAATCAGAGTGTCTCAAAAGCCAAAGTAGACTTTACAAGGCAGGAAGATACCAATTAATTAATTTATGGCGAGAATTAACCTGCTCGTGTATTATAAATTCTCCTATATAGGGTCGCTATGAATCAGAATTCTCCAAACGGCGGTGGGTGATCAGCATTTTGGTGAAGCTGGGTGCTTTGAAAGTGGAGAATGAGTGGACTTTTGAGAAGCAGCACATCTTATTTCAGAGACGTTTTTCTTTAGTACAGAAGAAATATTGGAATCCAGTGGGGACAAAATTATTTTCTCATTTTGTCCAAGTACAAGGCACTTAGTGTCAAGATCAGGTGAAGTCTATAGACTTATTCTAGTGCACAGGTTTTTTTCTTTTTTTAATAGTTTATGTTGTTTTGTCTTGTTTTGAGTTACCAGCTTCTGCCATAGCTTACTAGTACACCAATCTAGCCATCATTTTGCATTTCTATAGAAATTCATTATGCAAATTAACAAGAATAAGATTCTGAATCTTTAAAATCAAAGCCAGAGTAAAATAAGCTTCCCTCAAATTACATATTTTATTATTTTAAGATATTCTTTAAAAATTTTGACACAGGTTATTTTAGTTAATTGTATCATAATCTGTATTTAGCTCTTGATTTTAATTTTTTTAATTCAATAATAAAAGCTCACTAGACGATCTGGACTCCCACAAAATAATAATAGTAATAATAAAAATAACATTTAAGTGGGGGTGCTTGGCCAAGACCAAATTGATGCCAGATTTAACTCTTTGTAGAGACCAGGTCTGGGGCATCCACTACATAGATGGGGATAGGTTAGTAAGAACAAGAGCCATACTGGCCAATACTTCCTTAATTCTCTTAAGGTGCATTGCACGGCGTTCTAGCATTACTGAAGAAACTACGAAGATCAGGCAAAGAAAGGAATTTTCCGTAAATCAGTGCCAGAAAAGTTAAAAAAAAAAAAGACTGACTAAAGACCAGTAACTCTGGTCAAGTTCCTAAAGATTATATTATACAAATAAAAATGAAGAGCTTGTGTGCTATTCTCCCTGAGTAGTGTCTTTGAGATATGATTGCCACATGTTTAGCAAAGGTGTTGATGTGTCTGCATATGAGAGACAAAAGGCAGGTTCCTTGTGGGCCTAAAATTGATGTTTTACTTAACTGGCAACTCTTACTGATAATGTAGGAATAGGTTTTGAGGTGATTACTGATGATCACTGAAGTGTTTGTTTTATTCTGACACAGATCTTTCCAACATCCTCCCCATAGGAGTATGATCTTGTGATGGGACTGTGGTTCAACAAGTCAATCCAATGGCAGTCTCCAACTCCAGCAATGCCCTGCAGTCCACATTCTATCTCACAGGCATCCCTGGCTATGAGGAATTTCACCACTTGATTTCCATCCCATTCTGTCTACTCTACCTTGCTGGAATAATGGGCAACTGTACCATTTTGCACATTATCCGGACAGACCCCAGGCTCCATGAGCCTATGTACTACTTCCTTGCCATGCTTTCCCTTACCGACATGGGCATGTCCATGCCCACAATGGTATCAGTCTTCAGGGTGTTGTGGTCCATTTCCAGAGAGATACAGTTTAATATCTGTGTGGTCCAAATGTTTTTCATTCACACTTTCTCCTTCACTGAATCATCTGTGCTCTTGGCCATGGCCCTTGATCGGTATGTGGCCATCTGCCACCCTCTGCGATATGCCACCATTCTTACACCAAGACTCATCACCAAGATTGGAATTGTAGCCCCGCTCAGGAGTGCCTTTGCCATGATTCCACTTCTGGCCCGGTTGGCCTACTTTCCTTTCTGCCGCTCCCACGTCCTTTCTCATTCCTATTGTCTGCACCAGGACATGATCCGCCTTGCCTGTGCTGACACCAAGTTTAATGTTGTATATGGCTTGGTTCTGATCACTGTGCTGTGGGGCATGGACTCTCTGGGTATTTTTGTGTCTTATGTTTTCATCCTTCATTCAGTGTTGAGAATTGCATCCCGTGAAGGCAGACTTAAGGCTCTCAACACGTGTGCATCTCACATCTCTGCTGTACTCATTCTATATGTACCCATGATTGGACTGTCTCTTGTCCATCGTTTCACCAAACACTCTTCTCCTCTCATCCACATCTTCATGGCTCACATCTATTTATTGATTCCACCTGTGCTCAACCCAATCATCTACAGTGTGAAGACCAAGCAGATCTGCCAGGGAGTCCTCCATTTTCTTTTCCCCAAAAAACATTAGTTGTACTGTGAGGCAGACATGTCCTCAAGACAATCAGTTTTAGTAATGTAAACACTGAGTGGTTTGTCTGCCCTAGTGATATATCTAGTATGTTCACCTGAGAGTTTCCAGCATGAGGCTACTGAAAGAGTAGAAATTGAAGCAGTATGAAGAGATTTGAAGAAGAAAATTTAAGTTCACAGGGACTATACAGTAGACTTCACATTGTGCTTTATAAAACCACTTTCTTCATGAATATTTTGAAGTATGTTGAATCATTTCCATTCATTCTCTTCCATTTGTAACCCTAACCCTTATTTAATGTCACTTCATACATGAAGTTTTTTTATTGAATATACCAAATCCGTATTTCTTTAATTTCTGATGTTTTATGATATTTGTCACTGAATTTCATACTGTCTTTTTTGTTACCTAAATTTTGTTTTCGTAAATATGCTTATTCTATCTTTCTCAAAGTTAGAAAAAATATTTCATCTTGGTATGATAGTATAGTAAGTCTCAAAGCACAGGTTGGTTCTCAGCACTCATGATGCCTCAGTATCACCTTATAAAAGTTTATATACATGTCTACCTTATTGGTGCAGGTTTAGTTTCTCCAGGAGTAGAAAAAGGCAATATCAGTATTTTGTTTTTCTTTTACTTAATTTTTTTTTTAATAATGTTAATCTTATAGAAAGCCAGTGCAGAGTAGTTTTTTGAAAATTCCCAGAAATTGTCATGTGTAACAAGGGATGGCAAACCTTTGGTTTAAAAGTATCTTAAAAATAATTTAGGATATATTATTTATTTAAATAGGAACAAAATGTGATTCACAGAGGTGTAACTACTTACAAGTTTATGACAGCAGGATCCAAAAAAATAAGGCCTCTTAATTCATATACAGAACAGTTTTTATGTTTTTTATTGTCAAACAGAAACTGTGACTCAGTTTGCTACTAGTAAGAACTACTGCTATACTTTGTTTAAAAGAGATACTTTAGAATAATTGTGGAAGGCATAAAAAATAAATAAATCAATTAATGAATAAAGAATGATTTTTTTGGATATGAAAAAGAAAAAAATCTTAGAAGAAAAGTTTTGACCTACCATGGGCCCACGTATTGTACAATAAGAGAAAGCCTACTAACTCATAGTTAACAATTCAAATTTCAGGCATATGAGGTTTACTTAGAAAAAACTGTTCCCTGTTTTTAATTTAATCGTGTCTGACTCCACTCCTCTTTATCCCATTTATTGATTCTACTTCTCATTACCTCTTCCCTTCAGCACATTCACCTTGATAAAGGAAAGAATAATTTAAAAAAATGGAGAACATATACACATCAAAATGAGACAATCCGCTTCCTACGATAAATAAATAAAATGAAATTGATAGAACAAATACAACATTGAGGACAAAATAACGTTACTGTTAGATGTGTATTGTATAAGTAACGTTTAACTAGTTTAATCACTTCTAACATAAGACCTTCAAATGCGTGGTATAATTTTAACCTGCGGAAGTTGAATACATTTTTCTCAGTGTCTGTACTCCATAAAATGAAACTTTCAATCACCTGTCCATTAACAGAAATATAAACTCTTGAATCATGGGCTCACTGTAAGTCAGAATCGACTTGTTGGCAACTGGTTTATGGGATTCTACATTTTGAATTAAACATGCCACACACACAAAAATGTATACATATGTTTAAGTGGGTAACCTAAAATCTAAAATCATTGCCATTGTACAAATTGTGACTTATAATGACCCTTTACGACAGAGTAGAATTACCCTCATTGGGTTTCCAAGGCTGTAAAATTTATGGAAACAGACTGCCACATTTTTCTCCTGTAGAGTAGCTGGTAGGTTCAAGCCACTGACCTTTTGGTTGGCAGCTTGAGTGCTTAAGAACTGCACCATCAAGCCTTCTTCATGTTTAAGTGGACACCTATATAGGCTGCTACACTATTGACTTTAAAAAGTATTAAAATACTATACCAGCTCTTAAATTTTATTGTTAGAGTTACTTTATATTCATACAAGATATTTGAATAAAAATATGCATAAAACACACATCCTTATAATTAAGACAATTGTTCCAAGTAAAATACAGCTAGTGAAGAGATGACTGATTGGATATATAGCTAAATAAATACATGGATGACAAGGTTGTGTTGAGCTGAAAGCAGAAGCATTAATTTCTGTTTGGAACCCTAATAAAGTCTGGATAAGGCATCAGTGGCTAAGTGGTAGAATTCTTGCCTTCCCTGAGGGAGATCCAGATTCAATTCCTAGCCAATGCCCTCCATGTGGAACCACCACCCACCTGTCAGTGGAGGTTTGTGTGTTGTTTAGATGCTGATTAGATTTCAGTGGAGCTTCTAGAGTAAGACTCGTTAGGAAGAAAGGCCCGGAGATCTGTTTCTAAAAATCAGCCAATGAAAACCCTGTGGAGCACAATAGTCCAATTTCCAATCCATAACTGGGATGGAATAGGACTGAGCAGGATTTTGTTCCATTGCACATTGAGATCACCATGGGTAGGGGGCCAGCTTGACAGCAGCTGAAACAATAATAATAAAGGCTGGAGCTCAGTCATTGGGAAGCATCTAGTGCTCCTAAAACAAAAAGATCTCTTGTTTCTGCCTACACTGACAGTAATATATTGAAGCACTATCTAATTTGCATGTTGGTTTACAGATTAGGAGACCCTCTTACATATATTACCTTGTTTGAGAAAATCATGAGTATCTGTCTGTCTTGTGAAAGCCCTTCCTGTCAAATCTGTAAGAGACGCAGAAGCCTAAATAAGTAATCTGCATTTTTCTTTTTTTGGCTGGTCAAGACCTTGTCATTAGACAAAGACAATTTAATTATTTTTACGTCAAATGCTATCCTTTGGGTAAAGCGCTAATAATCTTAATGCTACAGAAGACCCTCTATAATAAAACCTGATGGCAAGAAAAAAACACTAGGGAAGACCACTGTCTCCTTTGTCACCTCAGTTTTTGGTATTTTCTTCTATCCCAAGTATTGCTACAAAACACTTCATTGTCTCACTTAGCCACTCAGTCTAATAATTTAAAAAATGGAAAAATAATTGTCTTAAAAACAATGTCATAGATGATCATCTGATTATACACAGACTCTAGAAACAACCACATAGATTTATAAAGATTATTATAGCAAGGCAGTTTTTTCAAGATACTCAATGCCAATCAACTCAACCCGGAGACCATATATCTGTTACATGATTTTAATAACACACATTTTATTGTCTGGATGACCCGAAATATTTTCTCTTTTTTATTAATCAAGAGGTAAATGTCTTCTAGTAGATTAAAAGGATTTATACACTACAGGATTATAGCAGATAAATTTATAGGTGAGAAAGTATGACCCAGTTACTATAGAGATACAGGAAAGAAGAGTTGGTTTCAGAGGAACTAAATTAGGAAAATTACATGTCTTTATATAAATGAGTCCATGAATTTCGTGAACTTAGTTCTGACCTATTCCTGTGATTTTCACTTCTCAAGAATTACCCTGACACACTTTCATTCCCGTTAAATCAAAATAATAAGGGATGCTACAAGCCGCTTCACAGGAGAAAGACCTGGCAATGTGCTCCTGTAAAGGTTACAGCTTAGAAAATTCTATCGGTAGTTCTAATCTGTCCCATGGGGTTGGTGTGAATTGAAAATCAACTGGATGGAACCTAACAACAACAACACCATCCTGGATAAAATGGATTGATCCAGTTTTAGCAATCTGACCCAATCTGGAGCACTTCTGTTTATCTTCCCAGAGTTACTGTAGCTAAGACAGGTTAGTGCCATCAACTCCTGTAAAGAAGTTCACATTTGCCTATTGTTGAGGTCCCATAGAAGCCTGAATTTTGTCCTTACTGATCTTGAATATTCAGCTCACCCTTGGATGTCATGATATAATTCAGAATGTCTTCTTGAAATATTTTTCTTATTTATCAAGGTAATATAATGAAAAAAAAAGTCTCTTTTAATTGTGTATAACCAAACGCATGTTACACTAGGCATTAAATGAGATAAGAAATAGATGTTTTCTGGAAACTAAAGGAAAAGTTTTTGAGGGGAAAGGAAAACCAGCATTTTACTAACAGGTAATATACATAAGGACAAATCAGGGAGTTTGTTACATGAAAAAATCTGCGTTAATTGAGTAATTAATTAAGGAATCTATTATAATATTATATATAAAAAAACATAATGTTATATATAATATTATAATATACTATATATATTATAATATTATATGTAATACAAACTCCCCAAGCTCTGGGTGGTGCAGTGGTTAAGAGTTTGGCTGCTAACCAAAAGGTCAGCAGTTCCAATTCAACAGCTGCTCTCTGGAAACTCTATGGGGCAATTCTACTCTGTGCTATAAGGTTGTTACAATTACAGAATTAACTTGATGACAACAGGCTTTTTATTATAATATTTATTATAGTATATTACTTTTTTATTATATTATTTGTATGTTCTATGTCTTATGCATGCAATAGTGAGACTGGAATGAGATATTATCCCTAATCTTCTAAGATTTATATTTTCGCCTGTCCTAACAAATTGAAAAAGAAGAGACAGCAGATTACAAAAAGGGTATTTGAATTTCCCACTCTGTCACAGTTACAATTCAATGATTATTACCTTAATATGTTGAGGCATCCCTAGATGATATCTGAACAGTTCCCTTTCAACATCATGTTTACCCTACACTGGGAAGATAGGATTTGGAAATATGAATATTTTAAGCTCTATTCAGAAGTTGGGTCTTCTGTGGATATGTCTGCCTGGATTGATTCAGATATGATATACAAGCCTTTTTTTTTTTTTTTTTTTAATCCTGAAATTCCCTGTTCCTTATTGATTCATTTCCCTTGGGTAATTTTGAATGGCTACAGAGTCCTAGTACTCACATCCTTATCTCTTTGGTTTTTACCGCATATACAATGGGGTTCATGGTAGGTGGCACCAGTAAATAGAGATTTGCCAGGAGGATAAGAGTATGCCTGCGCACATGGTGCCCAAAGAGATGAGTAAAGAAGAAAAAGAAGGCCAGAGTGTAGAATATCAAGATGACACATATATGAGCTCCACAGGTTCCAAAGGCCTTTGTCCAAGCTTCCCTTGAAGGCAGTTGGAATACTGTCCTCAGGATTAGCCAGTAGGAGAGAGAGATGAGGACAAAGTCCAGCCCCATGGTAAGGAGAGCAGCAGTGAGTCCATAAATGCTATTAAGGGAAATGTTATTGCAGGCCAACTTGGCAATGCCTGTGTTCTCACAGTAGGTGTGGTGGATGATATTGGTTCTGCAAAAGGATAGCCGGAGAATGAAGAGGACACCAGGAGGGACTACAGCCACACTCTGGACCATCACAGCCACGCCGACCTTGCCAGTGAGAGATCCTGTAAGTAGGGTCACATAGTGGAGTGGTTCAGAGATGGCCACACAGCAATCAAAAGCCATGGCCAGAAGAACAGCAGATTCAGAGAGGAAAGAGCATGGACAAAGAACATCTGTGTGAGGCAGGCAGAAAACGTTGATGGAGAAGGGTCCTTCCAGAAGATGAGAAGCATTTTGGGCACTGTGACCGTACAAAGGAGGACATCATTGAGTGCCAGCATTGCTAGGAAGAGGTACATGGGCTTGTGGAGGCTTCTGTCCCAGGCCACCACTATCATAACCAGGACCTTGCCTATCAGAGCCAGAAAGTACATGAATCTGAAAAGGATGGAGCTCCAGATGTGGAAGCCTTTCAATCCTGGGATGCCAGTCAACAGAAAAGCAGTAAGTTGGGTGGATGTAGAGTTGGATGTTAGGGAGAGGTGGCCAAAGTCGGTTGTGTGAGAGAAAAGAAGTAGAGTGAACAATAGCAGAAAATGTTTTTTTTTTTCCTTCATTCTATTCAAATGCTATTTTCTTTTTTGGCATGATGAAGTAGAAGGAGTGAAGATCACTAATAAAATGATACGAGATCAATTATTAATAACTGAATGACTGTGGGCAAATCACTTCCTTTCACCAGATGCTTGTTTTCTCTTTAAAAAAAAAAAAGTGTGAATCAGGATGATCAAGATCTTAGTCCTTTCTCCTTTGTAATCATCAATTGTTCTCACCACACAATATCTTTTGAACTTTTAACTGTTTTGTGTATGTAATATGGAGTACTGGTCACTCAACAGTTAAGTGCTGGCTGAAAAGTTTACAATTTGAACCCAGCCAATGGCTCCACAGGAGGAAGAACTGGCAACCTGCTCCTGTAAAGATTACACTCCATGAAACCCTAAGGAGCAGTTCTTCTCTCTTGTGAGATACCTATGAGTCAAAATCGACTTGACAGAACACAACAACAACAACAACAAGTAACAATGTATATAATTGTTGTCTTTCCAGCTTAATAATAAATTCTTAACTCTAAACAACAACAAAAGTGATTTCTCTCTTTTCTTTCTATAACCCTCAATACAAGCCTGGGGAGAATTAATATTCTATTTTTCTGTGAACAGTAAAACAACATCAATTTGCTTGGCCAAGTTTGCAATCCAAAGCAGTAGCTTTGGAAAAGCTATCTGGCATGTTCATCAAAGCTTTTGGACCGAAACTCTTAGGAAGTTTAAAATAGTTATGTATAATAAATTATTGTGTATCTAAAAAAAGCCACCAAAATCTTTAATCTGTAGTCTCCAGTTTTCAAGTAGGCCTGTCACACCATCTAATAAACAGAAAACTGTCTTGCATTTCAAGATAGTGGCAGTGGTTAAAAGCTTGGCTGCTAACCAAAAAGGTCAGCGGTTCAAATCCACCAACTGCTCCTTGGAAATTCTATGGGACAGTTCTACTCTGCCCTATAGATTAGCTGTGAGACAGAATCGACTCCATGGCGCTTAATAACAACATTAATCAGTCTTTGTGTTACTTGAAATTTTCTTTTCTAGATTATCCCAACTCTTAACAAGGAAGTAGTACACATTATCACATTGCCAGCACGTATTTATCCTAGTCTATATTACTGATAGGATCACTATGTGTCGGAATCAACTCAATGGCAACAAGTATCTGACAGTCTTCTCTTCCTCTCTGTCTCTCACTCTTTCATAAAATATTGGTGAAGAAGCAAAAATGAATACATAAAATATGTGAATCAGCCTTTAACAAAAGCTCCAAGAGAGATTTCTTGAAGCGATATTGAAAAAAGGTTTGATTACACTTTTATAGGAGCCTCTTAAGAATAGTATTTTGTTTCTCTTATCTCTCAGCAATGCCTGGCTTTGGCTGTTATAACAGTCACACAGAAAATATCAACATATTTAAATAGAGCACATAACATGTGCCTCGAAAAGTGGCAATATAGAAGTAATAGTAAATAATAATAACAAACATTTCTCAATGCTTACAATGTGCCAAACATTTTCCTGAAAACTGCTGTAAGCACTTTGTATAGATTATCCAGTTCAATGGTCACAACTATTACATAAGGAAGCAATTCTTATTATTGCTATTTTACGGTCAGGCTGAAGGATTAACTGTCTCTTGATTGTATCATTAATGAGTGTTTAAAACCTGTTTTTAAACCAAGGCATTCTAATTCCAGAAATATAGTTTAGCCACTAAACTATTTTAATTTATCTTTTAGATACATGATTTTTCAAATACATTGAAAACATAAGAAGGTAGATCTTGAATTCCCACTTTTTATGTCAAGGGTGTATTCCTAGGTCTTAGCTAAAAAATCATGACTGGCTTATAAGAACTGAGAAGAAGTATATACACACACACACACACACACTCGTGAATACATGCACATGTGTACACATAAGCGTATGTCTGTATGTACCTCAATATCTATAAAGAACAACACAGGGAATATCTGAGGGTCTCTTGGGTACTGTAACTGCTGAGTGGCCTCTTTAACATCTGAGACTTCACAGACAGTAATTGGATTAGCTGACTAAATCATGTAATTACACTTGTGAAATTGTATTTTCCAGTTTTGAACTACACCCAACAATTTTCCCAACCAGAGCAAGTTTCTGAGCAACATCTGTCTTTTTTTTTTTTTGGAAGCTCAGTGTTTAATCATTAAAGGATACTATAAAAAATAACAAAGTTTTCTATTGCATAGCTCCTCTGGAACATGAAACCGTTTTAGGACAAAACCAAAATACTAAGGCTATTTAAATATATTGCAATAAATTGCTTGATATGCTTTAGTGTGATATTTTGAGATTTTCTTTCTGAGGCAAAAATGTGATTAGAGACTGAAGAACTCCCGTTTTTCAAATATGTCTTTTTTATTTTTTGGAGTGGTCAAACTATCTAAGATCATGATCTCAAAGACTTCAGGCCCTGCATACAGCCTATTATTTGCTGTCTCCTTCGGTAGATGAGCAGAATTTTGAAACTACTAATTTATAGCCCTAAATTAATATGACTCAAAAGAAGTCATGCTCCGTACCCACTCTCGTATTACACTTGCAGATCAAAATGCCAATTTGTCGTATGCAATGGGAAACTCAACTCTTTTGGCTACCAAAATATAAACCTTTGGTTTCCAGAAAAGAAACAATTTTCCTGAAGTAAATGCTTAGCAAAACTTACTAAATAATTTTAATGTTCTTTATTGATCCTGGGATCACAGCCAATGAAGGTGATGGTAATGGTGTCGTCGATGGCGATGATTACAACCTTTAGTAATATGATTTAGGTGGTTAAGCCCCTATCACAGGATAAATATTCCAGGCCAACAAGAGTCAATTCTCAGGACAACAGAATCTAGTTTTCTTGGTCCTAACAGTAATTTCTTTTTTCTTTTCTTTTTTCTAACAACATACTTCTTTATTTTTGTAAGGAAAATTCTAATTATCCTACCTATTCTCTGCCATGGGCTCTTACAGTTCATGACACGCCACATTTCTGTCTTAGCTTCTGACTTTAAGACCTACATTTGGAAAGCAATATTCAAACAGAACATACCATCTCTTTCTTCTGTCATGTTCAGAGTTCATGGCATAGTGTAGGCGCTCACAGTTTTTGAACTGACAAATTAGATGGCATTGTAAAACACATGCAGCACTCCTCAACATAAATGATGAGCAGCTCCTGGTATACCCATGGGACACAGGATATCTGTAAGGTAGAAGAGAAGGCTTATAAATGCATCATGCCCAATCTGGACTTCACTTTGAACCAAGAGAATTTAGTAGGAATTTGTGATTATGATTGCAATATGTGATTACTGGAATGAGTAAAGAAATGAGCAAATTCCTATAAGGGAACAGAACAGAAGATGGTATCTTTGTTACACCTAACTCCAGCTAACAGTACTATATGAGTTACTACACAAGACTTAGCTTACTCTTCCCTCAAGGAATATTTAATTTTAATAGCTAACCTTGCACATATTTTCCACTTAGGAACTTCAACTTCATGATTCTCATAATGCATACCAAACTCTTTACATCCCAGAATTCCTCTTATAATGGTGTTCATTTTCTCCATCAAAGAAATAACCCTGCAATCATGGCAGAAGCCCTGTGAAACACAACACTATTTCTGTTTTAAGGAGAAAGACTAATTATGTATAATTAAAACAGAACCTGCACCTCTTCAGCTCATGCCACAGGGTGAATGTGAAGCTAAGTATCACTACTTATGGTTCTGCAAATGTATGTATTTATATATGTATAAATATATATATATATACATATAAATATAAATCCATTGCCATCAATTCCAATTCATCGTGACCCTATAGCACAAAGAAGAACTGCCTCATATGGTTTCCAAGGCTGTCACCTTTTATTTTATTTTTATTTGTTCTTTTCCTTTTTTGTGCTTTAGGTGAAATTTTACACAGCGTATTAGTTACTCATTAAAGAACTAATATGCATATTGTTTTGTGATATTGGTTGCCAATCCCAGAAAATATCAACACTCTCCCCTTGTCCACCTCAGGTTCCCCATTTCCATTTCCATTTGTCTAGCTTTCCTGTCCCCTACTGATTTTCTTCATTCTCTGTTTCTCTAGATGGGATGGGATAAGTAGATGTATATCAGATGGCTGCTCATAAGCCTTTGAGACCTCAGACACTACTCATCAAAGTTGAATGTAGAGCATTTTCTTTATAAACAATGTTATGCCAATGGAACTAGATGTCCCCTTAGACTATGAGCCTCAGCTGCCAACCCAGTAACTTGGTTCCTCAAGAAGTTTGGATATGTCTATGAAACTTCTATGCCTTTGCCTTGGTCAAGTTGTGCTGATTTCCCCAGTATTATGTACTGTCTTACCCTTCACGAAAGTTACTACTTATTTATTGTCTAGTTTCCTTCACCATCCCATCCACCCCCCCCCAGTAGCACCAAAGATTGTTTCATTCTGTGTGTAAAACTTTTCATGAGTTTTTATAATAGTGGTCTCATACATTATTTGTCCTTTTATGATTGACTTAATCTCCAGCTTAACGCCCTCCAGATTCATCCATGCTGTGAGATGTTTCAGAGATTTGTCATTGTTCTTTATCTTTGCATAGTATTCCATTGTGGATATGTAGCATAGTTTGTTTATCCATTCATCTGTTGATGGGCACTTAGGTTGTTCCCACCTTTTTGCTATTATAAACAATGCTGCAATGAACATAGGTGTGTATATGCCTGTTCATGGAACTGCTCTTATTTCTCTAGGATGTATTTCTAGAAGTGGGATTTCTGATTATATGGTATTTCTATTTCTAGGAAGTACAATATCATTTTCCAAAATGGTTGTACCATTTTGCATTCCCACTAGATGTTCATAAGAGTTCCAACGTCCCTGCAGCCTCTCCGACATTTGTTACTTTCTGTTTTCTTGATTAGTTCCAGTAATGTTGGGGTGAGATAGTATCTGATTGTAGTTTTGGTTTGCATTTCTCTAATGGCTAGTGATCATGATCATTCCCACAGGTGTCTGTTAGTCATCTGAACATCTTCTTTGATAAACTGTTCACATTCTTTGCTCATTTTTTAATTGAGTTATTTGTCTTTTTGTTGTAGAGGTGTTGGATTTTCTCATAGCTTTTAGTGATTAGACCTTTGATGGATATGTCATAGCCATTTTTTTTCCCCCCGTCTGTAGCTTTCCTTTTTAACTTTTGGTGAAGCATTTTGATGAATATAAGTGTTTAATTCTTAGAAGATCCCAGTTATCTAGCTTGTCTTCTGGTGTTTGTGTATTGTTAGTTATGTTTTGTATCCTGTTAATGCTGTGTATTAGGGCCTCTAGAACTGACCCTTTTTTTTCTTCCATTGTCTTTACAGTATTTGGTTTTGGCATTTAGTTCTCTGATCCACTGAATTAATTTTTGTGTAAGGTGTGAAGTATGGGTCTTGTTTCATTTTCTTACAAATGGACTTCCAGTTTTACCAATACTATTTGTTAAAAAGACTGTCTTTTTCCCGTTTCATGGATTTTGGGCCTTTGTCAAAGATCACATGAACCTTGGTGGTTGGGTTTACATCTGGGTTATCACTTCTAGTCCATTGGTCACTGAGATTTATCTCAGTGAAAAGGCTCATATGGTTGTAGAGGCTTGAAAGTCCCAAGTCCATGGGTCAATCATCAGGCTGGAGGTTTCTCCTGACTCGTGTAGTGCAGACGCTGAGAAACCCAAGATCAACAGGTCAGCTGTCAGGCTGCAGGGTTACAGGCTGCAGAGCCTGACAAATAAAAGATAGGCAGGTAAGACAGTAGCATGCTGGCTTCCAGGTTGTAGAAGCCAATGAATCCCAAGATTGGCAGGCCATACATCAAGCTACTGGCTCATGTCCCAAGAACCATATGTCAGAAGATGACGAGCTGGATGCAGGATCCAGAGCAACAAAAGCCAGTGAGCTTTGCCAGAAAATCTGTACTTACTGGATGCAGGCAACTCCATTTCAACAGATTGGCTGCTCATACCAGATCTCAGCATGTAGGTGATTATATCATTACCTAACTGACAAACTACATCATAATGCCAAACCACTGAGAATCATGGCCCACCGAATTTGACACACAACCTTAACCCTTACAATCCACTGCTTGTTAATGTGACACCTAAAACACCTCTTTAAACCAGACAAAATCCCTGAAGACAATTATAAAGTCATATTTGCCCCTAGGAAACCCTGGTGGCGTAGTGGTTAAGTGCTACAGCTACTAACCAAAGGGTCTACAGTTCAAATCCGCCAGGCACTCCTTGGAAACTCTATGGGGCAGTTCTACTCTGTCCTGTAGGGCCCCTATGAGTCGGAATCAACTTGATGGCACTGAGTTTGCTTTGGTTTGGATTTGCCCCAAAGCTGATACAGCTAACATACATGCAACCGAAAATGCACTAGCCCCATTTGCTACTATATTTTGTAAGTTAAGAAAACAAAAATATTTGATGCAAGGAAGGATTACTCATGATAATTACAGCCCTCATTTCTGCAACTGGTCACAAGCTCATAACCGGTATTTAGAACTACCTTCTTCCACCACCTATTCCGTATTCCCTTTGCCCTCAAGAAGCATCTCAGCAGATTGTGCTTCTTGGCCTAGCAGGGTGACTCAAAGCTTCATTTTTGAAGGGTCTGTGCCATTAGTAATCATGTTGGAATTGTGTTGCTGCAGTTTTCCATTGGCTTTAACGACAATGTGTGGTGATAATAAGAGATGTCCTAAGGGATCTCCTGCATTCCAGACATACTCTTATTTACCTCTACTGTGTAGCATCAACCCAATTTCCCCTTGATTATCACGATCAGTCACAACAATCAACACAGTAACTCCTTTCTTTGCCAGGGTGACATTCTTAAATTCCCGTTCAACAGAGTTAGTGTGTTGTGTCCAGGGAGGAGCATTCCAACCTTCGGAATGAAGACCTCTAAACTCTCAAAGCAGAGGGTCATGGGGATAGAAAGTAAAAATTTTCCAAGTGGGACACTAGGGGTAATAGTGAGCAGTGCCATTCCCCTTCCCACCCCTTGACCCTTGATTGATTATGGTAGAAACAGCACCATGGGCTGCTTTAGAGCACGTACATATTCCTGAAGAACATTGCCCCAGTGCTGATCACTCTGTTCATGAGCCTATTGGACAATGATGGAAGTGGCTGGGAAAAAAGGATTACTGGCTTCCACAGGTCTCCTCCTCTGTGGAGGATACCCTTGGTGAGTGTTCACATGTGACACAACTATCTTCACCTCTTTGGCAATTCAGAGAGGTCTATCCACATATCTCTTCCACATACCTCTGTGTCTCCCATTTTCTAATCATGTTCTTTCCAATTCCCTGACCATTCAGCCAAACCATTGGCCAAAGCCAATGAATCAGTATACAATCACATATCTGGCCATTTCTCCTTCCAAGCAAAGTGAACAACCAGGGGCACTGCTCAAAATTCTGCCCATTGGGAGGATTCCCTTTCCCCACTGTCCTTCAGGGAGGTCCCATAAAGGGGTTGTACTGCTGGTGCTGTCCACTTGAGTCATACCTGCATATTACGCAGAACCATCAGTAAACCAGGCACATGTTTTCTCTTCCTCAGTCAACTGATGATATAGAATGCCACTTGAGACCATAGGTACAAATGGGGATACAGAAACAAAATCTGACGGGAGTGGAGACTATGGTTATTTCGGCCACTTCCTCATGCATCTTACTAGTGTCTTCATGTTCTGCTTGAGCCTGATCTCGTACATACCAATTCAACTTAATAATGGAGTGATGCTGTGCACGTCTGACTTTATCTCTGTGGGTTAAACAAAATTCAGGTCATGATGGGCTGTTCAGGCTAATGGTAGCCCATGGCTAAATATTAAGTCTCTACTAAGGTCCAGTAACTAGTGAAAATCTGTTTCTCAAAAGGAGAGTATTTATCTACAAAGAATGGCAGGGATTTGCTCCAAAATCGTAAGGGTCTGCACTGAGATTCAAAAATAGGGGCATGCCAAAGACTCCAAACAGCCTCTCTATCTGCCACTGATACTTCAGGTAACATTGGATCAGCTGGGTCATATAGCCCAAGTGGCAGAGACCAAAATCACAAGAGATAAATGTTAAAAAAAAATTGACTTAGTCAAAATTAAGAACTTTTCACTTTCAAAGCAGCATCAAGAAAGTAAAAAAAGACAATCCACAGACTGGGTGAAAATGTTTACAAATCATATGTCCAATAAGCAACTAGAATCCAGAATATATAAGTAACTCTTAAACTCAATAATAAATAGAGAAATGAGACAATTAAGAAACAAAACAATAAATAACTAGAATAGCTATTTCTCCAAGAAATGTATGAATGTGCAATAAGCACATGAAAAGATGTTTAATGTCTTTAGTTATTAGGGTAATGCAGATCAAAACCACAATGATATACCACTTCTACCCATTAGACTGGGTACAATCTAAAAGACAATCTCAACCATTTGTAAGGATTTGGAGAAATTGAAACACTCATTTATTGCTGCTTTGACCATAAAAGAGTGCAGCCACTTTGAAAGACCTTTGGCACTTTTTCAAAATATTTAAGAGTATGATCATATAAACTAGTAATTTCACCCCATGTATCTAACCAAGAGAAATGAAAACATATGTTCACATAGACTTTTGTGATAATGTTCATAACAGCATTATTCATAATAACCCCAAACCTATAGTAACCCAAATGTCCATCAACTGGTGAAGGGATAAACACAATGTCATCTATACATAAAAAGAAACACTGGCAATAAAAAGAATAAAGTATTGATACAGGCAATGTTTCATTCTGTTATACATAAGGTCACTGTGAGTCCAAGCTGACTGGACAGCAACTAACAACCACAGCGAATTGATACCTATTACAACATGGATGCACCTCAAAAACATTATGAGTCAGATTTGACTCAATGGCACACAGCAACAAGGAAATAAAGCCAGATGCAAAACACCACATAATGTATGCATTTTGTTTATACAAAATTTCCAGAAAATGCAAATCCGTAAGGACAATTAGAAGTAGTTAGTGGTCGTCTAGGCCTGGGCTTGAGAATGGAAACTGTTAGTGGACGTCAGATTTATTTTGGATGGTGATAGAAACGTACTAAAATTAGATCATGTGATAGTTGAACAATTTTGTAAATACACTAAAAACCATGGAAATATACACTTAAATGGGTAAATCTCATGGGATGTATACTATATATCAATAAAGCAGTTAAAAAAAAAAAGCAATAAAGAAGACATTCAAAAACCAACCAAACCCCTTGCTATTGAGTCATTTACAGCTCATAGCACCCCAAGAGGACAGAATAGAACTGCCCCACAGTGTTTCCAAGGCTGTAATCTTACAGAAGCAGACTGCCACATCTTTCTCCCACAGAGCAGCTGAGGGGTTTGAACTCCTGACCTTGTGGTTAGCAGCCGAGCTCTTAACGACTGTGCCATCAGGGATCCTCAAAGAAGCCACAGAGAATGAATAATAAATGTTGACATGATTGAAGGAATGGAATTGGACTTGACCAGGAAATTTCCAAAGAAGAAAGAACGTAAGCAGTAGCCATCACAGGGTTGTCTAGTAGTAAATGAGTAATGAAACAGGATGGGTATGATAACTACCAGCAAATGATGAATACAAGAAAGCGTTAACATAGAGTTGATATGTCCCCAGATGTTATCAAGGATCACAGGTGAATATATAAAAAATGAGAGAAAAATATTAAGAGACACTGTTATGAAAGAGATTTCAAACACAGGAGGAGTTCATTTTAATAAACTTAGCCAAACAGACCAGCATTCTAAATTTTTCATGGGTGCCATCTGAATTAGAAAAGAGCACTAATCCATCCTGCAAGAATGTCTGATGTAGACATGAAACAGGCAAATTTCCGTTAGTTTATATAGTTATAAATGGGTGCAGTTTACATGGTAATTGAAAAATTTTGAGAGTGTCTTGTGATGAAAAGTTCAAGATGACAGTTACCTCATCTACGGATTAGCTAAAACCGAGATGAATAATTGGCTTCATGGGTTGTTTTAGAAATTTTTAATTGTTTTTATTATTATCATTATTATTATTTTTTCTACTTGAAGACCTGGGCTTTGCCTCAACATCATTAAAAAAAAAAAAAGAAAAAGTTTACTAATGTCTTAACAGTTGTCTCACTAGAATTAAGCACATCATCAATATTTTATTCCAGCTGATTATGAATTCTCAAAACACATACTCTCCTTAACTGGTTTAATCTATGTTGGCTGATATGAAACTTCAGCCTTACAGAGAGACTTCGGGACATAGAATAAAATACATAAATAAATAATATTATATATATATATATATATACTATGTGTGTGTGTATATTTATATATATGTAATTTAATAAAGAGTAGAAGTGAATAATAAACACTAAATGAAACAAACTGGAATGCCAAATTTCTTCTTTAGAACACTAAGGCCAACACAATAACATATTTCTAAATGGTTTTCAGACTGTGACTAATGATTCTCACAAAAGCATCTTCCGTAATTAGGCTGCAGGAGAGCTGTAGCTGAAAAAGAAAATTGTGTGGTTGAAAAAATAAAATAGATCGAGATGCCCCTGTCTTCTTAGAATCAAAAGGTACCTGCCAATTGAATGTGAACCACACTATTCATATACCAAATATTTTTTAAAATGTTACTTTGATTCTCCAGGTCTTCTTTTGATGAAAAACCTAAGTATTTTCTCCCGCATCTGCTTGGTTTTCACCACATAGACAATGGGATTCATCACAGGAGGAATGAGGAAATGCATGTTGGCCATAAGCACATAGATGTATGAGGGAAGCTGTGGGCCAAAGCGGTGCAACATAGACAAGCAGATTATGGGAGTAAAGAAGAGGACCACAACAGAGAGGTGGGAAATGCAAGTGTTGAGGGCCTTCAGGCGGCCACCATGTGAAGCGATGCTCAGTACAGTTTTCAGAATCAGCACATAAGAAAGGAGAATAAGTAAAAAGTCAAGTCCCATGGTGGAGAGCACCACAAACAATCCCAAGCTGCTATTGATCCTAGTGCTGGAACAAGAAAGCGTTATGATGTCAGGATGCAGGCAGTAGGAATGGGAAAGTACATTGGAGTGGCAGAAGCATAGCCTCCTCAAGAGGATGGGAAGAGGCACCTCTACAGCCAAAGTTCACACAAAAATGGCCAAACCTATCCTAGCAATCACTCTATTAGTGAGGATGAAGGAATAGTGCAACGGATGAGAAATGGCCACATAGCGGTCAAAGGCCATCACCAAAATAACAGCAGACTCAAAATTTTGGAAGGTATGAATAAAGAACATTTGGGTGAAACAAGAAGAGAAAGTCATCTCTCGAGAATCCAACCAGAAGATCCTCAGCATTGTGGGGAAGGTGAAGAGGGACAGACCTAGATCCGAGGCAGCCAGCATGGCTAGGAAGAGGTACATAGGCACATGGAGGGTCTGCTCCCTCCAGATAACTGTCATGATGGTCATGTTGCCCACCAAGGTAACGAAGAACATGGCACAGAAGTGTATGGAGATCCAGATGTGAAGAGCCTCCAGTCCAGGGATGCCTGTCAGCAGGAACGTGGAGAATTTGGAGTTGGTGCTATTGACAGGAACCATGATGCCAGAGCTGCATGCCTTTTCTAGAATAAAATGCATTTTCTGAGACATAGTTGTTGAACTTTAGAATCTGAGAGTATCTGCATTACAACTTGAATGATTACTAGCCGAATTAATGCATTTTTAAGCAGACCCTGACTATGCTGATGAAAGATGACATGGCATGTCCAATACATCTGATAACCAAAGTCTATAAGGATCTTCCCTTCTACATTATTTATCGCCCCAGATAATACGACTTAGCTTAGAGAAAGGAAACACAGAAAAGAGCTTTATTAAAATTGAAACAATCAGCTTTTAATAAGCAAAATTCAGTAATGCATTTGTGTTTAAATGGAATCCCAAAATTTATGTCTGTCTTTGAGTTTATAGTTGTTCATTATACCAGGGGTTGCTCACTATTTTGTTCCATCCTGAAACAGATTAAACATTAGTCATTATAGCATGTTAGCACATGTTTTTGCTTAAATTGCAAAAGGAGGGAAATTAAGAAAGCAAATAATCTTATGAGCTTAAGAAAAATTGTTAGTATCAAGAATAAGTATTTTTTTTAAAACTCAAAAATAATATTTATTTTCTATACAGGAGTAGTTCATTTATAATCAGTAGCAAAAAAGGCAACAAGTTATTCATATGAATTATGAATTGCTTATTTTTATATTTATTCAATCATTTACTTAATGAATACTAATAACCTCTGTCTGAAGTAGATTATAGTGATACAGCAATTATCAACATGGGTGATACACTTCCTTTGCTTACACTGTAGGTCATGGGAGGCAGTCTTACAACAAATAATCAAATTAAATACAACATGTATTAGCAATGAGAGCGCTTCCATGGTCAGTGCTACCACTTCTTTATCCCAAGGAGACTTGCTCTGGGCATACTTGAGGTTTTTATTTTATTTATTTATTCATTTTTAATTTAATATGGGCTTTTGACTGTGATGGTTATCCAAATTTTCAAATGCTCCTTGAATTCAATCTTTGATCCAAGAAAGTGTTCTTGAGAATCAAAAACTCCATCCTCCTCAAAATGTCATTTTCCTTGTTCCAGTGATGAAGACAAGAAATATAAGCATCCTGTCTACTAGTCACTGCCTTTATTTATTATTCCACTCACTGTATAAAAATTCCAATCAGGGGTATCATTTTCAATTCTATATACCTAATTAAAATCATAGTGTTTGCATGGCCAAAACTAAGACAATGGAATCCGCTTCAGAAGCATGATCAGAATGTTTTTTTAAATCTGCATTTTTACTGTTTGCGTTGTTGTAGATAAAGATGGCTGAGTGTTCAAGGGACCCACTTCTCTGTTCATTCAATAAGAGTGTATTTTAACTATTCCAGGCATGGTACCAGTAGATGTCATATTATTGCCACTACCCATACATGGGTTTTTAGCATTTTTTTAATCTACTTTGTCTGGTCTTGGTGTGTGTTAGTGTTTAGGCATGAGACTGATCAATGTTACTACAGAACTTGAAATCTCTTCTTCTCTATTGTTAGAATTTTTACATAAATTCCTTCTATTCTTCTATCCAGGTTAGCGTCATTCTCTAAAACTACTCAGGTTTACCTTTTGGAAAGGTAACATACACAACCCCACAGGACAGTGTTATAAAACAGTCATCCGTGGTTTCTTGTATTACATGTTAGAGTTTAACTATTTTTCTATCTTAAGTTTCTAACCTAAGCTAAATCCTGAGTTTTCTTCTCACCTGACATCTCTGCGCAGCTTGGTTGCTACAGCCTTGCAGGAACAGCCTTTCTCTTCCAACTACAAAGTTCAAAACTTTTGAGGCATGCTCTGTGCTCTTTTATTATTCATGCATTGCCACCTCAGAGGGGGGAATCTTCTGGGAATCCTTCCTCCTTTGCTTTATTTGAGGTTCCTATTAACTCTTGACTACTCAAGAGGAACGCTCTAGTAATAACATCAATTATCCTACAGTGTTGCACATAGTAGACACTGTGTATGCATTTCAGTTCAGATTAGAAGTTGTAGTAAAATAAGTTACCTATAATTTGGAATCAACCATATAATATTTTCTGGAATATATCTCTGGAATTCTAAAATTTGCTTGCAACAGAGACTCACCACACTACCTATCCTTATGTATAATATTTTGCTGTGCAGACTCAAAATACGATTAGGTGTATATGGAATTACCTAAGAACTCTGAAATGAAAAATGATCCCTGATTCTACGGCATCATTTTCCTTTATTCATATTAGACATGCACACATAGTTCACAGGGCCATTGGAGTCATGTGATATAAGAAAAGTCATGAATTGTGAAACTTTGAGATTTCCAGACACACAAGGACAAGGCCTGGGTTACAGAGCCATTCTATGGAGTGGTTAAATGTTATTGGAAGGATCTAGCAACTCCTCAAGAGGAAATAGACCAAAACATACACACACACACACATATATACTCTTTTGTATCATATGTGATATTTCATTTACCCATCACATCAACACAGGAAATTAATATTACCTTCCTTTTATCCTTAAGGAAACTGAGTTTCAGAGATATGAATTAACTCGACAAAAGTCAGTTAGTACACAGACAACTGGGATTCAAACAAAGGTCAATCTGGATTCTAGATCCTAAATTTCTCATATGAAGAAAAAAATCATTATATGGTGATCTCTTTTTTCAGAGGGAGAGAAAAAAATTCTCACCATGGATCTTCTCAACCTGATCATATTTCCTCAGATATGTGGCAACGGTATTGAGGGAAGAAGTATAAACTTACTAATGTATGTTGAGTACAAAACCCTAGATCGAGGTTCGTGGATCACCTTTGAGGCTACTCTTCTCTAATATAAATTTTAGAATGTCATGCCATCTTGTTTATCAACTCAAGATGAATAAACTGAATAATAGAGAGCTCAGGTTATCTATGGTCTTTACCTTTTTTTTTTTTTATTAGCTAAGGGTTAAAATTAAAATAAACAGATAACCACCTACTGTTTTACCACATCAAATTTATAAAATCACAGCTTTCTTAGAAATAGTGAAGATAAGATATTGGACAAAAAAGGAAAATAATCCCATATTCTACAACGAATGTAATAATGAGGTCTGATTTTCTCAGAAACATAAGCACAGCCAACCAACATTAAAAAGAAGTAAAATGGTCCTTGTAACTTGTGGTACTGAATTTTTCACTATACAAGGATAACTAATCATTTATGAATTAACCAGCATGTTTCTTATATAAGAGAGTCTTTGGAAACACAATGACTTCATTCTAGATTAAAATTGTTTGTATTGATATTTGAATGCAGCTGTGATGTGTAGGGTTGCTACGAGTCAGAATCGACTTGACGGCAGTGGGTTTGGGTTTGGTTTTTGTGAAGTATTTCTAGGGCATTCCTTGTTACTGTGAATAACTCATTGAACAGAATAGACGTGTTTACTGTCTGTTATGGTTTGAATTGCACCTCCCCCCAAAAATATGCATTGTAATTCCTAATCTGTGTGCCTGTTACAATCCCATTTGGAAATGGATGGTCCTATCTATGTAAATGAACAGGATTAGTTGAAGGTGTGTCTTGAGTTAATCTCTTTTCAGATATAAAAGAGATTAAACAAGCAGAGACAGGGGAAGATTGATGCCAAGCCACATGGAGATTTCCAAGAAACCAGGAAACAAGCAGAAGAGACAAATATTTTCCTCCAGAGACCACATAGAAAGCATTTCCCTAGAGCCAGCACCCTGAATTCAGACTTTTGGTCTCTTGAACTGTGAGAAAATTTGTGTCTGTTAAAGCTATCCCTTGTGGTATTTCTGTTATAGCAGCACTAGATAACTAAGACAGAACTTGGTACCTGGAGTTGGGGACATTGCCATAACAAATACCTACAATGCGGAAGTGGTTTTGAAACTGGGTAATGGGTGAAGGCTGGAAGAGTTTTAATGTGCCTAATAGTAAAAGCCTAGATTGACTTGAAGAGACTGTTAGAATTATGGACATCAAAGGTGATTCTGATGAGGGCTTAGATGGAAGCAATAGAGAGATATAGAGAAAGCCTCTATAATCTTAGAGAACCTATATGGTGCCAGCAAGAGAATGTTGCTAGAAATGTGAACAATAACTCTGCTTCGGTGAGGCTTTAAAAGAAGATGATAGAGGCGGAGCCAAGATGGCTGACTAGGTAGAAGCTCCCTCGGATCTCTCTTGCAACAAAGACTTGGAAAACTGAGTGAATTGAAAACATACATGACAATCTACGAACCATGGCCATCAGACACAGATCTAAAGAGTTGACCTGAGGGACAGAGACTGAGAACGAGCAACAACAGGGAAGCAACGACTGTTTTCAGAGCCTGGGGCCAGCGTCCCAGTCAGAAAACCTTGGCGCCAGGCTTCGGACTGGGCACAGGGGGGCTGAGCACGGCATCCTGAGATGGTGCAAACACGGGGTGTAGCCCTAGCCCCCAGAAGTGACCTCTGGGGAAGCCCAGCCAGTGCACGCAGGCAGCGTAGTGACGCGGCTGACAGGAGAAGTCACTGGGAGGCAGTGACTGGTTTTTGAGCCCAGAGTGCAGCGTCCCAGCCAGGGAACCTTGGTGCTGGGCTTTGGACTGGGAGTGGAGGAACTGACCACCGCTTCTGAGACAGCACAAGCACAGGACACAGGCCTGACCTTTGGGGGCAATCTTCACCCAGCCAACTTGCACAAGCTACACACCCCTTGGGAATCTCAGATAAAACAGTCATCAACAAGCAAGATAAGTAACTTTGTCTATACTCAAAGGTGCTACTCTCTCCTATCTATCTGATGCCTCCCCTTCCCTTCCCAGGCAGCTTCATTAACATTGGAATTTACTGAGCCAGAGAGTGAAGTGCTCTGAGGTTTTTTTTTTTGTTTGTTTATTTGTGGGTTTTTTTTTTTTTTTTTGGTCTTTTCCTAACCCATTCTCCTGGCTGAGAGAAGCAGCTACAAAAAACCCAGGGACCAAAAATCCTTCCCTGACTTCCCGAAATTGGACTAAGAATACAGAACCAGCTACAGTCAAGCATATGAGATCCACAGTCTTGGGCTTTCATCCCTACAGGGAACAAGGTGGCTATTATAATGCAAAGGCATTTCTGATAGGGATCTGACTGTAATTGTTTTAGCAGATTACTGGAAAGACAAGTTTCCCAGGTCTGATATCTCTGAGTATTCAACAGAGCCCTCACTGACCCACAATGGAGAACTAAGGGCTGAAGCTCCCCCCATGCCACCTAGCCTCCTGCCTTAGGGGTTTGAGGATGGTGACACCTACCAATCTGTAGAGGTACATGCATTGGGTGCCAAAGGTACAGCTGCAGAGCCCACCCACCAAGGTGCTTTAGGAATAGGGACACACCTACCTCACTGACACTTGCGGGAAGCCTGTCAGCATCCTAACCGCCCCCTCCCCCCGCCGCCGGAGTGTGAAACCCTGCTGGTACTAGAATCTGGTGCACATAACTATCACCACTACTCCTCCAGGTGGATAGGTGACAGTCTGCACCACACACTTGGTGACCGAAAATCAGATTCTTTCCTCAAGAATAGTGAATGGACTCTTAGGCTTATATATCTGATAACAGCCCAAACCAGCTGGTAATAGAACATAAGTGATTCAAGGGCTACAATAATCAAGACAGCACAATCTAGTACCCCATCTATGTATATTCAAAGAAAACAAAAAAAGATAAGACTCAGTGAGCAAATATAAAATAAATCATTACAATGTCTTAGAGATGGCTCGGAGACAGCAGTCGATATCAAACCACATAAAGAAGCAGACCATGATTGCTTCTACAACTCCCCAAACTAAAGAATCAAAATCTTTCCCAAATGAAGATACAATCCTGGAATTGCCAGATGCAGAATATAAAAAACTAATTTACAGAATGCTTCAAGACATCAGGGATGACCTCAGAAATGAAATAAGGCAATCTACAGAAAAAGTCAAGGAACACACTGATAAAGCAGTTGAAGAACTCAAAAAGATTATTCAAGAACATAGTGGAAAAATTGATAAGCTGCAAGAATCCATAGAGAGACAGCATTCAGAAAACTAAAAGATTAACAGTAAAATTACAGAATTAGACAACTCAATAGGAAGTCAGAGGAGCAGAATCGAGCAATTGGAATGCAGGGTGCGGAAGCTGGAGGAAAGGGAATTGACACCAATATAGCTGAAAAAAAATCAGATAAAAGAATTAAAAAAAATGAAGAAACACTAAGAATCATGTGGGCCTCTATCAAGAAGAATAACTTGCATGAGATTGGAGTTCCAGAACAGGGAAGGATAACAGAGAATACAGAGAGAATAGTTGAAGATCTGTTGGCAGAAAACTTCTTGACATGATGAAAGATGAAAGGATATCTATCCAAGATGGTCATCGAACCCCATGTAAGATTCATCCAGAAAGAAAATCACCAAGACATATTATCATCAAACTTGCCAAAACCAAAGATAAACAGAAAATTTTAAAAGCAGCCAGGGATAAAAGAAAGGTCTCCTACAAAGGAGAATCAATAAGAATAAGTTCAGACTACTCAGCAGAAACAATGCAGTCAAGAAGGCAATGGGATGACATATATAGAGCACTGAAGGAGAAAAACTGTCAGCCAAGGATCATATATCCAGCAAAACTCTCTCTCAAATATGAAGGTGAAATTAAAATATTTACAGATAAACACAAGCTTAGAGAATTGGCAAAAACCAAACCAAAGCTACAAGAAATACTAAAGGAAATTTTTTGGTCAGAAAATCAATAAAATCAGATACCAGCACAACACAAGGTCACAGAACAGAACATCCTGATATCAACTCAAATAGGGAAATCACAAAAATATATTAAGATTAATTTTAAAAACAAAAAAGATGCTCAATACAGGGAATCATTGAAGTCAATACGTAAAAGATCACAATAGTCAAAAAGAGGGACTAAATACAGGAGGCATAGAACTGCCATATGGAGATGAAAACAAGGCAATATAGGATGATGCAAGTTAGGTTTTTACTTAGAAAAATAGGGGCAAATATTAAGGTAACCACAAAGAGGTCTAACAATTCCATAACTCAAAATCAAAAACCAAGAAAAACATAATGACTCAACAAACATAAATTTAACAACTATGAAAATGAGGAACACACTATTTGCAAAGAAAAACATCTCAGCACAAAAAAGTAAGTGGAAAAATGAAATTGTCAACAACACACACAAAAAGGCATCAAAATGACAACACTAAACACATTCTTATCTATAATTACACTGAATGTAAATGGACTAAAAGCACCAATAAAGAGACAGAGAGTCTCAGACTCGATAAAGAAACACGAACCGTCTATATGCTGCCTATGAGAGACACAACTTAGACTTAGAGACACAAACAAACTAAAACTCAAAGGATGGAAAAAATATATCAAGCAAACAACAATCAAAAAAGAGCAGGAGTAGCAATATTAATTTCTGACAAAATAGACTTCAAAGTTAAATCCACCACAAAAGATAAAGAAGTACACTACATAAAAATAAAAGGGACAATTGACCAGGAAGATATAACCATATTAAATATTTATGCACCCAATGACAGGGCTGCAAGATACATAAAACAAACTTTAACAGAACTGAAAAGTGAGATAGACACCTCCACAATTATAGTAGGAGATTTCAACACACCACTTTCAGAGAAGGACAGAACTTCCAGTAAGAAAATCAACAGAGGCACGGAAGACCTAATTACTACAATCAACCAACTTGACCTCATAGACTTATACAGAATACTCCACCCAACAGCTGCAAAGTATACTTTTTTTTCTAGCACACATGGAATATTCTCTGGAATAGACCACATATTAGGTCATAAAACAAACCTTTGCACAATCCAAAACATCGAAATATTACAAAGCATCTTCTCAGACCACAAGGCCATAAAAGTGGAAATCAATAACAGAAAAATTAGGGAAAAGAAATCAAGTACTTGGAAACTGAACAATACGCTGCTCAAAAAAGACTGGGTTATAAAAGACATTAAGGAGGGAATAAAGAAATTCATAGAATGCAATGAGAATGAAAACACTTCTTATCAAAACCTCTGGGAAACAACAACAGCAGTGCTCAGAGGTCAGTTTATATCAATAAACACATACATAAGGAAGAAAGAGCCAAAATCAGAGAACTGACTCTCCAACTTGAATAAATAGAAAGTGAGCAACAAAAGAATCCATCAGACACCAGAAGAAAACAAATAATAAAAATTAGAGCTGAACTAAATGATTTAGAGAACAGAAAAACAATTGAAAGAATTAACAAAGGCAAAAGCTGGTTCGTTGAAAAAAATTAACAAAATTGATAAACCATTGGCCAGACTAAAGAAATACAGGAAAGGAAACAAATAACCCAAATAAGAAACAAGATGGGCCATATCACAACAGACCCAACTGAAATTAATAGAATCGTATCAGATTATTACGAAAAATTGTACTCTAACAAATTTGCAAACCTAGAAGAAATGGATGAATTCCTACAAAAACAGTTCCTACCTAAACTAACACAATCAGATGTAGAACAACTAAATAGATCCATAACAAAAAAAGAGATTGAAACGGCAATCAAAAAAACTCCCAACAAAAAAAAGCTCTGGCCCGGATGGCTTCACTGCAGAGTTCTACCAAACTTTCAGAGAAGAGTTAACTCCACTACTACTAAAGGTATTTCAAAGCATAGAAAATGAAGGAATACTGCCTAACTCATTCTATGAAAGCACCATATCCCTGATACCAAAAGCAGGTAAAGACACCACAAAAAAAGAAAATTACAGACCTATATCCCTCATGAACATAGATGCAAAAATCCTGAACAAAATTCTAGCCAAAAGAATTCAACAACATATCAAAAAAATAATCTACCACGACCAAGTGGGATTTATACCAGGTATGCAAGGTTGGTTTAATATTAGAAAAACAATTAATGTAATCCACCATATAAATAAAACAAAAGACAAAAACCACAAGATCTTATCAGTTGATGCAGAAAAGGCATTTGACAAAGTCCAACACCCATTCGTTATAAAAACTCTCAGCAAAATAATAGTTGAAGGAAAATTCCTCAACATAGTAAAGGGCATCTATACAAAGCCAACAGCCAATATCACTCTAAATGGAGAAAGCCTGAAAGCATTTCCTTTGACAACGGGAACCAAACGAGGATGCCCTTTATCACCGCTCTTATTCAGCATTGTGCTAGCGGTCCTAGCCAGATTAATTAGACTAGACAAAGAAATAAAGGGCATCTGGATTGGCAAGGAAGAAGTAAAATTATCTCTATTTGCAGATGACATGATCTTATACACGGAAAACACTAAGAAATCCTCCAGAAAACTACTGAAACTAATAGAAGAGTTTGGCAGAGTCTCAGGTTATAGGATAAACAGAAAAAATCACTTGGATTCCTCTACATCAACAAAAAGAACATCGAAGAAGAAATCACCAAATCAATACCATTCACAGTAGCCCCCAAGAAGATAAAATACTTAGGAATAAATCTTACCAAAGATGTAAAAGACCTATACAAAGAAAACTACAAAGTACTAGTGCAAGAAACTAAAGAGGACCTACATAAGTGGAAAAAGAGACCTTGCTCATGGATAGGAAGACTTAACATAGTAAAAATGTCTATTCTACCAAAAGCCATCTATACATACAATGCACTTCCAATCCAAATTCCAATGACATTTTTTAATGTGATGGAGAAACAAATCACCAACTTCACATGGAAGGGAAAGAACCCCCAGATAGGTAAAGCATTACTGAAAAAGAAGAAGAAAGTGGGAGGCCTCACTCTACCTGATTTTAGAACCTATCATACAGCGACAGTAGTCAAAACAGCCTAGTACTGGTACAACAACAGGCACATAGACCAATGGAACAGAATTGAGAACCCAGATATAAATCCATCCACATATGAGCAGCTGATATTTGACAAAGGCCCAGTGTCTGTCACTTAATTGGGGAAAAGATAGTCTTTTTAACAAATGGTGCTGGCATAACTGGATATCCATTTGCAAATAAATGAAACAGGATCCACACCTCACACCATGCACAAAAGCTAACTCCAAGTGGATCAAAGACCTAAACATAAAGACTAAAACGATAAAGATCATGGAAGAAAAAATAGGGACGACCTTAGGAGCCCTAATACAAGGCATATACAGAATACAAAACATTTCTAAAAATGACGAAGAGAAACCCGATAACTGGGAGCTCCTGAAAATCAAACACCTATGCTCATCTAAAGACTTCACCAAAAGAGTAAAAAGACCACCTGCAGATTGGGAAAGAATTTTCAGCTATGATATCTCCAACCAGCGTCTGCTCTCTAAAACCTATATGATTCTGTTAAAACTCAACCACAAAAAGACAAACAACCCAATCAAAAAGTGGGCAAAGGATACAAACATGCACTTCACTACAGAAGATATTCAGGCAGCTAACAGACACATGAGAAAATGCTCTCGATCATTAGCCATTAGAGAAATGCAAATTAAAACTACGATGAGATTCCATCTCACTCCAACAAGGCTGGCATTAATCCAAAAAACACAAAATAATAAAAGGTGGAGAGGCTGCGGAGAGATTGGAACTCTTACGCACTGCTGGTGGGAATGTAAAATGGTACAACCACTTTGGAAATCTATCTGGCGTTTTCTTAAAAAGTTAGAAATAGAACTACCATAGAACCCAGAAATCCCACTCCTCGTAATATAACCTAGAGAAATAAGAGCCTTTACGTGAACAGATATATGCACACCCATGTTTATTGCAGCTCTGTTTACAATAGCAAAAAGCTGGAAGCAACCAAGGTGTCCATCAACGGATGAATGGTTAAATAAATTGTGGTATATTCACACAATGGAATCCTACTCATCGATAAAGAACAGTGACGAATCTGTGAAACATTTCATAACATGGAGGAAACTGGAAGGCATTCTGCTGAGTGAAATTAGTCAGAGGCAAAAGGACAAATATTGTATAAGACCACTATTATAAGATCTTGAGAAATCGTATAAACTGAGAAGAACACATACTTTTGTGGTTATGAGGGGAGGAAAGGAGGGAGCGTGGGAGGGGGTTATTTACTGATTAGTTAGTAGATAAGATCTACTTTAGGTGAAGGGAAAGACAATATTCAATACAGGGAAGGTCAGCTCAACTGGACTGGACCAAAAGCAAAGATGTTTCCAGGATAAACTGAATGCTTCGAAGGTTAGTGGAGCAAGGGCGGTGGTTTGGGGACTATGGCTTAAGGGGACTTCTAAGTCAATTGGCAAAATAATTCTATCATGAAAACTTTCTGCATCCCACTTTGAAATGTGGTGTCTGGGGTCTTAAATGCCAACAAGCGGCCATCTAAGATTCATCAATTGGTCTCAACTCACCTGGATCAAAGGAGAATGAAGATCACCAAGGTCACACGATAACTATGAGCCCAAGAGACAGAAAGGGCCACATGAACCAGAGACTTACATCATCCTGAGACCAGAAGAACTAGATGGTGCCCGGCCACAACTGATTACTGCCCTGACAGGGAGCACAGCAGAGAACGCCTGAGGGAGCAGGAGAACAGTGGGATGCAGACCCCAAATTCTCATAAAAAGACCAGACTTAATGGTCTGACTGAGACTAGAGGAATCCTGGTGGTCATGGTCCCCAAACCTTCTGTTGGCCCAGGACAGGAACCATTTCTGAAGACAACTCATCAGACATGGAAGGGACTGGACAATGGGTTGGCGAGAGATGCAGATGAAGAGTGAGCTACTTGTATCAGGTGGACACTTGAGACTGTGTTGACATCTCTTGTCTGAAGGGGAGATGGGAGGGTAGAAAGGGTTAAAAAATGTGGCAAAACCATCACGAAAGGAGAGACTGGAAGGAGGGAGTGGGCTGACTCATTAGGGGAGAGTAAGTGGGAGTATGGAGTAAGGTGTATATAAGCTTATATGTGACAGACTGACTTGATTTGTAAACTTTCACTTAAAGCACAATAAAAATTATTAAAAAAAAAAGAAAATGATAAACATGTGATTGAACAATGGAGGAAGGGCACTATTTTGCATGCCGTGGCAAAGAACTTGTCTCAATTAGGTTCAACCGTTTGGTGGAAGGCAGACTTGTAAGTGAAGAACCTGGATATTTGGCTGAGGAAATTTCTAAGGAAGATCTTAAAGGATGGTTTTTCCTTTCTGATTTCAGTAAAATGCAAGAGGAAAGAGATGGACTTAAGAATGAACTGAGCAAAATGAAAACAAAACAAATAATTGGAAAATTCTGTTTATAAACTAAGGACACATGTCCTAGAAGTCTTACCAAGGCCTTGGCTATGCCAACTGCTTTTTTTTTCTTTTTTAAATTAAGCCTGTGACTGATGGATCCAACCAACTACCACAGCAGAAAACACATTACCCAAAACCCAGTAAACCCAGTGCCATCGAGTCGATTCCGACTCATAGTGAACCCTATAGGACAGAGTAGAACTGCCCCATAGAAAACACATCAGTTTACACTAAAGGGGACAGAGGAAGAATTAAAGGAGATAACACTACCGCTTGAAATTCTATAGGTAGGAAACAGACCAAAGGAGCTACACCTGTTGTCCTGAAGACAATTAAAAAAAAAGAAAAAGAAAAAACCCATCATTCCTGGAGGAGCTAAGAAATCAGCAAAACTGTTGGATGGAGCGAAGGAAGCAGGGCCTTCTCAGTTTCAAAGTGTGGGACCACAGTCTCTTAGATCTCAAAGAACTGGGCCACAGCCTTCCAGGTTTCAAAGAGTGGGATCTTGGTCAAATTGGTTCTGGAGTGTAGCACTTCCATTAAGTTGTGCCAGGGTAATGGGGATGCTGTCCAAAGCTGAGGGGGTGGAGTTGCCATGCCCAAGGGGGAGAAGGATGAGGCCTGCCAGGGCCAGGGGAATGGGATCACCACTCAGATGGATAGAATGGGGCCGCCCACAGAAGGGATAGCAGAGTTGCTGTCTAATGGGCCTGGAAGTTGGGCCTGAAGCCCAAGGCAAAGGAGCCTCTGCCCAGAATCCACAGAGTGTGGCGGATATCTAGAATCTGGAGGGTGGAGCCATTACCCAAATGATCGCGGAGGACAGAAATTTATTTCCAAGCCTTGAGATTAATGTAAATTGCTCTGGTGGGTTTTGGGCTTGTTGGGTGCCCTTTATGTCTCCTGTCTCTCCAATTTATCCCATTTGTAATGGAAATATCTACTCTGTGCCTGTTCTACCACTGTAATTTGGAAACAGATAACTTGTAGTCTAGATTTCACATGTTCACAGAAGAAAAAAGAATTTTGCCCCAGGATGGAATGTGCCTAAATGCTCACCCATATTTGATTTAGATGCTTCACTAGATGTGATTTTTAACTGGGAATCTAGTCAAGACTTTTGCAGTGATGTGAGGGGTGAATGTGTTTTGCATGTGGCAAGGACATGAATTTTTGTATTTCTGTTACAGATAGCATCAAAACACTTGATTGAGTTCCAAGTGGTTGTAGAAACACAGCCACCAAGGACAAGCCATTCATTTTTCAGTCAGATCCTAGGATTGTTTCTCCTGGCTGCACATGAATAGTTCTCTCAAAAAAATCTAATACCTAAAGCAAAACTTCTCTGCTAAACCGCTTACTAGGCTATTGTTGACTTGAAGGTGACTTCGAGGAACCAGTTCCTTAAAGTCTCAAGGTTCAAAAGAATACCTACTTGTGAATGGCCTGGGTGGGTCATCCCATGAATTTTATGAATCCAGAAATCTGGATTCCAAGAGCATTAAAATACTCCTGTCATTCTGTAAAAATGATTCTCTGCTAGACTGGAGCTCTATAAGAGAAAATTCTACAGTGTTTTGATACCCTAAAAAAAATAGTAAAAAAAAAAAAAAAACCAAACCTGTTGCCATAGAGTCGATTCCTTCCAACTCATAGTAATTTTATAGGACAGAGTAGAATGGCCCCATAAGGTCTCCAAGGAACCGATGGTAGATTTGTACTGCCAAACTTTTTGTTAGCAGCTGTAGCTAGCTGTAACTCTAACCTCTATGCCACCAGGGTTCCAAATACTAAAGTTTACTACTATCATTAAAGAATACAGTAATAATAAAGTTTATGACTATTATTCAAATTTATATGCCAAACAGTAATACCAAAGATGAGAAAATTGAAGATTTTTACCAAGTTCTGCAGTCTGAAATTGATCAAACATACAATCAAGATGCATTGATAATTACCTGGGATTGGAATGAGGAAGTTAGAAACAATGAAGGATTGGTAGTTGAAAAATATGGCATTGATGATAGAAACTACACAGGAGATTGCATGACAGAATTTTCAAGACCAATGACTTCTTTGCAAAGACCTTTTTTCAACAACATAAATGGCAACTATACACATGGACCTTGCCAGATGGACTACGCAGGTATCAGATTAACTACAACTGTGGAAAGAAGCCACGAAAAGCCTCAATATCATCAGTCAGAACAAGGCTAGGGCCGACTATGGAAGAAAACAGCGATTACTCACATGCAAGTCCAAGTTGAAGATGAAGAAAGTAAGAGCAAGTCAATGAGAAGCAAAATACAACTTTGAGTATATCGCACATGAATTTAGAGACCATCTCAAGAATAGATTAAACTCATGACTGAAGATGAGACAAGTTATGGAATGACATCATGAACATCATATACAAAGAAAGAAAGAAAAGACAAAAATGGATGCCATAGAGACTCTGAAACTTAGTATTGAATGCAGAGAACTGAAAGAAAATGGAAAAAAAGATGAAGTAAAAGCATTGAACAGAAGATTTCAAAGGGTGGTTCAAGAAGAAAATGTCAAGTATTACAATAAAATATGCAAGGACCTGGAGTTAGAAAACGACAAAGGAAGAACGTGCTCACTGTTTCTCAAGCTAAAATAACAGAATATAAAATTCCAGCCTCACATTGCAATAGTGAAGGATGCTAAGGGGCAAATATTCTACAACAGAAGGAGCATCAAAAGAAGATGGAAGGACTACACAGAGTCACTGTACCAAAAGGAATTGGTGAACATTCAGCCATTCCATGAGGTAGCATATGATCAACAAAAAGTGATGGTACTGAAAGAAGAAGTCCAAGATGCATTGAAGAAATGACAAAATGAAAAAACTCCAGGAACTGACAGAATACCAATGGAGATGTTCAACAAATGGATGCAGCACTGGAAGTGCTCACTTGTCTATACCAAGAAATTTGGAAGATAGCTACCTGGCTAACCAAGTGGAAGAGATCCATATCTGTGTCCACTCCAAAGAAAGGCAATCCAACAGAATGGGGGAATTACAAACAATATCATTAATATCGCACACAAGAAAGATTTTGCTGAAGATCATTCAAACGCAATTACAGCAGTACATCAACAGGGAACTGCCAGAAGTTAAAGGCAGATTCAGAAGAAGACATGGAACAAGGGTTATCATCACTGATGTCAGATGAATCTTGGCTAAAAGCAGAGAATACTAGAAAGATTTATACCTGCGTTTTATTGACTGTGCGATGGTATTCGATTACGTGGATCATAACAAATTATGGATAACATTGAGAAGGGTGGAAATTCCAGATCATTAATTGTTGTTAAGAGGAACCTGTATATAGGCCAAAAGGCAGTCATTTGGACAGAACAAAGGGATACTGCGTAGTTTAAAGTCAAGAAAGGTGACTGTCAAGATGCCTCATTTTGTTCTGCTTAGGGTGGAGGGTCTTCACCCAGAGTTATAAAGGGAAAAATCCTCTTTTTACCTTTAACATTCAGTCCACCCTACCAAACAATTATTTTTTTTTAGTTCTTAGGCCCAGAGAGTAGAGAACATCTTTCGTTAGCTGAGTTTCCTTTTATGGAAAACATACATTATAAAAATATCTACCACACACGATGGTTGTGAGAAAACATTTTAGTTATCCTGGAATCTAAATTTCTGGTTTTTATGGTATTTGGGGTAACTCACACAGACCATTGCCCCTAGGTTTCCTTTTGAATCTTGAACCTTGAAAAAACTGTCCCTAAAAGCACTTTTGAGTCAAACAATGTTCTAGATAACTAGTAAGATTGTTTTGCCTTGGGGATTGTGCTCTTCTGAAGAATTCTGTCAGTTTTGGTGAACAGATTCTAAGGGTCAGATGGAAGCTCTGTTTAGGGTAAATTGGTAATTATTTTAATTGTTGTTCAAAACGATGGTGTATGAAAATCCTTCGTGACCACAAATTTGTTTATCAGTTCTGTTCCCACCCTTTCTTCCGTAGCTGTCAATAAGATTTGGTTTAAGAGTGTTTCCAGGTTCTCTCATCTATGGAACATTTTTTACTCTCTAGTTGAAATGTTACCCCAATTTGCAAATCATATATTAAATGAACTTCAGACAGTTTCTACTATTGGCATAATATAATCTGTGTTTTAACAGTTTTAAGGATTATATTGGAGAATCATTTAAGTGCTAAAATTGTTTTTGAGAAGAAAAATATGGCATATTATTAGCAGTTCACAAATGTTTTCTATTTTAACCATGATTACGGGTGCTTTTGCTGCTTATTTTTCCTCCTTGTGTCCTGCTAAACTAGGCTTCTACGTCTTCAATTTAAATATGCTCACATTTCCTGTGTGGCTGTCATAGAGCAAAAGCCCAGCAGGGTTAGGAGACAACCAAATAAAAGAAGCACAGTCCCTGCCTTAAGAAGCTCCTGTAAACCTGTGATGAGATATCTATGTTATGCCAGTTGATCTAGATGTCCCCTAACGCCATGGCCACCAGGCTTCAGCCCCAGTAACACAGTCCCTCAAGGTGTTTGGATGTGTCTAGGAAGCTTCTATGGCTTTGCCTTGGTCAAGTAGTGCTGACGTTACCTATAATGTGTATTGTCTGTCCTTTCACCAAACTTAACACTTGTGTGCTATCTAGTTAGTGATTTCCTCTTCCCATTCCTCCCTCCCTTGTAACCATAAAATATGTATATGTATATATATATATTTTTTTTTTCAGAGTATAAACCTTTTCTTGGGTTTTTATAATAGTGGTTTCATACAATATTTGACCTTTAATGATTGACTTATTTCACTCAGTATAATGCCCTCCACATTCATCCCTGTTGTAAGATGTTTCACCTGAACATCATTCATCTTTATGGTTGGATAGTATTCCATCCTGTGTTTGTACCATAACTTGTTCATTCATTAATTGATGGGTATTTAGGTTGTTTCCATCTTTTTGCTACTGTGAATAATGCTGCAATGGCCATGGGTGTGCACATGTCTATTCCTGTGATGGCTGTTATTTCTCTAGAATATATTCCTTGAAGTAGAATTACTGGATCCTATGATATTTCTATTTCTAGCCTTTCACGGCGGTACCATAACATTTTCCATAGTCATACCATTTTCCAGTCTCACTAGCAGCACTTAAGAGTTCCAATCTCCCCGAAACCTCTCCAATATTTGTTTTTTTTTTTTTTTTGATTAATGCCAGTAATGTTGTGCCAAGATGGTATCTTAGTGTAGTTTTGATTTGCATTTATCTAATGGCTAATGATCATGAACATTTCTTCATGTATCTACTAGCTATCTAAATATATTCTTTGGCATAGTGTCTGTTCATATTCTTTGTCCATTTTTTAGTTTAATTATTTGCCTTTTTGTTGTTGAGGTGTTGAAGAATTTTATAGACTTTAGGGATTAGACATTTGTCAGATATAGTGTATCCAAATTTTTTTTTCCAAGACTGTAGGTACTAGGTACTCTATTTACTCTTTTGGTCAAGTCTTTTGATAAGCTTATTTGTTTAATTTTTAGGAGTTCCCAGCTATCTAGTTCATCTTCTGGTGTTTGTGCATTGTTAATTATGGTTCACATTTTATTTATGCCATGTTTTAAGGCCCTTAGTATCTATATTTTTTTTCTTCCCTGATCTTTATCATCTGAGGTTTTATATTAAGTCTTTGATCAATTTTGTGTTAGTTTTTGTGTATTGTGTGACATATGGACCCTGTTTCATTTTCCTATACATATGGACATCCAGTTTTGCTGACTCCATTTGTTAAAAAAAGAGACTGTCGTCTCTTCATTTAATGGATTTGGTCCTTTGTCAAAGATCAGTTTACCACAGGTGGATGGATTTACATCTGGGTTATCAATTCTCTTCCATTGGTCTATATGTCTGTCATTATACCAGTATCAGGCTGTTTTGACTAGGGTGGCTGTATAGTAGGTTCTGAGATCAGGTAGTATGAGGCCTCCTACTTTGTTATTATTTTTTTTTTTATTAACTTTTATTGAGCTTCAAGTGAACGTTTACAAATCAAGTCAGTCTGTCACATATAAGTTTACATACATCTTACTCCGTACTCCCACTTGCTCTCGCCCTAATGAGTCAGCCCTTCCAGTCTCTCCTTTCGTGACAGTTTTGCCAGCTTCCCTCTCTCTCTATCCTCCCATCCCCCCTCCAGACATGAGATGCCAACACACTCTCAGGTGTCCACCTGATATAATTAGCTCACTCTTCATCAGCATCTCTCTCCCACCCACTGTCCAGTTCCTTTTATGTCCGATGACTTGTCTTCGGGGATGGTTCCTGTCCTGTGCCAACAGAAGGCTTGGGGACCCTGGCCGCCAGGATTTCTCTAGTCTCAGTCAGACCATTAAGTATGGTCTTTTTATGAGAATTTGGGGTCTGCATCCCACTGATCTCCTGCTCCCTCAGGGGTTCTCTGCTGTGCTCCCTGACAGGGCAGTCATCGATTGTGGCCGGGCACCAACTAGTTCTTCTGGTCTCAGGATGATGTAGGTCTCTGGATCATGTGGCCCTTTCTGTCTCTTGGGCTCTTAGTTGTTGTGTGACCTTGGTGTTCTTCATTCTCCTTTGCTCCAGGTGGGTTGAGACCAATTGATGCATCTTAGATGGCCGCTTGTTAGCATTTAGGACCCCAGACGCCACATTTCAAAGTGGGATGCAGAATGTTTTCATAATAGAATTATTTTGCCAATTGACATAGAAGTTCCCTTAAACCATGGTTCCCAAACCCCCGCCCTTGCTCCGCTGACCTTTGAAGCATTCATTTTATCCCAGAAATGTCTTTGCTTTTGGTCCAGTCCAATTGAGCTGACCTTCCATGTATTGAGTGTTGTCTTTCCCTTCACCTAAAGCAGTTCTTATCTACTAATTAATCAATAAAAAACCCTCTCCCTCCCTCACTCCCTCCCCGCCTCGTAACCACAAAAGAATGTGTTCTTCTCAGTTTTTACTATTTCTCAAGATCTTATAATAGTGGTCTCATACAATATTTGACCTTTTGCCTCTGACTAATTTCGCTCAGCAGAATGCCTTCCAGGTTCCTCCATGTTATGAAATGTTTCACAGATTCCTCACTGTTCTTTATCGATGCGTAGTATTCCATTGTGTGAATATACCACAATTTATTTACCCATTCATCCGTTGATGGACACCTTGGTTGCTTCCAGCTTTTTGCTATTGTAAACAGAGCTGCAATAAACATGGGTGTGCATATATCTGTTTGTGTGCAGGCTCTTGTTTCTCCAGGGTATATTCCGAGGAGTGGGATTTCTGGGTTGTATGGTAGTTCTATTTCTAACTGTTTAAGATAACGCCAGATAGATTTCCGAAGTGGTTGTACCATTTTACAATCCCACCAGCAGTGTATAAGAATTCCAATCTCTCCGCAGCCTTTCCAACATTCATTGTTTTGTGTTTTTGGATTAATGCCAGCCTTGTTGGAGTGAGATGGAATCTCATCGTAGTTTTAATTTGCATTTCTCTAATGGCTAATGATCGAGAGCATTTTCTCATGTATCTTTTAGCTGCCTGAATATCTTCTTTAGTGAAATGTGTGTTCATATCCTTTGCCCACTTCTTGATTGCATTGTTTGTCTTTTTGTGGTTGAGTTTTGACAGAATCATGTAGATTTTAGAGATCAGGCGCTGGTCGGAGATGTCATAGCTGAAAATTCTTTCCCAGTCTGTAGGTGGTCTTTTTACTCTTTTGGTGAAGTCTTTAGATGAGCATAGGTGTTTGATTTTTAGGAGCTCCCAGTTATCTGGTTTCTCTTCATCATTTTTGGTAATGTTTTGTATTCTGTTTATGTCTTGTATTAGGGCTCCTAGAGTTGTCCCTATTTTTTCTTCCATGATCTTTATCGTTTTAGTCTTTATGTTTAGGTCTTTGATCCACTTGGAGTTAGCTTTTGTGCATGGTGTGAGGTATGGGTCCTGTTTCATTTTTTTGCAAATGGATATCCAGTTATGCCAGCACCATTTCTTAAAAAGACTATCTTTTCCGCAATTAACTGACACGGGTCCTTTGTCAAATATCAGCTGTTCACAGGTGGATAGATTTATATCTGAGTTCTCAATTCTGTTCCATTGGTCTATGTGCCTGTTGATGTACCAGTACCAGGCTGTTTTGACTACTGTGGCTGTATAATAGGTTCTGAAATCAGGTAGAGTGAGGCCTCCCACTTTATTCTTCTTTTTCAGTAACGCTTTGCTTATCCGGGGCTTCTTTCCCTTCCATATGAAATTGGTAATTTGTTTCTCTATCACCTTAAAAAATGACATTGGAATTTGGATCGGAAGTGCATTGTATGTATAGATGGCTTTTGGTAGAATAGACATTTTTACTATGTTAAGTCTTCCTATCCATGAGCAAGGTATGTTTTTCCACTTAAGTATGTCCTATTTAATTTCTTGTGGTAGAGCTTTGTAGTTTTCTTTGTATAGGTCTTTTACATCCTTGGTAAGATTTATTCCTAAGTATTTTATCTTCTTGGAGGCTACTGTGAATGGTATTGATTTGGTTATTTCCTCTTCGGTGTTGTTTTTGTTGATGTAGAGGAATCCAAGTGATTTTTGTATGTTTATTTTATAACCTGAGACTCTGCCAAACTCTTCTATTAGTTTCAGTAGTTTTCTGCAGGATTCCTTAGGGTTTTCTGTGTATAAGATCATGTCATCTGCAAATAGAGATAATTTTACTTCCTCCTTGCCAATCCGGATACACTTTATTTCTTTGTCTAGCCTAATTGCCCTGGCTAGGACTTCAAGTACGATGCTGAATAAGAGCGGTGATAAAGGGCATCCTTGTCTGGTTCCCGTTCTCAAGGGAAATGCTTTCAGGTTCTCTCCATTTAGAGTGATATTGGCTGTTGGCTTTGCATAGATGCCCTTTATTATGTTGAGGAATTTTCCTTCAATTCCTATTTTGGTGAGAGTTTTTATCATAAATGGGTGTTGGACTTTGTCAGATGCCTTTTCTGCATCAATTGATAAGATCATGTGGCTTTTGTCTTTTGTTTTATTTATGTGATGGATTACATTAATGGTTTTTCTGATATTAAACCAGCCTTGCATACCTGGTATAAATCCCACTTGATCTTGGTGATTTATACCAGGTTTTTGTTTTTTGTTTTTAATAGGTTTGCCACATGTAACATTTGTTGAAAACAATGAAGTCATCTCTATGGAAATTATCTGGGAGACACAGTTCAAGAAAAATAAAAACATCATTATTTTATTTGCAGTAGTGTGTTTGTATGTAACCTGAACAACACCTATTTTATAGTGACGAGGACCATCTGTAGTGCAATACTCAGCTCTGCCTTCAAGAGAGCATAAGCAGCAAGGGATGTGGTGATCTAACAGTTTTTTTTAATATATATTTCTATTTTACTGAACTTTAGATGAAGATTTACAGGACAAACTAGTTTCTCATCAAAGAGTACACACATTGTTGTATGACACTGGTTAACAACCCCGTGACGTGTCAACCCTCTCCCTTCTCAACCCTGGGTTCCCTATTATCAGCTTTCCTGTTCCCTCCTGCCTTCCAGTCTCTGCTCCAGGGCTGGTGCACACCTTTAGTCTTGTTTTGTCCCATGGGTCTGTTTAATTTTTGGCTGAAGAGTGAACCTCAGGAGTGGCCTCATTACTAAGCTAAAAGCGTGTCCAGGGGCCATATTCTCACTGTTTCTCTAGTCTCTCTCAGACCAGAAAGCCTGGTGTTTCTTTTTGAGTTAAACTTTTATTCTACATTTTTCTCCAGCTCTGTTCAGACCCTCTATTTTGATCCCTGTCAGAGCAGTCAGTGGTGGTAGCTGGGCACCATCTATTTGTACTGGACTCACTTTGGTGGAGACTGTGGTAGATGTGGTCCATTAGTTCTTCGGATTAATCTTTCCTTTGTGTCTTTAGTTTTCTTCATTCTTCCTTGCTCATGAAGGCGTGAGACCAGTGAAGAATCTTAGATGGCCACTCACAAGCTTTTAAGACCCCACACACTACTCAACAAAGTAGAATGTAGAACATTTTTTTTATAAACTCTGTTATGCCAATTGAGCTAGATCTTCCCTGAGACCATGGACCCCACAGCCCCCAGCCCAGCAACTCAGTCCCTCAGAATGAATCTGTGGAGCTACCGTAGCCTTGCCTTGTACAAGTTGTGCTGTCTTCACCAGTATTGTGTACTGTCTTACCTTTCACCAAAGTTACTGCTTATCTTTTCTTTATTAACTGTTTTTCCATCCCCACCCCTCCCATCCCTTTTAACCATCAAATATTGTTTCTTTTTGTATGTAAACCTTTTCATGAGTTTTTACAGTAGTGGTCTCATGAAATATTTGTCCTTTTGTGATTGGCTTATTTCACTCAGCATAATGTCCTCCAGATGTATCCATGTTATGAGAAGCTTCACAGATCCATTGTTATTCTTTATCATTGACTTTATTGCTGTCATTTTGTAGTGCTTTTTTTTTTTTTTTTTGGGGGGGGTACTATCATTTTCTTTGTTCCTCTTACTCTCCTGTGCTAAGTTACTTTTGTTTGTGGATTTCCTTTTCATTTCTTTTGTGTTTGTAGATTTTGTTTTTATTGAGACTTTATGTTTCTCTTCTTTAGTTTAATGAGTAGGTTTGTTAACTTTCTTTGTGGTTACCTTGAAATTTACCCTTGTCTACCTAGTAATACGTTTCTATTATTACTTGGTATCGCCTTGCCTTCCTCTCCATTAAAAAGTTCTACACCTATACCATTTATGCCTTCTTTTATTTTCTGACGTTGCTTTCATTTACAGATTAACCTCTCTGGTTCCCTGTTGCAATTTTTTTGGTTTTGGATAGTCTTTGAGAGTTCATTTCCTAGGTTGGTGTATGGCTGGTACAATATTGCATCCTAGATTCAGGCTATGGTCTGATGTTGTTTATTCTCAGACTGAAGGACTCCCTTTAATAATTCTTGTAGGTTTGGTTTGGTTTCTACATATTCCCTTAATTTCTGGTTATCTGGAAATGGCCTAATTTCACCATCATATTTGAACGAAAGTTTTGCAGGATATATGAATCTTGGTTGGCAGTTTTTTTCTTTCAAGGTTTTATATATGTCATCCCATTGCCTTCTTGCCTGCATGGTTTCTGCTGAATTATCAGAGCTTAGTCTTTTTTTTTTATTTTATTTTTTTTTATTTTTTCTCCTCTGTATGTAACGTTTTGTTTTTCTTGAGCTTCTCACAGGATTTTTTCTTTGTCTTTGGTTTTAGTGAGTGTGATTATGATATACCTTGATGTTTTTCTTTTGAGATCTATCCTATGTGGGGTTCATTGAGCTTCTTGGCTCATTAGCTTTTCATCATTCATGATATTAGGGAAGTTTTCTGTCAGCAATTCTTCAATGATTCTCTCTGTTTTCTGTTTTCTCTCCCTATTCTGGAACTCTGATAGCTCACAAATTTTTGTTTTTGATTGTATTCCACATAATTCTCAGAGTTTCTTCATTTGTCTTCTTTTCCTTTTCTGATTTTTCCTCAAACAGTGTTGTATGCAAGTGTTTGTCTTCAATTTTCCTGATTCTGTCTTCCATTGTTTCAGACCTGCTCCTCAGCCCTTCTACTACACTGTGCATTTTGGAAATCTTGTTTATCTTTTGGATTTCTAATTGTTGTTTTTGTATGTTTTCTAGTTGTGAATTTATTTTGACTTTTTTTTCCTGTATTACTTTTCTGAATTCTTCCATTTTTGTCTGTATTTTCCACGTATTTCTCTGCCTTTTCCAAAAATTTGTCTATTTTTCCCCATTTTTGTCTGCTTTTTGCTTCAACTCTTGGATTTCTCTGAATATTAGAGGCTTGAGTTCCCTTTCAGGTAGCTCTAGTGCCTTTTCTTCTAGTGGATAGTTATCTGATGTTTTATTTTGGACACCTACTGAAACCAACCTGTCCTTTTTTTTTTTTTGTATTTTTTTAAAATATATTTTGATATAGTTTGCTGTCTTCAGGACATTCGGTAGTTATTTTCTTCATTCCTTGATTGTAGATTTGTTTGTTTTTTTTCCTGCTTTATTGTTTTATTTGGTTATGTCTGAGCAGGTGGGCATGTGTTCTTTGTTGTTTGCTCATCTGTAGTCACGACTTTTCACCTACTTGTCCAATGGCAGGGACAGTTGTTCAGCTATGGTGCAGCAGGTTAGGTCCAGCTGGAGGGGAGAAGCTGGGTGGGTTGTTTATGGTATGTACTAGGGCTGACAGGCGGGCCAAGAATCAGTGCTGGGCAGGTTCCAGTAGGCCTTCCCTGTGCTGCTCAGAGACATAATCTTCAGTGTCATAGGCAGAAAAGAATGGGGAGGTTGTCATGTGTGATGTTAAGGGAGGCATGGGAAAGAGGAGAGAGAAAAACAGGGAGCTGAAAACAAACAAGCAAAGAAAGAGAAGAAGAGAAAAAAAAAGAGCCTAAAGAAGCTTGGCATTGGAATGGAGAGATGACCAACCAAGAAATGGAGAAAAGCAAAAATGAAAAAAAAAGAAAAGGAAAAAGATAGAAAAAAAAAAAAAACACATAAAAATTTGGAAAATAAAAAAGGAAAAGAAAAGACCCCAGGGAGTCTCATATTCCCATCAGTTGGGGCTGCTAAGACTGGGGATGTGGATCCTAGGCTGTGCTGTACAGTCTGGCTACAGAGGGTATAGATGTTACACACTAGGTATTGAGGAGACAGGAAAAGAAGATAAGTGTAGAGAGACAATAACTGAGAAAGGAAGACAGAAAGAAAGATAAAAAGAGAGAGTGAAAAAAAAAAAAGATGAAAAAAGAAATGCCCGAGGGATCCCACCTACATGGCTGTGCAGATTGGGGGAGTGGCTCCTACGTTGTGCAGTGCAGCCTGGCTAAAGGGGGCTCCCAAACTGTGAAAAGAAAAATAAAACAAACAAACAAAAAAACAGAACAAAGCAAAACAAGGAGAAAAAAAAAGCCCCAGGATCCCACCAGTGTGGTGTCATTGGCCGGAGGAGTGGTTCCCCAGTTCAGCATAGTTTCACAGCCTTTCAAGAAGAAGCAAAGAAGGCACAGGGTTCCAGGTGTTCCAGAGAAAGGAGGGGGAGGTTGTAGGAGGCACAGAAGAAACCAAAAGAGATGAAAAGAAGCAATATCAGCTCAGGGCCTGAACAATGTGGGAAGGATGAATCCAAGCAGCTTGAGGCCAAAGCAGTTGCCTCCTAGCCAAAAGATTGCTGGTGGCAGGAAGAAAAGGAGGCCAAAGCGAGCGGAAGAAGGGTGGGGGCTAGAAAAGCATATACCGCTCGTTACCAGGTGCTTTGTCTTCTTCTGGGAACTTCACAAAGCTGCTTTCCTGTACTCCCTGTCTGCTGATCTCTGGTGTGGGTAGCGCAAATCCAAGTGGTACTGATGCTGTACTTCGTGGCCAGCCAAGCCACCACAGCCAGCAAGGAAGCTCTGAGGCAAAACAGTGGGGAGAGAATGGAGGGTGAGAAAGTGTGTATCACTGGTTATCGGGTGCTCTGTCTCCTCCTGGAAGTTCCACAAAGCTGCTTTCCCGTGCTCTCTGCTGATCCCTGACAGGAATCCAAGATGGCCGATTTGTGCTGCATTAGCTGATGGAGCCCTACACGTCTCTCCTCGCTCTCCTTCCTCTTGCAGTTTCTTATTCCATTCAGTGCTTGGCTGAGTTCGCTATCTCTTCGTTTGGCATTTCAGGTTCCAGGAATGATGTTTGTCTGTGTTTCACTTAGTTTTTCCAGTTTTTGCTTTGGAGGGATGCTGCAGTGCTTTTGTCTATGGTGCCATGTTAGCTGGAAGTTGAGCCAACAGTCTTTAGCTCAGGCTGTCTTTAATTGAGTCAGCTTCAGCTTTCAAGTCAAGGAAACCTGCTTTCCAAAGCTTTGCCTATTCATTATTGAGTATGGGGAATGTTTAGGGGCTTATATTAGTTTGCTGTTTCTGCTCAGCATGGTGGTCCACAATGAGCATTCTTAGTTCTATGACTACCATTTAGACTAGCCAATAAGTTATCAAAGCTGGACAGAAGTCTGAGACTTTTCTCACCCGACCCTTTTATCTTTTCTGTTCTCTTTTCATGGATCTTAGACCTGTATTATTGTGTGAAAGCTTTTGCATCCTGCTGCTGATATTTCTCTCCACTTTTACTTTCATACCAAAACCAAAACCAAACAGTTTGCTGTCAAGTTGATTCCGACTCAGAGGGACCCTGTAGGACACAATAGAACTGCCCCAGCCAACCATTTGGTTTAGCAGCCAAGTTCTTAATCACTATGCCACTAAGGTTCATAAACACCTCGCACCTCTAACACCATCATTTTATCTTCTGCATCCCAGAGGATCTGATGACATTCAGGTACAGACACCAGGCTGGTTAGTAGGAAATTTAATGGAAAGATCAAATATGTTGTAAGTTTGGGTCCACCAAGAGGTGCCTTGAAACAAAACATGGCAATTGAATTTCCAAAAAATTAGCTATGGAAACCTTATGGAGCACAGTTCTGTTCTAACACACGTGACGTCCCCATGAGTTGGAGTCTGCCTGATGGCAACTGATATCTACAAACACAGTTGAAACAGGCCACCACTATATATATATATATATTTGTATAGATGCTTAGCTGTCAATAAGTCTGACTGTATTCCCTTCACTCTTTAAATCTACGTCTCTTACACTACAGAAAGTTGTGTTTTTGTTTGTTTGCTTTTTCTTTTAACTGAAAGTATTCATATCCCCTCTGAAGCAAATAATACGACAGTCTCCAACACATCTACTCTAGACCAAACTAACTTGTACGTCCAGGGTTTCTTATATCCACTCTACCTCTGTGAAATTGTATAGCAACAATGAAGCAAATGTGAATCTCACCAACCATAAATTTCACAGTTGACCTTAATTTGTTCAAATTCATCAAAGTAATCCCAAATTTACCGCCATACCACTAGTTGCCATTCAATAAGTTTTACTTGCTCTAAGAAATCAGGGATGTGGATAGCATACATCTTACCGTTTAGAAAAGTGATCACTCAATAATACACATAAAAAAAAAAAAAAAGAATGGATAAAAGAGTATGTGGAAGAGCAGGAGAATTAAGGGTGCTTCCAATTTATATTCCAGAGTTGTCAGAAGAATTAATCTTTGATAAATAAAAGAGATTTGCTATGTGTTTGATAAAAATAAAGTAGGAAGATATAAATGGAAAGGCTTATCTAGCATCTATTAGAGGGGCTAAGTGCAAAACTAGTAAATAAATATGTGTATATCAAAATAGACATGCAGATGCAATTTATACAAGATACATATTTAGGAAATATCTAAAGAATGTAGTTAAGTATAAAATAAAATTATAAAATTCCAAGTTCTATTATTACCAAAATGGGATGATACAAAAGTACTTCAAAAAATTGTTTCCAATGTCTGAAAGGAGCTTAAATACGTAGAAAGCAGTTAATGAAACTAGATAACTGAGAAGATTATACGTTTAAAGGTGTTAAATTTCTAGCATTAATATTTATACATAAGGCAATTCTCATCAAAATCCCATTTTTAGTCACTTAATATTCCTTATATAATTAAATAAATTTCCTGTGGGGCTTATTCTGATGAGTTATAGAAGGAGTACAGTATATATTACAGGATTAAATAGGGATTATGTATAAAAATTGACTCAATGGCACTGGGTATAAAAATTACAGCCTAATATGTAAATATTCAAAACCATATGATTAAGAAAATCACAAAATTAAATGAAATTTCAATCTTTGTTTCATTTAATACCAAGTGAGTAGAAAATATTTATTTTTCTTTTTCATAAATATATTTGATATTTTTAAGAACCAATGGCCTTAGACTCAGGCAGTCCTACTGAGGGCAGTCCCTTGAGACAACTGAAGAGAATTCAACCCTCTTTCTTCTCCCCATCACCCTTCCTGAATTTTCTCCTCTTATGAAGGAATCAGTTCTAAGAATTCAGAAGTTTAGTTCTAAATTCAAATCTTCAAATCCCAATGGCTTTTTTCCCTGGCACCATAAGGAAGCCATCTCCCCTCCATGTCCATGGAAGACCTAGGCATCTGGAAGCATGACCATAACTGAGTTCATTTGGAGAAGCTGTAAGTCATGAGAGAGCTGCAGCTGCCCTCAAGGAAGGTGAGTGCTCATCCTGATCCCACCCTGGTGAGGTCAGGCAATGCATCATCTCCCTCATTTGTGTCATGGGCTAGATGGACACTGGTCTTGCAGAAAAGTTTCAGGGCTCTCCTCGGAGCAGATAGGCTCAGAATAAACAAGTTTATTGAATGTTTCAGAAGAGAGTGAGATCTTGGTATGTAGCCCCTGAAAGGACTACCTCTCTGTTATGACAGCAGGCATATCTACTATGTTATGGTTTGAGTCTGAGCTGCAAGTTCTTGGGAAAAAAATTTGTGCATAGGTTTCTCTGCTCAGCTCAGTACAACAGGGTAAAGCAGATGAAGGAAACTGATGAAGAGAGTATTTGCATCAGCCCTATATTATAGGTGAACCTTAGAAATCTCTGATATTTGAACAGTTTCATGCTGCTCAAAGCAGTCTTAAATGCATTATCTCATTTTATAGTTACAAAACCTTGTGAGGTACACATCTCTTAGTGGTTAATGTAATGATTATAGATATTGGAATTAGACTTGTGTTCTAATTTTATCTTCATAAATTCATAGTAAATTTCTTCGGGTAAATGAATACAAAAAAGTAAAACATCAGGTTCAGACAGCTATACTGGTGAATTCTACTAAGTATTTAAAGAAGAAATAATACTTACGCAAATTGTCCAAAATATAGAAGCTGAGCAAATACTTCCCAGCTCATCAAAGACACAATTGAGGTAATATATAATAAGCGACATTTCATAACTAGTGTAAATGCATAGACAAGGGATGAGTACAATCTCACAGTAGGGACCCAGGAGAGGTCACTTATGCCTATAACTATTGAATGGTTTTTTGGAGGAACTTGAAGCTCAGATTGTGATATTAATTAGTGTAAATTTCCTCTACAAATTTATGACATCAAATTTTATATTTAAATAGCAATAAATATTTTTTAAGTTATTATACAGTATAAGATTGGCATGGAAAAGTCTAAAAGAGTGTATTCTGAAGCCAAGCCTCTCTTAAAGTTCACATAAACATTTGTTAATTAAGGCCTCCTCTTGTTGCTAGTTACTATGGAGTTAACTTCAACTCATGGTAACCTTATTAGAACAGAACGAAATGTTGCTGATCCTGTGCCATCTTCACGATCATTCAAGTCCATTGTTGTAGCTATTAAAAGTTCCTAGAAGGCTTATAATACATACATAGCTAAAAATTCAGTGTTTTTCCCTCCAGGATTTCACAAACATACTTTTCCTTTAAGTGTTTTCTGCACCTAAAGTCAATAATGTCACATAGAACTAGAAAACACTACACTGAGTGATATCACATGGAACTGGAGGTTCATTGGCCTCTCAAAAAACAAACAAACAAAAACACTTAGGTAATGCTGAACTTGGAGAATCACTGGTAATTCCAAAATTCCATAACAGGGAAACTCTTCCATGGTGTGGACAAACATGCACACACACACACACACCACACACACACACACACACACACACACAAACAGACAGAACCATTTAGAAAAAGAATGGCTTGTTTACAAAAAGGTTACAATAAGTTTGACTCCATAAGAACAAGCCCATCAAATAAACAGGTAGGCATAATTTTAAAGTAACAAATACTACACATTCACTAAGATTACAGAGTTTATATGATTCTGTTCGTGGGGGAAGAAAACCACCTTTTTCACATGATTATAATATTCGCAGTGGCATGCCATATATTTAGACATTAACATGGCAAAGTCAGGAATAAGTTCTTATTGATAGGGAGTACAGACATGTGGGAAATGGTTAGTGTTTAGTATTTTAGGGACCAGAACTAGTCAGGGTAACCCACTCTTTTTGTTTAAACTCAGCATATGGAGTATTTTATAGTTTTTGTTTGTTTCACTTGGTACCATGGATTGAATTGTGTCCCCCCCACCAACATATCTGTCAACTTGGCTAGTATTGTATAATAGTCTCTTGTTCTGTCACCTGATGTGATCTCCCTATGTGTTGTAAATCCTATGACTATGATGTTAATGAGATAAATTAGTGGCAGTTATATTCATGGGATCTACAAGATTAGATAGTGTTTTAAGCCAATCTCTTTTGAGATATAAAAGAGAGAAGCAAACAGAGAGATGGTGGGACCTCATACCACCAAGAAAGCAGGACCAACAGCAGAGTACGTCCTTTGGACATGGGGATCCTGTACAGATAACCTCCTAGTCCAAGGGAAGATCCACAAGAAGGACCTTCCTTCAGAGCCAATAGAGAAAGAAAACATTCCCCTGGAGCTGATACCCTGAATTTGGATTTCTAGCCTACTAGACTCTGAGAATAAAATTCTGTTTGTCGAAGCCATCTACTTGTCGTATTTCTGTTATAGCAGCACTAGATAACTAAGATACTTGGTTACAGTTTCAACTACCGTGACTGTGGAATTTGATATGTTTAGTCATAATGAAAGCAGAAAAATGTTTTGGTTTCCATCCAGGCAGGGGATTTTTATTATTTCCAAGCAATGAGAAAATATAAAACACTTTTATTCATGTATTTGGTATGGGCTTGACTTCCCAGTTCTGGGTTTGAGAAAGAGGCTTCACAGTCCAAAGATTTGCCATTGACAGGCCTCCTCCAAGACGGTCTGAGATGTTTGCCTCCCGTTTTGAACATAGAGAATCAGTGACATTGTTTTATTAAATTTGAATCTTTATGAATACAGGAGAAATATTTTATTTCTTAGAAAACATTTTCAGCACCCGTTCTCTAATCTGTTTAGTTCTGACACCAAAAATTACAGGATTGAGAGCAGGTGGAATGAACACATAGAAATTAGCAAGAAGGATGTGAATATAATATGGTATATTCTGTCCAAACCTATAGGCCATGAATGAAAAAAATGCAGGTGTGCAGAAAGCAAACATGACACACACCAGAGAGCCACAGGTGCTGAGTGCTTTAAGCTGGTCATCTTGGGATGGGAGTGGAAAGATAGCACAAAGGATCTGGACATATGACAATTGCTATGATGTCAAACACCAGGGTAGAAATGGCATATAAGCCATAGATGATGTTGACCTTGATGCTGGCACAGGACAGGCGGGCTATGCCCATGTGCTCACAGTAAATATGAGGGATAATTTGGAGTCCTCACAATGGTAACCATAAGATGAGTAGAAGAAAAGGTATGGCAAAAGACAAAGGTCTTAGTAGGATTACCAATGCAATGATGAACACCACCTTGTTTGTCAGCACCAGTGTGTAGTGAAGAGGGTTACAGATGGCTACATAGTGATCATATGCCGTGGCCACAAGCGCAGCTGACTCCATGGCAGTGCATAGGTGGATGAAGAACATCTGGATGAGACAGCCCTCAAAGGAGATATCTCTCAGCTTGTGCCAGGAGATGCTAAGAACCTTGGGAATAGTGGATGTGGATAGTCCCAGATCAATAGACGCCAAAATGGCCAAGAAGTAGAACATGGGCTGACAGAGGCTACTCTCAGTCTGAATCACAAAACTTATGCAGATATTCCCAAGGACAGCCATCAGGTACACAGCACAGAAAGGGAAACCATTCCAGATATGTATATTTTCCAGCCCAGGGATCCCCAGAAGGAGGAAAGAATAGGCATGAAATAGAGTGGTATTGAGTGGAGCCATCCTTCTGGGATCTTTTTTATAGCTAAATATACCATAGACCAAGCGTATCTCATTGATTGAGAGGTCTCAGGCTCATTTAGTGCATAAAAAGAAAAAGGGAGAAGGAAATCACTGAAACTTCTTTCATATTCTACCCATATAAAATTTAATTGTGTTTTAGAGAACTGAAAGTACACACAATGGTAAAACGTAGTCACATGATTTCAATGTACCTCATCAGATTCATTAAATGAAATATAACATGTTAACCAACATCGATCATCTAGCACATATGTGACACTTTCTGGGCTGAAATTGATTGTAAGAAATGACTTCGAGTAAATTCCTTACTTAATAGAACTTAAAGTTCAGTGATTGAAATAGTTATACAAATCAGTGATTTAAACTCAAGCCATTTTCTAAGATAAAGTCATTCCTTGGCTACTTTAGGTACAAAAAATATACTCCTGAAAATATTTGATTTTTCTTGTACAGAAAATTACTTATGATTACATTCTTCATGGGCAAAGAACTTGGAAAACAGTGTAAACAAGATGGCAGTCAGTATGAATTCTCTATGTACCCCTATCTAAGCTGAATGAAACTAGAAATGCAGCAAGCCAGAACTTGCTGAAACAATTTTGGTTTTGTGCAGGCCCCCCAGTGTTTAAGCCCCCTATACAAGAAATTTACTCTGCCTTACTCTTTTATTAAGGAAGCCACAGTGAGCTTCATCCCAGGATTACCCTCTTACTCCAGCTCTGCTTATAATGGAATGTTCCCTTCCTTTTCTATTTCTGCCTTGATGATAGGGAAATAGAAACTTGTCATTTTAAAGTGTCCTTCTGCTGTTGACTGTAAGGAAAGAAACAGAAAGTTACACATTAGCACGCACAAATGTTAACATCCAAGTTTATAAAACATCACAAAATTGTCAGATAAAGTTTGTGAATTTATACAGGCCACTCCTTGACACTCAATCTATCCTATCTCTTACTACACTTAGTAGTCTCCATGATCTATCACTTTAGTAATTATAAACATACGTCAATAAAGAGCACTTGATAGATAGATAGATAGATAATAGATAGATAGATAGATAGATAGATAGATAGATAGATAGATAGATAGATAGATAGATAGATAGATAGATAGATAGATAGATGATAGATAGATAGATAGATGATAGATAGATAGATAGATAGATAGATAGATAGATAGATAGATAGATAGATAGATAGATAGATAGATAGATAGATAGATAGATAGATAGATAGATAGATAGATAGAAAGTTAGAAAGATACATAGGTAGGTAGGTAGACAGACATACTGGTAGACAGATAGACAGATGGGCAGATAGACGATAGATATTATTAAGACACCAAACAGAGATTCCAACACTTCGATGTGCTCAGTAGAAATATGAATTAGCAACTTTAGGAGAATTACCAACAGGGAAGGAAATCTAGTCCACACAATTAATTGCCTGTCTTCTTAGTACCATAAGAGAACTGAAAGGATTTTCAAGAAGCTTTCAGAAGGTGCTGAGGTGAGGTCGTTACTGTTATTAGTCAAAGGCAAACAAAAAGCTAGGTTGAGAGAATAGAAGAGAAGCTCTTCAGAAAGGGGTAAGAACTATGAAGAAAATATCCTTGATGAAAGTAGAGATGTCTATACACAAGGAATGGTTTTTGAATTGAGGGCATTTGGGAGGAGGGATGAGGTAGAATCCTATAACTGGATTTCTTCTCTTTGACTTTCTGTCAGCTAATTACAGATATTAAAAATGAAGAAAAAAACTAATTGCAGTTGAGTCAACTCTGACATGTGACAACCCCATTGTGTCAGAATAGAACTGTGCTCCATAGTGTATTCAGTGACTGACTTTTCATAAGTAAATTGCCAGTCTTTCCTTCCAAGTAACCTCTGGGTGACTTGAACCTTTCAGTTAGCAGATGAATGTGGTAGCCATTTGCACCATCCAGGGACTCCTTAGTGTGTGTGAAATGACACAGTATTTAGAAACAGACACTGGGAATTGAGACCAAGTTATGTTGATCATTGTCCAGGTGATCTTGGCTAAACTGTTTCCCTTCCCTAATTCTAAAGTTCCTCTCCTACGAAAAGAGACTAAAATGTCTATATTGCATGATTGTTGCAAGGTATATTTTTATCCCTGGCCCAAGATGGATTATTAGACAGTGTAATTTTTTAGTTATAGCAACTGGTTGACCTATTGCTTAGAGAACATGATAAAATAAAGAGATGTAGTGAACTTGGTTCTGCCATACCTTGCTGTATAATCCTTAAAATAGAGGGTTACGCACTATAAATATGGAGCCTCCCTTTATCTGCATATAAAACTTTTGATAGTGTGTATTATAAGGAGTTCATAACAAGGTACAGATGAAAGGATCATCCTTAGGCATTTTCACAGACTTTGTCATGCACCTTTGGGTACTGCAAAATTCCAAAATAATTAGGGGTACCTTTTCATTGAGGGAACATTACAAAAGGTTTAGCCATATTTTATTAGGCTCTAATGATTCAGGGATACTTCCTGAATGGTTAAAGGTAAATTCTGCCTTTGAGGTATGTTCTGCCTCCACGTCAAACATAGGCTCAGGCTAGGGACGATTTATCCACTCTTCAAATCATGTTAAAAAGATTGTTGCATTGAAAGAGAGATAGTGTTAGAAGGACAGAAAATGTGAAGCAACAGAGCCTTAACAAATGCGTGAACAGACACTATCCAAGTCAATGAAAAGCTCTAGAACCCACAGAAAAAGGCAAAGACATCACAAGATAATATTAGCAGCACACAGAGGTTTTCTGTTTTAACTGTATAAGAATGAAGACAGGCAGCAGTAGCTGCTCAAGTGTATACAAGAGACTATGGCAGAAATTCACAGTCAATTCTGTTGTCCCAACCCTTCAGTCAGAAGTCTCCCCCCTCCTCCTCTCCTATCACCTACACTCTTTTCCTTGTGCTCAGCTGGCTACAGATAGAATCCATGCTCCTAAAACCTTACTAGCAGGCAGGCCTAGAGGTTAATAAATCTTCCAGAGCATTCTTCTGAACTTCATTTGCATATGCAGGAGGTTTTTTTCTACTGTTGCCACATCCTCCACAGTGAAAAGCATGTCTTGGAACTCCCTGGAGATAGTTGGGGGTGCCAAAACTCTGATTTCTGAATGAACTCCTTTTCCAGTGAAATTGAATATCACCAGTTATAGACAGTCCATGTCCTTACTCTGGACTCATACTCCAAAATTTAGAAGAATACTCCTTGGATTGGCAAATTTCCAAAGGAAAAACAATTTTTTATCTTACAGGAGATTTGAACAATTTTCCATCAAGTTTCCTGGGATTGGATTGAAGTTCCTTATCATGAACATGTGTGGTGGGGGTGGGGTGGGGGCATGTACAGGCTCCCGTAATAAATACCTGTAGTAAATTTGTTTTTTTAGCATTGTATAACTATCATATTAACTCAATATTTTGCATAATTGCAGTGTTCAAACTTAAATAAATGAATTATGATTTTATCATAATGACTTAATATTTAACATAATTTCACTATCAAAATGTTGCAGTCTGGGAAACCGTATG